>NC_084763.1:25565486-26301320 GCF_028858725.1 Colius striatus
ACTGGTAGTCCTCTGTATGGAGTTCCTTGGTCTGCATTATGATGGCAGATTTTTCTAGTGTGAGGAAAATATCCTTCAGAGGAGGTAAGGAAAAAGTACCAGCTTTTACCATGCACTCCAAAGTAAATGAAGGCATTGGCACAAGAAGTCTTCAGAAGTGTACCCAAGAAGTGTAGGTGTGTTTTTCTTCTCGTGTTTTTGCAATACAAATGGTGAACGAAAATACCGAACAAATGTTTGGTGCTTTCTCTGGAAAGATACTTTGCATGGAACTTGAATGACAGAATGGTGACTCATTTAGAATGTACATATAAAAACATGATGTATGTTATATACATGTTTATATATACGTATATGTATGGCTTCCTCTTCAGCTAGTCAAAGTGTGGAGGTTGTGGAAGCATTGAGGAAACTATCAGAGCTGGCAAAAGCTTGGACCTACAATACTACCCAAAATAAATGTAGCTTGGCACTAAAATGTGGTACTGTCACTGGGGTGTTTTCCTTGTGGTGTTATGTGCCAAGAGGAAATTTATTTGAATAGAACTCATGAAGGATCTTGCACTTTAAATTCCTTAAATATGTTTTCTAAAATCCCAGTATTCATATTTTTTCATTTGTTTTTTTTGATGCTAAAATGCCTTTTGGCTTAATTATTGATAATAACCTGTAGTTCAGACTTTGATAATAATTCAGATTGAGTAGGACCAATGTTACATACAGTAATATTTTGAAATCAAGTGCAAGCCAACAGACATCCCAAATGTCAGCATTCAGCAGGCTGAACTGCTCCTATAGTGTTGGTGTTTGAAAAATCTGCTGTAATAAATCACTAAATAGAAAGACTTCTGCAAGGTAGCAGCGTTGATATTACACAAAAGACTTTTTTCACTTGTTAGTTCATTGGGATTTCTATTCCTTATTTCAGCCATTAAAGATAACCAGCCCAGCTGCTGTTTAGCTAAGCCACTGATTCTAGCTCTCCCAGTATTGTCTGGAGAAAGATACAGGCACTGTCAAACTGATGCAGCACATCCCTGACACCTAGGAAGTGTTTATCTCATCTCTCTCATCCGGAATGACTGCTTAGCATTGCTGCTCCCTACTGAGCTGAATCTGTACATCCCACTTCTTGCTACATAAAGCCAAAATAAGCTTTAGCACAATATCAGTCGTTTCGGCGCAGCTCTGAATGTCAGCAGCTGTCCAGTTTTTACTTAAGGGCCCACAAACAGGCAGATGTCTAGGAAAGATAGATCACAGAACCACAGAATCACAGAATCTTAAGGGTTGGAAAGGACCTCAAAAGATCATCTAGTCCAACCCCCCTGCCAGAGCAGGACCACCTAGATTAGGTCACACAGGAACTCAGCCAGGTGGGTTTTGAATGTCTCCAGAGAAGGAGACTCCACAACCCATCTGGGCAGCCTGTTCCAGTGCTCCCTCACCCTCACAGTGAGGAAGTGTTTCCTTACGTTTCTTTGGAACCTCTTATGTACCCATTGCCTCTTGTCCTATCATTGGACATCACTGAGAACAGCCTGGCTCCATCCTTCTGACACCTGCCCTTTACATATTTGTAAACATTAATGAGATCACCCCTCAGTCTCCTCCAGGCTGAAGAGCCCCAGAAGAAATTACTGAGCAATGGATTTCTCCAAGACCCTATGCTCTAGGGGCCATCTTTTTCATAACATCATGATACATACTGCAGCATGACACGTGCTCTGTCACAATGAAGGGCAGTGGTTCCGTACCTCAGGAGCAGTATTGGGTAAAACCTCCTCTGTGATGCTTTACAAGCACAATGTGGGTTTTTTTGCATTCTGGTAATGGTGAGATGTTCAACTTCTTAAACGCAGCAACAAAATTAGTTACTAGGTACATCCACTTGTAAGGTATTTGGTGCTATAATTCAATTTCAGGCCAGAAAGCATTGCCTTGGAAGAATCTTTACTTCACCTTGAGACAGTGAACAGCTTTAATATGCCTTGACATTCAATACTACATTCATAATCCCTGCAATTATTCCTTCCTACTCTAATAAGAGCAGGCACTGTACAGCACAAGTACTGAGGGATAGTTTTGTTTCGTGCTTGAAAGGAGGAACACGGTGTATAAAGCACACTTTGTACTAAGCTGTGGGAAAAGAGCTGAATGGGAGGCTAAACCAGGAGCTTTAAAAGCTATTCAAAATGTCTGGTGTGTTTCCTCTCTGCCTGTCTCTGTAGGCAGTTTTGAATGAATGAAGAAGCTGCACAAAATGAGAGGCATAAAGCTGAAAGCGTACTGGAGAGGGGAGAGCTTTTGGAGAAAGCTCTCCCACAGCTCCCACCTGATACAAGGGCAGACGCCTTCTCATCAGGCAGTGCTTGTGCTATGGTGCTTTGCCTCTTTCCTCCCTCTGCCTAAAACTTGTGCCTCTGTCTCCTCCTTGAAGAGGAACCTGAGCACCGATACTACCACAGTAACAAATACAGGAAATTAATGCTGAATCAATCTAACATGGGACTGGAAGAGTATGTATGTACTGGTGGCTGTGGTTTGATGATTTTCTTGTCATGTTTTGGTGTCAAGAAATTCATGACTGGTACCCGAAGCCAAAATGTCAGGAACTTCTGAACTGTTTCTGGCAGAAGGTTAAAGAAAAGGAGAGACAGTGAGTGGGTTTGAAGAATTTTTTTTGCTTTCGTAAAGGATGTTGCCCCTAGGCTGGCTGTCAGGCTTGCCCTTTAAACAGTGGGATTTAGAGGACTTGGTGATTGTACCAGCCATTGACTGGATATCTATGAGGGCATTTTTGAAAAAGATCGTGCAAGGGCTACAGCCTTTGGCCAGATGTAACTTTACAAAGTGTGAAGGAGGCATCAGTAAGAACAGGGGTTGGAAATCGAGCATCTCGATGTTTACAGCTATCAACTAAAGAGAAGTAGGAGCCTGCAGTTCACAAGGGACATGGGAATGACATATCTGGTGTGATGAAAGAACAATGCTGTCTACATGGCATGGCAGAGCTGATCTGTCCACCCAGAGCAGGAGTAAGGTGCACACTGTACAAGAGATCCCAGGAGAAAAAAATGTTGATTGTCTCCCTGGTTCTGTAAGGAACTGAATGAAGGGGAAGCAGAAGAAAGCATACAGTGCAGTGGGCTCAGAAGGTCTTTGTGATGGACTGAATTACTGGAAGAAAAAACTGAGTTCAACTTTTGCAAAGGAAATGAAAATACATGTACAGATTCCTCGACTGTAAAAACAGAACAAGGGAAAATGCACAAAGGGAGAGGAGCAGGAATGGAGAGGGGGCTGAGACTGAGACTTCAAAATGTGAGAAAGTGTCCTCAAGAAGACTGACACTGCCACTCAGTACCAGGGCCCAGCAATACACATGCAAAGACTAAAGGTAGACAAGGTTACATTCCTGCAGCCAGTGTCACTGATGCTTCTCAGAACTGACAGTGACCATGAGTGTCCTGGGTAGTGCACAGCCTGAGCTGCTCCTCATTCCCACCGCAGGCACCAAGGTAACCCCCACGGGTTGAACAGAGTGGCCTCTTTATACCAAGAACAATCCCGTGGCTTTCAAGGTCAGCGGCTGATCTCCTTTAAGCTTTTAGTTATCACAGCAGATTAAACTTCCTTGACCTTTCAAGCTAACATATTGGCAGCCTCCCTGTGGTTTGTTGTGCAGGGCTCCACAGAAATACTTGCATTAAACTTTTTCCTACGCAGCTTTCATTACCTCGGCAGATGACGGAATCGTGGCAGGGTTACAATCCTGAAATCCCTCAGTGAGTCCTTCAGCCAGTCAGTCAGTCCCATAATTATCTGACAACTATGTAAGTGCAAGTCTCAATATCTGCTCAGTGGAAACATTATTATCTAGTGTGAACTGCCCTAGCCTTGCCAGTCACCTCTGCTAACCTCTGCACCATTCTCACCAGCTAATCTAAATATCAGGCCAAATAAAACACTGAGCACCTATGACAGTGGGCTGTCATATGCAAAACAGAAGGGAGACAGAAAGGAGGTTCAGGGTGCTCAGACAGCCTTTCCCCTATAGACTAATACACAGCAAGTGCTTTTAGAATCAGTGTGACACAAAACACTGAGTCTACAGCAAATATGGAGCACCTGTATAATTTTTCTCATATCACTGTACCTCATCTGTGTGCAGTGACTGTCATCAGCTGAACTCATCCTCATTTCTATTTCTTGGGGAAATCATATTTTCCTATAGAATTATATAGAAGGCAACTGAATTATCTGAGAAAACCTATGTGGAACTATATGAAAATGTATGATGAAAGAGAAACGCTGGTTAACTACTTAATAAAATGATAAACTAACTTTTATAAGCTACTCCGTTGTCTAGAAGAAATGAGAGTTTTGCTGTCATAGATGATCTGTGCTAATTACAGTAATTATAAGGCTTGTGGAGAAGGAAATTTGCAAAAAGTATATTAAGTGTTCAGCTCTCAGCTGCCTGTCGCTGAAAGCAAGGCGAGTTAATTGAATGTAACAGTCTATCCTCTTTCTGTTGTAAATCAGTTGTTAATTATAATGTGCAGCTACATGGCCATATGTCACTTGCTCTGACATAACAATAATATGTCACATTATTGATCACTGTACTAGTGAAGCTAAAAGCTGCTCTACCCCTGTGCTAAGTGCCTTACAGAGGTCTGATTGGTCTCAGTGTTCCATAAAACTAATCTTCATTCAAAGTGTAGGAATTAAAATCAGGCCAAATATCCAATCAGAATCTAACATACACTCAGTGTGCTGTATTAGCTTGTAGATTTTTTTTAATTGCTATTCATTGTAAATAGACCTTAATACAAAAGAAACATCCCCTAGGAGCAGCCACAGAACTACTGAGAAAAAAGCCATTGTCAAGTGCAATTTTTCCATAGACTTCCTGAAGTGTCCCAAACTGATTTAATGTTTCCAGGTATAGGGAAATTGATTATTTTAGATCTATAGCAGCTTTGGTTGCCCGCTAAATGCCTTGTTGTCTAAAGGACTGCTTTTCTCAAATGTTTTCTATTTGATAATATGCTTGTGCCTGATTTAAAACACTGCTTAGAAACAGTGTGGTTTTCAAAATAGTGTCCCACAGAAATAGTTCCTTAACCTCACCTCCTCTGGTGGATTTTCAAGCCCAAGGACTGTTCTATGTAGGTGCTGATACTGCAAATGAGAGTAGAACTGAAAACAAAGCCTTATACCTGAGAGGCCAGTTGTTTGGTGCAATAGAGCTCAGGGCTAGAACCTGCAGCCACTGGGAAGCGGACATATGGGCATATTTACTGGTATATTGCAAAAAAAAAGAGAAAGTAAGGAATATACCCTAGAACATGTTGCCAGATATTCCTCTAACATTCCCCCATGTAAGCACTTCTCATCTGTGAGGATGAAACAATGTAACAGAATATATTCAGCATGAAGGGCAATACGGCATGGCCAAGAGGTGGGTTTAATGAAGCCAGCCTGGCTAATTATGAAAGGGAGGCGCTTTCCAACACAGATCAATCGTGTCTTCTGTTCTGCTTCAGAGAGCTCAGTATGGTACATTGTGCAAAAATGTGATGTTCTGTAGTGCCAGGAAAACCATTACTAGTTCAGTTTATTAGGCTGTGCATATTGTAGCCAGTGGTTTAATCACTTTTATTCCCTATTAACTGAACAAAATCTGGTGAGTAACATGAGGTACTCTGTTAAAAAGGGGAGTTGAGTCTATACAACATTTGATTGCTTGAAGGTGAGAAAGCATCTAGCTACCTTCAACTAGAGGAGCAAGCACACCACTTAAACATTCATTTATCCACTTGTGTCTGGAAAATAGGGAGTGGTGTACCTGTCCAAATGTTTGCACTAGCTTACACCAAAGAATCAAAAGCCTGGATGGAAAATTTGCCCATTTAGAGCAGGGCCCTTGATGCCACATTCTCCTCATGATAGCCACAACCAGAAAGGTTTGCTCCAAAAGGGCAACACAGCATTGCTCTGATTTCAATAGACAGAATCTCATGGAAGACATTGCAATGGGAGGCAGGGAAACCACATTTCATTCACTTAGCCACATCATCACAGCGGTTTTTTTCATTACTGTTTATGCCACTTAATGGGAGTCTCTGGTATTCTTTCACAATATTTCCACTTGCCTGAAATTAAGGTGAATGTTCCATTTTCTATCAGCAAACCTCTTGATTTCTGAATTCAGTAAGAGTGGCAGAATGTTGCCCGCCATCTTAGGTTGTGTGTTTTTATTGCACCTACTTTACCTTTCCTTCTGTAGACATGTAGTTTCACAAATAAGCATCTCTTGCATGCAGATTATTACTTAAAAGTCAATGGCTTTCAAGTTTGGTTGGTTGGTTGGGTTTTTTCCAGGCTAGCATTGAGATATGTCATGGAATCAGAACTTTCAACATGCAGGTTCAGAGCTTTCTGTAGTTCCTTGCCCTGCTTGGTCCTACGTTTTTAGTGCTGTGGCTCTGGTTTTAGAGCACCTCTGAAGCTCACCTTTCAGTCATGTGGTGGCAGCTCAAAAAGCACATCAGCCATGTACACCCTCTATGAGACAAGAACCCTGTCTAATTTGGCTGCTCTTGGCCTTGGGTTCCTCCCCCTCACCTTGGCCCTCATAGGAAGCCATGAGCAGAAAAACAGGGGCCTGATGGGTATCATTCCGCGTCTCTCTGCTCCAAAAGGCCAAGGTGAATGTCACTTCTGAGAGGCATTTTTCTTTTTGAAAGTACAGAAATCTATCCAAGAGGTGGTATCTACTCCAACACCAGACTGTCTGAGGCAACATTCCCAGAAATGGTGGTATTTGAGCTGAAAATGTAAGTATTCATACATCCCACTTCCTGTGTTTGTGTGCTTATGGTATGGGTGTGCTTTGTCAGGCAGAAATAAAGATACCATTCTGCCTTTTCCATTTTACTCAGATGGTACTTTGCAATGTATGTATCTTCCATGGGATTACACAGATTCTCCTGAGAGCTGTTAGTGGTGACTGCCTCCATCTAGTTGTTTGTAGACTTATTTGGAATCTGCCATGACAGAGAACAAAGAAATAAGGAGTCCTTCTGTGTAAGGAACAACTGCTGTTTATGATTCCTGTAAAGGAGAGAAATGGAATATCTCAGGTAAAGAGGTTAAAAACAAAAGCAAGACACGACATCACAAATGAATGCTGCTGAGAGCCTATGCAGATGTCCCAGTGTTACAGCTGGACATAAAAAGAGTTTACTTCTTCTTGTTGCATGATGGATTGCATGCTTTCAGATGATATAGAGTCTTCTAGCAGCGTTCCTCAAACTTGTCACTTTCCCTCTGTTTCCCAGAGGTGAGTGGGAACAAACCACTGTTTCTGACTGTAGTGCAAACCTGGCTCTGGAAGAAGGGAACTGATCCCACTGATTAAAGGTATTTTATAGTCATAATGTCAAGACATTGATTCTGTAGCTGTAGTTTCTTCTCCCTGCCCTGGCCAAGAAAAAGGGTGTTGCTGCTGAGCAGTGCTGTGTTTTCCTGGTCAATTGCCAGACCTAATTATGGTCTTGCAGCCCAAGAAACACTCGCCATCTATACAGGGATCGCTGGGAGCATGAACTTCTCCTACACAGAAATACCAGCATTTTCAAATGCTTTGTTCCTAAATAGGACTTTTACAAGGAGAAATATGTCATAAACACTATTCTATGTCTTCTCCATTGTCCATCTGTGTGTTCTAAAACACATAAAATGAAGTAATCTCCTATTCCATCTTCTGGCCACTCTTGCCAGCTCCCAGAGATGTCTGTGCATGTAGCTGGATTCTGTCCTTCCTGGTCAAAGATCTGCCCGTTACTTTTTTGTATCATTGCTTCACATAAACTTTGTCAGACAATTGTTAGAGGTGCCCATCCTTCAGTTAGCTTCCCTCTCTTACAATTAGTTAACCAAAACTATATCTAACATGTACCTATCAGCAGACGATAGGATAGTGCATGGCGAGTGTCCTTAGAGAAACTTCAATTCCATGGCATGAAATGCTGTACAAAGTCCCTCTTTGTTGAGCAAACCAGGCATTTTGAAAAGAAATGGGAGGAAATTACCATCTGCATATATACTTGCAGAGAAACTGACATACAGTTTGTTATTATGCCACATCTGGGAACAAATACAAAAGTTAGATCGAGTCATGGATATCTCTGCTCCTCTGTCTGTGGGGGAACTATGATATGGTCCTCAACACAACTGACCATTGGTTTAACAATGGGAAATTGCTGTAACAGAGAAATTACTGTAAGAAAGTTTAGTGAGAGACCTTATGAATGGGGACGAGGGTATTTCTTCACAAAATCTTTAAGCAAGTTGATTTTATCCACTCACACTCATTCTCTTACAAAAGCATAGGATTGTTTAGGTTAGAAAAGATCTTCAAGATTACATCCAACTAATAACAGATTTAATTAATTCACACTCTCAACACTCTTACATTCATGAGTACCAAAATACATGAGTCCAAGTTATTTGTGTTTGACATAAAGGAGCAGGGATGCCTCAGGAATGTCTGAAGTTCTCCTTGACTGGTGACAACCAAGTAGTTTCTGGATAGATCTTCCTATCCCTTAGGAGGCATCAGCTGGCTTGTGGCCATCTTTTACCTTAAATCTTGCTTACTTCGTTCTATAGAAACAATTGGCTGGGTTGCTGCCTGATGTCTTTTTTTCTTTGTTTTGACCATGTGTGTTTTCCTGACGGGCTAAGAAAAGGCAGATGGATCTGGTGCTGGAGCCTCATTACCATCCTCCTGGGGTCAGGATGCTGGGTTTTTTGCTGACAGGTCTCCTGTGTTGTGGCTGTTTTCATAGTGCAGTTTGTTGGCCTTGACATAAACAGGGCAATTCCTTAATTTTTTCTGCTGGGACTGGTTTTCTGTGTTAACAAAACAGTGTGGTCTTTTAACCTCTTATTGTGCTGTTCCTGCTGGTGCTTGCACATCTTTCCATTCTTACTTCATTCACACCAGCCTTCATTTTCCTGTTACAAATCTCTAGAGCTGCTGTAGATGTTCTTGATCTCCTCTTATAAGTATCTGTAATATGTCTAAAATACAAAAATTGATGCTTCACAATCTTTGACAGCGTACAGATGAATGGTCTGTTGAAATGTAAACAATGCTTGTAAATGTCAAGCTATCATACTCAGTAAAAAAACCTCTAAAATTGGGGGGGGCGGGGCGCTCTGTCCCCTGTGTCTGCTCAAGCACTGGAGGCTTATTAAATGCTGAAGTGTAAAATAATTAAAACACTGAGGTGGCAAATATAAATAGCTTGAAAAAGAACAAAACTATGCCTGCCAAAATAGTAAATGGGAAACTGATAGCGTGTATTCCCTCTGATGTGTGCTGGAGGATTTGAACACACACCCCCAGTGTCATGAAGTTACTCCTCTGAATTTACTGTTAGTTATCCTGGTTTAACGTCTTCTTGATGGTTGTTGATGGAAGTTTCACATTATTGCTGACATGAGGTGAAATCCTGACTTTACCTGGAGTCTTGAATCTTTGCTAGTTCTGAGATGGAGAAGATACATATACACATATATATCACATATATGTAATGCACGCATAAGCATCTATATACACATAGGGGTGTGAGCTGCAGGCTTTTCAGAATTAATTTAAGGCATGCTAATCTGGACACTAGTATAATTCTTGCAGCAAGCACGACCTTCCCTGTAAGTCACAGACCATTTCCTTGATGTCAGGGACACCGCAACTTGCCAGGTAGCTGGTGAGAAATATTTGTGCTCTGATGTTTTTTCAGCCTTCAAAGTGCTGGTCACTCTGCAAACACCAAGTCCTCCTTTGTAAACTGAGCCTAATGCCCTGTTGAGTAAGAACACAGCCTTATCAGAAAGCTGATTATTGTGCCCATGTTTAGGACTCCTGTGTTACAATAGGATCCCCATAAAATGGCCATGAAGAAATAAGTTTATTCCATGTACTTGAAGTGAAGCGAAGTTTATAAAAACTCATGGTAACCACTGGTTTAGTACACAGACAACTTCACAGACACTGAATGTATTGTAAAAGCATACACCACCAGTGAAGCAGAAAGGGAGGGAAAAGAGCAGTATGATGAACAAAATTAAGAAGCATTTGTGCACATGGATGTATTTCTGGCTTGGAGCCAACTGGGGAGAAAGAGAAATTGCTATACAGAGATTCCCAGAAGGTGTAACAGAAGTTGCAGCAGACTGTTGGAGGCTGAAGTATGTCAAGAATGAGAGTAGTGATCAGTAGTTTCACGTACCTTAAGCACAGTCTGCTCACAGGTAGCAGACTCCACAAAGTTCTAAACATGGTGTTTTTCTGCTACTTGTGACAGTAAGTATAAACACCCTTAATTCAGTAAAAGTGAGAAGGACCCTTCAGCACACGTTTAAGGGTCCTGCCAACTTGACAGCAGGAGGTTTTAATTTCCATAGATGCAGAAATATCTTTTCACTGTCATTAAAACTTCTCACTCTGAAAGTACATTACCAGAGTAACCCATTTTGACAAAATACAATTATACAAGGTTCATACATAGGATATGCAAATTTTAAATCCCAAACTAAGTATATTTTGCCAATAAAACACTATTCTTTTTTGTCACAGGCACGCAGCAATGGCAAGCTCTTTATTCAGACGGTGTGTTTCTATCCATTTGTTTCCATATGAAGAAGTGCAGCAAGGAGCTTTTGGTCAGGCTGCCTAAAGCAGCAGCTACTGATTGAAGCTGGTTTTTTTGCATTACTGCAAGTCCCTCTGAGTTGGGCCTGGTCAACAGGACAAACACAAATGTAAGGAACGATGATGTGCTTCTGAGGTAGTAATATCTTATCTGCTCTTAAGTAATTCATTTTTTAACACTTCACATATACATCACAAACAAAAGGGAAAGCTGGGTACAAACAAAAAAGAACATTGGATTTGTGTAAGAAAAGATCCATGTGGAGGTGGAGCTATAAACCTGTGAAGATTACAGTGGGAAAAAATTGTCATGCCCCCAAAATCACAGAATTACGGAATGGTAGGGATTGGAGGGGATCTTTAGAGATCATCTTGTACAAATCCCTTGCTAAAAACAGGTTCACCTAGATCGGGTCACTCAGGAATGCATCCAGGAGGGTTTTGAAAAGCTCCAGAGAAGGAGACTCCTTGTTTCACCTTAGTAACAGTTAACAGTTTAAACTTATTACCTGCATAATGAGTTACATAGGTAACAATAAAAAGGTGAAACTCCCTAACTCCATGTATGGAACAGATGTAACCAGGGTGCTGGAAGCCTCATTTTCTCCCACATTCAGGACATTTAAAACACTCATTTTCATACACATGTTACTTTCCATACTTACTTTATCAACATTTTTTCTATTTATACTTGTTTTTTTGTTGTTGTTTATAGCTTACAAGTTGTCCATCAAATACTTCAAGAATGTAGACTGGAATTTTTTGTGGTTTTAAGATAAAGGAAATTTTACTGCAAAGTTTTGGGGTTTACCATGGAGCAAAAGGTGAAAGCCACCTGTAAGCTGGGAAGATGGACTTAGATTTACCTGGGGTCAGGTGGCTGTTGGCCTCCCATGAGCCCATCCCTTTGCTCCTTTGCTGGAGAACGCACTTGCTCTCCAAGTGGATTACACTTCTGCACTGAGCATGAAGAGCATGTTAGTACTCTAAAAGACACAGAGGGGATTAAACAGGAGAGTAAAGCCTCATCGCACTGAAATACAGCAAATCTAAAAAATTCTGGAAGGCCCTGGTGCTACACTGCAATTAAAGTTTAATTTTAGACTCAAAATATGGAATACCACGTGTATCCTTCCCAAACACACAGCATTTGACCTGGGAGTACAAAATAATTAAAACATAAATTGTAGGTAACAATGTGTAAT
The DNA here is from genome assembly GCF_028858725.1 of Colius striatus. Lineage (NCBI taxonomy): Eukaryota > Metazoa > Chordata > Aves > Coliiformes > Coliidae > Colius > Colius striatus. The sequence continues at coordinate 25,577,424 of NC_084763.1, forward strand.
TAGGGATGAAGTTAAAGAAGTTTGAGGCTGGGAACGACATTTCTCAAAGCAGCAGTTTCAGTTAATTGTATTGTTATCTTTCTTGCTGCTTCTTGAGCTAAGGGATACGGTGGTTTACTACAGAATTACTCAGTAAATAAATGCCTTCAATTAGTGGTTATTTTGAGAAGAGGAGAGCTTACCTTCTGCAGAAAAGAAAAACAATATTTTCCCTTTTGAGATAATTGCATTTTAAGGCCTCTGTGAGTTTTGGGAAGTGGTGACTATTTGGAAATGTCAGCTCTTTGAGAGGTGTAAAAATATAAAGTACAAGGAGAAATCACTGAGAATCTTAAAGAAATTAAAAATGGACTCTCTTGTAATCTACTCCTACAAACCTTCACAAAGTACTTAGAAAATCCTGAATACAGAGTTGAAAAGTCAGTAACAGGCTATCGTAAACGTTGTCTGAAAGCCTTCCCTGTGCATCTTTCTCTCTGGACTTGCTTCTTTGAAGGTTAATCTGAAATTCAGTGCTTGAATTTACAGTAATATGTTTTGACGTAATTCCCACATTGTTTTAATTGACTTTAAATCGTTGCCAGATATTTCTGACTCCTATTTTAACATGATTTATCTGGAAATATACCAAGAACGAATAACACAGGAATAGGTTACACAGGATTTCAGTCCAAACTGATCCCACTCATCCACATTCTAATTTATTATTTTCAACGTGGTGCTTTTTGTTGGAGTCATAAACCAACAAATAATTCCCACCACCAACAAATGACCACTGCAGATCAGCAGTAAGAAAAAGAGGGGGAAAAAAAAGCACAGTGCAATGGGCTCATTCATTCAACAAATGGAATTTCCAATATGCAGCACCAGATGTTCTGTGGTGTATCTTACACAAGTCCTCGGAATGGCAAGCTTTGTAACAGCATGTCTCCAGTCTTCTCTAGAAACAGAAGGAACAGTTTATTCTAAGGCTTATAGATAAAACAAATCAGTGTATTTTTATAACTTAAGAAGCTGTTGCAATGGGCAATGACCTCCTAAGCATATAAACAAAATGGAATTTTCTTTTCACACCAATCCCACGAATGTTACTGACCACAAATGCAGTAAACAGGGTGGTCTTGGAGAGTTAACAGGAAGCCTGTTGTAGCACTCATAATCTGAAACCCTCCTAAATAAACATGAAGGGAAGGGAGGGACAGTCTATTTGCATATTAATCCTTCACCTGTGTGCAAACTGACTTTTTAACCGTATATTTCCTAGTATTGATATTGGAATGGCTTTTAAAGGTCTACATAGAAAAGCTCTTCATTCCTTGGAAAATGTACAACCAAACTTAATGACAGATACACATAAAAATGCAGAGTACTTATTTGAATTATAAAATACTCTTCTTAAAGATCTGCAATCACCTGACAGGACCACCACCCACCTTCTTGAGGAGAATATTCTTCTCAAAATCTACAACCTGCCTGTCAAGTGACCTGCCTGTTTCCTCAGGGTAAGCTCCTCAGCCTCAGCAATTTGGGCTGCTAGCCATCATTTCCATTACATTTGCAAGAATTAGACATATCATAGTTTATTTTTGCAAAAGATATGCATGATCACTAGACAAGATCTCGGAAATCTGGCCTTTGTTCTTGCATCTGTAGGTCAACTAGGCTTGCAAGGCTACCACTGTAGTCCTCAGTATCTTCACCCGTGAAATGGAGATAATGATATTCACTAGTAAAAGCCACTTTAAGATATACATGGTTAATTATTAAGCAGTATGGATTCTGCCCTGTAGCACACAGCTGCTAATACAGTGACTTATCCACTTTCATATTAGCATCTTTATTTAAACATTTGCTATTCTTACTACGACACAACAAAACACTCATTTTGCCAAACAGCAATTGTAAAGAAGCTTTTATCCACCACAAGTGTAATCTGAATAGCAGAGAAGTGTTGAGATAGTCCCTCAAGCTCGAAGATGATGACTATCTGCTATTTTAAGTTCGAGTAACTGAAGTAGCAAAAATACTTTCCAATTCAAGTCTGCCCTCCACTGGCTTTAACAAAACACTGCTGACAAATTCTGGATCAATAGTGTCTTTCTGTAATGAAGAGCTAAATTATAGACCTTGATTCATTTTATTAATTGAGAACTTTAGTCACCATTTCCTTTTTATTTTTTTAATAATAGTTAAGCAAATCTAAATTTGGTTTTAAAGTTCCCTGGCAGATACCTGTTCTTCAAGTTTTCGAAAGCCCACCAGCACATCATTCTTATCAGAGTCGCTGGAACCAACACACAACATGGGAAGTAACAATCTGCACGTTGTGTTTGAAATACATTTAATTTTAAAAATACAGAAAAAATATTTTGCTAGAACACAATTAATGATTCTAATATATTGTGGTATATGTTCAAGTACTAATGTCCTAGAAAAGACCAGTATCAATCCAGTCTGGTCTAGCACTCTGTCACTAGAAGCAGTCTTTCCCCCTACAATGTGGAAAGAAAGAAAAACAACTTTTATTACTGTGTTTATTTTCGAGAGAATTTGCCATCATGAATCCCACATGCAATTAACTCATCTCTTAACTCAGAAGGACTCATTTTCCTTCCTATATTTAAACTAGTAAGGTAACTAGGGAGATGGGCAGAGCAGGGGAGCTATCTTAGCTATACTTACATAGATACATCCAGCACGATTTCAAGCCCAAGGTGACATTTGTCTGGAAAACAAACTGGAGGATGTGTTCAGGCTGAAAAACCTCTGGTTCATTTATCATCTTCATGCTTCATTACACTTAACAGCACCTAATCTCCTGTGACTGCTACCTAAACCAAAAATAAAGGAGCAAACCATGGTTTCTTCAGACATGTACTTAATTCACACCTGACAAAAAGGGAAAGAACAGGATTACAGAACTGTCATTTTACTTGGACCTTTCAAATGCTTGAAAATCAAGTTCAGATTCAGCTGTGCCAAGGGTGCCTAATGGGCTTCACACAGCAGAATATAAGGAACTTCTGAAAGTTCCTTGGATGTCCTCTGCACCTAATAAAATTCTTGCTGAAATTGCTGTCATTCAAAATAAAACCTTTAGGAGTCCATATAACATTTTACAGGAAGCAATAAAAGGCACACAACTAACCTGTCCTTACTGTTTTGTGTTTTGGTTGGGTTTTTGGGGGTGTGTGGTTTGGTTTAGGGATTTTTTTTGTTGTTTTGGTTCTTTGCTTTAGGTAGGAAGCTATGCAAAAACCTACTGAAATCTCATTAATCACTCCAGTATCTACTTAAAAATCACCCTCTTAAACTGGACTCTAAAACAAAACTGGACTCTAAAACAACAGTATCTAAAATGACTGCTATTCTGCGTTTGTAGGAGATTACTGCTTAATATTTTTAATAATCCTAACTGAAAAGCAGCAGCATTGCCACACTGAAACACTGACAGGTATTTTCCTGAAAGGTTATTGGTGTTCTATGTGTTAGTGGCGAGAGTCTAAGACAAAGTTACAGACACACAAATTAGGCTGTCAATATGTAGAGGAGTTACACTTGTATGATGAACACAATTTAAAAGCATTTGTCTGGGCTAAATGTGGTATTTGAGTATGCTAAAATGGACAAAGTCAGGACAGAAATTATGCATGAAAGGCAAAAGGCACGGCATTTAAGAGGTTAAGTTTTAATAGAATAGCAAAATCTTCACTAACCATGAGCTGTGCTTCATTGAATCCAGATAGCACTGCACAAGACTTGCAAAGGAAGGAAAGAGCTTTCCTTGATCACCTTCTGGTATCTATCAAAGGTCTTAATTACTCCTCATTATAATACAAAATTACTGACTCTAATCTTCCATATGCTGAAGATGTCACAGAACTTTCAGTGAACTAATTAAATGTGAAAAATAAAGACAGTCATAAATGCTGATACTTTTGTTAACATCGGTTTGGCTTGAGGTTCTGAAGGTGGTTCTGTCTGGAATGTCACCTTTACCACGAAGCTCAAGCAAAATTCTGATGGAGCTTGGCAAGAGGAGGTGTGAGCTGCTCACCTTGGTGGTCATGGTTAGGCCATGTAGAATTAGAAATATGACAAGAGGTTTACCCTGAAGTTTATGAAGTGAATTCACCCAAATGGAACAATCAAGATCCATACATTCAGCTTATCTAAGTAATTTGTTTAACATTTAGATACTGAGAAGAATTCAGTTTATATATATACATGACACCCCTTCTTTGTTGACTGGGTAACCTTATTTAACATCTGAAAAGACACACATATTTTTACCTTTTCTGTTACATTCTGAACTCTGTAATTTGCAGTAATAAGTTCTTTAAAACTATTATAATGACACTAAACACTAAAATCTAGACTGTCCTTGAAATAAGAATGAAAGATATGCTTTACATTCTATTTAAATCAAAGGTATGCTAAATTCAAATCTAATCTATACTTAAAAAAAATTGATCTTACCAAACCTGGGTTGGAGATGCCAAAGGGAAAGGATACTTTGGGATATACATGGTAACTGAAACTATATCTGGTTTTTTTGTAACAGTGACTTAAGATAAAAACCAGAACAAGGTCGCATTCTAGCAGAAAATCCACACAGACCTGTTCCACGTCCACCTGGCATATTTCAAGTCAGAGATCCCTCTTTTTGCTTTACTACTTGTCTTCTCTTTGCTTATAGCCAAGGGAAAATGAGTAGCTTGTTGTTGTCATACACATTTATCATGTAAAATCTGAAAGAATGCATCCAAAAGCACTACTGTAAATCAGTGAAGCAAATGCTGTGCATCAATCCAATCCGACTTTCAAATGTTCCACTGTCAGAAAAAGTTCTCTCAGCAGCACCTTTATTTTTTGCAGATGGATGCCAAGAAAGATGATTACAATAAACCATTGGTTGTAGAGGGGAAGCAGAATATGGTTTTTAATTACAATTACTATTTTTCAAATGATCCAATTCTGTATCAAACAGAAATACCTCATTTTCATGTGCAACACCGCCAACTAATTCTCCATTTCAAGGTTGCCTCGCTTTAATTCAATGCACTGAGGTCAGAATATAGTCACTGTTTTCCTCATCTTGATTCAATCACGGTAAAATTTTGCCTAAAAAAGGCATCCTTTAAGTCCTTTAAAATCTATATAGATGTCTGCTGTTGTAACAACATATTATTGGCAACAAAAGCCTAGTTAAGAGCTGTTGACAAAGAAAAGGTTTACATTCCAATATCTTCAGAGGAAGATCTTCCTAGAGCTACTGAAATCTTGGCTGCTCAGAAGTAAAAAAAAACGCTTAACATAAAACCAAAGAATTAGTAAATACAGATATTTATTTTGGCCTCAGAAAATCCTTTAATCCATCAGATTATTGCGTATCACTGAAGGTATGGAAGGCATCAGATTATTGTTTTCATCCTCGGCCAAATACTGCAATCATAAAAACATATATTTAAGAACTGGTTTGTTTTTAGAGGAACTACCTATGTAAAAGGTAGCAGTATCTTGAAATATAATGCTTCCCTTTCATTATTAAATGAGTGCGTGGAGGACGGAAAAGTGAAGCTGCAAACAACAGGAATGTTTTGCAGCAGGTAATATTCAACTTTCAAGCGCTGCCATCTCACCTCAGACTGCTCTTTTTCCTTCGCTGGCCTCAGGAGCTGTAAAGAAAATCAATTAAATTTTTACTGTGTTTGCACTCAACTCCATACCACTCCTCATTTTTTGTTTATTTTTAAATAAGGAAATGACATAGTTGTTGTATTGAATATACAAAGCTACTACACTTTACTTTTTGTTCCTGTCTCTCTGGTGTTTTACTAATTTTCCAGATACACATTTGACAACACTACTTTTTTTGGAACTAGCCTGTGTGAGACAAGTGAGCAGGGCAGCCAACGACTATCTCACAGAAATTCATATGGAACAGATTCTAAACTGGATAGAATGTTTTTAGATGCATTACTGCTCTGTATTCCAAGTATGTTTTAGAAATATGCTAAATGCAAAATCTCCAACATGTTCACACCCAAGTAACGTAGGTCTTGATGACATTCAAGAAAGAAACATTTCAGAGTTCTGAGCTTTCCCAAATGATGTGACCAGACAGCCTTAGTGTTTTTTGACTGTAGTGCTTTCGATTTGTCTCTTGTGAAATGACCAAGAATGTTTTCCAGACCATTAGTACTGCAGAGTAGCCGGGATTTATTAGATTAAATGAATAAGAATACTAAAATGGAATTGAACAAAAGGACTATCACTACTGGGGCACAATAAATATAAAAAGTTTAACTGTAATAACAGAATGAAATAGAATGTTTAGTCATAATAAACTACGATTTTTACTGACATGGTAAAGATTCAGCCTGTAACAGAAATCTGTTGAATACCTCTCGCTTATGTTCATGTATTATTGATTTACAGTGTAATCCTCAGTTATGAAATATCTGTCATAATACCTTTGAACTGTAAGTTCCTCCTAAATAGAGTTAAACTCAAATTGTTTTCCCCAAGCAAATGATTTGAATGTAGTTTCTAGACAGTACATTCAGTAAAAGGGGAAATCTCAAAAGTGAGAGTGTTAAGTGCAAAATGGAGATCTGAAGGAATTTCCTATGTGGAGTTCACAGTGATTTTTCACAAACTTTAATGTGTCACTTCACTTTGTTTCCTTCTTCAGCCTCCTGAGTAGCACGACTTTGCTTTGTGGTGTGTTGAGATAAGATTTTAGAAGTTTAAAATTCTTTAACTCGAAATGCACCAAAAAATAAAAAGCAAAAAAAGGACAAGCTAAAGCCATGAGACCGAGTGACACTATTTCCCTGAACCACAGACTGATGCTTAAATGATTCTGTCATATCTGTAAGAACCTCCGTTGTCTCCTTTCCCCACAAAACCTGAAACGTTTGGCCAGTTTATGATGAGTGTTAGTGGTATTTATTTGCTAGGAAAACACAGCACTTGGGGAATTACTGCTAATCAAGTTAATGAAACAGTAGGGATTCACTTTCTTATTGTCTCAGTTAAAATCTCTGCAGTTCTGATTTTATTGTTGTTGCTGTTCACATGAACTATGAGGCAAAAGAAGTTCAAAGAGGTTTTTTTTCATCAAAACACTTTGAATACATATGGTATTACTATTTTTCTTTTGTCACTCTAGCAACTGGGGCTCCTGTTTTTCTTTTTAATGGATACACCATGCCAAGTGTGTTTGTCTTCATTATCAGCCACGAGAAAAACAAATCCAGTAAAAGCAATATCCTTCATGGATGTGTTACCAAAACAAACTATAAACATGAGCTAGTACCCACAGCACGCTCACGTCCTACTACTATCTTCTCCAGGCAAAGCTGCCTTCTTAAGTTTCTTACAGAACTCATCTTTGGTTTTGATATTACTCCTCCCTTCAGAGCAGCTCATGGTTTCATGCCCAGTCATAGATGCCCAGGCACAGGCATCTTTGGTTTTAGAGGCAATTTTTCAGTATTTCAGTTATCGGAATATTACTGTCTTACCAGTTTGACCTTTCAAGGAAGATGGCTGATTATCTCTTCTACCCTTTGGCACATCAAAGGACTGTTGAACTCTTAGACCCTCTAACATCTGAGGTGCAACAGGAGCTAAATAAAGGCACAGAAAAGTTCTGGAGTCAGTACAGACCTTTACTGTTGGCATGCTGGTTTTGTTTTGTGTGTGTGTGTGTTTGGATTTTGATTATTTGTTTGGTTTTGTTTGGTTTTGTTGTAGGAAGCTTTGTTGGGTTTTGTTTGATTGAGGGTTTTTTTACTGCAAATATGATGCTCTGGACAGTGTGAGACTATAGATGTGTGTTATGTGTCCCTTTTTTTAGATTACAGATATACTTTCTCAGCTTCAGTCTGTAACACTATATACATTTAGACCATTAGCTATACAGAACCGACTTTTGTTTAGGTGCATACAAAACACATGCACTTGTGATCTTTAGGGCAAAGGCTCTAACTCTGTTCGCAAGAGAACTACGGCAAAGAAATATTAACTTTCTTAGTATTCATTTCCTAGCTTCTATGGTCAAATAAAGGAAATAACCTGTGAGTTCTTAGTCAAACATTCCAATTAGCAGCCAGAAGAAATGAGTTTCTGTGCCCTGCAAGTTATTCCTTTACTTGATGTATGAGACAAGAAGTAGCTAGTACAGGCAGCACACTTTTGTGAATACCCCTTCTAGTACACCCACGGTAAAAATATACTGTATCACAGTATTTTGACACAGTGACACTGTTAAATCAACTCATATGCAAAGGAGACAGAGCTGTTCAATTATTTTTATCAGTTGCTTAGTACATTTGAGCTTTTGAATGCCATGTACATTAAAATTACAAGAGGTTTAATGAAAACACCTTTTGAATTTAATCCCAGTCCTGTGTGTGACATTTTATTGTAATACCGTGTAACAGATGATTAACAATGTGTGCTGTAATGCACAGTTGGGGTTGTATGTGTAGAAAGAACAAGCTGTAACAGTAACTACATTGTGGAAACAGATAGGATTTGGTCTCATCTACAAAGAAAAATCAATTTAATACAAACTGCTGAAAAATAGGTTCCAGCAGCAACCATGTCTTTTGCAAGGGTCAGAAAAGAAGGTTCATTGGTTTGAGTTTTTATCTTGAGTATGACAAGCCATTGCTGACAAATGAATATGCCACTTGCACTGCACCTGCCCAAAAGAAAAGTAAATTTGTCATTTTGAATGTTTGTATAATTCTACTTGAGTACTGGTTTGAAAAGTTTGACAACAGGGATATAACAAAAAAATGGAAAGCTAATGCAAACCTATGTGTAGAAAGGCTTGCTACCTCAAGTTAGAATTTTCAGTTCTATAACAGAAGATTATCATCAGAATAATTTAATAAGTTACACAGTATTCAATTTCAGGAGCAGAAATACAGTAATCCACGGATGTACAAGTATCAGGGGAGATATGTGACCACATTGGAAAGTACAAATTCACCTTTAATATCAAAAGCAACATGAAAAAAAGAACAAACAGCACTTCAGATGCAGCTCTGTCTTTTACAGATGTATTATTTGTATTACTAGTTGCCCAAGGCTGCCACAGACAAGTCTTTATTACCATGTTCCATGAATTTTGGATTTGTTACTGAAAGCGTTCCATTAATCTGGAGGTTCTATTTTGGAGTAACAACAGCTTGATCGCTAAAAAAGAAAAAAAAAAAAAGCCCTACCTGCAAGATACTGGCAACACCTTCTCAAGCACACGGACTGGTTTACATCAGGAAGGGCTGTTTGTGCACTCTGGGACACAGAATCATAGAATGATAAGGTTGGAAGGGATCTTTAGAGATCATCTAGTCCAGCTCCCTTGACAGAATGTTTCTGCCACCACATCACAAAAATACTTTTCTGTCCCCCACATTCAGAATATCAGTAACCTGTGGCAAATGCAAGCTGTGGGCTGCTTGAATCCCTCACGTGACTTGCAGTTTGCTACCTGTCCATACCTAGAAAGCAAGGAGCAAGCTATAAGCCCATATTCTGGGAATCTCAGAACAGGTATCCACGCACTGGATGAGGTATTTCTATAAATGGTATTTATTATAGCCCTTACGGATTCTTTTTTGGGATCTAAAAGCACTGTTGTGTTGTTGTTCTTAACGTGACAAAATGGCAACAGAACTTCAAGTAACTGACTTAGGCAAACTCATTCAATAGATGCAGAACTGTGTGTGGTCTGTAAATTAAGGCTGCATAGGCTTCCACACTGTCACTCAGAGTAATTTCCAATAACTTTATTTTTTCTCAGAGTTTCTATATGCAATTAAATTCACTCCCATGACTATGATATAGTTAGGAGATATGATACAGACTGATCACATTGGATACTACAGCCACATTAGTAATAACTAGGACCCTAAAGAAATTGATCTGGCACTACAGCACAAGGCCCTAGACTACCTGAGAAAGGAGGGAACGTGGTACAGATACGACGTAACTCTCTGAGTTGGTGGCACAGACATCACGCGCCGAGACGTGTCACAAGTAGTGGTGTCAAACGGTCGACGGCTGGGTGGTTGCGCCTCCGCGGGGGGTGTTTGCAGACACCACTCACTTGTTGCTTAGAAACTGCTTCGAGTTTGTAAGAGCAACGAGCCCTGAGCGCAGTGTTGGCATTTTTTAGACATTAGATCTAAAACCAGAACGCCTCTCCTTCTATTTCTAGTCAAGCTTTCGCTCCCAGAACTCTTGCGTTTCCACAGACGGAACGCACCGCAGGGTCTTGTATCAAAGGCGGAGAAGCATTTCTATTTCACCCTTCTTACCGCTCCGCCTCTTTCACTTACCAAAGGGCACTTCCAAGGCTCCGGAGGCGGCGTGCAAAGTGTGCGCATACCTTGGGAGCTCCGGGAGAGACATACAGACATTACACGCACGCAGGGCACATAAGAGGCATTAGAAAGGCCCGCAGCTTTGGTGACCGCCTCATGCTGCACCACCACTGCCAGCTCTGCGGCCGGGCCGTTGCGGGAAGCGCCCTGCACCCTGCGCATGCCTGGAGAAGCGGCCTTCTGGAGAGGGAGGAGCCCCGCGGCCGCCATTTCCTCGCCCACCGCGGGGAAAGGCCGGTCCCCTCCCTCCTGCTGCCGGGCTCCGGCGCCGAGGCGCTGGCTGGGCGGCCGGGGGATGGGGTCCCGCCCACCGCCGCTGGCGCAGCCTTCCCAGAGCGGCCGGGCTCCGCCTCCTCTCTCCGCCGCCGCCGGCATGCCGAAGCTCAGCAAAGAGGCCAAGCAGCGTCTGCAGCAGCTCTTCAAGGGCGGGCAGTTCGCCATCCGCTGGGGCTTCATCCCCGTCGTGCTCTACCTCGGTCAGCAGCGGGCGGGGGGCGCCCAGCGGCGCGGGGGCCGGGGCCGAGGCGGCCGGGAGCGCGCCCTGCGGCTGCCCGCCGCGCGGCGCTTGTGGCGGGGGCAGGGCAGGGGCGGGAAGCAGGGCAAGCGCCCGGCTGGGCAGGCGGCTCGGCGTTTTCGGCGCGCATGCGGGGCCGGGGCTGGGGCAGCGCGGGAGCGCTGCTGGGGGCGCTGCTGGGAGCGCTGCGCGACTGGCGCGGCGGCCTGGGGGACCTGCGGGGCAGGGGCGGGGGCCTGGGCCTGGCAGAGCTGCGAGATAGACGGGGTTTCTTGTTTGGTTTCTTAGTGGTTTCGGTGGGGCGGTAGTGGTGTTTCTTTTTTTCCCCAAAAGGTGTTCCTGTCCCGTTCCGCTGGGGGCGGCGGTTCCCGCGCCGGGGCCGGGCCGGGGAGCGGCTGGGCACGCACCGCAAAGCGCTTCAAGATGCGGTTTAGTCACGCATCGGTGACCGAGTGCTCTAGTGCACTGGCCTGGGTCTCTCTTACAGTAGGGGATCTGTGCGAGCTGAGAGCCGTCTGCGGCCAAGAGCGGCGCCTTGGCGCTGAGGGAGGCGAGTATCGGCCTCTGGCTAAATGTCCACCTAGGTGCAGCTTCCCAAAACGCTCCCAAAACGGCGTGGCTCCTGTTTCCGGGGCGCTGCGGAGTATGCAGGGGGTGCCTTGATGCCAATACTCAGTGCCCGGGATGTACTTCACGTGCTGCTATCATGAGTCTGGCTGGCCATCACCGCCCCATGGTAGTTCTGCTTAGTTTGGGCTGTGTGCCGTCAGCTGGCCGCGTTAAACAGCCTGACCTGGTTGAGATATGCAATAGGCCTGACATTTTTGTTCATTTCTTTGACGACAGAGGATCCAGGAAGGCTGATCCCCACACTTCATCTGACATACTTTTTGCTCCAAGTCTATTCGGCCTTTTAGAATAAGCATCTAAACCAGGCAGACATCTCTGCCTTGAGTGCGAACATGAAGGAGGATTGGGAGCTTGACATGTTTACAGTCAAAGCTGACAGGTTGTTTTAATTAATTGAGGGGAATGCAGTGCCCAGTTTGAAGGGCTTTGAGTGTTAACATAATAGAAACTATCTGGAATAAGTTACATGTGTTCTTTAACAACTGCAAGATGGCTGTTCAAACACTATGGAAAAACTAATTGGCAGAATTAGGTTTAAAGTTTAATTACATTTCCTTTTTTTTGTTTGTCATTTAAAAAAATAATATAGTTTTGGGGTAGACTTTCATCGGTGATTTGTGACCTCATGTTACTCGTGATGAACTTTTGATTTCACACATATGAGTATGGTAAAGATGTCCTTTGTTTCAAGGGACACTGGAGGAAATTAAATTACTAAAAGTCTTATAAAATCATCTTATTATGTTTACAGTTGCACTACTGTCATGGTGCCTAGTATGTGTCTGCTATGTTGTGGTGAGAAACTAAGTTATAATAGTTTAACTTTATACCTCTGGGAAATAAGTGTGCTGTTCTACATTGTCTTCTTATAAATTAGTCTGCTGTAATGAAGACATTAAGTGTAAGCAGATGGGAGAAGGATGTGCAGGTGCCACCTTTGCTTGCCAGAGACAATTGACAGTGGCATGGGAAGAACCTCTTTTGTACTGATACTACATCTGAATCTGAGGGAAGATGTGATGCAGCGTATTGACCCCTGTGTTTATGAAATACATACTGAACTGAACATAGCAAGGAAACTTTCACAAGTTTTGAGCTTTTAACTTTTTCTGGAAGACTTTCTAGATCAGAATGGGATATTTAGGGGATGTATGAGGGAGCCTGGTATGAGAAAATATAGGTCATTGGTTGGGAGTGGGTTTTTTTTGCTGCATTTTTTTCAAACTTGCTTTAGAGCAGCTGCCTCTGTTTTAAGTAGGTAAATGAGACCAGTTCAGTTTTGTTAAACCTGGCTTGTTTATTTAAAAGTACTGCTTGAGAAGGAAAGTCAAAACCATTCACACATGCAGATTAGGATTCCTAATGTAACCTCATGAGTTGTAAAGAAATTTTGCTGGACAATGTGGCAACCAAAGAAAATGGGTCAGAGTGTTTAATAGTCTCAAATAGCATGAAGAGCTAACCTAGTGCCTGTGAAGCTAATGGAGGTTTTTCCACTAACCTTTATGGCCCATATTTCAGGCAAGCTGATATTAATGACTTGTTTTCTGCAAATGAAAGATTGTATTTTTCATATAACATCCATTTCTAGATAGCAGGTGTAGGAGAGAGTATGTTGAACGGTGTATGAATTGCATGATTCTACTTCAAGACTTTTCATTTACAGTCCAGTGGGCAAAGATGTTTCATACACCGACCCTTCAGTTGTTTCTCTGGCATACGTTTGCTTTAGTGAATTGATATTTGAGTCATTATCTGAGGATAAACTGTTTGTAGTGAACTTTCTTTCCATTTTCCTGGGTATTAGTAGGTTGACAAAGATCTTGTTTCTTTACAAGCTTTAGTACTAGGTATCTTTTCAGAAAGTACCAGAAAAAGGAGAAGATTTTAGATTTAATTGATTTAGAATTCTGTCATCTTAAATTGAGTAAACTGTTAATGAAATATTACTTTGAAGTCCTGCATCAGATGTCATTGCAGAACATTGCCTGTTTGGACTCAAGGTGCTTGCTGTACCAGTCACAGGTGTCACTGTTGGTATTGCCTTACTAGGTTCCTTTCTGAACAACATTAAAAATTCTATGTGTTTATGTGCCTATAGGTATGTATGTCTTGATCTTTGGGGTAGGTAACTTCCTCCATCTCCCATAGCTGTAGCTGTCCCTCAATTTTAAGTCAGATAGAGATGCAGGTAAGATTAAAAAGAAAGTGTATCTAAAGCTGTACACTTTCATTTATTTGCTCTGTTTTCCAGCTTTGATAAGAAAGTGCAATTTCTGTTCAGTTTACTACACAACTTCATGAGTCACAATTCTCTGCTCAGTAGGTTTTGTTTTTATTGCGATTGAATGGCCTGGAATAAGTAAATAATGATGTAACCGTGTAGGACTCTGCACATACGTATTGATATATATGTATGTAATGTATGTTTCACTTCAGGTTTTAAGAGAGGTGCAGATCCTGGGATGCCTGAGCCAACCATCTGGAGGTATGTATCAGTTCCAAATGTACATGCAAATCCAGTGCAAGTCATTAACGCTTCAGACTGGTCTCTGGACTGCAACGGTCTCAAGGTTGCTTTTATCCTTGTTTTTAATTGCTTAGGGTGGAAGTATGGCTGGTAGGAGTTCTTGTTTCTCTAGAAATCCTAATGAAAAGACATTTTGTGAGGGACTTTCTCTTCATCTTGCATAGCTTTTAGTATATGAGACTGCCTGTACCTTTTGAATGGAAGCTGTTCTTCTATTGTAGAACTGGTTTGTGCAAGTTTCTGCACTGGGGAATAACTTCTCAGCTTTCTAGCATGAATTTGAAACAAAACCTAGTCTCATTCTGCCTTTGCAGATACGGTAGTAGCACTGCATAAAAGCTGTATTAAATAAATGGCTGTGTCCTTCAATATAAGTTACTGTCACAAAGCAAAATACATTTGTTCATGTTGTTCTTTCTTATGGCACTAGTAATACTTGAATTCTTGTGGTATTTAAGTTTTCTTGGAAAGCTTCCATGAGTCTAATTAAATGGAAGTTTTGAAGAAAGTACATCTCTTACTTTTCTTGAAATATCTTTGGTTACTGTACAGAACCAGGACAAATTGATGGCCTGTATTGCCTTGCATGGTCTTGTGTTAATACCTGTAGCTTCTCCTACCTAGTTAACAATGTACAGAAATCTTAGCTTCATGTACATAGTTACAATGTATGGAAATATCATTTTAGTAATCAATGATTCAAGGGAGCAACTTCTTAACAATAGAAAGTGTCGAGATCATGTTACCATGTCAGTCAAATCTTCTGTTGTCTTAAGAACTAACTTACTGGAGTTTGCTCACAGTGTTTCTATGTTCAGCTTTACTAGCAGTTTGAAACTTGTTTCCTCGGTGCATTGAGTATGTCTCTGCACAGCATAAAGTATGTATTTCATACCAGAGTGTATGCACATAGGTACCAGAAGCATGTGTTTGGTCTAATCTGAACCTTATAGACACTCATTTTTCAGAGCACATGTTCATTACACTTAAATTTTATTGACCAGTGTCATTGTTTCAGTATTTAGTGGGTTGGCATTTATTCCATACTCTTAGAGGACTGTTTCTCGAGATTTGTTTCACAAATACCTCTTTAAAAACAGATACATGCTGCAAATCTGACTTTTGTTCCCTCCCTCCTCCCCTTTCAGTCTGCTTTGGGGATGAAGGATGTGATGGTCCTGTTGTAGAAGGAGCCAACGGACAGAGCAAGTGTGGAAGATCTGTGCATTCCAGAGGATGGGGCGGACACTCGCACCGTCTGGCTCCGTCATCTCGCCAGTGACATAGGTTGTACATACTACAACATGGAGTTTATATGGACCTAACTTATTTGCATTATGCTGTGATTGAATAAATGCAATTTGAATGGATGCACAGTGTTTTTAAGTCTTTAAAGAAGTATAAGGTAATAATTTCTTTGTTACAGAAAGGATAGCCCAATGTGTGGCTTTTTTTTTTTCTCCCAAAATACAGTGACATTCAACCCCCATGTTTACCCCTGTTATGAGAGTCTTTTGGGTAAAGATGACTATCTTCGCAATAGCCAGAAAACTGAGCTAATGTGTTACATCCTTCAGTATTCTTCAAAGGTTTCTTGCCTGAATGTTGGTAAGCCTCTGCAGCTCATCACTGTGCTGACTTGCAGTTTGTTCATCTCTGGATATATTAAGGATTGAGAGAAATATACATTTTTTCCCTACCATAGTTGGATAGTAAAAAGTGTACTTTTCTGCCAAATTTACCTTTAACACTGTGTATGTTTTCTATAATTTAGGATGTGGTGGGAGGGCATGACAAAGATGTGTGTGATGTGTGTATGCATATGTCGTGTTCTTACTGTAAGAGGATGTTATTAATGTATAACTGAAGGAAGAAAACACATACACTAAGCAAGATATCTGCGTTATTTTTACTCTAACTTTACTCTTTGCTGTTACTGGTTTGACTTCAAGTGGTTTTCTCCCTTTAACTCTAAAATTCAGACACTGAAATGGCAATTGCTTGGTTTCTGTTAAATAACAGCTGCATTGGGTAGATTCTTGCATTTACAACTGCACAGGCTACATTGTATCTATGCAATGATTTAAAAAAAAAAGGTTTATTGTCTCCAAATTATCATTGCAACAAAAGTATTCCACTTTGCAGATTGTCTTAATTAACTGTTTAGGGAACAGGAGATTCCTCAGTTTCTCAGCTGCTGTGACAGTTCTGGTAAAATGTTACTGAGTTTAAGGGCAGATGTGATTGGGGCAAAAAAAAATGAGAAATGAGATGAGGAAAAATTTGAAAGACAAGAATTGGAAGGGGAAAAAAAGTGGGAAATGTTTATGAGAGCTAATGCAAATGACATGTTCCTTAAAATTCCATTAATAATAGTAATTAAATCAAATGTAATGAAATTGTGGAATAGCTAGTGATGGTAGACTGCTAATGGGGGCACAGAACAGGGACTGAGCACTTTCCTGTATCTTTTTGCTGGTGCAGCTTTTCTAGTGCCTTTTTTCTAATGGTAATTTGATGTAACTGCTCACATGTCTTAAATTATGAAAGAAATTCAAATTCTGATCCTTTTTCTTGGCTGATCCTCATTACAATAGTAGTGAAATAATCTGTTGGTAGTGGCTTTAGTTTTTCTTCTGTTGAGTCTAGTTGAATGACCTGACGTGAAGATACTGTACTGCAGTATGAAGTAACTGATTTCTCAAAAGCAGATTTTGCAGTTCACAAGGGTGTTGTAGTGGTTTAGACCCATACAGGGACAAAAGACCATGATTAGACTCAAGTACCGCATTGCTGCTTATGGTCCCGGACAAAACAGACCAGGCTACTCAGCTTGGGGAAGAAACCAGAAAATAATTTAATCCACCACCGACTAAGACACAGCCATAAAACCCCAAAACATAACGAACAGAAAATAACAGAGCAGTACAATGATGAAGAGCACAACCAGCCACTTAAGACCACCTTCCGCCCACCCCTCCCCTCTTCCCGGCTCAGATATCCCGATGTCTTTTTTTTTTCTCCTTTCCCTCTGAATGGCTCGGGGGCAGGGAATGGGGGTTTCAGTCAGTCTATTCTTGGTGATTTCTGCTGTTTATCTCTCCTCAGGGCAGGTGGGCTCCTTGATGATCCTCCCTGCTCCTCCTTGTAGTACCTCACACACACGACAGCCCTGCATAGGCTGCTCTGACACGCGTTCATCCCAAAAGCTGCAGCTCCTCTCTGCCTCTCGTGTCTGCTCTGCGGCCCGCAGGCTCTCCAGCACGGCCTGCGCCATGGCCGCCTCCTCACACAGTCCCTTGCCCGTCCAGGCGCACTCACACGGAGCTGCTGGTGGCTCTCAGTCCTGCCATGGCCCTGCATGGGTTGCAGGGGCACAGCTCCATTCTCACCATGGCTTGCAGAGGTATCTCTGGTCTGGTGCTCCTCCTTCCTTCCTCCTTCTCTGACTGTGGGGTCCACGTGGTCACCTCCATCTTGTACCACTCTTACACCTTCTGCCAGCACTTCAGATTCTTAATCACCTAAATAGCGATGGCAGAGGGGCCAGATTGGTCCAGTCAGGCTGAAGGTGGGTCTGAACCCAAGAGCCAGAGGAAAGTCCGAGAACTCTTTACCGAGTCTGCGCTGCAACCCCCTCCCCCTGTTACCAAGCAAAAAGTGACTTCTCGCTAAACCATGACAGGTATACAATGCCCAAAATGCAGCAGTGAGTGGATAGACCCAAACACTTGCAAAAGTTATTGCATGTGCTCCATTGTGTGTCAGACATCGGGGATGTGGTTTGTGGCTCTTAACCGCCACATGGTTGCTCTGACTGCTGTCCAAGAATAACAATATTTGTCAAGAGGTAAAGAAATAGGGAAGTGTTCTCGTCTCTTTTACGTAAGCGTGGATAAATCAAGCACAGGCCAGATTCTGTAACTTTACAATGCTGAAAATTTCCCTGAAAAGTAGATGTAGTTCTGGTTTTTGAGACCTGGAAATATTGGATAAATATTGCTTACGCAATTCTTTTACAATTTCATTTTAAACACACTGGATAGCAATTTTTTTTGTAATTTGCTGCTGTTGTGGAAATAAGTGAAATTGTTGTTCTCTTGAAAAAAAAATCAAGTACAGTTCTGGGAAGTCATTTGCATAGAACCCTTTGGGTTTTCAAATCGAGGAAGAAAAACGTTTTTTATAGTACATTCAAATCAAGTTAAACTGAATGCCAGGATGTATTATAACATTTTTTCATTTATAAAGCCAGCGTTCTGTTCAGTATAGTGTACTCTCTCTAAATAAACACTTTTTTTAACCTTCCCCGGGAAAAAATCAGCCTAAGCATTAATCAGATCTTGGTATTGAATTGTAAGGAAGCAGAAAACCAGAAATGGGGATTTTTTTTTTTTTTTTTAATGTTCAAAATGAAAGAATTATTAGTAGTGGTGTGAGAAAGTATTGGTTTACTGTCAGTTGAGCTCCTGTGCTTGGCAGTATTGATGTTTACCAAGTGAAGACAGAAGTTAGTGGCTGCTGCAGCCAGGTGTGGATTCTTTTCAGGGGTGGGGTTTGTGATGCCACCTGTGTGGGCGCATGGGGCTTTCACAGCTCAGCTCAAGGCTACAGTCCAAGATGTGTGAAATGATGTCATTGATACCTTCCTGCGTGCTGTGAAGGTTGTACTAACTTTGAGGTATCCAGTTGATCTTACCTGGAGATAGGAGTCATTCAGCTGTCCGTCTCATGCTGCTAAGTGGAGGCATCACGTGCCTTTAGTTGCCTTACCCCAGGCAATAGGCTGTTCCTGAAGCATGTTGTGGCTGGTGACAAACAGTTGCACAAGGGACTGAGAGGAGTGTTTCCACCTGGACCAGCTTTAGGAAGATCAAAGGTTACTGTGCTCGCGGTGCTTCTTGCCAAAAGTGAAGGTGTCTTGAGGATGTGAATGCAAGAAAAATACCCTGATCTCTGTCTGGAGTGATCTGCAGTCCTACAGCAAACAGTGCAAAGGGACACAAAGACATTGGGCTAAGAGAGAAGAGGATGGGGAGAAAGTTAGGGTCCTGAAAAGAAAATAAACACAAGGAGATTCATCAGAAAAAGAAAAAAGATTAGGAAAAATGGACAAGGCTTTTATAGGTGTAACTGAGGTAAAAAGTGAGAAAAAGGCATGTGCTTCAGAGAAGGAGCCACAGAGGCCTGTGATACTTGGTGTCTGATGCTAAGGGAGTCTTGTGACTTTGATGGGTTTCTTTGGTCCTGGTGTATGGACTCGGGATCTAACAGTAGGGTGTGAAATATTGTCCCATTTAGTGTTGTCATTAAGGAAAGGGGGAAAGAGATAACTGTCTCTCAGTATCAATTTGTTCTTAATAAGTTCATCTACAAAGGAAACTGCATGTTTGCTCCAAAAGCTCTTTAAGGCCTTGCCAGTTGTGAGGTAAAACTGAAGCTGATAGAAAATTCTGCTATGGATTCCAGATGTAGACACAGCTGGTAGTAAAGTCACTGTACTGTATCTCATCACAGCTATAAAACAGAAGGTATGTGCTTTTTTCTTTAGTTAGTTCATCAGCAAACTCACATTGACTTAACCCTGTAGCTTTCAGACATGTAAGCTCTGCAAACCAAAGCAACATACATAGTTTTGTCACAACAGGCCCATATTGGCAATGTCTAAAGCCCACTGTTCACTTCTTTGTACAGCCATCTTCCAAAATGGTTGTAGGTGACAAAGGGCTTCTTAAGTTGTATTTTTATTATATTGTACTGTAGTGGCCTGCTCTGGCAGGGATATTGGACTAGATAATCTCTCCACGTCCCTTCCAACCCTTAAGATTCTGTGAAATGAAACAGGGATCTAGGACATTGGTTTTCACCAGGAAAAAAAGCCAAACGGAACTGTATACTCCTGTTATTTTTGGAAATACTTCATTACAGACCTTGGAATTTAAGCTATGATGGTACTGATGATATATTTGGAAATAAAAGCTCATTACAGCTGTTCTCACCACAGGAGCAGAGACCACATCCTGGTAAATGTCATATGACTAATTTAATTTTTACTAGTGACTACTTAGTTGCAATTTCTACATAGTTTTCCATGATGGTGTGCAGCGCAATAGCTGTTTCCTGGTTAAGCTTGTGGGTCATATGCATTGTTTCTTGGTCATGCTTATGTTAATTTGGGATCAGGTGGTGGGTAAGACAGAGGGAATGCTTATCTGTTAAGTGGAAAAGGGTATTTCCTGTGATTATTTTTCCTGACTATGAAAATAATTCCAAGTTTCTATAAAAAAATAAGAAGTTTGAGCAACTTCTAATCAGGGAGCAGCTACTAGCCAGGGAAGTGAGATAAGCCTGGGTTTCCAGGTATGTTCCAGTTTTGTTTCTCGGAGTCCACTTCATTCTTGTAGAGACCTTTGGCAAGGGGCAACTCCTGACAGTGCAGCCTTAAAGCAGTTCTTTTCCAGCCAGATTGTAAGACTGTCTTCATCCCAAATGGTCTCTCTTCTAACAAGTTCCATTTTCTTTTATAGTCCCATCCTAGGTGACTGAGCTATATGATTAGGAGGAGTACAGGTCTTGCAATTTGAGGGACATCTTTGAACTTCATTGTATTTATTAACGCATGCTAATGTGGGATCCACAGACACAGTCAGTGTGTGGTCCCTTTTCCTTTTACAGCTCTTCCCAGATGATTAGAAGTGGAAGAAGAGACAAAAGCTATTGCTGTGCAGTAGTGACAGCTTAGTAGCTAGTTTTGAATCTTTTGAGCTGAGGGTGGGACTTAGAGCTTTTGCTGAGTGATATTTGCTTTTGTGTGTAACAGCTCTAAGTTATAATCTCAGGTAACAAGACTCTGAATGTAATTTACTTATTCATCATATTGCCCTTATTTATATGGTACAGAATGTAGAACTCTGTAAACATGTAAGTTAAAAGGGATAAAGAAGCAAATGATCATAAATACATTTGCTAGTATTGAAACTGGTAAGAACTTTGCCCTGAGTACAGTTGAAATGGAATAAAACATTGAAAACACTATGTTAGGTAAGCACTGTCTGTCAGAAACAAGGATGTCGCTAATTAAAATGTCAGTTTTCTGAATCTGAAAGGTAATGTTTCGTTTTTCTCATGAAAAATCATCTTAGATCCTGGTCACTGAAGAGAGGAAATGCAGATTACAATTTTTCTGAAGTGTGTTTTCTGATGATGGCCAAAGTCAGTCTTGAAACTATACCAAGATTCGATAAAGTATGTTTATACTGCAGAAATGGGTTGATTTTGTTAAAGAGTTCATGGAGGAAATGATATTTTATACTCTTGGAGGTTTCATTTTATGGAGGCAAGGGGGCTGGGTTTTGGTTTTCCTCTTATCAAGAAGAAAAGAATTCCCTGAGATCCGAAACTATGATCTAATCATTCTGTAAACCCTTGCTTCTCTTGTCAAAAGATTCCCACCTGGTATCATTTGGTTTGTACTGAGACAGCTAGATATAGATACAGATATATACTTGTCAGCATTTCTTGACCACTAGTCTCTGATTTTTTTTGTCTACTAATGTGTGCTTACTTTTCCACCATTTTATCTTTTAAACCAAATCCGGAAAAGCTTGTTAGTCACAAATAACAGTTGCAAACTTAGGGGGAAGTTTCCCATTGAGCTAAGCCAACCTAATGGCTCATTACAGCTGGAAAGTGATCCTGCCTCTCTTGCTTCACTGCTGGTGTCACGGTTCCATCAGTCTGTCTTGTTAACCTCATTTGCCATCAGCTGTTAATAAAAACTGTGAAGGTACTAGAGATGCAGACAGTGTCTTTCAAGTACCTGCTGTTGTTTCTGACAAAATTTACAGTATTTACATCAGAGCATAGGCTCACTGGGCAAGGGATGGTACTGCAACCTGGGAAAATAGATCAGGCTGAAGTGTTTTCTGGGGTTTTTTGGGTTTTTTTGTTTGTTTGTGGTGTCTCTTTTTAAGTTTCTTACACATCAGATTTGAAAGTATGGCTAAAAATAGAAAAATCATACTTCAGAGACTGTCAAAGCAAAAAAAAACTATTTTTTCATTGCAGGTTACTTTATTATTACATTGCATTCTGTCTTTTAAAGATTTTTTTCTCTCTTGTCTAGCATTACAGTGTCACATCCACAGCACTAAGGAATATTTTGGTTTTCATCTTTAACACTCTTTACTAATACTGTGGGCTTTTTCTTGCATACTGTGGAGTGTATGCATGCTTTTTTAACATAGCTTGATCCTCTTTCTGCATTGGTGTCCTGGTTTTAGCTGGGATAGAATTATCCAGCTGAGTATGCACAAGAAGCTGGGAGGGAGTGTGGCCAGGACAGCTAATCAAAACTAGCCAAAGGGCTTATTCCGTACCATAGGACATCATGCCCAGTATATAATCTGAAGAGCATGGTTGAGGAGAGAGGATCGCTGCTCAGGCATCGGTCAGCAGGAGGTGAGCAATTACACTGGGCAGCACTTGTCATTTTCTTGGGTTTTGTTTCTCTTAATTGCTATTATTACACTTTGTTCTTATCACTGTTAATATATTTTAGTTCAGTCATTATACTTGTTTTTATCTTAACCCATGAGTTTGGATTTTTGATTTCAGATTCCCCTCCCTACCCTATGGGAGGTGTGGGGAGGGGGAACCAGTGAGTGGCTGCATGAGGCTTTGTTGCTAGCTTAGCTTGAACCATGACAGTTGGGAAAGCAAATTCAGGATAAAGGGAGTTAGTAATCTGTTGGGCATTCTGAAATCTCCATGTGAGGTTAAGGAGTAAGGATGCAATGGAAACAAGGCGAAAGGCTAGCTGGGATCTGTGGGATGAGACTGGTCCCGTACAGCAGCAGCCAAAATCCTTCTGTGCTGAGTAGTTTTCAAGTTTTTACAGGCAATTATTAGTGGATCTTTTTGGTTTTGAGTATTTTTTCGCCTTGCTCGGTGAGTTAACTGTCAGCTAGGAGGAGCTCTCTTCAGTGGAAGCATTGAGGTATTTCATTGCTGCTAGAAGTAGCACAGTTATTTTTAAGAGTTGATTTAACAGTTACAAACACTCATTTTTGTTATGGATCTGTTTTTTTAAATGTGTTTATGCCAGTCTGACAACTAAAATAAATGTCTATGTGTGTTTTATTGATTCTTGTAAAACACTTTCAGTGCAGCAAATTGGAAAAAGGAAGGTAAGTTAATTTGAGAGGCCCCATAACATGCTTAACAGTTCTCTGACTTCCTTATGAATTCCCGACTGTGAGTCCTGATGTCACACAAGCACCAATGAATGTAGATTTCAGCAAGTGTTGCTTATCCTAGGGGCATTCCCTGAAGCTGTCACAGTGACAGCAAAATAATGGCCATGGAGGCAGCTGCCTTGATATACCCTGAGAATTGCATGTGGCTCTGGAGGAGCCACAAGTAAAATGATGGCAGCTCGAGAGCAGCATCAGTGATACCCTTCATCCAGGAAAGACTTGAAAGTTGATCTGGCCACCCAGCAAGTGATAATCTTTGCTCATCTTCTACATCCTAAAATATCAGAGAGTTTACACCTTTATTTGAATCGCAGACTACCTGGGGTGGCCACCACCTGAAGGATGTCAGTGGGAAGTGTGGACGCTGGTCATCAATTGCACGAGATTTCAGTTCCCTATGTCTTAGGCACTTCCTGATGTTCAAGGTGGAAAACAGTGTGAGTTTAGCTGCAGGTACATAGTAACTAATGATGATCTTGGGCAGCCACCCACTACTGGGAGAGATGAGACCAGGAGATGCCTTTCTTTTTGGTCTTTTTTTCTCTCCTCCTCTCTGTTCTCACATAGCGATAATCAAGTCCTTAAAAGGTCAAATGCGACATCCACACTTGGGTCTCCTACCTAGTATGGGCATAATAAGGGGAAGAATGTTCTCTAATCAAATGGTCACTAAGAAAATCTCTGTTGAGGAGAAAAAGTTGAAGTGAAAAAGCCAACCCAGGCTATTTTTCCTACAGCGCATGCCAGAACAGCTAAAGCTGGGTCTTCTGTGTCATGAGAAACTCCTTCACCACAGACAACTTGAAAGTGTCTACCTTGAGGTCTCCTCATTCCTTTTTGAGATGATGCACAAGCTGAGATGTTGGTTTTACCATATTGGGAAAAGCATGGCTTTTGTGTGTTTTGAGCCTCAGATGCAAACTGTGGGTGGACTGGTCACTGTTTTGGCATCTGCAGGGGTGGAATGTGTGTGTGGACAATCAGATCACTGGGAGGAAGAGGAGAGTTTACCAACATCCACATTCCAGGGTTTGCCTTTCATCTCCTCATCTGCACCACCATTCTGGAGAGAAAGGTAATTAATGTTCCACCACTTGAACGGACAAAGCTTGAAGGGCGCACCTCTTGTGTATGCTGTGAATTCCTGAACGTTCGGGTATAGGAGGTACCTGCACAGCCACAGTGAGGCACATGGTACAGCTAAGGGGTGTTTCAGCCATTTGGTACTCGGGCCAAGGAGCTGGTTTGGAATACTGGTGGAATATAAATGACAAAAGACAAATGCATTAGATTGTCAGCAGTTACTGACATCTCTGCAGCAATATGTTGGTTTACATCACCTGAGGAAAGAACCTAGGATATCTTTTTTTCTGCCTCTCGAGGGAGACAACTGTGTAATTAAACTTGGAAAATTCCCTTGGGTGACAGCAATGTCTAATCAGGTGATAATATTCATGCCAAAGCTGTTAATGTGGTATTCTACCCTTTTACTTGTTTAAAAGAGATTGCTTGACTTGTAAGCAGATGCTCACAATTTTGTGGAGTATTCTGTATTAAATAGAGGGGAGTTGACTGTTCATTGGTTTCAAGAGCAATGATGCTTTATCATGTTTATTCTTAAGTGTCATGTTCAGTACATCTGGCTCTTTCATATCCCATTTTAAGAATTAGCTGTATCTGTGTGTATGTATGTGTGAAGTACATAACTAACCTAATTATATGGATAAAATCTAAGTGCTTGAAAATGGTTCTTAGGATACGTTAAGAGTTCCTAAGTCTTATCTGAAGTTCAGACAGCTTATACAGGTTTGGGTTTTTTTTTAATCAAATTTTATTTGTTCAAAAAATATAAATAAGTAATAAATACCATCTTTCAAATATTTTAAAAGCATAAGTTATACAACATTTCTTCTGGCTTCTGAAAATATTTTTTGTTGAACACATATTAAATAAATTGCTGTTCTGAATAGTACCATTAGAAATGAAATAAAATACATCTCTTGTTTAAATTATTTCTAAATATTGAAAATATAAATAGGAAACACTAGAAACCAATAAATATTTCAAATACAATAAATAGATTCCTAGAAGGAAATGAGAATGTATGTAAATGCAAACCATTGTTACTATTTCTAGTTCCTAAAACAGAACAACACGGTCATCTGCCACGTGACAGATTTGTAACAAAGGATTGTGCCTGAATTAAAACATTCAGACACTGAAACTCCTGGTGTGTTTCAAATAGCGAACAGCCCTCATAGTTTTCTCCATAAATGAAGTAAAGTCTCGGAGGATGAGGTGGATGGTGATTTTCTCTATCCATTTCTTGTTGGACTTCAGCTTTTTGTGGAGGGATTCCTGGGTAGCCGAGTCTGGGATGATCACTTCATCGGGGTTGATCACCTGTGAAGAAAGACAGTGTCAGTGTCCCAGTTAAAACATTGTAATTGAGGTTGCTGGAGAGTGCCAGTTTATATAACCTATTGCATATCCAGCCTTTCTATGCTGCGGTGCACTCCTCCCTCTCTGGGATGCTGTGCTTGCCTATGGCTTTGCTTCTGCTGTGGGCTGCGAGGGACACTGATGCCCACTGTGGTTGCTCTGCAGGAGTCAGAGGGTCTCATCTGACCTATACTGCTTGTCCTGGTTTGAGTGCAGGGCCTGGCGTTGTCATCCAATGCACGGCGCTGGACAGAGCAATACCCCTCCTCTGCTGTCTGCCAGCCAGCAGGTTATTGGGCAGATCCTGTCAGCATTTGTTGCAACTGGTACTGGTTGCAATGTCCTGAGTCATAAGTTAATTAGATGACATTGGAGTACTCTCAGTTGTGTAGCAGATTAACAGTCTCCAAAGACGTCAAACTCATTTAGCTGCTTAATTTTTACTTTCCAGGCATTTAGGCACGTGGGAGGACTAAGTGTCACCAGCTTTCACTGATGTGTGGAATCCTTACTGTGAGGTGAGTGAAAGGAGTTATATACACCTAGTGCTGATTGACAGTGCTGGGCTCCTAGTACCCAAATGCCCTTTAAGAACTTGTACTGTGAAATGGGTAGGTGACTTCTGAAAATGAGAGTTCCTCACCCTGGAGCTGTTTTAGATGATTTAGGGATCTATGTAATAGACAACAATAAAGTGTCTGCTTCATCCTGGTTTTAGGATTTGTCCTACCCTTTACCACGCGACAAAAGCAAGCATGCCTCCTTCTGGAATACCTGTTCTGTGAAAGTCAGTAAGATAGGAATGTTCTTTCTGTCCAGACTACTTGGAAGTATGTTCTGATCACACCCCTAGTTACTAGTGTATCCAACTCCTTGTTGCATGCTGTAAAAGTTTATGTCTGGTTATCCAGACAGGTATCTGGATCTGCCTAACCACAAGCGACAGATCCTGTCCTTGCTGGTTTTGCCTTAAACAGCAGATACAACTTCTCTCCTAAAGAAAAATTGCCAACCTGGTGATCAGGACTCCTCGCTTTTTGATAAACTACAGTACAGGTTTTGCTTTTGCTCACTGTGTTGAATTCTGTCTATTTCAGTTACCTCAATCCTCCTAATTTTCCAGGAAAGCTAATTTCCTCCAGTTATGAAATGAACTTTCTGCAATCTAATATATCAAGTTGGAAGCCAGCAGTCAGTTGCTGTCTTATGACAGGACCATTATTCTTAGCTAGCACAGTGTGAAAAAAGCAGTTCAGCTCCCTTTCACTTAAAGAATGATGGACATAAATAAATATGTTAGGAGAGGTATGGCAAACACACAATAGGCTTTTCAGATGCCAAAAACCACCTTTAAGTACATAATGCCCTGAGATTTCTGCAGTCCTTACTCACCTGGGTGGTTCTTACTCACGCAAATAGTTTCCCTGATGACAAAGGAAGTATTCATTTTAAGAGTTATTAACATGAGTAAGAACTGCAGGAATGAAGTAAATTTCTGAAATGTGGTCTTTCAAAGCTCTCCAAAACATAGAAAACAACTGTCAGAAATGAATAGCATTTACCAAATCAAATAGATTTACCAAATCAAAAGAGAGTTGGGTGTTATTTGTAAAGAAGGAATATTTTTTAAGATGATGATTACAAGCAAAATGCCTGCTTTTTAATAGGCAGCACATTTTATTTAGTCAAGTTATTAACTTGTGTTTTGAATGTAACTGTCTTCCTTGATTTTGCTACTGGTATGTCAACATATTATACAGATTGGTTTAAGAGTTCATTTTGGAGAGTTTTAAAGAGAAATAATATTGTAAAAATGTACTTTCTTTTATTTATGTGAAGGTTGTTTTTTTAAAAAAGAGGGTTCTTGGGGGGGTGCAGCATTAAAAGGCTCAGACTGCAGTTCCACAATTAGGAAACGCTCCCTGAGAAATCTTATGTCTCTCAACTGGGCAGTGGTAACATACTTGTTCTTAAAACAATTACATATTTAATTATTGGTTTGGAGATGAGAAATAACATTAGAAAATAGGAAGAAGAGTTGTTTCATTAAGAAAATAAAACTTGTAAGTTAGTCATAAGGATGAGTGTCTGAGCATGAGGAACCATTGCCTGTTTCCGCTGAGAGAAAGGAAAGTGGGGACTTTAACTTCATATAGCATCCTCTTTCTCTGACTACACATCAGTGCTAAGCCATAACAGTTATCGGAATGCATTTAAAACCAACTCACCATCTGTCTTATGATATGTGCCAGACGCTCTGTGCTATTGCACAGGGAATCAACGTGTTGCTTTTCACTAGTAAAAGTTTCTTTTACGTATTCAAGGTATGTCCGAAATGTATAAAGCCCACTGGAGATTTTCCTTAAGCATTTATCCTGAAATGAGAGAAAGATGAGAGAGTCACTTATAGCTTGGAAGTGCCTCGATGGCAGCGGTGGGCACTCAGCGCAGTAAGCAGGTGTTGCTTACACAGAGCGTGCAGGGAAGGGGAGCTGGCATCAGTCTCTAGGCCAACATGCCCAGCTTTTTATGGAGCTGGCAGAAATCGCCCCAGGTATATAGAAGACTAGACCAGAGAGGAGAGAGGTTCCTTGCCTCATTGAAGCCGTCGAGCAGACACCCGTCGTCTTCTGTCACCTGGGGGAGGTTGAGGTCGTTCTGCATGAGCATTTCCATGCTGTTCTCGCATACAGTGAACTTGTTGCATAGCTGGGGAGAGACACGAAGAGGTTCCGTTGCACCTTGGCCGGAGGCAGCCGCCTCGGGCCGGGTGCGAGGGAGGGTGTGCGAGCGGCGGGGCTGCCCGTACCCACCTCCAGCTGCAGCTCGGCCGCCCTGGCGCGCAGCAGCCGGGCCAGCCCCAGGCTGGCGGGCAGGGGTGCCCGGCGCGCCGCCGGCTCCTCCAGCTCGGCCTCCCCCGAGGAGTCGGCGGCGGGCAGCGGGGCGGCGGCGGCCCGCGGCAGCAGCAGCAGCAGCAGCAGCGGCGGCGGGAGGAGGGCGGCGGAGCGCCGGGAGGAGCGGCGGCGGTCGCAGGCGCAGCACGGGAGGAACTTCATGGTGCGGCTTCTCGGCTCCGTCCCCGGCCCCTTCTCGTCTTCGAGGCTGGCGGGTTGAATGAGCTCCGGGCATCCCTGAACGTGTATTTATCGAGGGGGCTTCGAGATTATTCATGGCCCGGGAAAATCCGACATGAGAACACGGGGGTGTGTGCACGGCGGAGCGCTCTGGGTTTGACACAGCGCTAGCTCCGTCCGAGCACCGCGGGATTGTGAAACGGGACCGGGGGGGCCGCCGAGAGCGGCCGGCGGGAGCATGAAGTCATCCTACCCCATAACCGCAACTCCTTCATGGCCGGGCTACCCCCAACTACCGTCTCACCTGATCCGTCGGGGCCGGAGTCGCCCGGCCCCTCTGCCAGCAGCCTCTGAGCCTGACAGACCCAGCCATACACCGAGTCTTGGAAACTGTACACACATACTTATGCACCTTAAATATTTTCATGTTTTAATATTTCAATGGTTTTCAAGTTTTATACCTGTGTCGTGTATACTTACCTCTGTGGTTTAGCTATTTTAATTATTTACAGATGTAAAAGTAAATGCGTGTGTTTAGGTGCTGGGCGTTAAGTCCTACGCATCCACTCTGGCTGTGAGCTGCGCCTGAGCAGGGAGGAAGTTCAGCAGATCCATAGACTGTAACTGCAGAAGAAAGCTCTCTGGGTGGCTGCAGGATATGCCTCTATTCCCTGTTATCTGTGGCTTTTTCTACCCACCTGGGAGGTGTAGCAGGAATCCCAGCCTTGCACAGAGGGACTCTTCACCTAGGCTAAGTGTGCCCATTTGGCTCAAGCCTGTAGAGTGCGGACCAGGTCAAACTGTGCAGGGCATGCTGACATTGAACTTGAGAAATACCTTGAAGTGCTTTTGGCCAAACTGGCTTTTTTTTCCCCCCCTTTTAAAAGGAAATCTGTGCTGTTTTCTTGTGTAAGCAAGACCAGAGAAAGAGCTGATTCTGCTTTGGGAGGTGCTAACATGAGGGCACAGAACAGGGAAAACAGAGCATGAGGCATAAGAGACATGATAGTTCAGGGATTGAACCTGGGTATTGTCATTCAGACTCTATACAAAAAACCCAGATACTGCTAATTCATTTTCTAAAAACCCTGCATAGAGAGCCCCAGGAAAGAAGCAGGGTCACGAGGGGTATTGTTTAGTTTAGTGATGGGCTTGGCAGTGTGAGATGAGTGGTTGGACTTTAGGATCTTAAAGGTCTTTCCCAACTGCAATAATTCTGTGGTACTACTGTTTTTCACTTAATGTCCCATCTGTCAGTAGCAGGAAGGTAGCTGCAGTAATTCTGCCCAGTGGAGAGAGCAGTCTACCCAGACAGGTGGTGGAGTCAACATCCCCAGAGCTATTTAAAAGCCATGTAGCTGAGGTGCTGAGGGACATGGTTTAGTGGTGGGCTTGGCAGTGTTCGGTTAGTGGTTGTACTTCATGGTCTTACAGGTCTTTTCCAACCTAAATGATTCTGTGATATTAGAGTTGAAATGCATGTGTGAGAGAGTAATTTTCACCAGCAGCAGCCAATCACTGTCTAATTCCCCAAGCATGGCCAAGGAAAGCCATAGCAAGCATCTGCTCTAAGATTAGCTCTGCCTTGCCACATCTATGGCAGGAGAATAGATCACACCACTAATGGGTACAATTGACTGGTATCACACTAAAAGATCTGATTGTAAGGTGCCAAAAGATTAAAACCAACCAGACCAGATGAGCTCGATGCTTCAAACATTAGCCTGGTGTTTGCCTTCTGATAACCATCAGGGTAGATAGAGCAGGGACATGAGAACTTCTGCTTCTCTCTCTGTCCATTTGCAGTAGCATATGGATGTGCACGTCTCAGAGAGGGATTTCCTTGTGCTGCTGGGTGGATTGTAGGTTGTTCCATGCAGATAGCCAAACTTCTCCTTCACCTAAGTGAAAATACTGTTTCCAAAATCACTAAAACTTGGTAGAAGACTGTATTTCCTTAATATTTCCTTTTCAGCAGGCATTGTGTTAGTCTTGTTAGTAGCTCTGTGATTTTTAATTTTGTAGCCTCATTTTATGAGTTGTCTTTTTGTCTTTGTGTCATGAAAATGCCTTTCATTAGCAATTTCCAGAGAGCCTTTTTATACTGATTGCTGTTACACAGCAATCAGTCTTGCTGAGGTGTGTTGTTACTTCTTGTGGTGGGCACCTGGTGTTCAGCCAAGGTCAAGTCACCACACTTCTTCAGAGTTAAATAATACCAAATTTCAACTTTTGTTCTTTATCTAAAAGTCCAAGCCTTCAGTTATTTTTTCTCCTTTTGCATTTTGGGGTTTTCGTTAACTCTTTTGTAACTTTTCAGAAGTACAAAGTATACTCATGCTGTAGTGGAAGCTGCTCATTAATGCCTTAGAAACTCAGTTTGATAATCTGGGACAAAGCGTAGCTTTCAAGGGAAAAAGGAACTCAAATTTATGCAATAGCATTAAGATACTTCTGCTATTACTCTGGACAGTTTCTTATGCACATAAATAAAACACTTTGCACTAATCTATCATAATGAGTAAAGTTTGGGGAGGACTTAAAGGGAATTAATTAATCCACAGTGTACTACACTGAGTTACAATGATTCATCAGTAACCATGTTCAAAATGTAGTAAGCTCTGAACAACTAACACCTGCTCATGAGTTAGCAATAGGTCAAGAGATTTGCCTGTTGGTACTTTAAATTATATAAGTAATGTTGTTGAGAGTCTAAAGTATAATTTCTAGAGTCAGAGAAATTTCTTTCCTGCATAGCATTTTTCTAATACTGCAGATTACACTTCTTTTATCCTTTTATCCTTTCTGTTGTTTTTCATTTCACTGTACAGGTTCTTTTTTTTTTTTTCTTGTCATTCATACTGTAAACCAGATAACTGCATCCTGACATGCAAAACCTTCCTAAGGCAGTATTTCTGAGACTCTCAGTGCAACCTCCTTCATTCTGAGCAATGAGCATTATTACTGTACATTTCTGTGGGAGCAGAGGGGCCAGTTCTGGCTACTGTGAAAAATCTCTCAGACTATCCACACATGAAAATTACTCTTGGTTACAGTTGAGCGTGAGTTTATAGTCAGGGAGACAATCTGGGATCCTCCCTTGTGTCAAACTCTGTTTTCTAGGATCAGTGTGGCAACTCACAGACCCATTCCACACCAAGTATTGTTTCTTCTAGAGTTGCTCTGCCTGAGAGCAAGCCCGTGCCACTTTTGCTCCTGATGATCTGGTTGATTTGCAGACAGGAGGCTGTTTCCAGAAGAGTTGGATGACACCAGCATGGAAATGCTACTGCTACTGCAGAAATCAACGGACTGCAGAGCTGTCATGGTCAAAGCTTGTCATCCCTCTTCTGTCAGCCGTCAGGCACGTGCCGGCAAGGAGCCCACATGGGTTGAGCACTGGTAGCAGCAGGAGATCTTGCTTGCTGAATGGTGTGAGTCAACTAAATGGCTATATAGATGGCATTCCTAGATGGAAAGCTAAGGTCTTTAATAAAGTAGAAGAATTACTAGGGCTACAGTATGTTCCACTGTTATTTGTGTGTTTGATTTGACTGTTTTTTCTGTCTAATAACCTTCACTGTTCTACAGTAGTGATACAAACCACTGATGTTTATTTGGAGATTATGACTTCAGGTGGTACTGTTGATGATAAGAGAAGGAATGCAACTAAAAATGTGTTCTTTTGTAAAAGTGTCAGTTTGTGTGTGGAAGAAAATACGAATTGTTGTTAGACCATTCAAGTGGGATCATGACAATGACTAAACAAATAATTTCCAAATGTCTTGAACGAGCTGGAAAGCTGATGTCAGTTCCCCTGACATATTTTTGGTTGAATCCCTCAAAGCTTGGAATGAGGGAACTTGAGTTCCTATAGATCTTGTAAAAAGTGGTGACGAGTTCTTTGTCATCCATCAAGATGTAAATTCATCCATTCTAGAGCTCATTTCTTCTAAGGATCTGTATACTGAGCATTCACTGGCATGACAGGATCTGTAAATGCTTATGTGCCTCTCCTCTACATTTTCTGGAGTTTTTGTGCTACAAAACATTAGTTTCAACAGTCTCTGTGAAAAATCTCAAGCTTCAAAAACTGGATTTTTTCCCCCCCACGTATTTTCAAACAAATGCACATCACTGGTTCTGCTAAGATCTTGAACATATGAGTGTTGAACCAAGCAGTCCTGTGCTGTATTCGAAGTGAATAGGCTGAACAGGTCATTGATATCCTGCATTCATGTTTCTCGTAAGCAAACATTGCTTTGAGAAGCTGCACGTCACCAAAGAGCACTGTTGCATTTGACTAACGGCCTTTTGCTCTTGTGGCTTTGCAAGTTCTTTGGTTCTCTGTTTGTTGTTTGCCAGGGAACTGTAGAGTTGTTTGGGGACTTTTTGGTGAAAATCATTGCTCATTTTTCTTCCCTAAAGGCAGACTTACACAATTTTTAAAGAAGACTAGGATACGTGGTAATAGACTTAACTTTTTTTTCTTAAGAGTATCATATGCAAATACCATGAATTTCCACATCTTAAGCTAAATCAGAGGTTTAGAGGAAAAATTCTTAGCTTTAAATTATGTCTTGATTTTCAGCTTTATCTGCTTAATCTTGAGAAGTCATGCCATGGTCTTCTCTAGTCAACTTCTAGGCTGGCAATTATGCAGTCCTAGGGGAGGGAGATCCTGGAGTTCACTGTTGGGAATATCTGAATCCCGTAGAAGACTTTAAATAGACACACCTCTTTTGAATCAAAACGATTGCAGTCATTTTAACTCTGCAATGGGAATATTGTAACACTCACCAGCAAACCTAGATTCACACGAGGAGAGCTTTGCTGCTGTGGCTGCGCTGATGAGTGACATCAGGAAGCGATTCCACAGACTGTTCTCATGGAAGGAAGGTAGCTCTTGCTTTGTGTCCCTCATGGTGTGTCAGGTGATGCCTCTTCGTAGGGCTGCATGAGGCATGAGAGCAGAGAATTGGCTGGGTTACAAATACCTCAGTGGCCTTTTGTCTTTCACAAGCATGATACCTGCATGTTAACTGTTACCTGGCTTGTTTGTGATCATTGCCCACTATGGCAACACACTGCTTTGACAAGAATCCCGTTTTATGAGTATTGTGCTTGAAATTGTTCTTGGGCTGTGCTTTTATAGAAGATTTTTGTTCCCTTTTAAAAGTAAATTGACTGTAAATTCTACTTGTGTTTACAGAACTTTCTGGTTCACTTTGAGCTCTTTTCTAAGCATGAAAGATGAAAATTCAAAGTTGTACAATGAAGAAGAGTGATGTGTTTCAATCACCAGGGAAGATGATGAAGCTGAAAAGAGAACACACTGAGGGGCCTGAGTATATGAGAGATACTGTATATGGTATAAGTATTTATTTTTATTGTTTGCTATTTTTGTCATAGTACATTAGATATAGTCTGTGTTTTACAAAGCATTCAAAAGGCGAGTTCTTTCTCAGAGGAGCTTGTTCAATGCCAAAGGAAACTGAACAGGTGTCAATGTTTATCCAGAAAGTAGTTACGCTCATGAATGCATACCAAGTCTAGTTCAGTTCTGTAACCATAGGATCTATTTCACTCTTATATAAAAGTTTGATGCATTTCTCAGTAAGATAGCTGTGTATCTAAATGTGTTTACATTCATTCATGCCTATGTTTTTAGTGCCTGGAATCTCTTTATCTGACTGTTGTCTCTCTCAATTTGACATTTAACTATGCATCCTTGTTCTGCTTTTCCTAGTGACTGTCTTTCTGTGAGACTGTAAATTATTGACACGTAATCCAAGTCACTTAGCAATATTTCTGTGTTTTTTTCCTGGATAGCAGAAGTTTCTTTCTGCACTAAGAACAAAAGTTGGGTGGTATCAGTGGTTATTTTTGCCACTGTATGCAAAATGACGCAAGAGGTAGTACTTCTTATGCTTCGGAGAACTTGATTTCTACACTAGAGCTTAGAATAGGGACATACAGCTGAATGTGGGCAGATGTAATTTACCTCACATCTTAGTATAATGATACATGTAGTGTGTTCAGCTGGAGAGCTATCTTTTACACGTGCTATGATGCGGTAGTACTCCTCAACAGAGCCACTGGTAAAAGTATTGTAACCAGAATCAGATGCCAGGCTTCAGTTCTTTCCTTTTGGAAGATAACATTTCATTAGTGGTTTTTATGCTTTGGAAATTTTTCTTAGGAGATGGTTAATTAGAAAACCAAAATGTACTATGCACCTGCAATAACTGCTGTGTGATTTCGTGAAGTTCTTCTAGCTCAAGGATCCCTCAGTGACACTGTGGAGTTTGCCACTTTGGTCATATATTTAGCCTAACAATCTTGTGGAGAGGCCTGAATATTGCTACTTAGAAGGTACCTTAGACATCGAGGTTTTGAGGTCTTTCTTCCTTTCTGGGTGAATTCTAGCAAATTCCTTTATTGTTCTAAACTGAGTTTGTTAAAGAGAACTTACTTATTATAGCAGGATCACTTTCTAATTACATATCAGCACACTATAATCAGATTAACAGGTTGTGCTCAGGTCTATAATCTTCACTCTTCCTGCACTGAAGCAAAAGTATCCTGGGGCCAGGCTGGCTATAAGGACTCTGATCACATCACCAGAGGATTTAAGTAGTCTAGATCCAACTAGATTTTCCCTTCAGATGGCCAATTAGATGGTGCTGTGCTTTTTGTTTAGATTGCTCAAACCAGGATGTGGGAGATGTTGAATCATATCCCTTCCCTTTCCAAAGGGATTATGAACCTAAATTTGCTACTTTACAGGAAAGTCCCCCAACTCTTAAGAATAATGTTGGCCAAGTTTTCCAATCCCTCCTCATTTAAGAGTTCACTTTAGTGAACCATTTTTTGTCAGAAGGAGATCAGAAGTCTGCATGCCACCTTGATGGGCTGATGTAGGTTCCAGGTGATGTTTGCTTAAGTACATAGTACAAGAAATTTGGACCTTGGGCAGAAATAGAAAGTGATTCCTAGGAAGTGCTCTGACCTCAGAGCTGTTGGGTAAGCTTGGGCAGGGGTGAGGGCCTCGCTTCCTCTGTGAGATGACTTTTGAGCGGAAGAACTGGTCTATATGGTGAAACCCAGGAGGATTGCTTATAAGATCCTTACCAGCAAAGGGTCCTGTCTTCCAGGGAGAGACACCTGCTTTCTGAGGGAGAAAAGATCCTCATCCCTGGAGTTTCTCATGGACAGTTGCAAGACTTTCTCATGAAACGAAGCAGCTCTTGCTTACCCCTTCATTGACGGGGACTATGCCTGTGACTAGCAGGGGAACACCGTGGCTCTAGCTGCCCCAGTCAGGCGTTGCCTGCTGTAAAGTCCCCTGGTATCGCTTGTCCCAAGCGCAGAATGTAGTCTGTTTCCCCTACTGATCTTAAAAATACATGTGAAACCAAAAGTTGAAAGTAAAAACCAGAAGCAGTCTAGTTGAACGACTCTGATCTGAAACCCCCGGGCTCTTCCCTATGCCTGAAGCCTCATGAGACAATGGCAATTCTACTGTGGAGAGGGAACACACTGGGTATCTCCCTTTTCACTTTAGCTCTGCAGCAAGTGTTACTCCCTGCTGCTCTGTCTTTGATCTTCTACATTACTGAATGCTGAATTCCTGGGGTTTCTCTGGTCTACTTTTTTTCCGATACCGCTTGCCTGGACTTGTCAGGGTGAAGTGCTCAGACTTTTAAAACATGTCTGTGTCAATGCAGCACAGTGTATTTTCTTTATTCACTACGAATATGGTAACCATTGCCAAACATGGACAGAGAGCAAAGACTGGTCAGAATTGCAGGCAGCTTTAAGAAAGGATAAATTAAACTTTTATGTTTCATTTCACAGCATTTTCATTATGAGTTTGTAACAGCCTATGCAAAGTTTCTGGAGTGAAGTTAAATATTTCATACATTTTGTAAAACTGCTACTTTCTAAAATGTTAAAGTCATATAGAAGACTGCTTCTTGGAGACAGCCTGTGCAGTTAACAGCTAACAGTTATCAGCTACATGCTATGTCTCCCATTATTTTGGGTGCCACATGCCTGTTTAATGAAATCTGCTGCTTTCTGCATGCCATTTAGCATGTGGTTCCACAACTGTTACGAACTGATATCAATGTGGGAAAGATGCTACCAAAAAGAGTGTCACTGCCTGTCAGTAGTCTGACTTCTGCCATGAGTCACTTTTTCTTACCACGTCCCATGTGTGTCAGCACTGGCATTGGAGCTGCTATGTCAGACTAGGGAGAGAGAGATCTAGTTGGAAACTAAGATACCAAAGGAATTTAATAAAAACTATTTTTCACTGGGATCCGTTCTGTGATCCGAGTCACTACAAGTCTGCCCAGATGCCTCTGTTAGTGTGATGTAGCCAGATGCAATGCCTGACTCCAAGGGCTGTACCAATAACAAATAATAAAATTCACTGAGGCTTTGTGTATGTAGTGGTTTTGCCTGGGCCAGGTTTTGGTAGCAGGGGATTACAGGGGTGGCTTCTTTAAACAAAGATCTTCCAGAAGCTTCCCCTGTAGCTGATAGGGCCAATGCCAGTTGACTCTAAGATGGACTCACAGCTGACCAAATGGCCAATTAGTGACTGAGGTAACGCCTCTGTGAATAATGCATTGGAGAAGGGGAAGAAGTTGTTGTGCAGTTGCTAAACTGCATCAGCAGAAGGGAGTGAGAATATGAGAACAACATCTCTGAAAACACCAAGGTCAGTGGAGAAGAAGGGGGAGAAGGTGCTTAGGCCCTGAAAGAAAGACTCCCCTGTGACCTGTGATGACGACCATGATGAGGCAGCTGTGCCCCTGCAGTCCATGGGGGAGCAGAGATCCACTCGCAGCTCTTGGAGGACCCCACGCCAGAGCGGGTGGATGCCTGAAGGAGGCTGTGACTCTGTGGGAAGCTCCACACTAGAGTAAGTTCCTGGCAGGACCTGGGAGTCCGTGGGGAGAGAAGAGCCGACGCCAGAGCAGGTTTGCTGTCAGGACTTGTGATCCTGTGTGGAACTCTGGCTGGAGCAGTTGGTACCTGAAGGACTGTTCTCCCAGTGGGTGACCCACATTGGGTCTGGATGTGAGGAGCTGCCCCTGTGAAAGGCCCCATGCTGGAGCAGTTTGTGAGGAAGGATCCACGTTGGAGAAGTTCGTGAAGGACTGTCTTCTGTGGGAGGGACCCCACAGTGTAGCAGTGGGAAGTGTGATGAGGCATCCCTCTGAGAAGAAGCAGTGGCAAAGTCCATCTGTAATGAACTGACCTGAACCCTCATCCCCTGCTCCACTTGGAGGGAAGGAAGGAGAGTCCTGGGAAGGAGGGATGGAGAGAAGCATTTTAAGATTTTTTTTTTCTCATTTCCTCACTCTGTTCTGATTGTTAATTCATAACTCAAACCTTTTTCTCCCCAAGTTGAGTCTGTTTTGCCCGTGACACTAATTGCTGAGCGATCTCCCTGTCCTTAGCTTGATTCACAAACCTCTTATTGTATTTCTCTCTCCCCTGTCCAGTTTAGGAGAGGGAATAATAGAATGACTTGGTGGGCATCTGGCACCCAGCCTGGGCTAAACCACCACAGTGTTGAACATGAAAAATATTTTACCTGATCTCAAAATAATGTTCACATCTCACATCTCCAAAGCAGCACATACTCTTGAAAACAGATTAAATAAAAGAGAAAGTTTTAAGACTTTACATGTTCATCGCTGTTAACAGATAAAACTGGTATCTAAATTCAGTTTGAATCAATGAGGACTTTTGCCTCTCACCTGCTTTCAGCTCTAGCTTATGTTTTGGACATGTGTGCTATTACTTGAATGGTCTTTTTTTCCAGCCCTACACCCTTGCCCACGAAAGGCATTGCACATGTTGTATGCTGTTGTAACTTCACTCATTTCAACAAGACTCTTCTTGCCTGATGAAAGAGCAAAGAGGATGAGGTCAAAGAGCTTTGCAGCCGTAGACCACTGTCAGTACATGCTTTGCCATTTGAATATCTAAGTCCACAGCTGACAATTTTTTGTCCTAAGCAATGTAATGATGTTACAAGATTATTTAGACTGCAAATTTCATGAGCTCCTAACCTCTGGAAAACAGAGCTTTTGAAAGGAGTGTTGTATTGTTTCAGAGAACTGGTTACAAGGGTGATGAAAATAACTGCTCAAAAGGGAAAGATCAGTATCATACAAAGGGAAAGCTGTTTTTAAACTTTCTCAATGGTATGCTAAAATTATTGTAAGAGGGTGAGCATTTCTATTGAATTAGTAATGAACTTGACACTGTCTTATATGTAAAAGGAAAGACAGACAAATGGATAAAGTGGCAAATGGCTTCTCCCATCCCTCCAACTTTCTGTACAATTTGTTCACTCATCTTCTGAGCCTCAGCTCCTTCTCATCAAGCTCTGAGAAAACTAGCATTAGAACAAAGACTAGCACAATAAGAAATGTATCTAATTGTTTTGAAATACCACAAGGAAGAAAACAAATCAGATCATATCAGAAAAGGAAGAAATACTTCTGCCAAACATTAGATGACATCTGCTTGAAAACCCTTGCTTGCCACTGACGTGGGACACTTTTTTGCCAAGGGACAA
Source organism: Colius striatus (assembly GCF_028858725.1). Lineage (NCBI taxonomy): Eukaryota > Metazoa > Chordata > Aves > Coliiformes > Coliidae > Colius > Colius striatus. The sequence continues at coordinate 25,616,883 of NC_084763.1, forward strand.
AGTCACTCTGCCTGTTCTGCAGCTTCTTGAGTTCAAGAGTATGTTCTGCTTTGGAAATGTGAGAGACCGAGAGATGAATGTTAAGATAAGATAAAACATTTTTCACATCATGGCCTCAGGCACTTCATGTGCCCCGGAGTTGTTCTTGAATGTTCACAGAAGAGTCACATTGTGAATGCTACCTTGAGATATTTAAGTGTCTCTGTTTGCATTTCCACTTCTCCATCTCCTTTCACAGTGTTGTCTTGGATGTGGAAGATCTGCTAATAGGTACTTAGTTCTTGGTTTCTGAGTAATCCCGGTGAGAGGGCGCCCCTCCCCCCACCCCCCCGATAGCGACACGAGGTCCACACAGCAGTGAAGCAGATGAGGATGTTTCTCTCAGGCAGAATTTTATGCAAGATGGGAGGAATGTGTTAAACATTTCCTGAAAATAAATTAAAACTTCACAGACTGAGCAGGAGAGCACCAGGAGAAAAAGACATGTGATATCCTGGCATAAAACACCATGCTTAGGCATAGTAAATAGCTCGTTTTACGTAAATATTGTAGTCTAATCCTATTACAAAAAACCATTCACATTTGCATGGGTTGTGTCATTTCTCTCTGCTGACTTTTAACTTTCTGGTCTTCTGCATTTTATTCATTACACTTTGATTACAGTATTGATAAATCTGTTCTGTGATAATTTGTACCATTTCTCCTAACTAAATAGCAGTGCCCACAACATTTAGGTTTTAAGCTTAATGTTCTTACTATTGACCTGAAACAGAAGGTTGAAGCTACTGTTGTTGGCAGGTTTTTCTTGTGTGACGTTTTGAGGCTTTAAATGATGGTTTTGTAAGGGACTGAGCAGATGAAAGAGTTAGGTCTGGTTTAAATTGATTCTTGACATGCGGTGGGATGTTTATAGTACGTTTTGAGCAGAGGATCAGGAATGTTACTCACAACTGCATTTGAACTTAGAAAGTGAATATTTTTTAATGTAGAGTATCACATTAAAAAAATGTTTAAAACTCTGTTTCTACCTTCAGAATTTGTAACGATTACAGGAGAAAAGATTTTCTTCTATAGGCACTGCTTGTACGAAGGGATTTTTACCACTTCAAGAAATGTTCAGGAAGAGTTCAAGAAAATTGGGAAGAGGCCAAGAAAATTAATCTTGTTCATATTCCCCTTATTGCAAAACTATTTTATCTACGGATATTATAATAGCAGTGCTGGTAACTGTTTTGCTGGGAATGCGTATTGAAAAGGATAACACAACTGGAATATGCAGACATGTCTCAACAAAGAAAGAGATGAAAAGGTTATGGAAATCTTGCCTATTGGTGTCTAACTTCTCATCCATGGTTTCACCTCTTCTCCTCACTATTTTTTCCAGCTAGTAACTCCAGAGCTATGGCAGCCATGGATCCCCATGACCTAACAGATGGACTCTCACAACACAGATATAGTTGAAGAAATTCTTGCCTCTACAGCTATGAACATACTGCTAGCTATTGCTCAGTTTGCCTCTTTTTGCATACTTTTGGGATGATCATAAGTCATTTTGGATCTCAAGTGTGGTATCATTTTTCTGCCCATTGGTGTACACCAATGAACACATGGGGCTAACCTAGCTGTGAATAGAAATGTACGTCCCAAATGAGAAAGTGCTTCCTGACCATAGAACAAATTTCCTAACCAGGAAAAAGTTTCACACTGGCACGAGTACACAGAGGTTGTTGAATTTCCATTCTTGAAAGTGTGCAAAGCTTGTCTGGATGAGACACTAAACTGCTTGATCCCACTTTGAAATGGATGTTTAAGTAAGGGAACAGCCTAGATGACCTGCAGAGGTGCCTTACGCCTGAATCACCTTGTGCTCTATTAGAACAAAGAAGCTTTCAGACACCTTTCACAGCACGTTAGAGAGAAGGTAAGGGAAAAGAAGGAGAAGTCCTCAAAACCCAAAATGCTGTTAAGGCATTTATATAAATAATAATCCAACAGGATTATTTCCTACGTATAGATGGTAGGCAGGAAAGAGACCGGAAGATCTGTGTGTTCTTTCCAGGCTGTGAGCCTTGCAGGGTAGACATGCAGGGACAAGACAGAGTGTAACTTGCCATTTCTTTCAGTATTTGGGTCTCAGAGCTTAGCAACAGTGATGGTGCCTTCTCAGCATTTTTTAATACAGAGGAACCTGGCAAATTATTTATTAGTTGCCTGTATCATCTCCTCGATATAATTTTCACGAGGTTCAAGGTATTTTGCAGGAGAGCTGAGAATGACCAAGTGATGAACAAAGAATTGTACTAAGAGTTGGGAAAAAATCATATTTTGCAATGAAGAAGGGTACAGCTGAGTCAAATTTAGGATAAAAAAAAGGAGTGTAGAGAAAAGGAAATAATCAAAAGAATTAAAGGAAAGAAAGAGAGGTCAGGAGAAGTCCAGTTTTGCTGGAGATTCACAAAACTGAGTTTCTTTGGCAGGTCCAATGACACAGCCTCTCCTAAGAAATTTAGAAAGTGAAATGAAGCAGGGAAGTAAAATTGACCTGGCTTTTATTTTCGAATCTTGGAATTACAGAGCTTGTGAAAGATGGGGCACCAGACTGGGCAAACTCAGCAACAACAATTTGCCTCAGCTCTCCCTGTCTTACTCCTCATCTTCCCCAGTAAGCCTACACAAGTTGATAGGAACATCTCTAGAGCAGAGGTGCAATTGTTTCATCAGGCTCATCCATCCCTGGGAAAGATCTCTTTCTTGTTTGTAACTCAGTATTCTGTCAATGTCATTCTACTGAAATAAATGCAGGCAATTTGGCTCTTAGTCCTGTAGACCTACTGATGACACAGAAACATGTGTGCAAGGACCAGACTGATACTTTACTGAGCTCAATAGAAATACTGTAATTGGATGCCCAGGAAAACATATTTTTTAAAACATTATTTTTTTTTATATTGAAGTAGCAGGCAAAAAAATAAACCTACAAGGAAAAACCTGAGTAATTTAAGGCATATTTTTGTGTGGAAGGGCATCATATTCACCACTTTGTTTGCATTTGAAAGGAAAAAATTCATATGCTTTTAGTAATCTGTAGATTAGGCTACAACCGTTGTTCCTGACGCTAAAGGGATACACAACGAGTTGTGTGATTTCCAGTGACTAATGCCCAGCTTACCCTAAGCTTTGTATCCAAAATAAACTCTCATTGTATCATGATGCAAGTCTCTTGGTATGACCAATGAGATGCACCCTAAAAAGCTGCAAGCCTTAGTGTCTATATAGCTGCGAGGTGCAAGGCAGCCGTACATGCAGAACTTGCATCCATCTGCATCCTCTCCCTCCAGCTGTTCTCTGATGTTGTACATGGATGCCCTACCTCAGCCTTGCCTTGAGAGTCAGGGTGCGGGTTTCTGTCTCCTGGTATCCTGCAATCTGCTGTCCTGTGACCATATCCATGGCATGGGTGGCTCGGTATGGCTCAGGTCGCTTGCAGCACATACCCCAGAACTGCTGTTCTTGGCCTGCACTGTGAGCTCTGCATGTGTACAGTGGGGCTGCCTGCTGAGCTAATGGATGCCTTGCTCTCCCAGCACGGCTGTGGGCAGGGACAGAAAAATCTCCCTAGGAAAAAAATCTTGGAATCATTTGGTGTTCATAGTCCAGAAGTAGAGGATGGAGCATGGGCTGGCATCTCTGCAGTGGCTCAAAGACCCAGGACAGCTACGTGTATGCTGAAGGGAGATGTATCATTCTGGGGAAGGTGTTGGGCACTTTCAGTTGGATTGCCCAGCACCTGAGGACACGGCAACAGAGTAGTGTGCCAGCTTGGCAGTTGAACCCTGCAAGAGATGCTGCGTGAAAACGGAAATGTGTGCGTGCTTCTACAGAAGAGGTGTTCTCGAATGCTGTCTTCCACTTTTCTCAAACACTTGTTTCCTTTTTCAACTGTGGTCAACACAGAGTAGCTGTAGCTGTCTCATAAGCAATAACCTCAACCAGCTGCAGATGTTTGAATCTGATAACATCTTTACATTGCACACATTTCCTGATAAGACATATTGTCTTTTTCTCCACCATTAGTAGGATTGATACACTTAGTAGCTAAAAATTTGCATTGCATTCTCTCTGGACTCTCTGGTCTTTGAGGATCACCTCTTGAATACATCCATGTTACCACTCCTTCTGACATCTCCTTTCAGCTTTAGGAATGCTCTGTCACGTGTGGTCTCTGGATCTATCTAGCGCAGTGTGGCCTCTGCATATCTCCTGTTTTGGATCCCAAAGGCCTTCCTCTGTCTGATTCATGTTTCCCAGGTGGACTGGCTGCTTACTGCACTCATGAACCCTCAAACTATGACTTGTCTGCTGGTAGATGGTGCTGCTGCAATGCACCCAAAAAACAGTGGGAGAAAAGCTGTACTAGTCCCAAGATGCCAAGTACTCCTCTGCAAGGGATGTCACTGGACCTGAGTACCACAGAATCACAGCCTTGCAAAGATCAGTGCCACCTCAGAAGGTAAGGATCATGGCTGGTGCATGGTTCTCTATGGAGAGGAAGATGTTTAGTCTGTCCTTGATGTGTGTGGAGGCAGCAAAGGGGAGTGAATGCCTGGGGCTTGGGCTGGAAGTGAGCCCACATGAAAGTTTTCATCCAAGCACTATATGAAGAGCCAGCCATTGGCAGTGTCACCAGCCTCACGTGATCTGCACATTGGATGAATCTCAGGGACGACAGGCACATCTAACAAGCAGGGATAATTACTACACATGGCAGTTGTGTTCCTGACATGTATTCACTGTTGTGAGAGACCAGAGAGTGTCCCTGGGCAAGGAGGCTCAGCCTCTGTGTCATTCAGTTATCAGCCCAGTCACGCTGAGGCTAATATCACTCTCCAAAAACCGGTTTTCAGGCACGGTTTGGGGGTTAGGACTAATCAGTGATGGCAGTTTGTGAGCACTCATCCTAGTTTGATTTAATATGGACTTCAGTGCCTGGGAATGGTTTAACTCACACATAATTCACTAGCAAAGCTGTAGCGTTAGATATTTGCTAAAACGTTTGGCACATAAATTAGAGCAAGCAAATCCTGGCCGAACTGTCTAAGAAATGGGAAACCCTGGGCATGAAGGTCTTGAGCTAATCTACTGCACTGAGTGATGGCTTGTTTGGCTCCTACTTTGTAAACACCACAAGCCAGACTTTTACTTATCACCTTTGGCATGAACTACCACAGGCTGTCTTTGGTTTTCTGACCAGTTGTGGCAATTACATCTGTGGCACTTTGCAGCAGACAAAGTGCAGTACAGCAAGGACCCATAGCCAAGGCTCACCACTGGAAGACACAGCTTATGTCTACAAATCAGCGCTGGGACCTGCCTCTGTCATGTGACCCAGCAAAGACCTGGTTGCATGACCTAAAGTGCTCAATGCATTCTCCATTGTCCCTCCCTGTGCTTACATTGGAGAAATCAAAGTCTTCATTAGCATTGCTGAAGAAACATCAGTGGTCTGTGGTAGGTTGGTCCTTTCTTTTTCCATCGATACGCTCTTGGGAGAAGGTGGTGGCCTGCACAAGAAGTCAGGGGACAATGTGGAGCTTGAAATATTGAGAACATCTGGCTGCATAGGGCCTTTTCAGGAGAGTCTAATCTGAGATGACATGAAGTGAAGAAGGTCTTTGATTCACCACCTGGTGTTGAAGTATAAAAGGATGTTTGCAGCTTCTGGGTCAGATTTTCCTGCATTGATTTCTGGATGACAGCTGTTATAATAGGAGCACCAGTCATCTCAGCTTTATTAGCTGGGTTGTAAGCAATAGCTCCAATAAGTACAGGCTCCATAGGCTCAAGGTTAGGGAAGCTAGTGCTTCAGTTAGCCTCTATTCAAGACAACAATTAAATGCATACAAAAGTTAAAATGTATGCCTAAGAGCCATTGAAATTTATTCCATGCTTTAGACGTGTTCTTGATCCTGCTTAGTCCAGTCACCATTTTATTTATTACCTAATGAAACAATACTCTCCAGACTAAGCTAGAATTATAGCCAATTTAGGGACCACACCTGCATGCCTAAAAGTATCAAAATAGCTATTACAAACCCAAGTTATACAACAACAGAATATAAAGTTATATAACAACAGGAAAAAAAAAAGAAAAGAAAGAAAAAATATTAATAGAGACATTTTCCCTCCAGCTGGACTATGTTCTTGTGAAAGCAATAATCTGTGTCAAAGTGATCTAAACAGAGCAATCAGCAGAGGAAATTAAAACTGTCATTCTTTGACATAGAATACTGCTTGATAAGAATGCAGAACAGCTGTAAGCTAAATGAGCCACCTAATAATTTCTCATGTTGTCCTTCTTACAGACTTCCCAATATGTAACTAGCCTATAGCTCTTATCAGGCAATGAAATGGTTAGTGCTGGTAAATTATTTCTGCCACTTAAAAATGTATTTTTCGTATTCTTTTGAAAAACAAACAGGACTAACTGTAACTGGTAACTGCTTTTGGAACGTGAATTGCTTTCTGTGTCTTCTGAGAAAAGAAAATGCAATTTCCAGGCCCTAGTCCTAGCAAAGTAAAATCAAAACAAACTCTCTCGTGATTTATATGCATATTTTTAAAGAACAAATTTTGCTTATTATTATTTCCAGTTAATCTAGAAATATAAGTTAATGCATACTGTGAAAAAGAAATGGAGTAGAAATAAAGACAAAACCCCTCCAAACAATTCAATCAAATCCTGCTCACTTTTTGGCCTGGCTGCTTACATAGTTTTAGAAAAGAAGATCTTGGCAAGTGAAGAAGCCAGTTCCCATTTTAAAATGCTTTATCTCACTGCCCCTCACTCCACAAAAACAGACCCACTTCACACCCTGTATTGAATGCGTGTTACCTTGACAAACATTTTCATTGTCTTTTCCTTTGGACGAAGTCCTAAATGCAGGATACAGGATCCATGGTGCAAGCCAGCTAAGGAAATGCTCTCTTTACTACTGCTCCAAAATGGGCAGAAAAACACCACCCACCACTCCTCTGGCAACCCGCCCCCCTCCAATCCCTTAGGATGAAACGGCAGTGAGCGTTCAGGCTGCTGCACCAGCCCGGGTGCTAGGGCGCACAGTGCTACTGAAGAGGCCTGTCCAGGGATGATTCTTCCTAGGCATGGGAAGAGCAAGAGAATCCTTACCTCTTTTCCCCCCATCCCACTCCAATTGAGCCTCTTCAGACAAACTTTCCACCCACCTGCTCTATTTCTCAGCCTCCTGAAGAAGCTAATCCCATTTTGGCAATCCACTGGTTCTGCAGGTGGTTTTACAGGATGAGCCCTATCAGGAGGCTACAATGACATCATTGCCATCCTCTCACAATGTACAAATTAAAGAGTAAGAGGCTAAATATATAATAAATATTTGTTTCTTACTACACTTGCTCTCCTGGGTTTGAGCCTCTGGGGCATATTTAGCTGTTTTTCAAACTCCTATCTATCAACACGGGCCTGACATTTGTTTTATTATGATTGTTGTAGTATTATTAGTGAATGTCTGGGACACCTTAAGGACTTAAGGAGGATATTATAGCTCTAATAACAGTACCACCCATGCTGGAACTCTTAATAAAGTAGTGGGAGCTCATGACGCTGAAGTTAATGAGATTGTAAAGAAATATTTGCCGTCACTGTGCTTTTAGTAGTTCTCCCTGAAGATAAATTGCCTAAGAAGTAAAATAGAAAGCAGCTAGATTTGCCATCTTATTTCAGTATAAATTATGCAGGGAACATTACTGGCACAGCAAAGTTAAACACCCTGTCAAGCAAGCATAAGGACCTCAGGCCACTCTTCAACTGAGGAAAGATCTTTGCTGGCATCAGTCTAGCATAGACGTGTTTTGCTCCATAAAATCTGAAATGTTTCTTTTCTCTTTCTGCCATACTGTACTAATGCACAGTAAGCATTAATGAGAATCACGGAATCTCACAAAATCACAGAATGGTAGGGGCTGGAAGGAACTTCCAGAGATCACTCAGTACAACTCCTTGCTAAAGCAAGTTCACCTTCATCAGGTCACACAGGAGTGTGTCCAGGTGGGTTTAGAAACCTCCAGAGAACCAGGGCTCCCTCACAGCGAAGAAATATTTTCATAATCATATCACTTTAAAGAACTGAAATTTCCTCAAGAAAAGTACAATTCTTCTTGGATGCATTCAGAATCTTCTATTGTGTGAGAGAGTCTGTGATTCTCCATGCAATAATGTTCCTAGTGTGTTTGGGAACTAATAAACGAGCAGGAAGAGATTCTCAAAGCATAACTAACAGTGATGAGGCCATCTGCTATGGGTGTTACAACTGCTCTTACTAGAATTTCTGAAGCCATTGTGCCTCCTTTGCTCTTCTTCAGCCTGCTGCCTAGTCTGATGTGGTGGTCCTGGTATTAAGAGTCCTGGTCTCTTTAGGACAATTGCCTTGGCACAATCTCATGAGAAAGTGAGAGAGATGCCCAAGAGTGTGGGTAATCATCTCTGAGGAGGAAACCAGGAGCTGACTGGGAGCCTAAACTCACCATGCTTTTTACCCTTGAGCATTATGGCTTGCTGCTTTCCTGTTGTGTCTTTCTGCCTGTGTCTTCCCTCCACTGAACCACAAACCTATTTTCCAGTCACTGCTACTATGCCTAGAAAAGACCTGAAAGGATTGGCTCTCACATCACATTGTGAAATGAAAGACTAGAGCCGTTTGGGACATCTGGTATAAGTTAAGCTCCTTGTCACCCTGGTACACCCCAGAAGCCTCTGAGACGCTTTCTCATTCATTTTTCCAGCCTGGCACATTTTTCAGAGTTTATGAATAACCACTTGCACTAGCAAGTCTGTGAAGACATATACTGCATGCACCAGCCTTGTGTGACAGAGAGGAACTACACAGGGATATGAATTCTAAACTACCTCCTAAACAAAAGTCTGTGTAGAGACGTTCAAGGGTTCTCTATGTCTCCTTGTTGTTTCCATGCAGCCTGTTTCAAGGTTTTGGGAAGCAGTGTCGTGCATTCAGACCAAAGCAAAGGAATAGCAATCCAAATAAGTCAGAAGACTGGTGAATGTTTTGGAAGCTTTTTCTTGGACTGCATTTTGATGTGCATTCAATCTGACAGAAAGCTCCCAACAGAAATGCATGGTGAGATATGCATGATAAGAGATATGCAGCTGAAACACTTTCCAGATCTGATTTGTGCTTGTGCTGCTGATGGAGAGGGGGAAGAAGATGAACAGGGATGGGAATAAGTAACGTGGCACTGGAGGGATTATTGGAATCTTTTCGGCATACACCCTTCCTTAACAAATGGTAAGATACAGCCTCTCTTTTCATTATCAATGAAAGAGAGGGATACTTTTCAGAGAGAGCTTCTAAGGGGAGGAGATATAGGCAGCTTTGAGCTTGCATGCACACCTGTCCCCAGCAGAGACAACACTGAAGTCATGGTGGTCCTTGGATGACCTTGAACAGCCTAGGTTGGAAAATATGCTGCTCAGGTGGGACAGAAACCAGGGACTGAGCCAGGACCCACATCTAGCTACATCTGCAAGTATGCAGTCATACCCTATGATTGCAAAATTGAAGTCAACTCATTCCTATGATTTCAGCTGTAAGGACTGGTGATGCTTCCCGTGGATGATTTCTTGGCTCATCCACTGTCAGTGGTCCAAACCAACATATTCTAACATGTTGCTAGAGTTTGTCAGTAGAAATTCAGGGAGAAAAACCTGCCATTATGCTCATTTTAATCTTTCAGAAGATGTCAGGGTGCTGAGCAATGAGGCTTAAAAGAGAAGAATAGCAGCAAGGAAAGAGTAATTGTTCACTATGAATGATGAAAATAACATTGTAGGTCCATCTAAAGGATTTAGAGAAAAATAACATTTCCTAGAAGTTGAGCAGAACAGCCTTAAAGTCTGAAAAACTCCTTTAGCTTATGTTCTGAGTTGGTACTCAGATACTATTTGTTGCTATGTAGCACCATTCAAATAACTCAGGCAGGAGAGGGCAATTGGATAACACCCTACCCTCACAACATCCTTCTCAGGAATGAATTACACTTATTCCTGTCTTCTTTGATCTCCATGAGATGAAAGGTCAAGTGAGGTGACCATCTTGGAAACACACTTCATCACTCCAGTGCCCTTGTGATGGTTCTCAGAAAAACGAACACATGATTTATTAGAAGCTATATCCTCTTTTCTGAAGGCACTTCCCCTAATAATACCATGGAGTATAGGGCTGCAGTGACATGAGGTTTTCTTCCCCACATTTCTTTTCCTCTGGAAAAGCTGGTGATTCAGGTCTGTGTTAATGAGAGTTTAGACTTCTTGTCCAAAACAGTCCCAAAAAGCACTTCACAAAAAAGGAATAATGTCACATGTGCTTCTATTGCTGCTGTGCAGTCTAATGCATACAGGCTATACAAGACAACACGAGATGTCTCTTTGTAAGCAATCACATTATTTTCAGATGCTCAGCCTGTTAAATGAAGGCTGGAGGGAAGGGTGAAGGCAGCAGCCCAAACCTCAGGTTTCCCTGACTCACTGCTGTCCCGGCTGTGTCCTCCAGCTGATTCCAAGCAAGTAATGTTTTCTGCTGAGTCACTGTATTACACAGCATTTTCCCCTTGTGATTAATCCCTTCTGTAACAACAGAGAAGAAAAGACAAACTTGCTTCTGATTTCTGTTCTCTCCCACCCTGGGGAAAGTGCCTGGGTCATGGAAAATGCCATGTCTCCTCTGTTCTGTATCACCTCCTCCTTTTTCCTCACCCCTGCTTACACGTAGCCTTATATCTGGGGTATAGAGACTGCCAGGGCTGCCTTAGGGAATCTCCAACTATCCCACTCACTGTACATCTTATTAACCAACCTCTGCCAGAGGATATCTGTAAAAGCAAAGTTCTTGTACTCCTGCCGCCTTTGCTGCTCTTAGTGTATATGTTGCAACAGCTTGCACAGCCAGTCTCCACGCACTGTCACATGTTAAATTGCTCTTGACATCAGTGGATAAGCTTTCCAGAGCCTGCAGCCCAGCCCTGACAGAGCCAGGACAGGAATCCGGGTCCTGAGACACGTTTTTGCACTCAAGTGTTATGAAACACTTTGGACTTGTAACCACTCTGGGCTGACCTCACTTCATCTGCAGAGAAAGGCCACTGAGGAGCACACGGAGCTCCAGAGTCACAGAGCTAGAGGCATCTATTTTCAGGAACAGCAAACAGTATGTGCTGGAACATGTCGGCTTCAAAAGTAATCCATGAGGCTCAAACCCTGCTTTTAATAAACTAGGTGCCAATATGGACAGTGGTTTATTTTTCTATTTATCATGTATTTCAGAGATGAAAGCATTGGGGTTTGGGGTTTTTTTGGCTAAGATTCTATGAGAAGCCTTCCCAGTGAAGTCTCTGAGCTTGCCCATAATAAGATAACACAGCTAGTGCCACAGGACATCGACATCTGAAGGCACCACAGCTTGGCCTGTGTTTGTGGAAGGTGTTGTCACTTTGGACACTGGAGGGGGAAACCAAAGTTAATTTCAGTTAGAGTCTTATGGCCAGGACTTGATTAAAAGTTATAAAAATGCTGAGCAGTACAAGTAGAAAATCACAGTTACTGAAAAATAAGTGTTCATATACGTGGTGGAATACCATCACAGTTTAGCCATACTTGAAACAGAATCTCTCATTTCCTTTGTACAAAGCTAGTTTCACAGCAGCCCTTTTGTCATAGATATCTCATCTCTTCTCTCTCCCCAGCCTGCAAGTCCTGACACATGAAACAGCTGTCACAACACGGCCACAAACTGAGGGTTAGGAGCAATGGATCTGAGCCAAATCTACTGTATCTGAGGTCTGGAGTAAAACTAGCTGGTTAGGAAGGTGGGGGGGATATGAATGAAATTTGGCAATTGCTATTGTGAAATTTCCAAATATCCTAAGCAAGAAACAAATCTGATTTTTCAAACTTTTTTTTGTTTCTTTTTTCATATTAGACTACCCTTGCCAAACATTGGACGTCAGAAGCAATAACTTCAAAGCTGTGAGCTAGTGTAAGATGTCATTGGAAGAGGTGTGTTGAATGAACAGAACTTCCCCGGGCAGCCTGACGTTGCAGCAAGATGTGCTGCTGCTGCACAGGGTCATGGAGCTCTGCTCAAAGAGCTAGTTTCACATCCTGTTACGTTTCAAGAAACCTCACTCAGTCTCCCTGAAAGTGAATGAAGTGGTTTCGTTCTCATTACTTTGCAGATACATGCTTTGTTTCATTTCAGAGGAAAAAGGGAAGGTGAAGGACCATCCCTTGACTAAAACCCAGATATATGTGCCAAGAGTGAAACACAAAAGCCATAACTATTGCATCTTGCTGAAATGCTGAAGGCACCTACTGTATTTCCAGGGAAGTCAGTGACGAGATTAAAAGAAGGGAGAAAAAAAAAAGAATGATATCCCTTATCTCTCTTCCCAGTTTCCTAAGCTTAATGATCTGATTTTTCACAGGCTGAAGACTACTCACTGAATAACTGACCCAAAGATATCCAGTGCCTCCTGAGAGCTGTGGCTATTCAGCATAACAGCAAGCCTGCTAAAGGCAAAATGCAAAAGACAGCGGTGACTTACCACAGGGTGAGGGTAAGAGCCTTTGTTCAAAGCTTTCCAGGATTGTGCGGGATCCTCTCCCTCTTCCTTTTTCTATGAAGGAGACTATGATGAGCTGGAGTGCCTCCTGCATGTGAAGAAACAGCGATGCCCTGCTGAACCTGTGGCTGCTAGCTATAGTGATATTGTAATGTTTAACAAAACCATCAGTCTGTAGTAACTTAATTACAGTCATTCCCTTCATTGCACAGGCAGAGAATTCAAACTGCAAGCTGTCTTGGCCAAAGACACCTAATGAATTAGTGTCAAAGCCTACTTGAAAATCCTTGAGGCCAAATGCTAATTTCAAACGCCCATTTATCCAGTTATATACATCTTCAAAAGCACTTAACCTGTGTCTTTACTGATAATTTAAGCCATGTGACAATTTAAATTTATATGCATAATTAAAGGTAAGAAAACTTCATGCCTGGAAATTAATCATAAAATGCAATGAACCTGAACCCAACCCAAGGGTAATTCATTGCCTGTTTTCTGGAGAGGGTGTTTCAATGACCAGAGTTTCTTAAAGAAATAACTATACTCTTGATGCTGCATCTGTTGAACAGCAATATGCAGATTTTGCAGTGGCAGCATAAGCTGAGACATCCCAGCCAGCTCCAATCAGAAAAACAGTGGAGCACGTTACAATCACATAGGCGTTTTTTTCTCAACATAACCCAGAACAGGACTCATTGCATTGGACTCTTCACAAAAACACTCTCCTTAGTATTCACAGCACTGACAGGTGTTTGGAGTTTAAACACATATTCCTTGGGATTGTGATAGGCATTTTTTCACAGCTCTAAATGTTACGCTCTGCTCTTCCAGCTGCAAACCACACTGCTCCCCACAGCGTTGAAAAGATACTGAGCTTTGTGAATTTTCTCTGTTAGAGAAGAATACAACTCAAGTAAGTGGAGTTTTAATAAGTTTCCAGGTCTTACGGGCTATAACAGAAGCGGAGATCTCACTTTTTGAAAGAAGATATAGGAGTTACAGTTGGAAGATATTTAGGCTGTATTGCAGCTTTCAAGCACCATCACATTCCTCTCTACCGTTGTGTATCCAGAAATCTGCCAGAGCAAGTCTAATCTTTCTTTTTGATTATTATTTGGCAGCAATGTAAGAGGATCATAGACATCAGCTAAAATTGGACAAGACTCTATAAGTGTTTTGGGTTTATTTGGAAGAATGTGGAACACGGCTGTTTCCTATGAGTGTGGCTGATTGCTTCATCTCAGTATCACTTCCACCCTCACTCTTATCTCCTTACCACATACCACGCTATGTAACCACAGTTTTTCAGACTGCTTTTGGGGCTTTAGGCCTTTCATCAAGATAACTTTTTTGCTGAAACATCCAGGAGTGCCTCGCATGAAGACTGGCTGGCCTCTTGTCATACTGGTAGCCTTTGCTGCTGAAAGTTAACATTTCTGCCCTTATGGGTAATTCTCACTGGGAAAATCTGGCTTCTTCTTCCTGGCCAACAAGAAGGGTTAATGGAAAAATAAGTTTGGTAAAGTGTGTTCTGCTGTGTGAGGACTGGGAAGGTGTTGGTTCCCCAGCACCAGTCAGTGGTGTGAAACTCCCCCTATTCTCACATAGTCTCAGTGACACTCACCAGGGCTTTGATAGCTCTACATGCAACAGAAATTTCCAAGCAAAAGTGGCCTGGATTTCTGCCATCTCTTTGCCTGTTGCTGCTGTTGCTGGATTTCCTTGGAGCCAGTGAGATCATAGCCTTCAAATGCTGCAGCTTCCCAGAAGTATGCTGGAGGAAAGGATCTGGTCGCAAAGTCTTTTATAATGTTTGGCTTAGTATCAGTTGAAATGAAGAACAAGTTACATACACTAATGTCCCCTCTGAAATAGTATAGCCTTTTCCTGCAGTGGTGTGAAAACTGTATATTCTTGTCATTTCTGTTTGACTGCTGTGTTTGGTTTTCAGTAGTGGTGGGGACTGTGTCTCAGTGTCCTTAGGAGTATCCTGTGCATGCAGCTTGGGTACAGCTCTTGCTTTTTGCCTGTTCTGACTCTGAAATAAAATTGTGCAGAACTCAATTAACAGGAAATGGTAACCATCCTGTAGTGGTCTAGGCTTTATATGAGACTAATTATTTTAAAGGACATAACTCTGGCAATCTGGACTTTGGTTTTGGAAATCTCATGATTGCTCTTCCAGTGAATCTTCCTCCTCAGAAATCATGTTTTCAATACCCCCCTAAGTTATTTTGGAGTTACTTTCTTAGGAAAGACTTTCTCACTCCATCTTCTGGAAATGTTGCCTTTGAATACTCCTCTGGAAATTACAATCTAGCAGAAGACCTACATAACTGTGCCATTGGACTGCCCTTCAACAAGCAAGTTTTTCTACTTCTGAATGTGCTAGGGGGTTTCTCTAGAATAAATGATATTTGGGTATTTCTACTCAGTGTAGTGGACATTAAGATAGCTGGCTAGTTTTGACAAACAGAAAACAGATGGGTATTTCTGTGAGCAGCTATAGAGTAAGTTGCTTCATCAGAGTTGTAGCGAAACAAATAGAGCTGTGGAAAGGATTCCCAAGCATTCCTACCATCCTCATCCCATGGAAGTCTCAGTTACAGAGACAAGAAAATGGTCCCTAATAATGTTCAGTAATCATCTTAGTCCATTCTCACATGCCCTGTTGTTTTTTCAACCTTTTTTTTTTGTTATGTAGCAGAATCAAATTGCAGCAAATAATCTCACTTTGACTGCCAAAAGTTTACAGGGGCAGTGGATGCTGTGATCTTTCTTTCTGACTTGTTACCTTTCCCTGGGCTTTACCCCACTGGGCAGTACTGGCAGCAGGAGGAATATGTGTGTGAATTCATTTGTCATGGAATGCATTTGTCCTTTTTGGCTGGCTCATCACAATATTTTGGCTTCTAATCAGGCTGAATAATATGGCTGTATTCTAACTCTTCATTTTTATTCTCTCTTTTTTTAGTCTGAACATTGATGTAACTGTGACATAATGTTGTGTGTTCAGGTACCTGTTGTTCTGCCATGATTCACGTGCTAACGGGTGTTCTGCTCAGATCACGCTGGCTGTGTCAGGCTGTGGAGTCAGACGTGAGCTATTTCCCAGGAGCGGCTTAATGCGCTCCTAAATGATCTGCATGTACTATCTCTTAGCAGCCTGACTCATCCATTTCTTTGGAAAAATACCCAGCTCCGTGGCTTTCAGAAAATGGACACTTGAAAAATGTTGCTTTAGAAGGCAAAAAAACAAAACCTATCAACAATTGGTGAGTGATATTGTTGCCAAACTTTCCCATTACTCTGAGATAAAATAATACAAGGATTGCTCTTGGACCGACTATGGGGAAAATGACAACAGAGTAAAGCATATATGCAACACTGAATTAGTCACCTACAAACAAGCTGTGTGCATGCCTGTTCTAGGTGAGTTCAGCACTTTTTTGCAGGGAAATGAGAGCTAAGAATCTTACGTGTTCACGCTCTATTTTGGGGGCAGGCCAGGAGAGGACCAGAGGACCAGACTGACTTTCTTTGACCTCTACTTGGAACGGGTACAAAGATCCTAGTTCTTTGCCTTCTAGGCCCTAGGGAGGGAGGTTACTGGAAACTGAAGGCTGTAACAAAAGGATTCTACCAGGACCCCATACTGGTGATTTTTACAGTAAATGTATTGACTGAGATCATTACATTTTGAAGTAGCTTTCTTGATCATCTTCTGGCACTATATTCACAGTAGCATGAGATACAGTAGAAAGTACAAAACGTTTCTAGAAAGCTGGAGAGTTAATTGATTCCTTATTTCAAACTCAGTATTGCCATGATCAGTTTAAAAGCTTAGGTATAGAAGAATATGACCATCTAAAATGTTGACCTTATGGTGTGGGATTTAAGGTCTGACTCTTACGCTGCCTCTGATGTTTTAAAAAAAAAGGTACTAGAACAGAATATTGTATGTAGTCTTTTCATCAGGCAGGGAAAGGAGAAACACATGATGACATCCCCTTTGTGGGAATTAACAATCAATCTTTGTTACTAACAGTATTTTATATTGGTATTCATAGTCAAAGTAAAGGGATGTGAAGTGCACTGGAGACTAAACTATCTGTGGGAGACTGCCATGCAGAAAAACTACAGAGATCAGCAGCTGCCTCCATGGATAGCCTCCACAGGTTTAATCTATCCCTCTGCTACAGCGCTGGGCAAATGGTCCCTGCAAGTGGTTCAGTTTCAATTTCTCCACCAAACGTGTATTTCCTCAAATGAATGGCTCAGGGAAGATCTCTGGAGTATAGCCACAAGACACTCCCATGCCTGCTCTATGTGGGCTCTGCAGTGCCTCTGCCCTGAGGGAAGGGTGTGGAGAGCCAGGGAGGTGGTGGCCATGGGGCTGGGGTGAGAGAGTAAGGCTGTAGAAAGCAGATGTAGATGAAAGATGTGAGGTTGCAGCCCCAGTTTGGAGACATGGTAAAGCACCTGCAAGGCGGTGAGTTTCTTAGCTGTGGCAGAGTTGTAAAAGGCAGCTTTATAGGACCTTCTAGAGTACAAGGAGTGTGGAATGGTCTCTGATACAGTGCAAAAAACAACTATCCCCACATGAGTTACTTGGTTTGGAAACATTACTTATACTTTGGCAGTGGAAAACTGCTTGGAGTTTAAAAAAAGTTTATCAGTCTTTCAGAATATTTTGCATTTCTTAGGAATGGCGTGGGGGTTTTTGGATCAGCGGGGTAGGATTTTAAAAATAGCTAGATGTACTCCCACTACCATTCTAACACCTAATCAGACAAATTCTTTTTATCAAACTTACATGAGGTCTTCTCTGCTACTCAGTGACAATTGCCTAGGAAGTCCTAAGAATAAAGAGAGTTTACTGAGTTTTATTTAAATATCAGAACTCATTGTTGGCCAAAATGGTTGAAGTGTTTTTCTTACCTTAAGATCCTTGTGAGTTATTTTTACTCTTTTACTTTGCACAATATTGCTGTAGAAGTCACTTGGAAATTATTTTATAAAAAGTCTTTTTTCTAGAAATATGCTTTAAATATCTTGTGAATGCTCTGGCTGCTAATTTTGCTGAGCAAGATGCATACGCCTGGTACTTCTGCAAAGTCCTGCTTTACAATTCAGCATTAGATTCAGTGTTTAATGAGACCTATTATTCTTCCTTCTGCTCTAACACACACAAAAATCCTACAACTCTTGAATAAGATGCCCTGGCTGAGGTCAGATGCTGTATATAGGAAATGCAACCTGCAGTTTATGTTTCAAAAAAGGCTTTGTGTGCTTCTCAGAGTTTGCATAACATTAATAGCCAGTTTAAGTGTATTGTAATGAACTTGAGATTAATCTTAAAAAGTCTTACTAACTGTGCTCTGATTGTAATAGGAAAATGATGACGGAAGCAAAAGAAGAGATGGTGAATTCAGCTGTTGAGAAAGTGCAGTAGCTGGTTTGTCTGGGAAGTTATGCAGAGACGTTTAAGACAGATACGATGGCTGTGAATTGTGGTGTTTGTTAACTATGTTTCACATTAGGGCAGGCGTTATTGGGCTTGTTCATCAAATTGGAAAATTAATAACTTGCACAATTATGCAATTTGTTCCTTTCAAATTCTTTCCCTTCAAGTCTTGATGATAGCGTGTTCCAGTAAATCAACAGCAGAGATTTTTTTTTCCTTCCTGGTATTTGTCTGAAGCTTCAAATAATGTTGTTTTAGCCCTTACAAATTGAGAGCAACCAATAGAAGTTGGACACATCTCTCATTTCAAAGTTGGCAGACAATCCTCTGAAATCCCACACATGTACCTCTGCCAAGTGGAGAGGGAAAGCAAAATGAGGGAAGTAAAGCCACTACTATACTGTAGAGCCGACTGGTGGGAGGTGCGTCACCAGAATGACTCTCACTTGACACAATCAAGTAGGAGACCGTGGGGGGCCATGTAAAAATAATTAGGTTTCTTTCTCCTCAGAGCTTTATTGGCTGCTGGAAATTATGCGTAAAACGGAAGAAGCAGATTAGGAATGAGGTCTGAGGGGACATTGTTTGACAGTCTTCTCATACTGCAACCACCTTCACGGGAAGAGAGGTCTCCAAGGGTCAATTCATTTCTGCAGAATGGTCTCAATACTTTTATAACCAATGAAACAATGTTGAAAATTTCTCTTTTTAAAAATCTTCTTGTTTAGGGTTAGTCTTAGTCCACAGAGCATTTTCTATCCGCATCTTCTGTGAAGTATTTTATAATCATTTAGTTAATAATTATACACTGCATATTAGGGATACAACAGCTGCCCTCCAAGGTTTAAGATATAAAATGAAGGCTCAAAATAACTCCCTCCCAGTTGAACCCTAAATCTAATATTGAGAGACATGGGAAAGACTTTAGTTTGAAGAACTGGTAGAGGCACATTAATTCCTGTAATTGCTCAAAGACTATGTTTTTTTTCCCTTGGCACTGGAAGTTTCCAGTATGGAAAGATTCTTTTTATTACCTTCTATACTACAGAAGGTGAAATACTGACCATATCTTAGTTGCCATAAGACATCCCTGTACGCCACTCATAATCACCAAGATTTAAAAGCTAAAACAGTGCTGTTTTCCATTCTCCAGATACCCAAAGCTGAAGTTACTGCCATGTTCAGCAGCTTAGCAAAGAAACTGTGATATCTAAAGGAATGGGCACAGTATCAGAAAGCAGGAAGACCTGTAATGCTTACAAATATATAAGGATGGGTGTCAGGAAGATGGAGCCAGGCCGTTCTCAGTGATGTCCAATGATAGGACAAGGGGCAATGGGTACAAGCTGGAATATAGGAGGTTCCAAAGAAACACGAGGAAGAATTTCTTCACTGTGAGGTTGACGGAGCACTGGAACAGGCTGCCCAGATGGGTTGTTGTGTCTCCTTCTCTAGAAACATTCTAACCCCACCTGGACGCATTCCTGTGTGACTTACTCTAGGAGGTCCTGCTCTGGCAGGGGAGTTGGACTAGATGATCTTTTGAGGTCTCTTCCAATAATTTTATTTCACAAATAAGGCAACTTTTGTGAAAGAGATATTTTATTAAAAATATCCTTTTTTTGTCCCATATATGGAAGAGCCTCAGAAAAAGCTCTTTGTCTTTGGTTTTCCATGTGAATAATATTAATGACATTGTTTATCTCAGATAAATTAATACTTTTGAGATTTTAGAAGGAGATCATAGAAATCCTGTTGTGGTTATCACCTGTTCGTCATTTCTAGAGTAGAAAACTTCAGGAGAAAACACAGATGACAGTAGGTGAGAGAGGGATCATCTGTTGAACACAGAGAAAATGCTCAACAGATGTCCCCTCATCTGAGCAGCACTCATCCTGGACTCTGCATTAGATGAGAATCCCCTGGAGAAAGTGGTTCATGTTCCTGGAAATAAAGGCAATCTCACAAGATGCAAACCCAGGAGGAGCCAGTGTGACTCAGGCCTGCTAATGCACTTCTAAGTAAATAATGTCTTCATGGAGAGGATCCATAGACCTGAAAGGATGAACCTTTACAGCAGTTCTATGGAGTAGTTTTTAGAGGGCATGTGTGAATGTAATTTCACTTGAAGAATTGAAGGCCCATTACAAGTAAAGAAAATGCTTTAAAAACATCTCAAAGCTCTTTTTTCTTTTTTTTTTAATAAACAAATAAACCAGAAGGGAGGTTCTTCTCCCCCTCTACTCTGCCCTGGCGAGGCCTCATCTGGAGTACTGTGTCTAGTTCTGGGCTCAAGAGGGACAGGGAAGTGCTGGAGAGAGTCCAGCGCAGGGCCACCAAGATGATCAGGGGACTGGAACATCTTTCATATGAGGAAAGGCTGTGGGAACTGGGGCTGTTTAGTCTGGAGAAGAGGAGATTGAGGGGTGATCTTATTAACATTTGTAAATATCTAAAGGGTGGGTGTCAGGAGGTTGGGACATCCCTCTTTTCTATAGTAGCTAGCAACAGGACAAGGGGTAATGGGATGAAGCTGGAACGCAAAAAGTTCCACTAAAACATAAGAAAGAACTATTTCACTGTTCAGGTGAGGGAGCCCTGGCACAGGCTGCCCCGGACGGGTGTGGAGTCTCCTTCCTTGGAGGTCTTCAAGACCCACCTGGACATGTTCCTATGCGACCTGATCTAGGTGACCCTGCTTCTGCAGGGGGTTGGACTAGATGATCTCTAAAGGTCCCTTTCAACCCCTACCATTCTATGATTCTATGAAACCAACCAACCAATTATATTGGTTTCCATGTGCTTTTTAATGCAGATGGAAATCTGATATTTCTGGTGGGTTTTTTTTTTTTTTTTTTACATTTCCTACCTTATCTCTATGGAGCAGGTTTGGTGGAGGATCTCTTGGATGTCTCTGAGAGGAGTCTAGAAGGCCTCATGCTGAAAGGGCAGAGATGTTGATTCATTGCACAAGATCTTTCTACTCTTCTTCAAGACTGAAAGTTAACCAGCTACTGAAACTAAAAAGCTGGTAAAATGAAAATTGTAAAAGGCGAATCAATCTAGTTTAAAAAGTCATAGCTGCACAATTTTCACTTTGCAGTTCCCTGTTATCTTATACTTGTGGATTTCCTAGAGCAAACAGGCCCTAAAATTCTGCTTTGGTGACGCCTTGTCTTCTGAAATAAAGCCAAAATTTTGAGGAGCAAATTGTTAAGAAATGTGTCTGATTCTTGTCATAGTATCACAGAATCACAGAATGGTAGGAGTTGGAAAGGACCTCTAAAGATCATCTAATCCAACCTCCCTGCTAAATCAGGTCCACCTAGATCAGGTCGCACAGGAACCCTTCCAGGTGGGTTTTGAAAACCTCCAGAGAAGGAGACTCCACAACCCATCTGGACAACCTGTGCCAGGGCTCCCTTACTCTTCCAGTAAAGAAGTTTTTCCTCATGTTTAAGTGGAACTTTTTGTGTTCCAGCTTTTGTCCATTTCCCCTTGTCCTGTCACTGGACATTGCAGAATCTGCATGGCAAAATCAGTTTAGTTTTCAAGATCTTGTCATGATTTTTAGCCAGCTTTTGTTACCAATGGCAATGCAGCATAGACATTTAACTGTTAGGATTTTCTTTAAGAAAAAAGAATCACCATACATCATTAATGGGATAAAGGCAGAATCCATACTCTTTGCATGGATGACACTGGGGTAGTCTGTCTATGGCACGGATTCAAAGGAGTACTTCCAGATGATTTGTGTGCTCTTTAAATCTGATCTCATTAAAAGTCAATGTCTTAGAAAAAAAATCCAACAGTAAAATACAGCTATTATTTCTGTTGTTCTTCTCTTAAACATATCACATCAAAGTAAGAGGAAGTAGGAAGTGTCCCACATTAGTCAATCTGATAGCTCAACAAAGGTTTTATCCTATTGCAGTAGGAAAGCTACAGACTTCCTTTAACCACAGTGTGATTTACTAAATGCCTGCTCTCTTACCACATACAGTTGAATGGTATTGCAAAAAATAGGACAGAAATTCTGAAAGATGGATATCCTGTTTCACTTGGGGCAAGGAAAAACATGCTCATAGAAGAAAATGAAAGCAAGTTATGTGGTAATGGATTCTACAGTTAGTTCAAGAGAGCAATAGTGAATTAAACCCACAAATTAGCCTGGGGGAAAAAAAAAAGCCTCTTCCTGGTGTTTTGTCTTCATGAAGATCCCTTATTCTAAAAAAAATTATAAAAATCCACAGTATTTTATCAGGTATCTAATTGTGATCAGATATACTGATACTCTAGCTATCTCTAAGACTCTCCTTGTGCAACATAAACCAACGGTAATGTTGAAGTAGAAAGGAGATGCTGAGATACAGGGAACAGGAAGAGGTGAAGGGCTGGGGAGTAGAGTTAACAAGATCCTTTTTAAAAATGTCTAGGGCATCACCAAACCCATTTTCTGCTGTCTGGCCCACCCATGGCAGTGTACATTATGTGTCACACATCATGAGATTCATTGGTTGCTGAAGGCTTTGTGGAGAACATCATGAATAGGGCCATCACTGCACAGAGCATGTCAAAGGAAAACTGATCACCACGGGTGTGATCTGTACCTGACTGTCCTTGGGTTTGCACTAAGCCCTTCTGACTGGAACCAGAAGAGAGGATGATTAGGGGGTCATGTAAAACGGTCCAACCATATAGCCACACTCCCTTGATATACTGTCTATGGCTCCACTGGTTTTTGGCTCAGTGACTTCAGGAACCAACTGTTTTGTCATCGTAACTAATAGCCTTTGATAAGCAAAGTAGTGAAAACTTTTTTCAGTCACTTTTTGAGTCAATCCAAGCCTGATAAAACAGGCCACTACATCCTGTGGAAAGAAGCATTACAACTTTACCGTGCCTTGTTTATTTTGAGCTTTCTGCTTGTTATTGCCCTTTTAGACTCCTCTCCCTTCTGAGTTTGTACTGGAAGAGACGATGTTTTGTCCTTTTTGAACTACATGTGGCTTTACAGACCTTTGAAAAATCCCTTCTCAACCATCTCTTTCACAGGCAGAAGAGTTCTAGTTTTTAAAATTTATTCTTATTTAGAAGATATTCCATACATTTGTTTGACCTCTTTAGTGCTTGCTCTATTCCTTTTCAGTTATTTCACCTCCTTTACAAGGTGGACATCTATAGAAGTACTCAAAATGCAGGCACACTCTAAATGAAATTGATGACATAGTGATAGTTTCTGTCATATGCTTCCCAACATTTAATTTGACTGCTGAGGGAGTGCTACTGAATGTTCAATGGATGTTTCCACAGCACTTTCAATTATAACTCCATGATCTTATTCCTGAGAAATAATATTTACTTCAGAGGTCATCACCTTATTTGTGAAGTTAGGATCTTTATTTTCATGTGCGCAAGAGTCACATTTATCCACTGGCTGTTTTATCTTCCAGCAACTCAGGACTGCTTCTACAGTTCTTCATATTTAGCCTGCATCCCCGAAAAAGTTAGCATTCAAAAAATATAAGAAAATCTCTACTTAAAGCAGTAGTCGGCCTAGTTCTGTCTCCAACAGGGAAAATAGGTGATGCCACTTCATTGCTCTGTCGATTCCTGATTCATGGGAATACTGGCCCTGAATTTATCTTTGTCTGAACCCACTATTACTCTCTGCAATTTCTCATGGCCACAGTTTCCAGATTGTCACTACTTCCAGAATACAGAAGTAGAACAGCAAATATTGCTTTTTAAGTATCCAGCCTTCTTCACTCAATATTAGAATATATTAGACAGTACAAGCTCTAACACAAGTCTGTGGGTTTCATTTAGTGATTTTCCTCCTCTATGAAGAAGATTGTTTACTCTTACCTGTCTTTATTCATCTTTTGGTTGTTGCTTAGCCATGCAAAGCTCTTCACACTTATCCCATGGAAATTTTATTCACTTAAAAGCCAACGTCAAAAGTTCTTTGAAGATCTGAGTGGCCTGTATTAACTGGAACCACCTAATTAGTTTACTTGCGTGTAGATTTCTTCAAAGAACTCCAGTACATGTTTCCATTTAGAAAAAAATTGGTATATAATATGCATTTGTTTTAAAGCATTTAAACTGGGATTTTTTTTTCTAACAGTTTCCCTGAAATGTGAGTGCTAGGCCTTGTCCTAACACAGCTCCAAGTATTGTGGCCTTGAGGGAGCAGTTATAAACTGTAATATATACACATATATCTCTCAAAAAATATACACCTCTTTAGACTTTAATATTTTATAAAGCATACAAAATAATCATATTATATTTTATGTGATTATAAATGATATGTTTGGCTTATATATAAGTTTTAATATAAACACATGTATTTTAACAAACCATTTCCTCTTCCTACTGTAACCACATACCCTGTAATTGCAAGGATGATTTCAGAGGGTGTCATGAATAGTGTTTTTATGAAGCTTTTCATGGCATTATGAAACTGGTACTGGAATAATTTTAATTTGGGGATTTCCCTAAACATCAGAGAACAACAACAACCTACATCACATCTCAGTAAAACCCATTGAGGAATTTGCATACAATTGTAAAGGAAGAAATAGTACACTGTGACAAAAATTACTTCAGTGGCACTTTCATCATCACAATTTCATTTTTTCCATGACTCATTAAAAAAACTTAAAGGGCTCCTTTTTAGACATACTGATTTTAAACATCTATGATGTTGAAGCATCTGATTGCTCCAGCAGTGAGAAGAGAAAGACTTGTGTGTAAGGTGTGTTGTGGCATTGGTGAGGGGCACAGATGGATCATGCAGCACACTAACCCTTCCTGGCTAGCAGATGTCTCCAGGAGTGGTAGTATTTGGCCAATCAGGTTACAGAGACCTCTAGTTCTTGTTGGAGGTGATGACAGCACAGAACTTGTCCCCAGATCACAACAGAGAAGAAACTCAGTGCCCATTTGCCACAATCCCATCATATCAAGGACATGTATAGTTCTCGGAAGGATCTGAGACCATAGATTTTGTGAGGAAGAACATTTTGATGCTAAAATTACTTCCATTAGTAGTCACAAGAACCTGTCTAAGAATCAGAGGTTCAGGCATAGCACTGAGCCTTACTTGAGTCATATTTGATCTTTGCAGGAAATGATGTATATGTGTTAAAATACAGATATAACCTGATTATTTTGTTCTGCAAAGTACTATATGAAGGAAACACTTTTCTTTGGCAAATTCCTCATTTTAAAAAGTAAGTCTGACTTTATTTTCAATCTACTGGCATTTTCTCCCCTTTTGTTATTTAAATAATTTGGCATTTTGGTATATTTTGCCTTTCACATTTATGACCTGAATGTAAAACAGATAATGCCTGAATATAAAGGAAGTATTATGCAGAAGAACCTATGTTTTCTATGTTTCAGAGACCGTCGAAGCCACTACATAAGAAGATGTATTCTTCACATTTTGAAAAGCATTGCTGCTTGTGAAGGAAAAGATTTCTTTGCCCTTAAGGAGCTGAGAGATATTAGCACATAAGTAAGAAAAATAGTGTCTAAACATTACTACTTTTTTTTCCCCTCAGTGTAGTTAACCATTAGCAAAAATTATTGTGTTTTAAAAAAATAATTAAGATCTCATTCCTTTAGCAAAGAGGATGCCCAGTTTCAATGCCTGGATAAGCACTTTACAAAGGCATTTCTTGCCTCCTCTTTTAACAAGTGGCTCCACTATAGCTGTTGCAAGTCTAATATGGATCTGCAGTGGTGTTGGAAGAACATATTAACTGATTTAATACATTGTTTATCTTCATCAGTTAAGGGTCTGTGATGCATTGGTGAGACTTAGAAATAGACCTGGGAAAAGCATCAGGACTTAGTGCAACACTGTGTGCAACAAAAGGTCCACTCCTATAACAACCTATTGTCTTCAGGTGACAAAATATTTAGGGCTGATTCATAAATTTAATTGAAAGAGAGCCTTGTTCTGTTGGACTGAGGGAAGACTGTTCTGCTACCACACACGCTGTGTGAAACCCAGAGTCTCAGCACTGACACTTCCTACAAGCTTTTCTCCTTGTTCCAGCCACTCTGCTCCTTAAAGGCCGTAAAAAGAAAACTGTCAGAAGTAGTTTAGTGCTTCAAACAGGAAATAAAACCTCGTAAGTCTTTCAACAAGAAACACAGAAGTAGATACGCTGCAGGACAGGGTGCTTTGTCTAATCCAATTTATGAGTGTATACATCCACTAAAATTGCCTGTGTTGGTCTATGGAAGCTGGCCTAGATAAAGCATAGATGAAGTCTTTCAACAGGTTTATGCTGGGCAAAGAAGACATTATACTTTGAAAAAATTCTTGAGACCTAGAACTTGAGACCTTGCCCTTTCCTTATCACCAGAACCAGGCATCTCATCAGAGAAGACCAAGTTAGTCAGCCATGATTTGCCTTTGAACAATCTACACTGACTGCTTCAAATCGTCTTCATGACCTTCATGTGCTTGGAAATGATTTCCAGAAGAATTTGTTCCATAACCTTCCATGGACCTATGACAAAGTTGATTGGCCTATATTTCCCTGGGTTGTCCTTCATGAAGACAGCTGTAATGTGTTTTTTCTAAATATCAAGCGTCTCCACCAATCACAATGACCTTTCAAAAATGATAGAGAAGAGTTGCACAATAATTGCCTCAGGATTTTCAGGTACATCCTGTCTGGTCCTATGGAGTTGTATTTACCTAATGAGCTCTGGTACCTCTCTAACTGTATCTTTCTCAAGTGTGTTCAACTCTGCTGGGGCCTTAAGTGCACTTATAGTCTGTAATTGCCTTGACCACTCTTACCTGTGAGCTCACACCTACCAGGAGCTCTCTTTAACTCAGGCCCAGAGTAGGAGTCTTTCCCTGAGCTGTATTGCAGCTGTAGAATGTGTTGCTAGGCTTGTTTCCTGGTGGTTATGACTCATTACTTGAATTTCTTGAGGTGTCTGTGGATCTGACTTGTTACCTTACCTGATGATCACTGGATTGTTAATGGGACCTGTTCTTGTCACCGTTCCTACTCAGAGGCTGTGAGACTATGCCACAAAGGTAAGATCCCCACCCGTGCTGTCCTTACCCTTGGCTCAGCCTCTCTGCTGGTGCAGCCCTCCCCTTGCTGCATCCTGAAATCCTCCCACAGAACAGGCTAGTAGTATTGGGGAAAAGGATGGTGGAGATCAGATGGTGGATCTTACTCTTGAAACCTAAGGCCAAAAAGGAAGTAATTGAGTACTTCAACCACGTCTTTTGTCACTCTGTTCCCTGCCCCACTATGTAGCAAGTCTGTGTCTTCATTAGATTTAAATTTGTTCACAGTATGCTTATAGAAGTCCTCCATGACCAATATGACTTCTACATGTTCCTACTCAGCTGAGCTCTGGCCTTCTTATCTTCACTCTTGCAAATTCAAGTGAAGATTTTATATTCCTCCTGGGTAGCCTGTTGACATCTCCCTTCTGTGTGTTTTCTTTTTGCATTTGAGTTTAGCCAGGAGCTGTCTGACTTACATGGGCTCCTGCTCCCATGTTTGGTTCCTGCATGTCAGAATGGGCTTTACTTGGTTCAGAACTCTCTTTATGGTTAATTAGGAGCTTTTAAGCCAATTTTTTTTCCTTTTTTTTTTTTTTCTGTAAAGTAGATGTCCCTTGTTAAGCAGAAAGTGGAATATTTGAGACATCGGTTCATTGTAAAAGATGTTGAGAAGTGGTAAAAGAACTTTGATGGACCGAAATATGCATGCAAAATCATAGTGTGTGCCTTCAAAGTGAATTCTATCACTTCAAACACCACTTTCCCAGTTATGGACTTGCTACCTGGTGCAGCTCCTGTAGCTTACCTTCCAGTGTTGCAGCAGCAGCTGCTTGCCCTTTGTTGGCCCTGCCTATGGACTGCAGCAGTGTAACATTAACAGGAGCCTTGTTAAAAGCCTGTTACTTTTTGCTAACTGATGAAGCAGCTGGCTTGATGATCCTTAGTAGTTGTATACAAATCCTTACTCAGAAACAAGATTTTCTGTGAACCTTAATGGGAGTAGCTTTTACTGGTAGAAAGATATGAGGTGACATTGATGTCCTGCCCATCTCCTGTTGCAGTAAAGATCCCCCTGGTTCTGAAAATGAGACAGTCTTTGTTTTAGGGGGAAAAAAAAAGGACCCATGTTGTTCAGCAATATATATACACCACTATATTCTTTCAACAAGAAATATCTCTACATCAGAGAAAACTACTGGTTACAGAAAACATAAGCTCTTTCATGGTATGGAGTGACAGGAACGCATAATGAGCTTAGCTGAGTTCAGAGGAGGGGACTGTGGAAATGACTGATTGCACACATTTGCTTTACATCAGCTTATGGGCATGATGCAGACTAGCAATTCTTGTCCACACAATGCTGTTATCAGGGCTTTCTGGACAATGCCTCGGGTGTTGGTTAGGTAGAACTGGGAATACTAAGGAGTGGTATCCAAATTTGTGTATAGGTTCTAAATGATAAACAACTGGGAAAGAGGATAAAACAGCCCCAGTTTCACAGAAATAATGTCAGAAAGATGATTTAGATTGCCTGTGGTGAATTTGATGAAGATATTTTTCATTTGGCATTAGCCAAATTTGTGTGAATAACAGATAGTTAAAGAGAAAAGAAAGGATGAAATAATATTTCTAATAATATATTACATCTCCCGAGAGATTTTTTAAAAAGAGCCAATATGTACTTAATGGAGGGGATAAAAGTATAGCTGCATGTAATTACAGCATGAAAAAAACCTCCCAGAGCTAAGCTGCAGAGCTTTCTCCAAATGGTAGCAAGTAAGGCCTCCTGGGGGAGGTGGAGAGCAGGTTGTAGTGACATCCTTCACATGTCTTCTGACAGAATCCTTCCAGCTAAGAGAATCCATCTATCAGCCGTGAGCAGATGGCTAATGCAGCCTCCATTTCCACTTACTGTCAGCATCGACTCTCCATGGCAGCAGCTTCTCAGCCCCACCGCTACTGGAACTTCAGAGGTTTTTCTGGGTTTTGTTTGTTTTCCCAGCCCTGAAGCTCGGTAGTACCATAGTTAAAGCCTGCCAGCATTTTTAAAGTACTTTTCTTATGCCTCGGTCTGGAAATACGGGGTTTAAACATTGTTTTAAAAATCTTGAAGTCAGTTTAGTTGTTTTCATTTTCCTTTACCTTACAGAGAATTCCTCTGTGTGTGTGAAGCTGCATCTTTACGCTCCCCTGTACCTTTCAGACCGGGACGAGGGCGGGCTGTGGTCGGGCCGAAGGCGCTTCCCCCGCCAGCCGCCGCCATTCGGCTCACAGCAGCCGGGGCAAGCGCTGATCCCGCTGCCTGGGCTCGGCACGGCCCGGCGCTCCCGGGCTAGCGCAGGCGGGTCCGCGGCACTAGATGGAGCCCGCCCGCCGCTGCCGCCGGCTCCCGCCGCTCCCCGCCCCGCGGAAGCTGCCGCTGGCAGGGAGCCTCCCCCGCCCGCCGCAGGCTGCGGAGCCGCTGCCTCCTTTCTCCGGCAGCCCAAGGGATTCAAAGAAAAGAAGTTTAGTTTAATTAAAAGCAGAGCGTGCCACCTATCGCTA
This sequence comes from Colius striatus, assembly GCF_028858725.1. NCBI lineage: Eukaryota > Metazoa > Chordata > Aves > Coliiformes > Coliidae > Colius > Colius striatus. Next base: position 25,646,618 of record NC_084763.1, read on the forward strand.
AAGGGAAACGAGAATAATAAACGTTTAGGTTTGCAAGAAAGCAGATAGTGAGGTATTATGGTAAGGAGATAGTAATCTAAATATTCGACAGCTGTAAATGACACTTTAAACATGATTATTCAAGTAGTAATCATTATTTAAAACACCAGCCCGTGATGACCAAATTTTCACAAGCATCTGATGAACTGAGTTACTCAGCCAAGCATATCCTCAGGGTTTGGTTTTTTTATTTCCCCCTCCCCCTCAGGATGATTATTTAGTGGTGTACAATAATTTGGACTCTTTAAAGCATTTAAGGGCAGAAACCAGAATCGTGCATCTCATCAGAGCGGGTTATCCAAGGTAATTAGTATGGTGTGAGTACAAGGTAATTAGTATGGTGTGAGTACTCGGCTTCCTGGACTGGACAGTGACCAAGGCAACTCTCTGGTTATGTACTAAAACACGAACAGGCTTTAGAACTCTTTCCCTTGAAAGATGTCTTCTAGTCACAAAATCTAGGCCAAACTTTTTAGAACATTTACATACTAGATAGAGGGAAGAGGAGTTAAAAGAAGGATTGAAATTGTCTGGATTGCTTGAAAAAATGTTTTCATCCATTTCTTTCCCAATTAAAGGGATATAAGTGATGAAGGAGAGGGGGGAAAAACCTGGGGAGATTTAACTGACAAAAATGACAGACCATGATAGCAGAAACCAATAGGAAGACACTGAATGCAAATTAAATTAAGCAGAGATAAGTTCAAAGTTACAGTCTTTTCAGCTATGCCCTTTGGTTGAATGCTGAATCATTTATGATCAGAGCTGGTGCTTTGTTTGGCTGAGCTCTCTGCTTTACCTTCAGATAGAAGTTATCGGAGCTGGTGAGGGGAAAGAAAAGCCATTCGAGTAGTGTAGTATTAAAAGAAAAATCTATGTAGAATACTACTTTTGTGCTAAAAGCTAAATGGAAAATTTCAAAAACTTTGAAAATGCTACTAGAAATGCACCTGGATTGTTGCTGTTTTTGTGGCTGGATGGCATCTCCCCCATCTGGCTGTTTGTCTCTGCCACTAGCTGAGTCCTGATGGTGTTCGATGACAAGTGTAGTTTGGTGGCAGCTTCTAATCTAGAGGTGATATTCATCCACCCAAGCTGAAAATCCAACTTTATATTGCAAGTAGTCAAGACTTTGGGTTTTTATTAAAAAGTTGGGGAGTTTTTAAGCTGTGCTTTAGAACATTGCTTGATGTTTTTTGAGGGTAATAGACATTAATTTCCTGGAAATGATAGAAATTTCTCATGAAGTCTTTCAACTATCCATGAAAATACATTTTAACACTATTTCTGGCTAGCTTTGTGATTTGCTCCCATATTTACAGAGATATTCCTATGCAGACTCAAGAGGAAACATTAAATTACCATATTTTTAAATGTAGCTAAAACTGGAACAAAGCCCATACACATTAGTAATAGGGATGATGTGTTTGGATTTAAATTTGCAGAGCACAAAACTGATACTCAATTATTTGACATTATTGCTAAATTAATAAAGGAAAAAAAGTGATTGTTACCTCTGGAAGATTGTCTAGGAGCACACAAAGTGGACAGCAAAGCTGGATATAAGGCTACAGGTCCTTGGGTGATCCAGGGTGAGACTTCCTCACAATTGTGGCTAATAGAGCCATAAGGAAGCTGCTACAATCTATAGCTGATCCATTGGTTCCAGCTACACTTGACAATCAGTATGTAGATCTGCTAATTTATAGTATGTTACTCAAACTAAAGGATGTTTCCACGCTCCACTAATGACTCCAAAAGATTATTATTTCAGGGGACTGGAACATCTTTCATACGAGGAAAGGCTGCGGGAACTGGGGCTGTTTAGTCTGGGGAAGAGGAGACTGAGGGGAGATCTTATTAACATCTATAAATATCTAAAGGGTGGGTGTCAGGAGGTTGGGACATCCCTCTTTTCTATTGTAGCTAGCAGCAGGACAAGGGATAATAGGATGAAGTTGGAACACAAAAAGTTCCATTTAAATATAAGAAAAAACCGATTTCACTGTTCAGGTGAGGGAGCCCTGGCACAGGCTGCCCAGAGGGGTTGTGGAGTCTCCTTCCTTGGAGGTCTTCAAGACCCATCTGGACATGTTCCTATGCAACCTGATCTAGGTGAACCTGCTTCTGCAGGGGGGTTGGACTAGATGATCTCTAAAGGTCCCTTCCAACCTGTACCATTCTATGATTCTATGATTATTTTCTAGTTAGCAGAAAAGACAAAGCCAGAAGCTTTATTTTTATGCAGTTTTGTGATTACATTCTTGAACAATTCTGCATTAATTTAAAATGGTTTCTAATCCGCTAGGACCAGACTTAGATGTGCCAGTGCAAAGGCACTGTGTTGGAATGCAAGGCAGATCAGACAGAAACTGTGATGAAGATGGAAAAGAAATTAAGGTAGGCAGGAAAGCACAAGTGGGCTGTGGATAGGGATTTAAGGGAATGCTCCAAGTGGCAATTTACAATTGGAGCATGGGAAATGCCAGAATGTAACATTATAGTGTGATTTAACATCGTACACAAATCAGTTCATGTATTATATTGCAGATTGTAATTATGCAACATTATGATCCTAATTTTATGCATTATAATATTTTGTAATCTTACTGTAATTATATAATTGCAGCAAATTATAATGTTACATGTTATGCTAATACATAAGTCATTAAGATCTTAATTCACAGGAAACAGTACTGCAAAATTCTGATTTTCCTTTTTCCTTCCTGAAGGACTTATTGGAATATTTAGGTTACCTCCACATGATGAGACCAAAATCCCCAAATCAATACATTGTCAGTTCTCTATTTCACAGCTCTTACTTGTTCCTGAGCTTCTGCTTATGTCTGGCTGCATTTAGCAGTAGATGTACATAAAAGAATGATCTGCTAGCTAAGGCATCTAGTTACCCTCCGTGGTAAAGCTTCACATATGCAATATTTATAGTCCTGAACTCCCACCACAAGGCTGGCTGTAGGAGGGCTGAAACTGCAGGAGGAACTGGAAGCATGTTGCTCCTCTGTCTCTGCTCTTCAGTATAGCTGAAACCCTCAACTGTCAGCTCCCAGTAAGCCTCCTGAAAAGGAAGGTACACTTTGCTCCAGGCACTTAAAATGCATGAATCATTTTTACTGTATGTCTTACATGCAAAATTATTATTATTTAAATCTAAGATGGCTTATTAGTAAAATTGTTCCATAAACACTGCTACATAATTCATTGTGTACACTGGGAGCTTTTAAGTCTAATGTGCCATATAATGCACTGTGTGCTTTCAGTAGAATGCAAACAAATACAGGCTGTTGTTTTCACTTTCAGTGGTGTTGGCCAAGTCATTAAAACATCACCATGATTGTTTTCTGAAGTTCTCTGTTCCTAGCCAGTACAGTTTCCCACCTGCAGTCCCCTGCTGGGCTCTCAAATTTCTGCAAAAAAAATGCAGGTGGAAGAGATCCTTCTTCATTGCTTCACAGTAGGGATTAGGTCAGATCCTGCTAACATGTTCACTCCTCATGTTTGCACAGTTAATTACTGTAATGGATCCTTGAGATTTTATGTTGGGCTACTTCAGGAAAGTGTTCAATTTAAAAAAATGTTTTGTATGTAAGTTGTGAGCTGCTCTCCACATAATAAATTACTTGGAGACTGTTTCACTTGGGAAAGCAGACATTTCTGCCTTCTCTGTGTTTTCAGTGTTCTTTCAAAAAATTTAATTCTTAAAGGTGAGAGCTCTAAGGGCGTGTGACTAGTGCTAGAACTCATTCTGATGTCAAGATGATAATATTAAAAGTAGGTTAAGATTTAGATTAACTATCTTGCTGATGACCACTGATGGGATAGGAAGTCACCGTATTCCCAGAAGAGAAACTCCAAGGACCATGTTCAGAAACATGAAGCTGGTATTTCCTGTTAGCTAGGTGCTTCTGTCCTTGAATCAAAGTAAAAAGGCAATGAAAATATGAGAACAAGGTCCCTATGGGCTTCCTCTGGGAAAGTAGAAGGCAGAACTGCCAAACTCTGTGAACTGTTTTTAAGCTAACAAAGCTATTAAGATAATCCAGGCACCCCCACAGAGAATTCCTCTGGAATAACCTTCTGGTTCTGGTTCTTGTTTGACAACTTCTGACTGAATTTTGATATTTCTTTGACAGGTTCTGGAGAGTTGTATCTAGCCTTGTTTGGCTGGTGTTGGAGAGCGCTAAAGCTAGCGCCCCTGGGGGAGTTCCAGGGAGGTGAAAAGGGTCAAACTGTGAATGATCTTTGTTAACTCAGCCTCTACAGAGGGAGTGCACGTCAAGGAGGTGGAAAGACTATCTGAAGACGTGAAAACCAGCATAATTTGTGAAGGGAATCTGTGCCTGAACTATACATCACTGTCTTGCTTTCCAGTATTCCGTATGTCCTCCTACAGCTTCTGCTGACATACTATACTTTCAGTCTTAAGATGTAGATGCTTCTAGGTCAAGTTGAGCAGTTAGTATTACTTTTCTGACTGCTATGTCATGTGTGTAGTCACTTAACCTGCAGATGACTACTGCTATGTAATTCACCTGTATGAGGCAAGCAATGAAGAGAAACTTAGAGTGTCATGAAAACCAAACTGTAAATAGCATTGAAAAAATATCTTTATAACATTGTAGTTCTGCAGTAAAGTTTATAACAAATTTGGTCTTGGAAAACTGACATGTAACTTTTATTAGAATTAAATGAGCAATTTCATGCTGGTCGGATACAGGTAATGGTTATTAATTATTCACTCGATCCATTGCAGAGTGCTTTGGTCCTTGCAGAAGCAGAGTTACAACAGTGAGGCTCCAGTCATCTATGCATTGGGTATTGAGGATGTTTTGTTGTGTTGGGTAGTTCTAGTTGTACTATTGAATACTGATTTCTTATGGGTGTTGCTGCATCAGCTGCATCCAGGGAAAGATGAACAACTGCAGCCCTTTGTCTCTTGATTCAGTTTCCTTGATTATCTCTTTATATTTCAGAGCAGTCATGCATTGATGATGCTTTAGCTGATGGACTAGTATTTGAAAACTGTCGTTTATTTTGTTGCTAAAGAACCTGGGTAGTTGCTTTATTGAAACCTGGCAGTCTTACATTAGTCTGACACAAAGCATCCAGCAGTTCCCGTGGCCTCATCCAAAATATGTGATTTAAGACTCAAGCCAGGCAAGCAGGCTTGTATAGGTCTATGTACAGTTTTCCAGCCCAGCACAACAGTGGGGAACCAAACAGCTCTTCCTTTCATGAGGCTGCAGTTCATAAACAAAGATGATTTCCTGGACCATGTTGCATCCTTTCCATCAAATGCAACACTGTTTTGAAGTGACTGTCACAGATTGGATGAGATTGGGAGACTCAGTGACAGTAGTCTGGCCACGGGACTGGAAATACTGATGCGAGGATGATGGGGACTCATAACTTAGATATTCATAGGTACTTCATGCACTGAACTGACACTTAAGGAAATACTTAGATGCAGGTTCCTTCATCTCTTGCATAAAGAGGCAGCCCATGGAACTTGCTACCTGGCAGGACAACAAAATTCAGACTGATTCCTCATTCTCTGAATATCTTTTTACTCTTAAAGACAGTATATTAGAATCATAGAATGATAAGGGTTGGAATGGACCTTTAGAGATCATCTAGTCCAATCTTGCTGCCAAAGTAGGTCCACCTAGATCAGCTAGATCTTCTCTCACTTTCTTCACCTCCCTAAAATTTTCTCATTACTTCATGTTGGGAAGACAGAGGGGGAAAAAAAATAATCCACAAAGTGATGAACTAAGATCAAGGAAATATTGCTGTGAAGATTGGAGACATTGTTGACATTGTTTTAATTTTCCTTTTAAAAATAAGTCCCCCAATTTCAGGGAAGTAATCAAGGTGTCTGAACATAATATTAATAATGTGCAAGAAGACCATTGTCTGAACTGGGACTGCACATGCTGTATTGTGGAGTTTTGAATATGCCTGGATTCTCTAGAGCTGAAATATTCTCACTAAGCTACTCTTTTCAAAAAGTAGTTCATGTCCTGTTCATAGATCCTGCAGATTTCCATTTGTCAGTTGCTTCATGATGCCAAAAACAAGCAGGCCTCCCTGTCTGGAGTTGTTCAACAGTAGCAATAGGATTTCATCAGGCTTGTATGGAATGGTGGTACCTTAAGTGTTGTCTATGGTAGTGATGTACTGTGAGTTGAAATCTTCTCTATGATATGTGTGTGTTTTCTAAAAATGCTTTCTTCTAATATTGGCCAAGAAGGAAAAGACTTTGGAGGAGGAGGAGTTGATATTTTTCTTATACTGGTGGATGGAGTTGAGAAAATTTAGAGAAAGTTTCAAACATATAAACAAATGGTTCTTGATCTCAAGCATCCTTGAGAGGAAGGAGATATGAAAGTGGCCCAGGGAATGATGTAGAATTGGAGCCTACGGTGGAAAAGAGACACTGTCCTCTTTGAACAAAAAAGGATGAGGTGCCTCAAAAGCAAAAAGCCAGATTCAAATGCCCTTGTGCTGGATAGGGGAATGTATTGGTTATGAGTCTGATGGTTTTAGTTAATTTTCAGCTGAATCAGTTTTTCAGCCTAGTCCCCTGTGAATGGTAGTGCTGGCAGCAGAGAGGTGGCAGCAGCACCCAAGAGCAGGCGAGTCTGGCTCACCTTTTGTGGCCATGCCAGCTTATGCCTGCCTGAGGAGCCTGTTAGCCTGTGACTCAAATGGTTACAGCCAAGTTAATCCGATATTAAGTGTTGCGTATACTATGACAAGTCACTTTTAGTATCTAAAAGTATATTATGGCCAGCCTTCTACCCACTTATAACAATGCAATCAGAACTTCAGAAAGGGAGAAACTGAAATGAAAATAATTGGGTTTTTTTAAAATGTCTTTGACCTCTTATGTAGAGAGGGAAGTCACTTCAGTCTGGTGGTGTTTGTTACGGGTGTAAAGGTGCCTGAGAAGGGCTGAGAAGAAGAAACCAGTTTTCTCCTTATGCTTTGGTAGAAATAATTTAAGTGGAGAAACCATTTGGAGGTCAAGCATAAGACCTGGCTGACATTTTCTGACTGCATCAGAAGAAGTGAAATATCAGCTCAGGATTTGTTGGGGTTTTTTTGTGGGGTTTGGTTTTTTTTGCTTTACAAGTGAGTTATGTAGAAAGTCTGAGAAACGCCCATTATTCAGCTAGAAAAAATGGTGCAGGGACCTTCAGCCTTGTTTGTACTTCTGGAGCATTTTGCCCATATGTTAATTGTTAAGCTCAAGTCCTTATTACAGCATTTCCTACTGAATTTGTTCTAGACTATAAAAGTTATTTGGCCCATAACCACAGGGTTTAGAGATGTTTTTAGACGTCATTAGTACATGTTAATGATCGATTTCAAGGTAAACATAAAATTCTTGTAGTTTGCTTAATTGTCAAAATCAGTGTTCTCTAATAACCAGGGCAGGCTGATCTACAAGAGTCTGGTATTTTTTTTATTGGAGGTTTCTAAAGCACAATTCTGATCCAATTTGTGATTCACTCAAGGTGACACAAGAATAAATGAATGTTAAAATATTTAAATGTAGAACAAAGAGTTTGAAAAGTTACCAAGACTGATCACCCAAGATGCAACATTTGTGCTTCATTAGCTGTGGCTCTCTGTGTCACCAGGCGGAGATACTTTTGTTTCACCTCATTAGCAATTTTGTTTTTCTGACTGAGCTGTATTCAGGCTGTGTTGTGTGCAATCTAATAACAGATCCTATCCATAGCCTGATTTCCTTGTGCAAACTAGAATACTCTTCACCTGCAAACTATAGCAACCTAGAATTTTGTAAAAATAACAATAAAGTCTTCCCGTGGCTTGATTTTCCTCCTTGACATAGGTTTACATTTCCAGGAAACTTTAAGGTGTGTTGACATTATTCTTTGCAATACAAGAAGAGGCTTTGGAAAAATCTATTGTTTAGTGGTTAGACTAAAATTCAGGAGTAGCAGCGCTAATGGAGTGAGGAATGACATCCTTGCAAGCAAGGTCAGGTTTTTTACCCTTCTTTGGTGCCAGCCTCATGTCATATGCAGACAGAAGAGGCCTTAGCTTCCCAAGAAGCTTGGCTCGTCCAGGATCAATCTGTGGCATAGCCAGCTCACCTTGTTTACAGCTCTGTGGCTGGGTGAAGAAATTTCTCCTCTCCTAGGGATACAATCTACTCCCAGTGCAGCCTGCAATGGTGGAGCTCGGACAGGAGACAGGCAGGGAGTGGGTGCTGATGGCTCAGCAGATGACTGAAAGTCCTTAATCCCAGTAATACTACTAACACAGCCATATGTGCGTGAGCTGTAGGAGAAGCCATTCTTCTAATAGTAGGCAATATCCAGAATTTAGCTGAGGGAGGAAAAAGACAAGCTTTAAAACAGTTAAGCCCTATGCCACATGCAATAACTATTCTGAACCCTTGACAAGTATAAATCAATCATCTCAGACACAAATTATTTTGCTTTTTGTGCTAAAGTGCCCACCAGATAAATTAAGCAATGGTCATCCAGTAGATGCCTGTCAGAAGTGGATATTTGCTGCAAACCATGAAGTGATGTGTCCTGCTCTTGGGACAGGTGAGCTGGACAGGCATTTTGACATCAGGGCAAGAGGAATGTGAGAGGTCTGGAGGTGGCATGGTGCCTAATGCTTTCAGAACTGGTCTCACATAAGCCAGACTCTAGCCAGAAGGGGATAGAGGACAACTGCAGCCCCTTGGCAGTGGGCTAAGCTGCAGAGAGCAGGGATGTTGCCACAGAGGTGACTTAGATATCCTGAGGTTTAGCAGAGAGTGCAATGTGCTCACTCTGCAAACGTTGCTCTTACAGAGCCTAGAGTTTCCTTCAGTCTCAGCTTGGGACTACAGATGTAAATGGGTTTGACTTTCTTCCCAAGAGGCTGTTTGTAGGAGCTTTCCTCTGGAAAAACTTCTATTTTCCTCCATGACCAGAGCCTGTAGGTGGAATACAGTGTGGCAGTCTGGTCTTTCTGGGTCATCAGGGCTACATCTACTGGGTCTACAGATATACACTCACAAGCAGGACTGCAAACCTCAGTGGCTAGCAAATGGTGGGGGGGAGGGGTTAGAGAGAAGTGTTTGCTGCCACCACTCAAGGCTGCCTGGAGTTTCTCCAGATCTGGCCCATCAAAGCCTCTCACTCTCACTGGTCTCTCACCAGCAGGCAGAGGCAATGGAGGGAGGTGATGGAAGCAGCAGTGGTTCCTCTGGCCTGGGGAGGTAAATGAGACATGTAGAGATGTAATTTAGCATTTCTTTGCCTTCATTTTGTGTGGTTTAGGGACAGTTTTGGTATGTGTGATGCCAGCTTCATCTTCACTCCTTACATGCTTTTACAAAATCAAAGTTACAAAAATCCATCTACCTGGGGTTTTAAAGTTTTATTCCATTTAGAATTTTCACTGTCATTATAGTTACACTGTATTTGTCCTCTTTAAGCTTATCTGCTGAGGAATTAAGGTTTTACATTTGCAGCTGTCATGTTAATTTGGAGGTTGCTTTAAAATTAATCCAGTAGGTTCAATGCAGAAAGAAAACTGAATGAGTCTTGCTGGTGAACAGGTATCAAAGGGACGTAGGTGTCACTGAATGGGCTGATTTTGCTTGCATGGGCCCTGTGGGGTTCATGATACAGTAAGGCGCATGCTGTGACTGAGACCTGCTTTAGCTTCTGCTTGATGGGAGATATTGAGGATGTTCAAATCCACAAACATGACAGCACATGCCCTTGAAAAGTTCTCTAAACGTTCCCATGGCCTTTCAAGTGTCATGAAAAGTGTGATGTGCAGTTGAGGCAAACACACTGGGTCAGGGAAGTTTGTAGGTTAGTGGGTCGTATGGCATGAAGAGTTAAGACAAGGAGGAGGGCTCCTATCTCTTCTTCCAGGCATGTGGTCTCAGATCTCAGGCTGTGGGGAAATAAACCTTCCTGGAAAGAGAAGTCTCACAGGAAAAGCCTTCAGCTCCACAAAGCTCTCTGGTCTAAGAGGAACAGAGCCAAGTCTTTGGTGCTAGCTACTGCCTAAGCAAAATGCAGTTTGATACTGTCTCAGTGGACTCTGTCACCAAGACAATAAAAACAACATTTAAAAATGAGCTTTAACTTCTGTTTTTCTCTTTCCCCACTAGAGAAAGGTTCCTATTCCCAGACATCCCTTAAGCATATGCAGAATTATCTAGGGGATTAACAAATGCAGAGAGAGTGTCAGGATTTAGGGAAGACACCCACAGGAGGGCAAGGACTGCTGAGATTGCCGAGATGAGCGTTTCCAGGAGATATGTAAAACTTTTTGCTTTCATGAGAGAAATCTAGCACTGGTTGCACAGGCATAGTGGTGGCAATCACAAGAATCAGAGGACTGAACCAGGTTCAAACTGTGCAGCCAAAAGAAAGCTCGCTGACAGGGAAAAGGAAGCATTCAGATCCTTCCAGCACCATCAGGTCTTCATGTATGTTTGCTATCAATCCCTTGCATGAATGGTATGTGGTCATTACACTCTTCATGCACTTACTTTAGGTATCTAGCAGGCTAATTTGATTGAAATACTTTCAAATATACTTTGAAGTACCATCCCTGCAGGAGACAAAACCCTTAAAGATGACAACAAATTTTGGAACCATCTCCTATGTGTCCTTTCTGTGTCACAGCCTTATCAAGGGCTCATGTGTAACATTTGTTTCAGGGGCACGTTAAAAAAAAAAGGCAGAACATGGCTGACTAATTGTTTAATTTAAGCTGGTGAAACAAAGTTGTTCAAATTCAAAGCTGGGAGACTCTCAAAGAGCTGCAGCTGTTTTCCTCTGCTGTTTTGTTTCTTTAAATTTATGCTAGCTAGAAAGACTAATATGTATAGAATAAAAATCTAGTTGATTCCTACCTTCTTTTGCTCCCCCCATCTCACCGTGTACTGTGTATTACAGCTTTTCACAGTTCCATTGCACTGCACCCACGTTCCCTGAGCTGGGCACTGCTGCTAATCCAAGACTCACGGGACAGAAAATACTGCTCAAGGGAAGGATGACTCTGGGAAAGCTGCAGCTGAATGCTCTTTTTGCCCCTTCTTGAAATGTATCTGAAGTATATTGCTAAACCCCTCTTGCTGATATTTCCAAAATACTGAAAGTTAATTCTCATGCAAGACCAATTTAAAAGCTTTAATATCTTATTCCACAATTTCTGCTAAAAAACATGAGAAGGCTTCCTGCTTTCTCACAACTGAGACTATATCACGCCAGCATCTCTAGGGAGTAAGGCAGAAAAGTCAAGCACATCGTACGACATGGAAATGAGCATGGAGCTCATTGCAAGAAGGCTGCGGCAGAGGAATGAACTGTCCATCTCGAGCTGCTCCACCTCACCGGAGAGGAGCATTAAACAGAAGTCCCACTGGAGTGACAGTGGCACTTTTAACAGGTACTTAGGCAGAGTCAAGTGCTTGTTAGTGGGGCTATTATCTGTCATGAAGAGGTGTGAGAGCAGTTAATGTCACTTACTGGGGGGACTACTCAGAGCAACATAACCTCCTGTCTGCAGAGAGTATCTGTTCTGTCAACATCTTACCTATTCATAGTCAGTTGCTCTCTATATTAAAGATTATACATATGATGTTGGGCTTTGATACTAAAATAATTGTTTTGTAGGTTACAAAACTGAACTATGGACATAATAGAATGCTAACTACTTCAGCCACAAGAAAACTTGGAAATGTTTAGTTTGCCTCATGCTGATGTTGTGAATGTAATACATACTTCTTGACTGGAATAGCTCTGATCTTATTTAATGATAGACTAAATCCATGGGACACCACAGAGAGGCTGCTGCTCAGCAGGTACCAGAACGTGTCATGGGGTAACTGAACTGCCTTCCTGTGTGAACACAACACTGAAAAGTGACTGGGATCACAGGAGGGGCATCAGCCATGAGCAGCATCACAGCATGCAGGTAGGCAACCACCAAGGATTACAGTCAGTGCCTGGACATCAGTGAGCACCGAGGCAGCACTTTCTGAAGCAGAGAATCACAGAATCATAAAGGTTGGAAGGGACCTCGAAAGGTCATCTAGTCCACCCCTTCCTGCCAGAGCAGGACCACCTAGAGTAGGTCACACAGGAACTTGTCCAAGTGGGTTTTGAATGTCTTCAGAGAAGAAGACTTCACAACCCATCTGGGCAGCCTGTGCCAGTGCTCCCTCACCCTCACAGTGAAGAAGATTTTTCCTTCTGTTTCTTTGGAACCTCTTATGTTCCAGCTTATAACCATTGCCCCTTGTCCTATCATTGGACATCATTGAGAAGAGCCTGGTACCATCCTCCTGACACCCACCCTTTATGTATTTGTAAACACTGGAGTCACCCCTCTGTCTCCTCCAAGTTGAAGAGCTCCAGCTCCCTCAGCCTTTCATCAGAAGGGAGATGCTCCACTCCTTTCATCATCTTGGTGGCCCTGCACTGAACTCTCTCCAGCAGCTCCCTGTCCTTCTTGAACTGAGGGACCCAGAACTGGACATAAGATTCCAGATGTGGCCTCACAAGGGCAGAGTAGAGGGGGAGGAGAATCTCTCTCGACCTACTGCCCATCCCACTTCTAATACACCTCAGGAAGCCCTTGGCCTTCTTGGCCATGAGGGCACATTGCTGGCTCCCATGGAAGGCTTGAACCAGAGGAAGATGTGTGCTTGTGTAGTGGCAGAGACATTGGTGTACAACAGAAGGCTGATGGAAAAGCCTAAAGGCAGAGGTCAGAAAAGCAAACATTTTGCATAGGGGCTTATCCAAAGCCAGTCAAAATTATTTTGTCAAATCTGGGATGTAATTATTTTAAGTGAAATCAATGTTTCCCTGAGCAAATTAGGGTTTTTTTTAAGTAAAAAAAGTCAGGAAAGAAAAAAATTGTGCAAGAAACTCACATACATTTTCCTTCCCTTTTTTTTCCCTAAAGCTGAGAGTGATAAGTTCTGAGTCAGTCTGTGGATTTCTAAGTCTCATTTCATGCAAGACAATTTGAGCACAGATGAAGTTGATTCTTATCTAAATCCTTCATGAAGTTTCAGTGTATTTTATTGTTGCTTATCAATATAGTTTTAAAAGCCATACTAAAGAAATAGTTACTTTAACCATTTGGTGAAAACCTCTGTTGAGATTGTGAGAACTTTGAATAAGTTCCAAAGGGTCAAGTCCTGTGGATCAAACATTTTTTTAAACCTGTGTGGATGTTTTTTCTTGTAAGATAAAGGTTTCTACTTTTTAGTTTTAACCACAAACCTGAGCTGAAACAAAGGGTCTCTGAACCTTGGGGCTGTTACCACTGTACTGTCTGGAAGGGTCTCTGTAACCATTGCTCTACCATGGGACATAGATCAGCCTTTTAATCTTGGGTTTACAGGGAAGTAATTTGTAGTGCATTGGCAATGTTGGAGACATGCCTGCTCAGGAGCTGGCCTCTGCTTTCAGGTCTTCTCTCCATGGGAAAGAGCATGTTCTGTTTCTCCCCTCTAATAAGGTTAATGTACTGGTTTTAACAAGTGATTTATAGTTTAATTATTAATAATTTGTTTCCTATTGTTATTTTTCTAGTTAAGAGGTGTTATTACAGGTAAAGCCTGAGCATTGTGAAGAAAGCATGGAGCTAGGAATCTGCACAAGGTCCCTAAGTGTGTTTGTGTGTGTGCTTTTAAAGGAATTAAAGCTAATCTGAGCCCCAGATGTGGAAAACAAAGTAGAAAATGTGTATTCTTCAGTGTTCTTTTCCAAGAACAGTATCTTTTTAACAGCAAACAACAAACCGTGTAGATGTGGTTACTTTGTGATCATCCACAGGCGCTGACACTTCTATTTTCTCACTGTGAAAAGAAAACAGTGAGTGCCGTCCATCAGTCTCTCAGGTACTGGCTCAGTGTTGCTGTTATCCCCATCCATCCTCCTCTCCTGTTGGAAATTTGACTTACATGTTCCGAATATGGAGGCAGAGTTGGCCCAGGGCACAGAGAAAGCAACCAGCTCTCTTGGATTGCCAAGGGCAGTTCTGCGTTTGCCTCTGGCTGCAGGAAGGGTTGGTCTGGGAGAGAAAGACTGAAGTTTTTTCATCCATGCTTGGGAGTTGCTCAAGGACTGGGGTGTTTCAGCAGCCAGGCTAGCCACTGCCTTCCTACAATATACCAAACACAGATGACTCTCTTCTCTGCACAGATGCAGCACAACCTTTCAGCAATTTTACTTGATTGTTTTGCTGAGCAGGGGTGCCCCGTAATGAATATGGTGACATTCGCCGCTCTTCCTTTCATGTAGTCCTTGATTATCTCCTTATGGTGCCTAATTGTGAAGCGGAAACTCAAGCCACAGAGTAATTAAACCCATATGAAAGATTAAATGAAAGTGTTTAACCTTATTTGAGTGTACTAGTCTAAACTTAATGGAGCTGACTCCTTATTTGGGAAGGAAACTTACCATGTTTTGCTGAGGAAAATGATAAATTTTCTGGACTTCTGAGCTGTGAAAGAATAGCAGAGACCAGGATCACATGAAGCAAGCAAATCTAAGAAAACTTTTTCACTGTGTTTTTGATGGTTCTAAAATCTACGAGACCTATTTTGTTAAACTGTGTTTAAAAATACATTTATCATAACTTGCTTATCAAGATGCATGTCACATGCATCATCATGCTGATCAGCCTGAAATGGAATAGTTTCTCAGCTGATAATCTGCTGTGCCACAAGGTCAGGTTAGAAGTCAAGACTCCAGGGAATGAATTGTGGTCCCCTTGAAATCAGTAGGCCTTTTGCCAATCACTTTGGATTTCGCTCTGTTTTGCAGTTTCACATGGATTCTGTTCTTGATTCTTATCAGTGACTTGCTGTGGGACTTCAGCAAGTTACTTAACTCTTTTAGTCTTTTCCCTCCTGCAGCAGTGTTTCACAGCCCTTTTTATTATATATAGCACGGTAATAACAAGATGTAAATACATTAAATAAGTGTGTAGTATTTAAAACGTTGCTCTGTAGTCACTCTCATGACACACTGATCCCTAGTTATGGGTAGGAACAGCCAAAAGTATTTCCTACACAGAGAAATATAATTTGTGTAGGACAATATTTTTGATTTTGGGGTTATTTTTGAACTCTTCTTTCCATAAGTTCTCCAAGCAAAATCCCCATTTGAGGTTAGCAGCAGGGCTGTATGAGTAGAGCCTAAGGACTTCATCTGGCACTTGGGGCCCATAGCAGTATGCTGATGGGAAGGGTGTGCAGATCAAGCTCTATAGCAGCATCTTTTCTCCAGTGTTGTAGGACACAGCAAGCAACACTAATGCAGAGAAGGGCAGCAGCCACGTTATTCCCTGGGAACAGCAGTTCTCACTTATTTCTTCAGTTTCTCTTCTCATGTCTAAGACAACGTGCTGTCTGTGGAAAGGATCATCCCATCTCTCCTTTGCCTCATCCTTAGCTGTGTGCCTCAGTGCTTCCCTAGCCAGGCACCTTGTGATCTTGCCCTTGCTTGGCAAGTTGATTAGTGTGATGAAAAATGGAGTCACAAAAACAGATGGGGGGGGGGGGGGGGATGGGGGTGGAGAACAGGGCCATCCTAGTGGAGCATGACATAAACTACAACATGAAATCATGCTTCCAGCCCTGCTATGCTTTTTTAAAGGTGTTTGTGTGCCCGAAATCAAAGCAAGCTAAGCACTTCAATAGCTTTATCTACATCTATGCTACTAGAAGTGTTTACCTCCAGGAGAAATCCCTCATTCCCAGTGAAGGGATGTAAAGTAGCTCATGACCTAAGCTGTCATTATTTTGTGATACTTTTGCAGTTCAGAGTGCCTGACTGGATGTTGCATCACTGCCTACCAGATCCTGGTTTGGTAGCATGCCACAAGGCTGTACAGCTGGAATGTTGTAAGTGGGCATCTGTGGGGCATTTTCAGGTTGCAAAGCCAGCTAGTGTAGTGTTGGAAAATTCATACAGGGGGAAAGAGACAAGTTTGTAATGGGTTCTTTCATACTTTTAGATTGTGGGATGATTATTGTCATCTGGGCTGAGCCAGCTTTTGATGCATTTATGACACGTGGATAACCACAGGATTGAGGGAGAGAGCTAGAAAATTACATTATTTGCAGCATAGGTGCACCCAGCTTTATTTTGATGGGTCTTTATGTGCTTTTGGATACTGGAGTTGGTGGGAAGTACAGCATAAGCACATTGCAATGCAACAGTGGTCAAGACCAGTAGGACTGCTGGGGAAGTGGAGAGAGGGAGCTTGCTCTGGGTGCTGCAGTGAGGTCCCAGGGCTGCCTGTGGCCATCTGCTTGCCCATATGACCTGTTTGACTCTTTTTATTTAAACTGAGTGAGAGCAGCAGTTGGTTCCCTCTCTCTGGCAGGCCCAGCAGGGGCTGCTCTGCAACCTGAACCAGAGGAAGAAGTCCACATTTATGGAAAGTCCTTTTCCCACCCTTTCCCTTCCCTTTTAAGGTTCTTGGCCAAGCTATGCAATTCTTATCTGGTCTCTGCAGAGCCTTTAAGTGAGGTCATTCAGGAAGTTTAATTAATCCCATACAATTGTCACTGCATCCTTGACTACACATTGTACTAGGGCCCAGCCCACTACCACAATGCATCTTACGACAGCTGAACATCTGTTTAAAAACTGATTGCCAAGAACAAGTAGTTGCTAAGCCTAGGTTTTCCTCCAGCTGTATGTATGTAGCTCAACACAATGTTGTATGATGCTGGTAAGAGAAAAAACAGAATTTCCCCATGCTCTTGGGATCAATTGGTAAAGCAAACTAAAATTATGTGGGAAATAATCTGAAATATCAGTGGCAAAGAAGTGGGCCGACCTACATGTGTCACACTTGGCTTATTTCCCAGACTGATGCCATCCTGGATGTGAACTGACACTGTATAATGTGGGATTTGTTGGGATGCTGCAGTGGATTCACTGGGATCTTCAGTCTCCAACCACTGCTACTCTCCTGCCTTGGTTGTGGGACCTTACATGTCCCTGAGATTGTGTGCTCTTCCATTCCTTACTCTCTTGGACTGCAGTGAAGGATGATGTGTTTCTGCTGCTCCTGGGAGTGAGAGAATGTTACACACTCATGTACACACAGAAGTATATATACACATACAGACAAACACAAAAAAGTCTTAGTTCTTCCCAGCCTCTTAGCACAGTCTTTGAAAAGATACTCTGGAAGAAGAAGAAAAGAAGAAAGAGAATGATAATGAAGAGAGGGAATTGCAAGTCCCTTGCAGGGGAGAAAGAGAAAGATAGCTTCTGGGAGAGGAAGGGAGTAGGGGTATAGGCACTAGCAGAATAATGGGATGAACAACACCCAAGGCCGTAAGGGCAGAGAAAAGATGATGGGGCATGTAGAAGGCATGGTCTCAGGATATGCCTTTATCTGACAGAATAGTAAAGTATGCTTGGAGCCTTCCTATCTGTCTTCTTCCTTTATTTGCTCCTATCCCTCTCCGAGTTTCCTCTAAACATAGCAATCTGATATGAAAGTTGTCCAACTTGGCATCTGTGGTGAATAATGGGTGGGGTGAGTTAACGTAGTAAAATAAAGACTTTTTGAGTCTCCTGAAATAATAATCCATGCTTCTAATATTTGTAAAAACTAAAAAATACATAATTTTTCTTTCTTTGAGGTTTGCAGGGTGATTATGCAATTGGATGGGCAGAGTGGTGCATTTACATGCATATAGAGCCTTTAGAATCCCAGTACACCCAGACTTTAACTCCATGTGGGGACAATCTTTTATTCTGGATTCAGTAACAGTGGTTTCTTTTGAAATAAGTTCCTCTTTCTCTGATACAAGATTGTTCTCTTTTAGGATTATTAATAATATATTTTTAAATTAGCAAAATATGCCAATTAAATTATTTTTATTGTCGTACACTTGTCTTACAAATATAGGTAAGCTCTAAGCAGTAAGCAGTTGACATATCTTTATATACTGCAGGATATTATCTGTAATTATGACAAGGTGGTATATATATAATTTAATATATTTAGCTGTAATCTCTGAAGAATTGAGATCTGTACTGACTTCATGCTCAAAATGGTACTCGTCACATGTTATCTAAACAGAAATGACAGGGGACTGATGTTTCCAAATGTTGTCTGTGTGCAGATGTAAAATGGTTAGCTTAGGTGATGTCCTTGGATGAATTGCTGATCTCACCACAACACAGAAGCATAATTGTGTGGCCAGGGACCGCTACTGGTGACATGATGTTTGTTGGCAGGAGATCTGTCTGTCTGTTGCCACCCTTACAGCACCTCTCTGGAGGAGAAAACCAAACCCAAAGCCTGTCATTCCTCTAGAAGTGTCACACTTGCTTTGAACTTTGGGCATCCTGCTTTAACAGGTATACTGGAGAGCTTTATGCTCATATTATTGTCTAAGAAACACGTGAAGGTCAACCTAAAGGAGTGTATAAATACTTAGTAGGTCTAGAAGTGGAGGGTTTTCTTTGAGGATTTATATTTAACGATAGCTTTCCAGACAGTATTTTCCTGCCTCAACACAATCCTCTCAAGTACACCTATGGGACTGCATGGGCTGCATTTTAGGGTGTTTATCTGTCTTTTCTTTTGACAGAGGCAGAGATGTATCTAACTAATTTTTGTGCAGAACTGTGAGGAGCCAGTGTAGTCTCCACATCCATCTTTCATAATCCCCCCTGTTGTCCACACTGCTGTTCTATAGCACTTCTACCATTTTAATGTTTTGTGTGTTTCGGAGCTGCCTGAGCTTGTTTCCTTCTCAGAGTACCTTGTATAGTTTTATGGCTTGTGTGGAAATTGTAGGCAAGGGAGAGATGCATTCTGTGGGTATAATATACCTCTTGTTTGTATAAGAAAAGTGTGATTTCTCTACTTTGGGGCAGAATTTAAAGTCAGGAGGCGACACCAGACAGTCAAAGTAGCATTTTTGAAGTTTAAAGGACAAATTCTGTCCTGATCATACACCTTGTCTTTATTCACATCTCATGGTTGAAGCCAAAGGGGATTGTACTGGCACAGAATATGCCCCACTAACTCTGAAATAAATAACAACTGTCACCAGTATACACAATACCATATTTCTTCAAAGCACTTAGCAGATAATAAGTAATTAATCTGATAGTGCTTTTATTTAATGAAGTCTGAATACCAACATGCTCATGGAAGAAGTCTATTCTTTAAGTGCTGCACTTTGAAGAATGTTATCTTTTGTTTTAAGCACCACACGTAATAGTATTTTATTGATTACTGTTTTTCTCCTACAGTGCCCTAGGGTTTTCACGTAGCAACTTGCTGGAGAACCAGCTTTACCTTGCACAGTGTTAGACGCCATGAGGTGGTTTGCTAGTACTTGACATTTCCACTTAAATGGTGCTGAAAACTCCATGAATTCTCCAATAAAAGGAAAAAAAAGAAAGAAGTAACTAAGAAAACCATCAGTCCTAGGAAAGAGTGTCTTGTCTGCTGTTTCAGAATGGCTCCTTGTGCTGCAGCGCATCAGGTATTTTAGCACAGTGAATCAGTTACTTGAAATACAGCTGGATTTAGCTGAGCTTTGGCTCC
Organism: Colius striatus; assembly: GCF_028858725.1. Lineage (NCBI taxonomy): Eukaryota > Metazoa > Chordata > Aves > Coliiformes > Coliidae > Colius > Colius striatus. Next base: position 25,666,286 of record NC_084763.1, read on the forward strand.
ATGCTGAATTTTTTGTCCATCCTGGGCACTGCCTAGGCCTGCAAGGTTTGTTCCTCTCCCTGGCAGACAGCCCTCACCTGATACCTAGAACAGCCCTCTGAGGCTGCCTGCAGTGTTTAAGGCTCAGCAACCCCTGCCAGTTGCTGGCATCTCAAGCATTCTTCGCTCTGGTGGGAACGACACAGCTTCCTGGGGAGCAGGGGAAACGGCTGCAGCCCATGGCGGGATGCCACGGGCATTGGTCTGACCTTGGGGCAGGCTGCACATCCTGCTCTAGGCGACGATATCACAGCCAGGAGAGGGGCAGACCTGCTGCACGCCACTGGAAACACAGCTCAGTAGGCATCCACTTTTATGAATCGTTCAGTCACGTTTCTATCTGCACCTGCAGAGCTGCAGTTATCAGCAATTGCCTCCAAATAACTTGGGAACAAGACAGATTGGAGGCTTTCACCTGACAAGTTAAATCGCGTGTCAGCTTGGCTGGGATTCTGTTCATTTAACAGCTGAGGTTTGGTTTATGGGGTTGCAGTGCCACTGACACACCTCCTGATTTATAGTTGCAAAAGACCACTGAGCTGCTAAGCTTTTTAAAAGTTTTATAAATGTGTAATATGGTGAAGAATGATTAAAAATATGTTTCTGGATGCAAGCAGCATCACGTGTCTTGATTGTATATTAGCTATTTATAGTTTGTCCTTATTTTTCCTAGCCTCTCATGTCATGAATTCTCTAGCAGTCTTCTTTCTGGTATATCAAATACACTATCAGGTCTTGTTTTGGCTTGATTGGTTACATTTTCATATGATGGTTTTAGGGTTTGTCTCGAGTGCCTTAGCACCACTGTTTGCAGGATGAGACACCCTACTTTCTCTTCCTAATCCCTACTCCTTTTTGCTTGTTTAATGCTGAATTTTCACTGACTAAAGGTGGCTGGTTAACATTCACATATACCAGAAATATCTGCTTATTTATATAATACTTACTATCCCTGAACTGTATCACTCAGGTCCCCCAAATTGATCTTTATATATTCTCAAAGCAAAACAGTTTTAAGACAGCTCCAGTCTTACACTCTGTGATGGAGACTTGACCTGCTCTGGGAAGGAAATAATCACACAGTCTGCTCTGTCCTTGTCCAGTCTGGAGCCAAAGGTGTCACTTCACCACAAAAGCAAAGAGGAAGAGGAAGGAGGAATGACCTCATCTAGTCACAGTAGAGAGTACAGAGGGGATGAAAGTGTAGGGGACAGGTTCAGCTGCTCTGAGAACTTCACTTCCTTGGCCTTTCTGAAGGTGCCATTGGTATCTCCAACCAATCAATCAGTCTTTCACCTGCTGCCTCCTGTTCGTGTCCACTAACCCAGTCTGTCCCAGTTGCTGCTCTCCTGGCAGCAGGACACACAGACCCATGCCACGTACTTCCCAGGCTCTCTCCTCACTGCTCCTTTCCCATGTCCTGGCACTGGCTGCCTTTGCTGCCTTCCCACACACATACCAGCCTTTGCTGCACTCATTGCTGTTCTGCCCAAATGCACTTCAGAGTGTCTCCTTGGGTGACGCTCTTGGGTATGATTAAGTCTTGGGCTAGCCATGAGTCCTCCACTTGTTTTTCATTGGAAGGCAGAAGCAATCTTGAGAAGGGTTGATATTCACACATATGTTACTGGACGTAAGACAAGTCCCAAAGAATCCAGATGTTACGTGACTTTTTTTTTATTGACTACTAAGTAAGAAATGAAAACTATATCTACAACATTTAACAGCTTCCATCTTTCTTTGAGGGAAAAAAAAAGGTAAAGGTTTGGTTTTAATAAAAATAATATCAGAATAATGTCTTCTACATCCAAACAAATCAGAAACAACTGATAAGTGACCCACAGTCTTGTGTACGTGCTTTAGTTGTGAAGAAGAGCATCTCTTTGGATATTTGTTGCCTATTTTATGCCCATGAATGTCATGATTTCCTTAGTGTTGTTAACCTCCCAGGATATATGATAGTTTGCAGGCTATCAGGTGTGTAAATACCAGGAGATGAGATTAATTTTAACTGGGGAAACTAGAAGCAGGAAGTGATTTTTTTTTTCTTTTTTTCCCCCTACAATAGAAGGTTTGAGTCTTATTTTACTGGAACTAATTAGCTTATCTGATTAGAGACTGGTTTCTGTCCTGCTTGTGCATTCATCATCTGATGGAAATGAGAGCAGAGAGCCCAGGGAGCAGAAAGACTTATCAAATTCTTGTATCATATCTCAATTGTCTTGTCTTTAACTTGTGATGTGTAAAAAGGTATGACAGCAAAAGTGTGATGAAGACATATGGTCAGTGATGTAAGACTCAATAGTCATTTGCAAACTGCAGTTGTCAAATCTTTGATAGTAGAGGGGTTGGCTTCAGTAAGTACTAAGCTAAGTCCAGGTACAGCTTCCAAGGTATTTTTACACTGTGAGATCAGCTACCATAGCTTGCAACCTTACAGCTGGGTTTTTTTTCTTTTCCTCCATCCCCTCTTTACTGCAGAGGAAAATTCCTTTTGAAGTCTTAGGACATGGTGCTTCAAAGTAAAATTCTAACCTTACATATAAAGTTCCTGCAACCTCAATATCCCCATTTCTTCTCAAGGTGGTGAATTTTAATGTTATCATCACTTAGAAGATGATAAAAACAGCTGTCAGTCTCGCCAACTTTTTTTAGAGGAGTGATGAGATAAATTGCAGAGTGAAGCGGTTAAAAGTTGGAGTAAAAATACATTTATTACCCTTTTGAAATCAATGCATGTTCAAGAAATGTTCATCAATAGGCAGAGTGCTTTGAACAGAGCACTCTCCTGATAGACTTCTAAACCTACTGAACTGGAATTTAAATGTGAATATGCAAATATCAAAATTCAATAGGTGCCCCTAATAGCTAGAAAGTAATTGCTGAAGTTCATCCACGGATATCTAAAAAAACCCTACAATCTCAGTATTTTCTCAAATGCCGATCCAGACCCTCTGTGGGGTTTGGTCCAGTATCAGGGAAGACTTTGTCCTCTCCTAAGAGGTGGTGGAGGAAGTAAAAACAAGTGCTGTAATGCATTCTTTCATCAGCAAAGTACCTATAAAAATAAGTGGGAGATAAGAATCCTTTTCTAAGATATATCTATGGCTATTGATAACTGCTTTGAGGCTCCTGTTTTGATTTCCATTCTAGCTTCTCCAGTTAGATTGAATCAAAAGATGAAAATTATTATGGCTTTTCTCCTGGCTGCTTTTATATCTCATTCTTGTTACCTAAACTTCATGGAAGAATAGACATACTGGATCCTAGAAAGCTTTTATTTTGCTTCCAATTTCCTTTAATGCTATGCTTAATGATGTTGAAAATTCACAGAACCTCTAGAGGTGTCTTGGGTTCCAGGCTCTACACTTATAGTCTGCATGAAGGTAAAATTGCATGGGAAATATTCAGGAAAATTAGATATTTCCTCTGCCATAGAAAATACCTTCCTCTGATAGCTGCAGAATCCTTGGTTAGTCTTTGTCTTTCACATCCTTTTTTAGAAATGTTATCTGTGCTTGGGTGGTGTATTTGTATTAGGCTCCAGAGAGTGATTTATTTCCTCCCAGCTGTCAAGGAGGAATGATTATACAAAGGTGCTGATTGCTGAACTGTCCCAATTGCTTTGTTACTGGTATTTTGGAGAGAGCTGAGAAAGGAAGCCCGGGTACTGTTAGTCTCAGGATTGTCACTCTCTAAACACACTGAAAAAGATGAGGAGAGAGAGAGAGGGATTTTCTGGCAGCTTAATAGGAATTGGGCAGTTCCCCTAGTAACAAACTGCTGTCAAAGATGGGTTTGCATCATCTGAAGGGTCTACGTCCTTGACATCAGGAGGCCAGAACTCGCTTCCAGCTCTGTCCTCAGACTGAGCTGTTTGATGCTAGTGACAGGTTTGAACCACATGTAAAGCAGAAATTTGTCTTGCAGGTTCTACTCTCTCTGGCCATCCACATCTATATTTATTTTTTTTCCCCTGGGTGACTGTGGGCATAGTAATATAATTTAGGAAACCATAGTGGAAGCTTCAAATTGCAATCATATCCACAGTTCTTCACTCTGCAGGTGTTTATCACTACTGAGCCTTTAGGTGCTGCAAAATATTTCTAGAGGCCTAAGTGTCCTCATTACCCAGAAAAGGCAATTACCCACATTAAGATACATGACTGGGGCCCCACTGCAGTACTACAGGTGGAGAGAGGAGATGGGCTGTGGGACATGAGGACTGTGCCAATGCAAGTCGTGCCTGCTGAAGGATGAGGAGTTTATTGCCATCCTGCATGAGTGCATGGGGTTTTTCAGCTGCCATCTGCTGAACATAGAAATCTCTATTTCATCAGTGATATGCTCACATGCTGGTGGCTTGAAATCTGCTTCCACACGCAGAACTGAGTTTCTCCTCAGCATACATGCCTAGAAATAAAAAAGCAGCCATATACCAATTTTATTCTGTATTTGTGTACAAAGTAATGGCATGATTTTCTGACACCCTTCAGGGCTACATTCTTGAGCTTAATTCAGGCAATTTGGGGAACTGGGGAAGGTACGGGCAGGAATGAAAGTGGGTTCAGAGGGCAAAGTCTCCTTCTCAGGCCTGGGAAGGTGAGAGAAGAGCTGTGCAATGAGCTCAATGATGGTGGAATAGTTCCCATGACATGGGCAGCCATGGAGGCAAGAGGAGCTTGCTGGGCTTTTGATATTTATTTTTGGAACCAGCTGTAATTTTAACTGCCTTCACAACCCAGGCTCCAGTCTTGAGAGATCTGTTCCTTCACACCATAAGGAAAGGATTGCTCTGCCTGCTGTAATATATCTAGTGATTTTTTTTTTGTAGGTACCATTTTGATTAGACAGCCATAACAGATGAAATGGTTTAAACATGAAAGCTGCAAATCTAGGTGTAATTATTTCTTCCTTTTCTTTTATGGGAAGATATTTAGATGTACATCTCAGCCAACTAGAACTGACCTGAAGTAATTCACATGAGGGTTACTAAGGCATTACTGTCTCTTTTAAGTCTAGTAATACCTGTAGTGACACAGCCATGGCTCAGCATCAGCATTCCCTCTCTAAACATGCCTGTTTTCAGGCATTTAACTGCTCCTGGAATTTCTTCCTAACTGGTTGACACTTGTCAGATCTATTGAAAGTATTTCAACAAATGCTTTCAGCATTTGATTTCAGCAAATCAAGACAAGAAGTACTTTCTGTTGTCTAGAATGGAAAAGTCTTTTGTTAAGTGATTTGTTGGGTTTTTTTTAAAGAGGAAAACCAAAACCAGTTATAATTGAAGAGAAGGTTGCACAGAGAAACTGTGGACACAACTGGGGAAAGCCATAAGAAACCTCAACAGGAGACTGTCTAGGTGCCTCCTAAGGTCCCTTCCGGCTTCAGTAGTTCTGTGATTGTATAAACTGTGAACTTTGGTAATATGATATCTATGATCTCTTGAAAAATTGTTTTAGAAATACAACAAGGGGATAACAGTGACTGCTCAAGACTGACAATGTGCTAGCAACCTCCACATCATGTTGGAAAGAGCTGTTTTTTGATGGCAGTGCTGTACATCTGTCAAATAAGTCCCACCATGTTGCTTACTGTATGTAGTGTATGTGTACATTGCAGTAAAGTGCATACTTTATAAATATATATTATGGAGGTTAAGAGAGTAATGTTCCTTCAGGCATTATCTGAACTCGTACTGATGTGGCAAACTGCTCTGTGATGCTGTGGTTCTCCCACTCCTCATCCCAGTGGCAGACCCTGCAGGGTGCCACGGACATGGCCAGGAAATTTCCTCAGTGCACAAAGTTCTACTTTTTCAGAAGGACTGTGCTCAATTTTGCTTGGATTCAGTTTGTGAGAAGATAAATGCCACACTAAATGTCATAGTGGCTATTTACTAGGTAGTATGCAGAGGGAGATAGTAAAAGCCATGCACATGAAGTGAGAAGTTTGTTGTGAAAGCCAGTACGCAGCAGCATATGTTGATGCTAGGCTAGTGGTTTGAGTCAGTGAAACTTCAGATTTGAGTTCCCAGAGTGATGTTTGACTGTCCACTAGGAATGAGTTGGCTGTATTTCTCAGTGCCCATGTTCCCATTGCAATGTGTCCCACTGGCCTCTTGGCTCCAGCTTATTTAGAAAGGTGTCATTTTTCTAGTGGTTGCTGCCACTTGCTGGTGATTGCTGCTGGAATAGTTGCTCTCCAAGCACCCCTGCAACCAAGCTTTCATTTTCATGCATGTTCCTGCCATGTCTGCCTATAACTAAAGCTGAGCAGCCAGTTGGAGCATCAGTAAAAGTCTGTGAATGCCAGTGCTGCAATAGTCAATTGCCTGCCTCAAATGTAACAATAATTTTGAATGTGTGAACCTTGTCCTGTGGTTTACTTGACACAACATCAGTATTGGTTCAGGTCTGCTGTTGTCACCTTCTAATGTGATTCTGTGCCAAGTGAAATGATGCAGTCAGGCCCCCAGAGTATAACCTCATCAGCAGATATTTGCAAGACCAGATACGAACTAAACAATAAAAATTATCTTCCATTTCTTTGCTTCCTCTCTCACATCCCTTTCCTATCACAACTTTCTGTGTCTGCTTTCAGTGAGACAGGCGATGTGCTGTTCTAATATGTCTTTATTCTATTCTGGTTCTTATGCCGCCCACATCAGTATGGTGTCTAACTATCACATACAGATTTGAGGGGAGAAGATGAAAAAACAGAAGAAAAACAGTTCCATTAATTAATGCTCTTTAGCGATGGAAAGGAGAGAAGTTGTTTTGTTAGCATTTAATTTTTGAAAAGCATTCAATGCAAAGGTTTAGGGAGGAACTCTCTAAATACTTTGCTTAATAAAGTAGCAATCATGTGAAAATGAGAATAGACAACAATTGCAAAGACAATAGAATGTGATTTCTGGGGAAAAAACCCCAACCCACTGTGCAAACTCAAGTCTGCTAATGTCAAAGAGAGAGTGGTATTGATGCAGAATTGATAAACTACACTCAAAGAAAGTGAAATACTAGGCAACGGCCATCTGCCAGTCACTGTAGATTAAAAGATACCTTTTTGTTGCCTTTTGAAGTTGGAACAGAATTAAAGATGTTTTACTGAAGAAGATTATAGGAAAGGACATTCCAGATAGTGAGCCCCCCTTAATCTGGTAGATATGGAAATCAAAAGAGATACGAGGGGCTACCCATCTATCTGCCTACATGTATGGTAGCCATTACACAGCTGTGCAGTTGGAGTTGGGGTAAATCAGTACGATGAGATGGAGGATGACTGCAGGGAGCAGCTATGGCATGTAGCTTGCTAACATTATGTGCAATACTTTGTTGTTAATTTTTGGAGAAGGAAATGAGATTTCAGTGATTGGACAGAAATTGTGTAGACGAGTTGTAAAAAGCAAATTGTAATTCAAGATACTCAGTGCCATTTCTATCAGCTTTTCTTGTGTCTTATAGTGACAGTTCAAGTAAAGACAGACTGAGAGAGAAATCATTTTTTCTCATATTACAAACTTCTACAATTATCAGTAGCAAAATAAATGTCATTTCAGTAGCACCTAACGAGCCTGAATGAATCTTTGATCTTAGCTCTTTACTTCAGTACAAGCCTCTACAAGAATATTCATGTTTCCAACTTCTTCTGAACACTGAGAAACAGGCTGAAATAAAATAAGACAAAGAATGTATGAAGACAGCACAGGAAGAAAGGTAACATACTGCAAAATGATGTTGGAAATATTTTTATCATTGCTGTACATGTATTTCTTCAAAAACCCCAACCCTGTAGTGTATTTTTTCCTTAACTTTGTATTAAAACCCTGATAAACTTCAATAACTTCTGATTCAGACAAAAGGAATCAGAAGAGAAAAAAACAGTATACATAAAATAATATGGAGTGTTACCTTTTCAGTATGAATAAACTCACTGGCAGCTTCAAGAAGCAATGATGGAACATTACTCTAGATGAAATTTCTGTCTTGTACCTAATGCCAAGTGAAACCAAAGCAACAACTGAGACACTAACGTATGCTGGCTTAAAGTACAAGGAAATGAGGGCTTTTCCTGCTCTACCCATCAGTCTATAATTGGAATTGATACCTAAATAATACAGTGAAGGGTGTATTAGAAGTAGCACAGGTATTTATAAAACTCCAAAACATTTAGGGAAGGTTTCCACACTGCAAATGCATACTGAAGCAAGATCTGACTGAACAGAACTAGGCTTGTCTGCACAGAGATAAAAACAAATATTTGGATGATGATACTGCAGTTTTTGTATTATTAAACATACCTACCACTTAGGAAAAAAAAAAAAAAAAGCATCTTTCTTGTCTTGGATGAGCCTGTTGTTCCTAGGGAATCCAGCTGAGTTTACTTCAATATCTTCCTTGAATCTTGTTAGGGCAGATTTTTCTTCTACTATCGTTTGCAGCAAGAATGGCATGTGATGTTGTGGATGGGGTAGACATATGCTTTGATGCCTCTTTTTTTGTTGTTGTTTTGGGGCTTGAGGGGGTTTCTTTGAAGACTAGTGCTAATGCGTCTGTGAGCACGCACCCTTGTGAGCTGCAACGATCTGAGTGAGCCTTGCCTGGGCTATATGAATGTCAACAACTTAAGATTAGAATGAAGAAATTCTTTCAAACCTCAGATGTCTGTACAATGCTGAGAAACTACAGAGATGCTATAGAGGCTGTACCAGAGATGGTATTAGAGGCTACTGTGCAAGATTTGAGGAACCAAGGTAGCACTCCTATATCCTCTGCCTTGTGGTTAGTGAGGGGTTTTGCACAGGCAACAAAGTGGCTGGAGAGATGCAAGGGAGCTGGGTAAAAAAGAGGCATGCTTGACACCAGAATACACTTCTACATGGATAAGCAAAGTGGTACATGTCCATGAACTATCATGTCAAAATCCCTGTGCCTCCTCAAGCCATGAGATGAGCACATTGGAAGGCTGATGGAATGCCAAGAAGCATTCATCTGGGCAAGATGGTCGTACCTTCCCAGGGGACTTCCATTTGCCACCTGTGGGAGTGCTGACATACAGCAATGTTCCTGGGCAACCCAGAAATGTAGACCTTGGCACCCCTTTCTGGCTTACTTCCCACCTTAGCTTGATGTTTGGGTTGCTTAACTCCCTGTGCTACCACATCCGTGCTGCAGGATGGGTGATGTTGCAGGTTATGTGACATAGCGTGGGCATAAAGGACTAAACGACTGCAGGGACAACCTACAGAACTCAAGAGCCACATGTTTTCTACCCTTACAGGGCCCTGGAGACCTTCAGGTCTTGTAGCCTGTGAGGAAAGACAAAAAAGGCATCAACATAAATTCTCCTTCTTTTCTGTAGTTCTTCCGCCCCATATTAAGCCCAAATACCAGGTGCAGCAGGGAGCATTATGCCCTAACTGCAGAATTATTTCCTTCTGCTATTAAAAGAAATTTTAATGCACAGCAAGCTCCATTGAAGTGAGAGTGAAGGGCCTATTTCATAAAAGATTTAGGCACTGTCTCGGTGGATACTTTTGATTTGTACAGCAGGGAGCTTGCACTTGGGAAGAAAAAGGAGTGGGGGAAGGGCTTTGCTATAAATGATAGCTTTTTTTCTTGTTCATTTTTTGCATTCAAAAGCTCAAATATATTTTCTCTCTCTCAAGTCTTGATTTATGACCTTATAAAAATGAGATAGAATCAGCCCAGAAAGAAACAAAGGTTAGGTCTTCCCAGAGCCTGAAGCTTTTGTGTAAGTCCCTGAAGAACAGCTGTGTAAATTACATTTGCTGCTATCAGATAAAGTGGAGACAGAGAGCAGTTTTTTCTAGCAAGATCTGGACAAGATTCTATTTTATTTTGTCACTTTTAATGCAGGTTTGATTTTGTTTGCTGGTAATCACAGTTGTTAATGTTACCTTGCTTAAAATGGCTATTACAGGAGGACTTGCATCAATATGATATCAGTACAGGCAGAAGGAGAAACATCCTGTTTATGTGAATGTCCCTAACAAAAGGAGTCGAGATCTAAACAGATAGAAGAGAATGCCAGTAACCATGAAACAAACTACATGCCAGATGTGAGTCATGCTGCTTAGAGCGCTATAAGAAGTTGATCAGATATTATGTAGATGAGCACAGCTTATGAACCTGTAGAGAGGGGAAGCAATAGTTGTAATTTGCATGATTACAGGCTTGTGTAGTACTTCTACATTAAAGCATAAATAATTTCACTTTACCTGATTGTGTGAATTAAAAGGTTACATTTTAAGGCATTTACTTTTATTTCATTACAAATTCGTATAAAGCATTTTAAACTAAAAATTCTACTTAGTTTATAGATGAGAAGAGTCACAGAAACACAAGGAAATTAGGTTGAAAGGAACTTCTGAAGGTCATCTGGTCCCAGACCCTGATCAGAGCAGGGCCAAGTTCAAAGTTACATTGGGTTGCTCAGAGCCTTGGCTAGTTAATTCTGAGTATCTCTATGGAGACCAGACATTTTTTCCAAACAACCTCTTCCATTGCTTTAACCACAGTCACAGTAAAACTGTTTTCCTTCCATGCAGTCAGGATTTCCCTTGACAAAACTTGTGACTGTTGCCTCTTACCCCTTCAGTATACACTTCTTTAAAAGAGTCTGGCTTCATCTCTTCTCTGTAATCTCCAAAAGGCCTTGGCAGGCTTCTGATGGCTGAAACCATGTCTCTTCCCAGCTGAACAAGCCCAGTTCCCTCAGCATTGTCTCACTGGGCAAGTGTTCCAGCCCCAACTGCCTTGGTATGCCTCTGCTGAGCTCACTGGTTTTCTTAGCTCACTTCTGAGTGGTGAGAAACTGACTACAGTGACTTCACAAATACTAAGGATCAAAACTGATCATTGAACATGCTGTTTATACTAGTTCGACCTCTGTGTTTGCTGAGGATGCACTCCATCCCACCATCCAGGTTGCTGATGAAGATGTTTACCAGTGTCAGTACTGGTATTGCTGTTCATAACCAGTCAATAATTATAGTGACTATTGAATATCGTCTTTTGAACTAAATGGTCCGGATTCTCATCCATCTTGTATCAGTTATTTCTGAACTATGCATAAATTCTGCTACTGCATTTCTCTCCTGTGACAGAGAGAGTTTGGAGCAGAATATTCAGGATTTTCAGAATTTAACCAACTGTCTGAATAAAATAAAATTTGAATTATTCATCCTGCTTTCCATTTTGAGACTCTCTTTAGAAAGAAGCTGTGTTTCTCAAAGACTAGTAGGAGTTTATTTTTCTTGTTTAAATTTCCTTTGGGTTTCCAGAAACCTTTGAGGAAGTGAAGTGTGGGAAAGACTAAAGTCTCAAGTGAAAAGACTGAAGTCAAGATCAGAAAAGTATGGATTTGTACAGGGATGAGACCTGTATAATCACAAATGTATTTGTAGCTAGCAGATACTGTAAGCACTCTTCCTACTTGCTGCAAATAGCTTCATTGTTTGACCAAGCACAGAGATGTTTCCCTTGCAGCAGTACATCCTTCTGTTTTCAAATCAAAAATAGTCAGAGAAGCCTTTGGATTTTGCTAAAACTTTTGATCAGGCTGGAAAGAGTCACGTGGCTTTGCATGTTTTATCAATATTGGGCAGATTTTTCAATAGTATCAAATTACTTGCTCCACTAAACCTGTTCAGAATGAAAGTATTTTATACTGTGAACCCAGCTTTAAAAAAAACAGTTCCAATGGAGCTTTTGAAATGTCAATTTTCTGTTTCAGGCAGCTTTATAATGTTCTGAAACTGCTGAGAACTGAGATGAGTACGTGCTTCCAAGATTTGCAATTCATGACATGGTGAGATTTCACTATTTTGACCAGCTCAAGGTGGTGGAGATACCTCAGGCCTTACTGATCAAAGCAGCATTGGTGGGCAGTTCTTGATCCCTGTTTCTTTTGTACTGCAATCTGATAATAATGAACCTCTCTTCTGGCTCTTCATTGTCTGGTATGTAACAGTGGAAGCTTCCAAGCTATACCAAGGACACAGTTAAGCCTGTTCTAAGACGTGGAGTGGACTGTAAGATGCAATAGCCACTTTGTGTCCTATTAACTGAGGGTGCAGGCACCTTCATGATGGTTTAAACTAGCACATTTGATTTTGCAACTGAGGCATGATAAGAGCATGCACATGGTCCTTTATTGTGATTCAGTTGATGGACTGCCTGTGCCATGGGAACTGAGTTGCCTTTAACCTAGTGCCTCCATCCATACCATTTTTTATATAAAGCTTTGCACTGGATAGCTTTCTTTAAAAAAAGAAAAAAAAAAAAAAAAGCTTGTGGTAGAAATTAATTGATGTCAAAGATATAGTCCAGGTTGATGCATATATAAAAGTCAGGGAGTTTTTATATTCTCTAGGCAGTTTAATGGGGCAGTACAAGGTAGCCTGCTCAATGATTTAGAGATATCGCTGCAAAAGATGCTTTGTTAATGACATTGCAAACATATATAAAGATGCACATAGGGAATTTACATAAACTGACATGCCAAAAAAGACAAAGTAAGAGTACACAAAATTTAACACATTTTTAAAGTGCATGTGTTGTGTAAGTACAACTGTGTTCATTGCATACTTTTCTCAGGAACTTCAGCCTCAGGAGCAAAGGCAGACATTGTAATACAGCATGCTTTTCAAAATGCCTGTCAATGAGAGGTTAGATTTTAACTCTTCTATCTATAAAGACTCCCTTGAATACAAAATAGACTATGTTTAAAAGATGTGTAAGGAGAGCCATGTTGGTAATCCATTTGTAAAACCTCAGGTGAAAGAAACAACAACCTGTGAAGAACTTCCATCAGGAAAGTGTATCTGAAGGGGGTAGAAAACTATTTCCTGTATCAATGAAGCCTTCTGCATGGCTGAGTGTAAAAACTGCAGCAGTCACCCTGCATTGACTCCTGTGCTGGCATTTTATTACTGCCCTGTAGCCACTAGAGCAGGCAAACGCAAAACACTATGAACTGAGTGTTTGAAAGCCAGGATGTAGAATTCAATCTTTCAGAAAGCAAAACATTAACAACAAAAGACAGTGATTGTGCTTTATGCCACCTGGGAGCAGAGAGAGAACACATGCTTAATCATTCAGAAAGCCACATCAGCTCCACATTGTTCTGCTCTTGATTTTGCCAGTGGGATGTGAAACTGAAACAGTCATGTTGCTGTTGATACAGAGGGAAAACAAGTAGTCTACCTGAGATGACTTTGAGGGCCTGCTCTGCTCCTGAGATAATTCTGTCCAGTCTGTTGTTTCTTCTCCTGAGCTGGATGCTGGGATAAAACAGGAGAATGATGAGGGTGGGAGACAAGGGAACACAGCCATTGCCAGCAACATGTGCAGCTTTTGAACATCTTCTGGCCCCTTGCCTACACCAGCACAAGCCAGTGTTGCATTGGTGTGAGAACACAGCAGCACTGCGTTCTGGAGAACAGCCTGTAGAGTTGCCCCAAAGTTATATAGCATTCAATATGCTGTAAAACAGCTGCTAAGAGTGCAGACTGATGAAGGAGTAGCCATTGAAGTCAATAGATGATGAACACGAGGGAAATATTTCATAACTCCAATTTTTGTCATGTGATAGTAGACAAGAAAGAAAGCATAGGTGGAGATTAGTTATTTCTTTACACCTTTTCAGAAATTATAGAGAAACTCCAGAGCTACTTGAACCCTTTGCACTAGAGGACAGGTTGGCAGAAAAATGGGGAAGACAGTTGTGATGTTTCCAAATATTCCAGGAAATGACATGCTCAGGAAATTGGAGAAGCTGGAATCCCTTGCATGGATGCAAGCCAGAGACAAAAGTGTTGTTCTAACAGCTGAAATCTGTTTCTACAGGCCCCACTGAGCAGGGCATAAGTATGTACCTAAGCCCATCACAAGCCAGCAAGACACAGAAGTGCAGGCTGAAGTTCCAGTGTGCTGCTGATTGCATGCTGCAGTAGCATAATTCTCACTATGTCCATTAACAGATTTGCTCTGCTTCAACATTTCTTTGCTGTATCAAAAGTAATTACGTGAAGGTGACAAACCTGAACTGGAACATGGCTTTAGGTTATCTTAAACTAATGAAAGGAAGAATAGATGTTTACATTGTCTGATTCCACATATTTATTGAGGTGCTCTGAGCCATGTGCTAGTATCCATATCTTTCCCTTTGGACGTGCAGGGAAGTTAGGCTTTTAGACTGACGTGTTCTGAATCACATTTTAATTAAGTGACTAAAATGCTTGCTATAAATAACTTTCTAGAAAGCAAAGTTTTAACTGTGAGCATAATTAAATGTTATAATCAATTTCAAAAGTAATTTTAATTTGTCATCTCTTGCAGTCTTTCAGCTGAGCGTGGATGTTTGCAAACGTATATGTTCCCCCCAGCTCATGAGGGGTTCTTATGCTGCAACACTATTGCACGTTCTAGAGAGCAAACTGAGTCAGGTCCGTGGTGTGCTTTACTTGTGTTCATCCTGAGAGAAGAACTGTATACAACAGGACGGCTTCTTGTGGTAGCAAAGTTTGACATGCTTGTGATGGCCTGTGTTCCTGAGAAGATACCTGGCAGTGTTTCATAGTAACTGCAGTTTCCTGCCAACATATACTGCTATAGTCAGATGATGGATGATCAAAGAATGATTTACTAAAACCAGATTGTAATCTACCAGGGACAAGTTTCCTAGCCAGCCAAGAATGACTATTAGATGATGCTATGCAATGCCTTGATTTCACAAAGTGACTTTCCAAGTAACAACTTGGAACTTAAGTCCTGTTTTTCCAAATGCTGTATCTAGTGATTGCTTGTAGATGTTGAAGAAGAGCTGTGTGAAAGTTTGTGATAAAGCTGCAGTTTTTTCTCACTACTTTCTGAGTGCCCTGCTGCAGAAAGAGCTAAGACCATTTCAGATTGTTACCCTGGACCTTTTCCTTTTTCCCAGGAAAAGGAACTGAGTCTCTGAGACAGCATCAGATGCTTTAGGCAGTTCCAGGAGTGTGAGAAAGGAAGTTTACTGTCTAACCACTGACTAGAGGAGACTTTGCACCTGCTAAAATGGTTTGACATCAAAGTCCTGAATCTGGATATAGTCATTGAGCTTCAGTTATACAAGGCTACGCTTCATCTTTGGTTATTTTCTTTGTGAGCTGGTTTTCTAGTGGAGAACCAGCAGGGTCAATAGCAGGCTGTTACCAATGCATCCAGGACACTTTGCATGCCAAATTCTGTCTTTGAAGAGAGCCTTCTACTGTGGGTTCCATGTTAGACATTTTTGTCAAGTGGCACCTGCTTAGCTTGGAGAAGAGGAGACCGAGGGATGACCTCATTAATGTTGACAAATACGTGAAGAGTGGGTGCCAGGAGGATGGAGCCAGGTTCTTCTCAATGATGGCCAATGATAGGACAAGGGGCAATGGGTATAAACTGGAACAACAGATATAAACACAAAGAAATGCACTGAAGAATTTCTTCTCTGTGAGAGTGAGGGAGCACTGGAACAGGCTGCCCAGATGAGTTGCTGAGTCTCCTTCTCTGGAGACATTCAAAACCCACCTGGACAAGTTCCTGTGTGACCTACTCTAGGTGGTCCTGCTCTGGCAGGGGGGTTGGACTAGATGATCTTTTGAGTTCCCTTCCAACCCTTAAGAGTCTCTGATTCTGTGATTCTGTGAAATGCAACTATTATATTCAAGGTTCTTGTTTTGTACCCTCTCCTCAGCATGTAAAGCTTTGTGATGGTTGAAGGCAGTGGGTACTGGGAGCCTTGATGGACTGCTGGATATGGTCATATCCTTCTATGGTGCCTTGCATTTCTAGTGCTCATTTGGTCACAAGATCTGTCTGTTCAGAACTGATTAAATAATCTGTGAATCACAGGAAGGCTTGTTCTGAGATTTGCCAGTAGCAGTGGAGGGAGGTGGGAAGGAAGGTTTTGTAGGAGTGTGGGACAGCCTCAGCTTTTATTTTCTGCCACTTGGCACTCACTTTTCCTGCCTCTGACAGGGGAACACATGCTGTGCCAGAAAGCTAGGGAGGCGTATGTAGATGGTAGGAAGATAGAGCCATATGGTAATCAGTGTGCTGATTGTCAGAGGTGTCAGTGGTCTTGTCCCACAAGCTCCTCATATTTTCCTTTGAGGAAGAAGAAATTTGCACTTTAGCTGGACTTGGTGGTTGCTGAAGATTTTTTGGCCAAGTATGAGGTTTCAGACTTAGGGTTGATGTCCTAATGAAATATGTTGATGTCCGTAATCTTGAAAGCAAGCTGGCAAGAAGAATCTGACTAGCTACTTGGCCAGAGGGAAGAATTTAGTGGTATTACTGCAGCAGTCCCACTACAGAGTGGTTGAAACTGGATGAACTGTCCGAATTATTTCACAGTCCTTAGAATATCACTGACTTCTTTTACCATGCTGCAGTCTGTGACAGTGTGCAAACATGTGATTTTACTTCCCCTTCCTTTGCAGCTCCTCTCCTCCATTGTGCTTACCAGCTGCAAAACACAGGGAGTCCAAACAGTGCCTTCAGACTGAGCGCTGTTTATTCATCCATAGCAAGATAGCCTCCACAGAACAAGTTAAACAACAAGTGGCCTGTTTGCATTGTAGCTTACTTTAAAGTTAGTATTTTCCTATAACTTAGGTAGGACAAAGGTTTCAGACATGGAGTCTGTCCTGTGGATCCTACCAAATAGATTTACAGGCAAGTGTATATAATTTTCTTGTGATGTAATGAAAGATAAACCCCATTTATTTAAATAAGGCATGTAGTTGATGTCCAAGACAATGAACATGTCGGGAATGTACGGTATACATTTACCTGAGAAGTCTGTTAACTTTGACTGAAGTTATTCAACCTTTCTTTTTTTTTTTTCATAAACAAGCCAACAACTGATTTACTGATAAACTGCCAGTCACAAGTATTGTATGAATCAATACAACTCTTGTTAGATATAACAAACTTAGTTGTGTATGGATTTCTATTATGGAGGACTTGGTGACAGGGAATTGGTGGCAGTGGATTTTTGACTTTGGAAAGAAAAAAAAAATGGAATTTGCAATGCAAGTAGGTTCTGCTCTTAAAACTTGTGTAGCTTTTGGTAATAACTGAAGGACTGCAGAGCAGGCCTAGAAAGTCCATTTAAAAAATTCCTTGTACTGTATGTAATCAATTGGCATTGCCAAGAATAATGTAAATGTTCCCTCCTGCCTTAGCTACATCTTATGTCCATTTTAGAGAAACGTGAAGGAAAATCCAATGCAAAAATCTAAGTGTCTTCAGTGCAGCTGTCCAGATTTGAACTGCCTAACTCCCTTTACAGTCAGTGTGATAAAATGCCATTTGTAAGACAAGCTTTATCCAAAACACAGAGGCTGAACCTAAACCCACAAACTCCCGTGTCTCTCCATTAACAAGAAAGGAGGCCTGGTTGATCAGTTCATGTGTAGATACACTGTAGATAAACAAAACCCAAAAGTGAAGAACCAATATGAGAAACGGGTTCCATTCCATTTTTCGCCATTTTGAAATGCATTTATTTGTTCCTTAGTAAGATTCAAAGTTCTTTGAAGTTCTTAAACAGAATAAGAAGTCCTCAGCCATTCTCCAAATTGGCTCAGCTTTGTCAGTAGAGCTCACAGGACAAATAGTCTGATTTTACATGACCCATTTAGCATTAATAACTTCCCATTCAGAGAGCACTATTACTTGCCAAAATAGAATTTTTCATGAATTACTTAATCAGTAATCAGTACTTACTGACTGGCAGCTTCACTTACGGCTGATAGGAAGATGTTCTTGGTTTGTAATACAGGCTCACCATATTTCATCCTATTTTTATCAGCCTTCTCCAGCCACTTAACGTTTCTTTTTTCCCAAATGTGTTTTATCAACTTTTTGAAAAACTGGCAAGTGAGACACTGAGCCTTTGAAAGATTCACAACAGGTATTTACTCTTTCTCTATCAAGTCAGAATAACAAAACAATACTAGAAATTGAGTCACTGCAAGCCAGTAAACTAGTCCATTAACATATTATTACCAGAAAGGTACTTAGGTCTTAATTAAACAGGAATTCAGTCTCCTTGAGACAAATGCAGTTTGTCAAGAATTGGGGAGCAGAAATTCAAATATATAATGAAATATTTTCCTGTTTCCTTCTTTAATGTATGTTTAAGGGTTTTTTAGAATTGTTGCTGAGGACAATGTCTAGAAACAAACCTCTAGCTGTAAACATCTGACTGTGTTGAGGCACTCACACATAAGGTTGGGGAAATAATGTCTGTCAATTATTTTCTTAAAAGTTTGACTGTTAACTGCGACGTGAGATTCTGGGCTGGCTTTCAAGTTATACTCCTCACAAATTGTATTGCAAATGAATAAAAACACTGGAAGAAAAGGGAAGAATTGTTTTTTGTCTAACCACAACAGTCTAGGCAGGCTGCCATAAGAGTATTATTGAAGCTCTAATAGAAAAATTAGTCTCAGCTACAAATGTATTAGTCTAGTCAAGTCCTCTAGCTGGCAGAATGTCTTCAGTTTCCTTTAATAGATGCCATTGTTTGGGCAGTTTGTCTAATACATCATTAGATAGTTTAGGAATTGCTTGTCCGTAATTAGTATGTTCACTATTGACTTGTTAATTAGATTAATTTGGTTTTGTATTTTGTTAGAAATAGCTTAACTTTTATAAGACTTTATAGTTTTATTTAATTCCAGTTACAGATACAGCATTGTTTAAAATGGTAGTGTATCCAAGACCCAGAAAACACTGTAAACACCTTGTAGGAAAAGTACAAAAAAGGGCTTTTTCCAGAGCTTCAGTGAGAGTGAATAGTTTTTTCCCATGGTCAAGGAAAATCCATCTCATGTCTTTCTCATACATAGATCCAGAAAAAATGTGTGTGTTTAGTATGACTTTCCTCTGGTAGGTTTTACATGGCTGCTGATGTGGCTTGTCAGGTGACTGGACTGTAGGCATCTTGTTTTACTGTTCCAGGTGCTCCTACTTAACCTAAACACATTTCACAGAATCACAGAATGGTCAGGGTTGGAATGTGCCTCTAAAGATCATCTAGTCCAACCTCTCTGCTAAAGCAGATCCACCTAGATCAGGTCACTCAGGAATGCATCCAGGTGGGTTTTTAAAACCTCCAGAGAAAGAGATTCCACAACCTCTCTGGACAGCTTGTGCCAGGGCTCCCTCATCCTTACTGTAAAGTCGTTTTTCCTTATGTTTAAATGGCACTTTTTGCATTCCATCTGTCATGGTTTGGCCCAGCTAGCACAGCAGCACCACGACAGTCTGTCGCTCGGTGCTCCCATTCACCCCCACCCTCATTAGGATGGCAGAGGCCCCAGCGAAATGGGAGTAAAAAGATAACCAAGGTTGTTGTGGATTGAGAGAAGGGCGGGGAGGGCTCACTGCCAATTACAGTTCCGGGCAAAACAGACTCCAGTACTCAACTCAGACAAGAAAGTAGGAAAGTTTATTCTACCACCTACAAGAAACAGAACAGAATGAAAAGCAAAAAGAGAACAGGATGATGAGAAAATTACAACCAGCATTTTAAGATCTCCCTTCACCAGACCTCCTTTCTTCCTGGGCCCAGTTCAGTGCTCTCAATATCTCTACCTCCTCTGCCCTCAACGGCTCAGGGGGGCAGGGAATGGGGGATGTGGTCAGTTTCTCACAGATGGGCTCTGCTGCTTCTCTCTTCTCAGATGAGGATGACTCTTGGCATTCTTCCCCTGCTCCAACACGGGGTTCCTCCCCCGGGACACGGTCCTTAACAAACTTCCCTGGTGTGGGTTGTTCCCAACAGCTGCGGCTTCTGCCGATACAGGGTCCCGCAGACGGGACGCAGTCCTTGGTGAATATCTCTGGCGTGGATTCCTTGCTGTGGTTGCAGTTTCTGCAGATAGAGGGTCCCTCTCTTGGGACAAGGCCTCTTCTGGGCATAAGTTTAATGAGCTGCTTTGTCGTGGATTCCTTCCCACAATTACAGCTGTGGATGTTGGGTCCCTTCCTCAGGACACGGCCTCTTCTGGCCATAGTCATAAAGGGTCCCTTCCTCGGGACACGGCCTCTTCTGGCCACAGTTTTAAAGAAGAAAATCACTGTCCCTGGCTCAGGGTCAGTAGTGAAGTGATTGGGTCCCTCCCACGGGACACAGCCTCCTCCAGCCACAGTCACTGTCCCTGGCTCGGGGCCTTTAATGAAGTGAATCGCTGCCCCTGGTCCGGAGCCAGCTTTAGCAAAGTGAACTGCTGCCCCTGGTCTGGGGTCACCTTTATCAAAATGAGTCTCTACTGCTGATGCAGGGTCTTTAAAGAAATGAAAATAAATCTCAGCTTCACCAGTTCTCTCCATAGAATGCAGGAGAATCTCTACTCCAGCACACCTCTTCCTCTCTTTCATCACTGACCTTGGAGTCTGTATGATTGTTTCTCTCACTGTTTCTACTTCTTGTGCCACCACCAGCCAGAAGAAGAAGAAGGGAAGAAGGAAGAAACAGGAAGAAAAAGGAGGAAGAACCCTCCTCTTCTGGCTTCTTCTTAAAAAGTGATCGTGGAGGTGTCTAATTGGCTCAGCCCCAGAAGTGGGTCTGGCTCAGAGCTGGGGAGAGTTTCGAGCAACTACTTACAGGAGCCATCTTTACAGCCCCTTCCCCCTTACTGGAAAAGGCTGTCATGCCAAACCATGACACCAGCTTTTGTCCATCACCCCTTATCCTGTCACTGGACACTACAGAAAAAAGTGCCACTCCATCCTCTAGACATACACTTTTTAAATACTTGTATTAATGAGATCCCTCCTCAGTCTTCTCCAGGCTGAACAGTCCCAGGTCCTGCAGCATTTCCTCATAAGAAAGATGCTCTGTTTCAGACAGCTAAACGCATGCACACCCCAGTGCTTGTACTGCTCTCATGTGGAAGTACACCTAGAAAGATCAAAAACTGTAAAGATTTTCAGCCTCTGGAGCTGAGGTTCTCACTGAAACCCGCCCCTCTTTACAGGACAACATCCATAAACTTCCAGTCTCAACTGGACACACCAGTTTACATCCTAGCACAAACTGATTTACTCTCCCAATTTCTTTAACTCCCTGACTCCTGATGCCTTTCAGAAGTGTCCAGGGGTGTCTATAAACAGTTAGAGGAGGCTGAAGGGGAAAGAGACTGGGTAAGGCACGACACAGTCAATTTCTTCTTTTCTCCAGATCTGTTGGATATGTCAGCTCAGGGAGATCTGTTTTGGTCAGTCACTTCTTCCCCACCTCTGCCCCTGCTGTCTATTGCTTCATTGAATAGGTCGTTACAAAAAATGACAGTATTGCTTTGATCATGTTTTCCCACAGCCTCTGAGTGTCCCACAGGACAACTGAACAGTCAGGAATCCCAGGGGGTCTGCTGAAGTGAGACTTGAGGGCTCATCAAGCCATTACTGTGGATAAGGAGTTGAAAATGCCCTTAAATGTGGGTCCATTCAAAGCCATTTACTTGACCATGCTCACAGCAAGAGTACTTGGCCTTCCTGCACTTGCAGATGTGGAAGACAATGTCTCTCCCATTTCTCTCCGGCCTTTGGCTTATGCCAGCAGACTTGCTGGAGTGAGCTCTCCCTGCTTTAATACCATCCAAATGGAAAGAGCAAAGCCTGGATTTGTCTACAACCTCATTACCTTTACTGGTGCTAGATTAGCTGTACTTGATTACCTATACCAGGAGGAAATGTTATCCCTAACAAAATCAGAGAAATCTATCTAGTCACTGAGCAAACCTACATCAGCCCTTGTACAGTGGAGACTCTCTTTTGAACCCCTAATCTGATATAATTTTCTCCTCTAGTCATTTGCCTCACTGTTTCTCTTCAAACAGCTGCAGTGCACTTATTCAGCAGGAAAAATCAGGCACATTTAAAACAAAACAAAAACCAGATCACAATGCAAACAAACCAAATTAAAGAAAATGTTTTAGAGCATTTAATTACCCACAAGATGTTGTGAGATGGTTTCATGTTTAAAATAGTAATATTATTTCTGGCAATTGATCTCATGCTATTCGTTTGTTGATTTTTCCAAACTCTCAAGAAACTGGAACAAAAATATTTTACTGATGTTACTATGCCTGGAAAAAGCTTGTCAACATGCACTCAGGTTTATACTGAAAACTCAAAATAGTTTGCACGTGGTTTTATATTTTCTTGTATAGCTTGTATAGAGTTCACATGGAGGCAGTGAGAGATACTGACACTGTACTTAAAACAAAAGGTGACCTTGCATATATGTGCACACATATATGCAAATAGCTCTTTCAGCAAACAATAATATAATCATACAAGAAAGTAATCACTGCTACATTACAGTAGCTCACTCATATGAAAGCTGAGTGGGCACTGTAGGGATGTAAATGCTATAAAAACATGTATATATGTGTATATCTATCTATCTATCTACCTATCTATATCTCACACTATAGATTTGTGTCTTTTACCTAACTGAAGCTGAACCACAGCTCTTAACTGGCTGCCTATTTTCAGAATACTTATAAGGATTTAATAATTTTTGGATTTCCATACATCTGTCAAATGTGCTCAACAGCTCAAGCATTTGAAGAATCAAGGACAGATCTTAGACCTACAAAGAGGCAGCAGTGTCTTCAACTCAGTTTCTAGAAAATTGGGGTGAAGCATCCTCACACTTACACATATGGAGAAGAAACATAAAATACCAATTAAACCAGAAAACATAAATACAGAACTTACCAGCTCAGAAAGAAAAGATAAATATGCAAGTTAACCATTAATCGCACAAGGGAGATTTTCTCTTGACTTTCAGTGAGAATTTAGCACCTAATTGCAATTTATCTCTTTCAAAATCTCTTCTGTAAATGTATGTAAAGCTTCTCACATGGGACATTTGAAAAAAAAAATCTTTCATATGCCCATGTGCCTGGGGGAAAGGGAACTTGAATTTCGGTCGCAGCTGTCAGAAAAACTTCCCGATTTTACAGGTCCATTTATGTGTTTATTTTTTAATGTTTTAATTAAAAGACATTGATTTTCCACTTTAAGGTTTTGATGTTCAGGTTTAAAAAAATCCTCCATCAAGGATCTTAATGGCTTTGGAGTTTAATTTTGGCCTCTAAGAGAAAGAGCAATAGTTCAATGACAACATTGTTTTGACAGAAAAGGCCAGATATGAGAGCTTCAAGACTTTTAATTTCCCTGAAGGGTCGCAAGGTCACCTGCTTCCAAGTATGTTAAAAAGACAAATCAAACTAAAAAGTTGAGACATTTGATCTGGCAAATAACAATTAGCAAAACAAATGCATCATTCCTTGCATTTGTATAAAAAGCAAAAGTTTGCTACATTTACATTAGTTTTGCCCCTGTCACTATGGCTCAGGGATTCTTAAAATGGACAAAATTACTAAGGAAATGCAAAAAGAGATCCATTTAGCACTACAAACACCCCCCTGCACACACCCTTCCACTTGTCTTCCGGTCAGTGACATAATTGCAGTTCAAACAACAGCAGCAGCAAAAACAGGGGCTCAGGATGCTCCTGAGCACTCTCATCTCTGAGTGCTGAAGAGCCAACAGCAGGGACTGTGTCCTAATTCCTTGGGATGAATCTCAGGTGGACATGGGCTGAGCAGCTGTTTGAGGATACCTTGAGTTCTGAAGTCTGGAAGAGGCGCTAGGGGAAGAGGGGCAGGCAGTTGAAGTGAAGATGTTCACGGGCCATGAAGAGAAAACTGAGGGTTGAATTCATAGAGACAGCTTCATCCTTTCCAGCTATGAGTCACACAGATCATGAAGCTACTTGAAATATTTCACTTACACATACATCTTTATTTTTCACCTCTTCCCACTTTTTTGTAGTTTTTCTCCTGTTCTGCTGTCTGTCAAGTCACACCCTGTGCTGATCTCTGGCCTTCCTCATTCCCTGTTCCCATTTTGGTATCTTTCTGTTGCTGAGCAGAGGTTTTCACTTCTCAGAAATGCTGCAAGCGGTGCTTCTGAGCTTAGGCCGCTGAATCTATCACTGGTCTATGTGATGACATGGTACTAAACCAGATGTAATTTTTTTAAAAAAAGAAAAATTACTTGAGAAACTAAATCAATGACTTATTTTTTTAAAAAATGTATGCATGACCCAAATACATGTCCCTGAGGTATATGGCTTTGATAATTGATCTATGCTATTTATATCCACAGTAAGCTGGTGATATCCAGCATTCAAAATGCAACTGAGATCCCACTGGTGGAAAGGAGCTAGCAACTCAAAAGCACAAAGCAAGTCATTCAGCAAAAAAGTCGTTCCCTCGCAGCTCTGCAGGTGAACAGGTTGGGTGTTTTGAAGTTGGACAAACCGATGAAGAATTACCAATGCAGAAGCTATGAGATGCTCAGACTTCTGCAATGTATCCCTAGCCCACACTGCAGTGCCTGCATGATGACCAGCTACACTTGTGCTGTGTGTGAAGTGACAAAGGGCACACATGTCCTTTTTTGGGACTGGGAAATGCGCCCTGAAACTCCTGTGAGGCACTGAAGTTGAAGGATGGTGCAAAGCGATTCACATGCACTGGGCCTAGATAATGTTTGACAAATTAAGGTTTGTAGCATATGATTCTTGTAAGAGCACAGGACTAGTCCTACAGAAGTGGACTTATCTAGATATGGTATGCGAAGGTGGGCAGCCTCCTTCTGCCCAGGAAAAAGGGTGTTATGTAGTAAAATCTATTGGTTTCCTTTCTGGAGAGTCAGGAAGAAGAAATTTGACTGTTTCTGAAAAGGTAGAAAAGGAGCCTCCCCTGCTTCCCCACTTTGATAGGACTCCCTGGGGAAGGGGAAATTATGTTTGGTTGGTTGTACAGTGAGTGTTGTCGCTTTGGAAAAAACTTACGTTCTTTTTAATGCCTCTTGTGAGGTGAGGGAGAGCAAATATTCACCACACTGACTCCTGGCACAAACTGTCTTCACTTCATGCAGAGGAAACCAAAATGGCATCTACTGATTATTCCAACAGTAAAGAACTCCTAATATTTTAAGTCCAACATGAGAGTTTATTATGCTTTGTCAGAAAATGTCAGATTCTAGATAACTTTTTTTTTTCAATGATCTACTTAAAAAGTTATATGAAACAACCTGTATTGTTTTTACTGCATTTCTTACGATTGTACTACAACATGAAAGACAAACAAACACACTCAAAGAAAAGCAGACACTCCTAAGCCCCACATCTGCAAAGGCTGCAGTAGTTACTTGGGTCTCCAGACTCCATCCTGTATCCATTTAAACATTCATATTCCTATACTTAACAGTCTCCTGCAAGCAAAAGAACAAAACCTTGTCCAGATTCTACTTGGAAGTATATGCAAACCTAGATTTCTTGGTAGAAGCACTGAAAAGAGTATCTCATTGGTTTTGCTTCATTATCAGACCAAATTAAAAGTCTCTAATCAGCAAGGGGCAAAACCTGATGAGAATAGGGACTCTGTTCCCACAGAGTGCTGCACTCTGTTGAGTGCCAAGTTTTTTTAAATGAAACTGTTTTGCCAAACACTTCCTGACCAGACCTAGTTTTGCTTTCCCCCCCCAACTCTGCACTTTCCTATGTGGAAAAAACCCCAAGTATCAGACTCATTCACCAAGCTGAACTTGAGACTTCACAAAAATGCGATATAAAAAAAGGAATATAAGATTTAATTTTAAACAGATCCTATCACAATCTTCCCCCAAATTGCAATGACCCAAATGAGAAATGGAAAGATCTAACTACTGTCTAATCCATTTTCCTTACAATTGTTAGTCCAAATCTTATTTTCTGGCAGATTATTACTTTTAAGTGCACTGCAGAGCACATTTATTTCCTTTTTGATACTGTTCACAAGTTATGCGTCTCTTGCTCAATTAAACAAGAAATTCTGAGCAGGCATAACTTTAACCTTTCTTAACATAACCAAATTACTGCTGGTTGTGCCCTAGCTTGTCACATTAAGCCAGACTTTATTGAGTTGTCTTGTTGCTGTTTGTATTGTAGCAGCGCCTAAAGACTCAGACAAAGAACACGATCCTTTTGTGAAGCTCCTATGCTAAGGATCCATTACTCTTTTGGGTGCAGATACACCTCTTGGTAATTACATCCTGAGCTGTGACAAGATTGGCTGCCAGGCAATACAGCTGTCAAAACTACATTGCAGGGCAGTTAGCAAGCACAAACCAAGTGAAACAACAGAAATGGTTGGGACACGAGGCATCACACAGGACTCTCCCTGTTCCTGGTGTCTGATTATGCAGTGCAGCCTTGGCTAAGGAATCTTTCTGGCATAATCCCACTTGTCCTTGTAAAAGGGCTGGCATTAATGTTATCCATTGAGGGGTCTTCAGCACAGCACACTTTTCATTTAAGTTAAGGCTGTCATATTCCTGTCTCCTTTCTGTCTTTTGTGTAAGCAGCAGGCATCATATGATGGGCCATATCACTGCACTAGAATAGCTGTTCGGTTTTTTTTACACCTAACTTTCCAGATTTAGCTCATGCAATGGGCAACGATTGGTGGTACCAGCAGGAAGGAGGTGGCAGCAGAATGTAGTTGGAGTCAACCCCATCCATTTCACAAGTACCTGGATTGGCCTGGTTTGCACTGCTCATGAAATCCTGTGCATAGGAGGCAGTTAAGCTGATTTAATGACAGCTGCTGAAAGGAGCAGTTCTGCTTTCCCTCACTTCTAGGTTTTTGCCTTCCTCAATTCTGTGGCTGTGTGGTCACAATGTGGATCAATTCAGCTCTCTGGGCAATGGAAAATCCATTATTTTTTGAGGAGTTATTTTTCCACCAGATTGATCAGCTGACTAGAGTCAGCTGGTTACCAGATCTGGTAAGGGATGCAAAGGGAGTACACATCCACGGGTTGCAGGTAACCAAAAGGCCATGCTGCTGCTGCTGCAGCAATTGGGTGCAGATAACCAATGCCACGCTGAAGCTGGAAGGGGCCATTCTGTATCTTGGCATCCTGACACAGGTTGGGCATGTCTGCCATGGGTACCTCTGAGATCCCAGAAGAGCTGGTTTAAGGAGCCCATCAGTGGGGTGGAAAATTATTCCATTTTTACAAAGTTAGTTTAATGGTTAAGCCAGCCTCCTGCGAGGCTGGATAAATACTTGGGTCAGTTCCTGGAACTCAATGGGACCTCTTGGTTGGCACAAGGCAAGAGCTTTCTGTAATGTGTCTGCGGTCATTTACCAAAACATTTTGTCAGTGGTGAGTTCAACTTGGAACAGTAGGTCAGCCTTATTTGTAGCTCTGAGGTAGAAGGTACACCTGCGATGAGCCCCACCTTACAATCAGTTCCTCCATCTGAGTCAATGAGAATAGACTTTGGAAGCAACACCTTTATCACTGAGGAAGAAAAGGCAGGCTCCAAAAACTAAAAAAGCCTCTGTGGAGGTACTCAGGGTACTGAATTCTAGACAAGTGCCTTGAATGTATCCTTTCTTCCCTACACAGAGAGTAAAAATAATTGGTTTCTGGCATTCAGGGTTCCTTTGCCAGGACTACCTGATTTACTGGAAGCAGGTCATTCTCCTGGGATGAATTGCTCTGTTTCTCCAGCATCAATGCTGGCATGGGGGACAAAACACCTCATTGGGTCAAGAATCCACTGGGAAGGAAAGGAGTGGGGAAGATCGTCACTCCTCGCAGGCATAAATTAGCCCTGGAGAGCACAGGCTGAGTCGGCCAGGTCGGAGGCCTCTTGCCCGAGCAGGCGTACCTCTGGGATCATGCCAGGTTGCTCAGGGCTTTCCTCCCGTCCGGCTTTGAATCCTCCGTGAGAGAGCCGGGACCGCCCAGCCCCTGGAGGAACCTGAGCCTCCCCCTGCTTCGCCTCCGCTGGGACCTGCCGCCTCCCCCGAGCCCTCCCTGGGGGTACGGGTCTATGCTGGGCGCAGGTCGCCGGAAGAGGTAGAGACGGGGCCCGGGCGGCGGTCCCCGAGCGCAAAGGAGTTAACAGGACTTTCTGCCTCTTCCCGCCCGCGCCTTCTCCACCCTCCTCATTACCTGCGCTTTATCGCTGCCGGAGCCGCGGCGCGGGGCGGGAGGGTTTCCTGCGCCGCCTGGGGCTGCCCGCGGCCGAGCCCTTCCCGCCCCCCGGCGGGGCCGCGACGCGAGGGGCCGCACGCGGTGCGCAGGAGCTCCTGCCCTGAGCCTCCTGCCTGTGGGTGGGAGCGGGGCCGGGGCGACGCAAGGGGAAGGCGGGCGGGCGAGCGGGTCTGCGCACCGCAACCCGGCAGGGATGCGGCATGGCCGTGGGCTCCGTGAAGATGCCGTCACCGTGTGAGGGCGCGGAGCTGGCCCGCAGCTGGAGCCCCGGCGGCGGTGCCCACGAGCCGCCGCCGGTGCAGCTGCGGCAGAAGCTGCGGGAGCTGCCGGCGCTGCTGCGGAGCGGGCTGACGCTGCGGAGGAAGAGCGCTGCCGCCGCCGGCCGGGTGAGTGTCGAAGAGAGGTAGGGAGAGGGCGGCCCGGGCAGAGCCCCTGCCACCGGGGCCGCCCCCGCCCAGCCCGCCGGGCTGTGGTGCCCAGTGCGAGGCGGGGCGGCGGGCGCGGTTCCCCCGGTCTGGCCGCGGCGGGGGGCGGGCCGCGGACTCTCGGAACTGGCCCTCCGCGGGCGGCTGCCGGGCGGGAGGGAGCAAGGAGCGGTGGGAGGGCGATCGGGGGTCTCCGCGCCGGGCGGCGGCGGGGCTGCAGCTCGACAGCTCCCGGCTGGGGGTGCCCGCGGGCCGGCCCCGGGCTCGGCCCACCTCGGCCAGCTCGGGTGAAAAATGGGAGTGTGGGTACGGGGGGAGCGCGCGTCCCTGTCCCGATCTCCGGATTCCTCATGGAGCGCTTCCCGCCTTTTCTCCTCCGTGTGGCAGAACTTGCGTGGGCTAAGGCACGCTGTCTTCTGACAGGAGAGGCTGCGCAGGTGTGCCCAGATGCTTGTCCAGGCGCGCCTTAAAGCACTGAGCTTCAACGTGCCCTGGAGCTCTTGAAGCTAGAATGCCTTTCTGGGCATGCTCAGCATCCGGTCTCACACTTCCAGTGACTGGGACGTTGAGTCAGGTGGGCATCGCGGAAATCCCTAGTAAAATTTCCCTCAAGTTCACTTATTTTTAGAAAGATTGTTGGTAGGGCTTTACTGGGCAGGCAGTGCTCCTGGAAAGTACAGTGTGACATCGCCACAGCAGGGAACCACAGTAGCGGGCAGCTGCTCATGACTGTAAAATCTCCCACATCGAGTCTCGAGGGGAGTGGGATTGCAATCAGGTCGTGGCAAACCTTTGCAGGCCAAAACTGGGCTGCAACCTAACATCTGAGTAGTCAAAAGGAAGGGGCTAGGTTTACCTGCATGGGATTTGGTTTGTCTGCCATGCCTGTGCTTTCAGTGTAGTTAGATGTCAACATGGTTTGTATTTGTACCCTCGGCAACTTGGCTGTACTTTACCCATGCAAATAAATGCTTTCTCTGCATGGGGAAGTTGTTGTGAAATATAGTTGGGTGGGAATTTAAAACCAAACTTCCTGGGTGAATACTTTGTTCTTAGAAGATAAACGCGCAAGGAAGATTAATAGGATTAAAGTAGTATATAAACTTAGAGCAGAAAAGCTATTTCTGAGTAATATTTTTATTAAAATTCCTTTTCTAGATTAATTTCTTTCCTTGAGTGAGTTTAAGAGACTAGTAAAGACTAGTCTGTATGGAAATGCCTAATGACTTATTGTTCAAGTGAAATGATTATCTGCTTGAGAATTGTCCATATGAATGCAGCGGCCATGTAGAGCAGCCTCAGATTTCTCTTCATGGCTGTTCCTCATCATTACTGAAAGAATTTTAACAAGTCAGTGGTACAATGTTACTTTGAAAGTATTTGGAGTGGATAAGTTAACACCCTGGTGAGAAGCTTGAGTAGCTTGGGTCCTGCAGCTCCTCAGGTATGCTACTGAAGCTTTGGTCCCATCTTGCTTCATCCAGTCGCATGACACATGACTGTCTTTGCTATGTGCTGTGTTATGGACCAGCAAACGCAGTGTGACAGATTTAGTGGTGGTATGATCTGTGACTTTGCCTCCTAGTACCCTGTGGATCATCTTGCAAAGTTTTTCTTAAAGTGTCTGTCCTGGTAAGAAGAAAGCTGGAAGAAGGACAGTGAGTTTGTAAGGCAGTCTGGAGTAAGCCCATCTTGGATCAGTGAGTGATGCTGCATGGAGATGCTCTATGGCTCCAGCAGAACCTTTTGGCTGGTGCTTCCTGTGTGGAGAACAGGGCTGCTGTGCTTTGTCATCTCTGGGTTTGAAGGGATTCTCCTGCAGCTGGAATTATTCAGCAATGCAGGAGCCTACTGGAGTGTCCTGAGGTGCAGATAGTGCTAGGAGTCCAGGAGATACAGTAATGTCACTTGTTCCCTTTGGTAACAAAGCAGACATTTGGAGTGCATGGAGGGTCTCTCACATGTGCAGTTCTCCAGGGAACAGTCTGGCTCTTTTGGCAGTGCTGTGTGTTGATTCCTGTCTGCTCTGAGCATGTGCCTTTCCCCTCCCCCAAAAAGGAATTTTAAGGGCATGACATTTTTTCATATATTTCTATTTAATGTGGAGAACAACCCTGAAAATGACAGTGTTTGGGAGAGGGAAGAGATATGTTAGAATAATAAAATGCATCACTCTTTATTCTTTCCATTTAAACATGACTCTTAAATTTAAAAAGTCTTTAAGTTGGAGAAAGGTTGAATAATAGAAATATAAACCAGATTCCATATTTTTCACCTCAACAAAATATTGCAACTTAATCCAAAGTTAATTTTTGGTGGATTTTTATTTGCTATGAGCTCTACATTCCCCCTATCATTGTAAAAAAAAAAAAATAGTCTGATCTTCCTTTCTAGTGACTTTTCCTTTGTGGTTTTTCATTTGTTCAAATGCCAAGCTAAGAGTCTTATTTGTTCAGCTGGTTTCACCAGGAATGTTGCTCACCTGTTTTCCAGTAAATACTGATCAGCTGAAATTCTGGCTTGTTTAATTTCCTAGAAAAATATTATGACCCCCTGAGCAAGGGATCTGCCTCTGATGCTGACTTGCTGAGGGACTACCTGCAGCTTGGTTTGCTTCCTCATCTGTAAAGCAGGGTTAATCTACATGTTTGCAGGCTTGGGGGCTATGGCTAATAAAATACAGTGGAAGTGTTATGGGTGCTATAATTGTTTTAAAGATGTACTTCACTGCATGCAGTTCAAATACTTCTTCTGGTGTGAGGCAAGGAGGAAAGCATTGTAGAGAGTAATATACAAAATTAAACATAAATGACAATACATTTTGCCAACTAGTATGGGGTGGAATACTTAAAAAAAAAAAAAATCTATGGATTTCTCAATCCTTAGCCCTAGATTGTTTGATAACACGTTAAACTAACCTCTGATTCTTTGGCTAGGTAAGCCCAGTGCTTTTTTTAAAGCTCCTGAACCTTGAACTGGATGTTGACCTTGTCCCTGACTGTTTTTTCTTCAATTAAGTCTTGGAGCAGGTTCAACATAGGTGTCCAGGGCAGCACTGGGGGTTACGATGCAGTTGCAGAGTAAGCTGCAAGGTGTGAGTTTTACTCACTTCTCTTCCTCTGCTTGGTGTTTCTTTGTTTCTGCCAGATAAAACAGCAGAAAATGACCCAGTCTTTTGCTGTGGTAGTTGTGTGTGTGTGTTTGAGCTTGTGCAGAGGCAGAGGAGAGGTCTGTTGCTGTGAGTGGTTTGTGCAACACTTCATCTCTCAATCTTTGGAAACGGGGACTTTTCTGTTTTCCAGTTTGCCTCCTTGAGATGTGTTAAGCATGACATAGTAAGCATGAGCATTTTGGTTATGAACTGTCTTTGCTGTTGTTCCGCTTCTCGCCTTTTTCTCATAATTAGTGATGAAATATGGGTCCCTGCCCCTGGAAGCACCAGGAAAGTCAGTGTCAAGGTCCTGCAGGTACATTAGTGCTGCAGTCACTCCATCACGACAAAAATCCTTTTCACCACACTCAGCTGGATTCTTAATGCTGCTTCTGCATGCCTCATGAGAGAGTAGGGAAGCACTCAGAGCTGGAGGAGGAGTTACCTTGCAGGCACCCATATGTTTTTAATGACCTATCCTGCTTTCTAGGTTCACATTTACACACAGGCAAAATACTGTTGTTATGTGAGCATACAATAAGAGTAGATGTGGTTCTTTGTCACAGTAGTAGAGCTGGAAAACATTTGGGATGCTGTGGTGTCAAATCCTGTTACTCTGATATTGTGAAAAATCTTTCTAACTTGTACAAATCCTCACCACAGCACATACATTTTGGCTTGCTGGAATTTGAAGAGATAATATAACTATTTTCTCTTCTGAGATACTGCAGTGACTTTTGTGAGGTTCCTCAAGGTCTTTGGCCAGACTGTCATCACCTTAGCTCTGCTGTGACAATTTTGTTCTATGTGTATGTCAGGATGTAAGCTAACTGTAGGGTTACAAGTTGAAAATAAACCACAGGAGCTGGGATATGGATGCTAAAAGTCTTCGTCAGTTCAGGATGAGAATGGAGAAGTTCATGGAAAAGAAATTCATTGAACATACATAATCCTCATCAAGCACAGAAGGTTTCTGAGCTTAAAATAGCTGGGGGGTTGGAGCATATTAGAGATATCTATCATATCCTGGCACTGGCAGTTGTCTTGCTGTTGGAGACAACCCTTCTTTGGCAGGGGAAAAAAAATCAAATTATATGCAATCTGTTTTAATTAAATGAACTATCAGAACCTCTCAACCTACATTTTGCTAAACTTTTATTCATCTCTTATAAGAAGCTTTCAGTTGCTTGTGTCATTCAAGTTATTTTCCTCTGATGAATTCATTTTGCAATTGCAGAAACCATAGTGTTGTAGATGAAGTTTTGCCAGAAATGCTCAGAATTTCCAGTCCATCTTTCCATGGCTACATTATGGATGGTGGTTGATAGTTACTGTTTTGATTGAAGCCAAATGAAGGAAGATCTGCCTTGTACTGGGGTAACCTTCCCACCAACGGCTGACGGTTATAGCAGTCCATATCCTTGTTGGCAGCTCCTCATCTTACTAGTGCCTGAGTGACCTTGTATTTCATGCTGCTGAGTTACAGTCTTTTCCTAATATTTCCGGAGTCGCGTAATCTTCCTGTATGTGATTCTCCTTACATTTGTTTTGACAATACTTCTAATTTTGTGTCATCAACACATTTCATTGTACCTTTATGCTTGTTTGCCCAGTGTTGTTAATGAGAAAGGCAGGGAAAAATGAGAACAATTACTCTGGTACCTATGTTAATATAATCTATAGAGGCTTTAATTTTGAAATTTCTCCAGCATTAAAAGATGCAGTGTTGTGGTGGGTAGATGCTGTCCAAGCTGCAGTTAGTGCATGAAATTGCTGGATTGTCTCAGTGCATTGAAAGATCTACTGTCAGAAATATTACTGAAGTAGGCTGATTGCTACTGGTAACATTTTGCTTTAAAGCTTGCCATAGAGTTTCTACTCAGTAGCTTAATATCACCATCACTTTGGCAGTTAATGTGTGACTAAAAATAGTCATGGTAAGTAGTCTTGAATTTTTCCTATTGTAATCAGGCTTATTACGTATTCCTAAATGTATTTGATTAAGATAATTGTCTTTCACAGTATCCTTTAACTTGTCAGGTCTGTGACTGGTGACACATGAAATATAAAGCAATGAGTAAAATAACTTAATGACAGTGACCATGGTAGCTGAATTTCAGCATCTCTTGTGTGTATTTGCATAAAAGTTTGTTTCATAGTCAGTGTTCAGTGAATTACTAAATTGAGAATACTTCTTAATTAGCTCATGTGTTATGACATCTGAGAAATTATGCCCAGGTTTGATTAACTACGGTTGGATGAAATGGAAAGCAAACTCACTCTTTCTGTTGGTTACTTCTCTAGGAAGTAACCTATTAAGTTTTGCAGAACACAAAATTATTTTTCTCCCTGAGCCTGGGGATGAGTTCAGTTGCCAGGACGATGCCCATTGCTTGTGGTCTTATACTGGCACTAGGTGTGAGATTGGCAGTGCCTGGACTGACATCTCAACTGCTTTCTAGTATCCCTGGGAAGGTCCTAATGGAGCAGCAGCAGGTGCCGCTGCAAACGCCTGAGGAAGAAGTGCCATCATGTGGCTTGTGCTTATGGAAAGTGCATAAAATTGATATGGACCTCTTGACACAGAAAAAACGGAGCAGCTCGCTCTAATCTATGGGACAGCTTCTGTCAACTTTCTCTATTTTGGCCAGAATGTTTCCTGGTAAATCCCTCTGAATTCTATAAAACAGTCTTGTCTTTAACCCCTTACTCACACTGCAAAGAGAGCTCTGTCTGAAAATCCTTTGAGTTAATTTTGCCTATGCTCAGTGTTTCAGATCTGCTTTTCTTGTGTTAGTAGTAACACCTGCAGTTGGGGACTCTGAAAGAAAATATTGATCAACTCAATTGCAGGTTTTAATAATTCTGGTTGAACAAGGATCTTGCTACTTTCACTTTTGGTTCTGCCCTGCTTCCTAAGGGACACAGCTTTCAGAGTCTCAGATGTGGCGCTGCTATATGTGGCTTGAAAACCTGTTGAGGGAATCTAAGTAGGAAATAAGATCAACTCCACTGGAATGAAAAGGAATGTATTTGAATATTTGCAAAATGTCTGCTAGAGTTATCTTTTGATGAAAGGCTCCATTTAAATGTCAGCTAGTTGTCCCCTTAGTTATATATTTAAAGAGAAATAAAATTCACTTTGTGGAATTGTATACTTTAATTTCCTTGGTTGCAAATCTGCATTATTGGTTAATTTACGCTAGATTTCCCAGCTGCCAGGATGAATGAGCAATGCCACCCTGTACAATTATGAAAAACTCTGTTAAGGTTTGTATTCAGTTGTCGTTACTTGTATGGTCCCAGTGATCTGAATTCTTTTTGTGCCATGAGGAAATAGCAAAGCAAACTGTGCATTTTTATGCTGATGAACATGCTGAAAATAGATGGCGATAGCTTTTTAAAAGGGGGAAAGACAAAAAAGAAAAGCAGAATATGCTATCTTTTCAACCTCACAGGAGGCCATTGTAATAAAATAGACTTATCCTTAATATATAACAATTACAGTAATATTTCACATAAGTGAAAGGAAGGTGCTTGTTCTTTATACTTACATTATGTAACTTTATACTTATACTGTATAACTTTATATTTATCCTATATAACTTGCTTACTCAGCTGTAGCTGAAGTGCTTCTGTCCACCCATGGTTTCTGACCTTGCCCCAGGGGCATGCTGGGTGGGACAGCTGGTGTATGAAGCAATCAGGCTGAGTACACAGACTTTTGGTCTGACTCTGCTGAACTACTCAGGACCTTAGATGGGTCTCCTCTGATCATTGGTCACCTGAACGCTGTAGGTATGGTCACACAGTTGTCTCCTTGGAGTACGAGCCCTCTTCTCTTAGGGGTTCAAATTAATGCTTAGAAAAAGAGTCTTGGTGTTTGTTTGGGACTGAAAATAAAATGGGACACCTTTAAGTCTGGGTAGAGAGTGCCCTATTCTTCTGTAATCCATCAGGGCTGGCTTAGGGGGACCATCTATACATTGCACTGCTCTTCATGCACAGACTCCTAAACTTCTTTTTCTCCAAATCAGGCCTTGTGGATCTCGTAAGGTTCATATGCATGGATCCATTTCAGCAGAGTATTTACAGTGGTTTATAGTATCTACTGTATGAACCTTGTTCATGACACCTTTTGATTTAAACATTTTTCATTATATCTGTGTTTTTGGCAAAAAATTAAGGATAAAAAATGAAGCCATTTGGGCTCTAAAGTTAAAAACCATGGAAGCAAGAACCAGGTATAAAAGGCAGTAGCTATTCGTAACTGTCACTATGTCTTTTATATCTGTTAACTTATGTTTTGGCTTGGGTTAGTCTGACCTTGTAAAACGATCTACTTATGGCTATTGTATTAAGCTAGGGTCAATTAATAATATTTAAATCCTACAGTTTTTCTCTAGTGAATTAATTTTTCACAAGATATTTTCCTGGAGAGGACACAGTGGGCTAACTAATTAAAAGTCAATGCACCTTTTATAGTGCAAAAAGAAAATATTCTGCTGATTTGAGGGGGTGGCTCTTCAGTCTATATAAATACAGATTGTGTGTCAGTTTCATAGCTGGGTCTTTGAAATAAGCAGCAAGCAAGCAAGGGGCAGTGTGTGCTTGCAATGATATCACAGGTGAAATAAATGAATGTCAAGCCATGATACTCTTTTTGAGGCAGTAGACAATACTCAGTCTGCAGGTCAGTACTGAGGAGGAGTGAACCAAAGAAAGGATGTTAAAAAAACATTACAAAAACCCAAAACAACAAGCCAAACCAAACCAGAAAATTGAGGTCCAGATCACTCATGAGCATCAAGAATTTATGTTATGGCTTGGGGTAGAAGAGAGTGAGAGCAGTTGTTTGGGTCTTGTTTGTTTATTTTTTAAGATGATAAGCATTTAATTGTGGTTTTCTGGTCAAGTTCTGGCTGAGAGAGTTAGACCCAGTGATCCTAAAACACTTTGTAATTACAGATGGATGTGGTAATCATTTGCTGTTACAGACTGCTAGTGCACAATGTTAAGCAGATGCTGCATTTCATCCCATAGGTTAATGCACTTCGGTGATGCTTAAATAGATTTTTAAAATATGGAAAAAAGGGGAGAAAAACAACGCACACGCATGGTTAGGTCTGAAAGTCACAAAGCTGTTTACTGAATGGCTGAAGGAATGAGCTAAAAGAATCCCTTAGTTCTGGTCTGTGTCCCAACTCATGTACAATCCAGTGCTTTGTTGTGGTTTGTCATTTCTGCAGTGCCTAAAGCCTCTTGGCAGTGAAGGCAAATCTAGGGGTGTGGGCTGCCAGTCTGCTGCAGGTACTGTGTTGCAGGATGAACTGAGATTTGTGGTGTTTGTTAAAGAAGGCCAAACTCATGGGAGATGCAAGTCCTAAAGGAATAAAAGCAGAATCTAGTAGTTAACTCCCAAGGAGGAAAGGTGAGGATGCAGTGTATCTCAAGTTTAAGTATGTTTTGTCTTAAGAGGGATAAACTCTAACATCTGACCATGCTAGCACTGATTTGTGTATAGGAATTCTTTAAAGTAGTCTTTCTCAGCATTATGTTGGAAAAAAAATAGTCAAGAAACAAAATAGCATAATCCTGCTAGATTTAATTGTTGTAAAAACTTTTGAAAGCAGAACCAGAGTTTAACTTCTATTCACAAAGAATGACATAATTGTGTCCAAAAACTGGAGTTTGAAACTTTGAAAGCTTATACCACACATACCATCTTAAAGCTATACACTGTCAGCTTGAAGAATGTTTGAGAGTTATTAAAAGAGCTGTTCTTTTTATTCCTCAGTATCCACATGTATGAAAGGGATTGATAAAACTGATCAGCCCATACAGCATAGTCATTCTTAAGTAGTGTCTTT
The DNA here is from genome assembly GCF_028858725.1 of Colius striatus. Taxonomy (NCBI): domain Eukaryota; kingdom Metazoa; phylum Chordata; class Aves; order Coliiformes; family Coliidae; genus Colius; species Colius striatus. The sequence continues at coordinate 25,703,913 of NC_084763.1, forward strand.
GTAATTGTGTTTGACAGCAGTTGCTGGAACAAAATATATTAAATACAAAAAAAATATAATGTTACATAAATTAATACTGCTTTATTTATATTTTTATTATTGTGCTGAAGGATACAAGGAGGAACATTCTGCAGACATTTAATTTCTTGTTTTATCTCGTTAAACAGAAAGTCCCAAAACAAATGAGTTTCAGATTAGTTTTACTAAAGCTATTTATCTAATTATGGCTTTCAGTGCACTTGAATGAATGTCTGCAAATCAATAGGTCTATTGGGTTGCCAGGACATGCATTAAAACTGGTGAGTTTTGAAACCAAATAGCAGGAGTGATGTCTCTTGCTTATTTCTTTCCATTGAGATATCTGTCCTCAGTTCATACAGTGTGTGCATAAACTAAGAATTTAGCTGAAGCCTCGCTCAAAAAAAAATCCCATTTTTTAATGGATCGTTTGCAATTCAATGTAGCAATAAATATTTACATTGTACTGCTAGGCTTTTCATTTAAAAAACAATTAATTCAGAGGAAGCTAGTGTAGATTAGAAAAAGTCATAGTGAGTCAAGATGATGGTTCATCCAGTCCTGTTATCTGTAAATTTTAAGATTAACAGGTGACAGTTTTAGCCACAAATGCAAAGTTGCTTGTGCTTTCAAGAGCATGTGTGGACAAATGTGGTATAGTCTGCCTTCCACAATGTTGTGGGTTTTATGTTTGTTTGTTTGTTTTATATACAAATCACCAGAGATACCTTATACTCTGATGCTTGAAGTTGGTTACCATTAACCATTCTACTTACAGCTTTTCATGTTCCTTATATACAAATCCGTCCTTTTAACGAATCTGGTTAATATCTTGGCTTGGCTTCAAACTCATCTTGGAACTCACATTTACGGAACTTGTGTGTGGAATTTGCTGATAATAACTTTATGGGGAAGGAAAAATGTGTTTTGTTTTATTCTGTTGTTAATGAAAACATTTTTTAAATCAATTTTGAATATCCCATCTTTAATTTCAGTGGCCCTTCTGTTGTTGCTATGAGGCAGGGAGCTTTCAACATCTGTACAGTTAGTTTTTATATATTCTTTTTTACAGTGATTTTTCTTATTTTTTTAAAGCAATCCCAGTCTCTTGTGATTACTCTCTATGCTGTAATCATTTTTGTTACCTTGTTTTGAGCTCTATCTGGTTCTACAATGTCCCTTTGAACTTGTAATGACTGGTGCTGAATGTCTATTCTAAATGAGACTGCATCACTGATTTATATGTCATGCAATTTCCTTGCTCTCTCTGTCATGTAGGCTTTTCATCCTAACAGTTTGCTATTTTAGAGTTCCTGGTGACACAGATTAGTTCTTTGCTGAAGTGCTTTCATAGCTATTCAAGTTGCTTTCTTAAAGTTGCTATAGTTAATTTGAAACCATGTAAGTTGTCTGCATTTTTGTTCCGTCCATGGATGTAGTTACTTTGTGTTTGATGTGCATAAACATAATTTAACATGGAGTTATCCACTCGCCTAACTTGACTAGGTACATCTGAAGTTGTTTAGAGACTTGCGATTGTGTAAACAATATTTGCTTATCTTCATGATGACAATAAAAATATGTTTTATTAAACACCATTCAGTCTAGGATATAATGCTGGGGCATCTTTGTATTTTCCTTTTCTTAATGAAAACAACCTGCTTGATCCTATTATCATCCTTCATTACTTTGCTATTACTCCATCAATTACAGTATTTTATCTCTCCAGGAAAGACTGCTTTACCTCTTTTTGAGGAATTTTGTGTTTAGGGTGAGTCTATACTGTTCCTGTTGAAGTCAGCAATACAACTGTAGAGTATTATTAGGCAGAGAGGAACCTCATGAGGTTTAGCAAGGACAAGTGCAGAGTCCTGCATCTAGGAAGGAACAACCCCACGCACCAGCACAGGCTGGGGGTCGAATTGCTGAAGAGCAGCTCTGCAGACAGAGACCTGAGAGTCCTGATTGCTGGCTCATGTTTAGCTTATTATCAATGTGCCCTCGTGGCCAAGAAAGCCAATGGCATCTTGGGATGGATCAAGAAGAGTGTGGCCAGCAGGTCAAGGGAGGTTCTGCTCCCTCTCCTCTGCCCTGGTGAGGCCTCATCTGGAGTCCTGTGTCCAGTTTTGGGCTCCCCAGCTCAAGAGGGACAGGGAAGTGCTAGAGAGAGTCCAGCACAGGGTCACCAACATGATCAGGGGACTGGAACATCTTTCATATGAGGGAAGGCTGCGGGAACTGGGGCTGTTTAGTCTGGAGAAGAAGAGACTGAAGGGAGATCTTATTAACATCTATAAATATCTAAATGGTGGGTGTCAGGAGGTTGGGACATTACTTTTTTCTATTGTAGCTAGCAACAGGACAAGGGGTAATGGGATGAAGCTGGAACATATAAAGTTCCACTTAAACATAGAAAAAACTGTTTCATTGTGAGGGTGACAGAGCCCTGGCACAGGCTGCCCAGAGGGATCGTGGAGTCTCCTTCCTTGGAGGTCTTCAAGACCCACCTGGACATGTTCCTATGTGATGTGATCTAGGTGACCCTGCTTCTGCAGGGGGATTGGTCTAGATGATCTCTAAAGGTCCCTTCCAACCCCTACCATTCTATGATTATCATGTAGATCGTCTCTGAACATACAAGAAAAAGAGCTAATACCATGTCAGTCTCGACCTTGTTGCAACCTACTGTGTCAAAAGCTTTCCTCTTCTTGTAAGGAATGTAAGAGTATTCGTAACTGATGAAACTTGTGTTCAGTGAGTGGACAGCTGTTTGGAAGGCCCTACAGAGACTAGTAACCTACAACTTTGTCAAAGAATTTCTGAGCAGAGCCTTTGCCAAGTGTATTTGTTTGTTTACATTTTTCTGCTTTGGCAAGTTCATGGCAGAACTGCTACTAGGAGCAAAGCTAACAGGTAATTGACCAAAGATTTTTTAACAATGTCACATTGCAGACAGCTGTTCTCTAATCTTGTAAAGCTATTTATTAAAAACAGACACAAAATGTCCCTATAATGGAATTTTGCATTTGAGCAAAGTGTAGTAAACTGAGCAACACTGCTACTGAGTCAAAGTTGTAGTCTTATTAAAAACAATGCAAAATTATGCTTTTTGAGAATCCATTTATTGTGTATGCAGAAAAGGACCTACTTTAGTTGCTTATTAATAGCAAAGTATGTTACAGGAAAATTTATGGTGAGAGTGGATAAGGAAACATTACATTCTTCTATTTTGTAAATAAAAATAATTCTAGAAAAGCTGTCCAGAGACAAGAATATTTTTTTTTTTCAGTTAAAAATTGTCTCATCACTTCAGAGCTAATGGTAAATTTTGTGAGACTTCCAAAACTGGAAATAGGAGGTGTTTTTTCATTTCGTGGGGCTTTTGTTTTTCTGGTTTTTTTTTTTTTGTTTTGTTTCTTTCAGGGTTTTTTTTGTTTTTTTAGTTAAGCAAAGAAACAGACTGAATCTTCATTCCTTCCTTTAGCAGTTCCTGCTGTTATCTGACTTAGAAACAAAGCTAAATACTGTCTGTGAGTCATCTTCTTTTTGAGTCATCTTCTTTTCAGCCTGAGCCAACTCCAGTTTCAGTATGTGTATGCTTGTTTCTTTATAGTGACTTTTTCCCTCCTAAGTTAGTCATTTTTATCTCTTGGCACAAGCAGAGAAGTTAAAAACATCAACAAGCATGAGACACACTAAAAACATGCAAACAAACATCCAGTGTAATCTTCCAAACCCCAGAACATTCCTGTTCCCTTTACTTTTTGTTGATTGTGAGCTCATCTGATCTTTTGATGATATTGTGGTGGAGGGAGCAGGGAGGTGAATTCCAAGGCAAGGGTATACTGACCAGGAATGATATCTTAGAGACACTCTCCAATTAACTTCTGTTGGTGTGTCCAGTGCCCACAACAGGCATTATGGCATTTCATAGAGAAACGGCAGCAAATAGATTAGCGATGAAAAAACTGTTGTTAATCTCTTGCAAGATTTGCTGTTTGAAGAAACATCTGTGTATCTATTTACCAAGGAATGCTGAAGCAATGCTGAAACTTTAATTTTGCTACAATTATTTTTGGCACTTAAGAGGTGACCAAATAAATCTGTTATCTGTTAACCGGCTTAGACTGGTTTAGGTGAAATTGAAGCCCATGTTGTTTGTGGTGGTGGTTCTACCGAGTCAAGGACTGGTTTGAAGTCATTGCTAAAAACCTGTTGTGGGAAAGGATGGAGCAGAAAGCAATTTGATTGTAGGAGAATCAACGCAATCTCAAAATGAAAGTCTTACAATAAGTGGTGGTCTACCATTAATCTGCTCTAGTGCTAGAGTTTAGCCAATAGCTCAGGTCGTCTTGTTGCAGAATGAACTATAGAGCTGGATGGGCTGTTGAGATTTCCAGCCCCTTTGCCAAGACAAAGTGAATAGGTATTTCCTGCTTTGGTAGGGCACTTAGGCTGGCCCAGGCTTCCTTGGTGAATGTGTGAGAGCAGACTGTTAGGTCACAGCAGACTGTTAGGATGTCACTGACATCTTTCATTTTGTTTATAGTGTTTATAGAAACATAGGCAGAGCATCTCTGCTAGTCTCTGACAGATACATCACTGCAGTGAGAAGGACCGCAGTGTATTAATCTTTTGGATCATTTTACTTTCCTGATTTCAGTCTGAATTCTCTAACAAATTAGCATCTTCCATGGGCATATTACTTGAACTGGCTTCTAAAAACAGCAGTTCACCATATGCACTCCCCTGCCCCTTCCTGCCTCCTGCTTTGCATAAGTTGGAAAGCATTTGCTGACTTAAAATTGTATTTATTATTGACTTTTAAATCTGAATGGGCTGGTAACCAGGTTACTGTGGGCAAGTGAAAGGAGTATAACTGCGTATCACACTGACATTGCAAGCATTGGCTATGTTGCAGAATATTAGAGGTAGAAAGTTAATTCTCTTTGCCCCTAGACCTGAAAAAAAGTGGTCAGTCTTTACTTGTGTCCCTTCAGGTTCCACGAGACAAAGCACCTCATCAAGGATCTTGGAGTTTATACTCAATCTGGTTGAAGCAGAAGGTGTCTCAGTTCTGCATTGCTGCTTTATGTGGATATGTGAAAGAGGATTCTGGAAGAGCCCTGGAAGAAGGGTGCAGCTGGAAGTAACACAGGGAATGTGTGAACTGCTGCTTAGTCTGGTAGTCAAAATCTCCTTGAATGTACTTTTTCTAGCACTGTCTACCAGGCCAGACTATCCTCAGGTGGTGGAAATGTGACCTGTCTTAAAGGCAGTGATGTGTGAGTCCTTTCCTCTAATTGTACTACAGCATCAGCAGACCATTTTACTGGCTCTTTGAGATTGCTTTTTTCAGGATATGCTGTGCTATGCTTTGTCTGTGAGTAATGCAGAGGTTATTTTACTTTTCTTTTATATGTCCTGGTTCACACAACTGATAAGCCTGCTTATGTTCACATTGTGTTCTTCTGCTTCTCTCTTACATGTTCTAATGAATATTTCTTTAAGAATAATTGCAGTGCTACCACTGCTGTCTTCAGTGAGGGATGAGGTACTCTTCTGCATTCTTAGTTCAGATTCTGCAGGTGCAGGCTGTGCTTACTGACTCATGTATGTTTTGAAACAGCCTTAAAAAGGTCATCCACAACTGTCAAGCCAAAAGACTTCTGTTTAAAAACAAAAGGTTATAATCAGTTAAGTAGGAAGGTTGCTTAATAGAGTTTCAGTGGACTGTGCCAACTACAGTTAAACTCTTAGCATGATCTTCTGATACGTATTTTCTGGACTATTCCCGTATGTGGTGGATGTCAGTCCTGTTCCATGGTAAGAGAAGTAACCCCAAACAGATATACAGAGATCTTTTTTAAATCATAGAGAATTGAATTTCTTTGTCTTACACAGGTGTGTGTGTTCAACTTCATTACATACAATCCACCTCAGATCCTGGCACTGCTGTAATACTATGGACTTTTTTTCCACTACACACATTTTTAATGCTAATTTAGACTCTAGCACTTTTGTTTTTGCATATCCCTTTGAATATGGCAATAACATGTTCTAGAATATAGACATCATATGGTGAGACTTCTGTTGAGTTGCAAAACTAGGTAATAGTTGCAAATGCAGCTAAAGGTTAATTAATTCAGATAATTTAATCAGATGTAAAAGTAAAAAAATCTTCTAATCATTTGACTCTCAAACTGGGAGAGTTTTTTTCAGTTTAAGGAACAGTACTTTGAAAAGGAAAAAAAAGCACCTTTTGTTTAAAGGCTGCTTAATGCATATAAGGGATGAAACAAAGGAATGGTAACTTCATGCTTTAAATACTGGGTCTAGTTTTGCTGGAGGGTTTTTTTTTTGAGAGCTGGGAAATTATGTCATGTGGGACAAGAGACTGATGGGGGTCAAATTAAAGGGAAATTTGTTTGTTTGTTTAGGTGTTAGTCTGACTAAAACAGGATTTTTATTTTTTCATATACAATTTCTCCACTTAATTGGTAGACTTAATTGGATTTAGAGTGAATAAATTACAAAGAATAAATTCAGAATAGACATGGACATGATTTGACTTATCTGTGTGCTTCAGTAATATCAAATGTCTGCAAACAATTGTTATATGAATAAAAAATGAAAGTAAAGATATATATATAGGAAGAAGGGTAGGTAATAAAGGTAAAGAATGTCAGTAAGGAAATCTACCACTTTAGGGCAGAAGTCTTGCCTGACTGTGTGCTTCATTCCTTGAACTTATGTTCATGAAGGAGATTCCTACCTAAAAATGCCAAAACTATTTCTGTGACCTTTTGGAGGCACTGAGCACAACTTTTGCTTTTGTAATAGCCTAACCTGCATAAGATATGTAATTTATATTATTTGGTTATGATCATATTGTACTAAGTAAAACTTTTACCTGTTAGGTACTTTGCACTGGACCTGTTTTACCACGTCCAAAAAATCAAAGGACTCATCTGTGTCTTACATCTATGATATTTTCTGATTCTATATCCTCTCAGTCTAATGAAAGCTAAATTTACCTAAGCTGCTTTTAATGGTCATTTGTATATGCTAAGGTCTTGTTCATGTTCGTATCCTATTCCATATCATATGGTTATTGCAGGCTGCTTAGCATGTTACTCTGTGTGCTAAGTGATCAGGATTAAATGATAGGCGTGCAGTGGTTTCTGGCATGCTGGCTTTTGAAACTGCCTTGTTTTTCAAGTCCCTCCCCATCCCAGAGGTAACAGACCTCTCTCTGGAGATGGAGTGCACTTGAGCTTTCATTTGTTCCTGCTTCAACGGCCATACATAAGGTTTTCAAGCACAAAAAAGATGTTATCAGGGTTAGTGTGAACTGCATTCTGCAAATTGTTTGAAGGTGCCGCTAGTGGAGCTCTAAGTACCTCTGAGGCTCTGCCTATAGCAGGTGAGTTCCTGGATCTACTTTGCCAAGGAACTGTGTGATCTAAGGCAACATTTTAAAAAATTTCCTTGCTTATTGAGTGCTTTTTAACCTCTCTTTACAGTGAGACCTTGACAGCTTCCTGAAAACTGAAATAGTTAAACTTTAGTAGTTTTTCTACAAAAAAGAAAATTATGACTGTTCTTCTGGAAGTGGTTAAGAACTCCCACTATCCTGTCCATAGTAGATTGACACTGGTTTGTGCCAAGAGCTACTGTCAGTGAAATTAATATTGTTCCCAAGAGGTCACATAACAGAGTGTTGCCAGTAGAAATGACGGTGCAGCAGATTCTCAAACTGTTAAGGCTGTAATGCAAGTCTCTCTAACTAGAGCTTGTTCACCCAGCTTGGAGGCTGTTCCCACTCACTGGAAACCTCAGAAGGAACAAAAGCAAAAGTCTTCAGTTTTGTTCCCATTCCTTGTGTTTTAAATGTCTTGTAGGTATTAGAGTGGGGCTATGCTGGCTGTATAGCAGAGAGCTTTGATGTTTCCAGCCTTTAGCTGATAGCTGATAATGACTAACAACTGACTGACTGACGGTGGGTCACAAAGCTCTTTGCGGGGCACAGTGGTCCTGTTTGTTCCCATTGCATGTGAAGGGAAGTGACTCACTGAAGGTTGCAACTGTGGCAGGTTCAGGAATAAAACGGTGGTACACTGAGCTGAACTGTCTGATGCTTTATCCAGTAGGTCAGTTGGTCTTCGCAAAATCAGAAAATCAGTTTCTCAGAAACAGAGAGTTAAGAATTTCAACATTTTTATACCTGAAAGGAATAACTGTGCTCTACTTCTAGGAATAAGGTTTGGGAAATTATGGAATTACTGGGTGACCTACCTCTTGTGCAGACAGTGGTAAAAGTGTAACACTGAAAGCAGGGACATTGAAAAACAGGGATATCAAAAACATACCTTTCCACACTCATAAAGCATTTCATGGACTATTTGTGTGCAGCTCATTTAAAAAAATAATAGGCATTTTTCAAATAGTAAGCTAAACTGATACAATTTACTGCAAGGTATTTTCATAAATCATAATCAAAGCACTGAATTTTGACTTTGCCCTTTTGTACTTGAAACATTGCATATAGTGTAGTTATTGAAATCTAGAAAGCTTTTTTTATTTGCAAATTCCTTCTGAATAAATTAAGATTTTAATGGATTTTATTATTGAATAATATATATACTTATATTGACATTTTTAGCTATTTATTGTCAGCGTCATTCAAAGATGATCTTCTGAATATTTGCTACATTTTAAGATTTGTTCCTGCATCTGCATTCACTGAAACAGCTGCAGCAATATTGGATATTTTTTCCCTTCTGCCACTTGTTACAATTCTTGCGGCAGAAGTGAGCGTCCTTACAGCAGGGTCATGAGAGCAGTTCACAAGAAGGCTCCTGTGCCTGTTATTAATTACTTAATATTAATATACTTACTTAATATTAGTTACCTAATATTACTTCATTAAGTTCTGGCACCATTATCTTCAGTAATGTTGACATCAGAGATACATCAGCTCCTTAGCAGTTGAGACCTGGTGATTAGGGTAATGTGATGAGGAGAGGTTTTGGTGAAAGGCTAACATGGAAAGATGTGATTTTAAGAGCCTTTTTAAAATAGAGTGCATCTAGAAAAGTGATCCTGGTTCCGCTGCTTCTCCTCAGACTTTCTCATATCTGATGCAGCCGATTGGAGGAGCAGAATTAAACTGTGTATGAGAGTGATGGAGGAGGAGAGAATTACAGAATAATTTGGGTTCTAGGGGATTTCCCAAAGGCTGTCTTATCCAGCCCCTGGACTGAGCAGAGCTAACTTCAGAGCCAATGCAGTTGTACAAGGCCTGGTCTGGTCAAGCTGTGAAAACTTCAGGAAATACATTGCACAGCCTGGGCACTAATTCTTGTGTTTGACATACAACTTCTCCGTGAAATTTCTTTTTACTAATGCATGCTTATGAGTCAGGCTGATTGTCTCTGCCATGTCAATGTTCCATCCTGCTTTTTTTTTTTTTTTTTTTTTTAATTTGGAAATGTGTCATGAGAAGGTACTTTGCTGGCAACACGAGAGATGTGCCAACAGAGGTACTTTGAAATGCTTTTAAGTACAAAAGCAATCCACATTTTCCTGTTCTGATCTCTCTTTCCCCTGCTTCATTGATGTCTTCATTTAGATCTATATGAAAAGAAATTATAACTTGTCACTGGGAACATCTTTCTAATTATAGTGTGAAATATCCAGTGTGCCTTCTTTTGAAAGCTCCAAATAATGTATTATTAAATTATAACTTGCATCATTAGAAATATTACTTGTTGCATAAAATTTTAATAATCAGTAAACCACCAACCCCCCCACTTCCCTGTTCTTGTGTGCTGCCTCCAGATGAAAACCAAACCAGATGCTGATGGCCCGGAACATGATGGTAGATTACAAAGACCATCTGCTGTATTTATTAAGCCCTAACTTTTAAAGGCAAATAAGTGCAATAGTATTGCTTTGATTTTTATAGTGACAGTCTATACAGTGCCTATTTTGTACTGAAAAAAAAGGGAGGATGCTGCTTTTATGTGAAATGTTTCTGTCAGCCAGGAAGAGTGAGATGCACTGAGAAGCTTTTAAGGTAGCATCAGGAAAGATAGGGTGGGAATGGCAAACTAGAGCACAAATGCTGCAATGCTGCAATAAAGTTCAGTTAATGAAGGAACACAAATAGTCAATTAAGTACACTCTGCATATTTTAATGTTATATAAAACATGATAAAAAAGCAGTAAAATTCTGATTATTTCTTCTTTTCCTATTTAATGAGCCCTCATTGCAAACATCATATTGGCATGTCAGTTGAAAATGTCCTTTATGTTTTTATAAGAAAATAAGAGAAAACTTGTTTAAACTCTGTTTCTATATTGTAAACCATGACTGTTGCCCATGCAGTCTGCAACTGATCTATGGAGTTAAATGAGACAGGATTTCTGTTGTACTTACACTGGTGCACTTCTGTGAACGTGGAGGTAGCAGGTGAAGTTTCCCATTACTGACACCTTTGAATTTTGTCTTGTCCTTTTTTCAGTGGGCATTGTTAACTTCCTTTTTATACTGACAGAGCAGAGACACTGAGAATTTATTAGGCATAATATATGGTATCATTCCTTGGATAGTTTTAATTCAGCATAAACAAGTGCTTCCTCTGAGCAGAGCTGTCCCTCTCTGCCTCCCTCCACTCCCACTGCTTTTGCCTGTGCTGCCTCCTTAGTGATCGTATTTGAATGACTCCCAGTGACCTGGTGGAGGGAAATCATCTGGGTTATAATGGATCATTATGAAATGAGCCACCACAAAGCTGTTATTTCTTCAGCCTGGTTCAGGATTTGGCTTCACAGGTGTATGTGGAAGCTCAAAGCAGAGGAGCAGTGGGGATGGGGAGGTGAAGCAGGAGGTGGAGACAGAATACGACCTGCGTGTCAGCAGCCGCGTTTTAGTTTGGTGATTTAGTTTGGTACTAAAAAATGCAGAAATGCCTCTAAACATATTGCTTTTCTGACTGTTGTTTCAGAAAGAAGTTATTAAACCTAAAGTGACTGCTTGTTTTTTTTTATAAAGAGCAGCCATTTTCTTTGCAGATCCCTTTCTGTTTTGGAGGAGGTGAGAATGAAGTATGAGGTGGCCTTCCCTTTTTTGAAATAACTTATTCAGATTCATAGCAGATTCTATTTATACTGAGAACAGGTGAGAGAATACACTCTTCAGTTTCCTTTCACTAATGACCCGTTTTGGTTTCTCCAGAGAGCTTTGCAGACATACCTGTGAACCTCACATTGCAAGCTCTGCTGAATACAGATTTTTTTTTTACAGATCTTCTGACAGCTTTTTGACCTTTTTCTGTTACACCTAAGTATATGAAGTTTAAGATGATCAGGGGAAGGTCTTTCCTTTATAAAGAGTTTTATATTTAATTTGAAATAAATATTAATGGAGAGAGCTGTTCCATGGGTGGTTCTTCATTATCCATGAGTTCTGACAGCAGGTTTCAAGAGGAACGGTGGGGGAAGGCTGTTTGTTACGAATATTATTTGGCAGAAAGTCAGGCATATTCTATGGTTTTATATGAATGATGTCTGCTGAAAGCTAGCTTCCCAACCAACTCTGCTTGCTGTGCCTTAGCAACCATGAGGAAAAATCTGCTGCCACATGGAAACGGATTGGGATTCATGACAACACTCTCTATATCCAGCCACTCTTAAATAACGGTAGCATTTCATCTACTAAATACAGCACCCATGTCTTTTTTTCTGCTTAAAACTCCTATAATTGAGACAGTAGCAAGCAATGTCAAATGCAAAAATTTTAAAGTGACAAAGTGATAAGCCAAATTGTTCAGTAATTTTATCTCCCTTCCCCCTACTCCTTGCCTGGCATAAGTAAGCATTGGGAATAAATGAGCATTTACTTCTGCAGAAATTTCTGCCTTCTTGTGTTGCAAGTTGAGGAGTGTGTATTGGGCAGGTACAGCCTAGCTTTGTTCCAGGATTTGTATTCAGCTCCAGGGCTGGAGTGGAAACTCTAATTATTACAGTTGCTTGCTTTCAGCAAAAAATAGGGTTCCATCATTTGTAATAGTTGCAGTAGTTTGTGTTACTGTTCTCGCATTATCGTTGTCATGGTTCATAATGAGAGAAAGAAATCTGTCTAGGAAAAAAATAATTACTTTTTGATTTGTGTGTGGAGTGGGAGAGAAGCCTGAGGGAAATTAAGTACATACCTGAGGTGGACCTTTAAAATTTTTCCTGGGCCACTGTATTGTTGGAGTTAAATGACTAGTAAAGAAAGAAAAGCACAAACATGATTGTTTTTGAGAGCAATTTGGCTTCAACCTTATTTCTCATCCCTTTCTGTATGCTATCTCTCATGGTTGGAATGTGATAAGTTTCCAACATGAATACTTGTGAAAGTGTATTTTAGTCTTGGATACTTCAATGCTTGTCTGAATCTGTCTGAATCTATAATTTCCTTTGTGGTCACATTAGCCAATTTAGGATTCAGGTGTTGAGTAGTTGCAGAAATCCCCCTGTCAGGGAGTAGAAATGTTCTCATTACCAGGTAGTCTGTACGTGCTATACCATCTGCTTTCAAAATGAGATGATTTATTTTTTCAGACTATTTATACTTGGGGAATAAGCTCTGATAGAGCACAACACTGAAGCGTTTGCTTAAAATTAAGTACACTGAGTAATCCAATTTGGAATGGAGAAGTGCTATACTGAATTCTTCAGGAACATAGTGATAGTGCCCTGAAACTATCAACAATTGTGTTCTTAAATTTGTGCAAAAAGTGTTTCTAGAGCTGGCCATAATTGTGGAGTTTATCATGGGCATGTTTGCAAATGAAGCCCTGATCAGATAGACAAATATTGATGAATGTGCTATAAACTGAAAACAGAAAAAGTTTGATTATGCACTGCAGACTCTTAATGTGACATTACGCTCAATTTTTGGTAATACAACCAGTTAAAAAACCTAGCTAGTTGAAAAACTTGGAGTAGAAGTGTAAACAATTTGCTATGGAGGAGGAGTCCCAACTCTGCCTTTTCTGTTTTATTTTAGTTTTAATATAAATCCTGCTGTAAAAGATTTAGGAAAAGGAATAATCCTGATTAATAAAAAAATTATTTCTTCCCTATGTTTTCCAAAGTTTTGTTTTTTCTTGCTAACAGCACATAAATACCAGAAGCTCTTAGAAGATGGACAACACATTTGTGTCCAATATTTTAAATTATTATTATTTTTATGTAATTTCTATGTCCTCTTCTGTAGTGTTAGAGCATAACTTCTAGTGTAGACAGGTTGCTGGCTGCTACCACTGTACGAAATCCCAGCTGAGGAAAGCACTTGAACTGGAACTCCAAGCACTCTTGTTTTGTTTCTTTCTGAGCACGATGGTGACTAAATTGCTAGCAGATGTATGGAGCATTGCTGTTGCTACTGTGACTGCAGTGCTGGCAATGGCGAAAATATCAGCAGTTGTTGGAACAGCTTGGGCAGGAGGCAAAGCGCAAGCAACTTGTAGCAAGTCATCCTCTGAAGTTGAGATGAGGCCAAAACAAAATCCCAAATCTAAAAATGAGGAGAAAATTCAAATATATCTCCAAAAAGTATGACTGAAAACATGTGCTATAGTATCTTTAGCCCTTGATTAGACTGTTAACCAGGTTGTGGTAAATGCATAGGGAGTTGCATAGTGGAGCCAGTTCAATACTCTGCTGAATAAAGAACAAAGTCAGCATCTCACAGTAAGATAACAGCTTGATCTTTCCAATGGGGACCAAGATGTGCCTTCATTAGTACACTTTGCTTGTTGTGTAGTATGTCATGGGGAAAGCTCTTTCAAAACTTTTAAAAAATCAGTTTGTGATCATCTTAAAATGTTGTTATCAATATCTTTTGTGTGCTTAGCTTTTAATAATGGCAGAGATTCTCAATATATTTAAAAGTCATTTTCCGGCTGAACCAGTACTAGTTTAAACACAGATATAGACCTTGCATAGTAGTATCAGTTATTGAATTAGATACTGCTTCTAAAAGTCTAGCTGGAGTATTTGATTCTTTGGCTAATAGTTAGTCGTATAGATTGTAATGAAGTATTTCCCCCTGGTTGTTTTAAACTATTTGCTGATCATTTTATTGTAATCTTCCCACTCTTTTAACTCTAGGGCTGTTTCTAGTGGTTTTAAATACCACAGTAAATGCATTTGTAATTTTTCCCAGACTATATCCATGTTATATTCAGATATGAATCCTAGTAATCCTATTCCAAAACCTTCTCCTGGACCACTTGTCCCAGCTATGCTCTTCTGTCATATGCAAGTTGTATCCTTGAGCTAGGATTCTGTCCCTGTGCCAAATTATATTTTACACTCCCGATCTTGCAGCCCAAGACATCAATTCCCTGCCTCTTTCTTCCTGCATTACCAGTAGGAAGCTCAAGCCACCTATGCACACCTACTCATGTATGATGGGAGAGCTGTCCTGGAGGACACTCAGCATTTTGAATCTGTTCCACACATGGTCCCCTGTCTCACAACCACACATGCAACCTCATTCTCATATCCTCCCTGACATGTGGTTTGGCAAAGCTTCTCCTCAAGCTGATGAGGAACACAGGGAAACTTCAGCATAGAAGTGCCTGGAATATGGCACTTGGCATGGGCAGTGATAGCTGTTCCAAAGTCATTTTCAGGAGAGATTGTTTGCGTGATGATTAATGAATTTGCTTTAAAGATGCATTTTCATTCATTCAAAGAGTTATTTGTAAGTGTACTTCGAATTATCTTGACTGGCTTGAGAGTTGGCCAGAGAGGAACCTCATGAGGTTCAACAAGGACAAGTGCAGAGTCCTGCATCTGGGAAGGAACAACCCCACGCACCAGTACAGGCTGGGGGTCGAACTGCTGAAGAGCAGCTCTGCAGAGAGAGACCTGGGAGTCCTGATTGATAATAAGGTAAATATGAGACAGCAGTGTGCCCTCGTGGCCAAGAAGGCCAATGGCATCCTGGGATGGATCAAGAAGAGTGTGGCTAGCAGGTCAAGGGAGGTTCTACTCCCCCTCTACTCTGACCTGGTGAGGCCTCATCTGGAGTCCTGTGTCCAGTTCTGGGCCCCTCAGCTCAAGAGGGACAGGGAAGTGCTGGAGAGAGTCCAGCGCAGGGCCACCAAGATGATCAGGGGACTGGAACATCTTTCATATGAGGAAAGGCTGCGGGAACTGGGGCTGTTTAGTCTGGAGGAGACTGAGGGGAGATCTTATTAACATTTATAAATATCTAAAGGGTGGGTGTCAGGAGGTTGGGGCATCACTTTTTTCTATAGTAGCTAGAAACAGAACAAGGGGTAATGGGATGAAGCTGGAACACAAAAAGTTCCACTTAAATATGAGAAAAAACTATTTCACTGTTCAGGTGAGGGAGCCCTGGCACAGGCTGCCCAGAGGGATCGTGGAGTCTCCTTCCTTGGAGGTCTTCAAGACCCGCCTGGACATGTACCTATGCAACCTGATCTAGGTGACCCTGCTTCTGCAGGGGGATTGGACTGGATGATCTCTAAAGGTCCCTTCCAACCCCTACCATTCTATGATTCTATTCTAATTGAGTAGTGTGTCAAAATAATTTGGGACAAGCAGCCTGTATTTACCAAATACCTTCAAGAAGCAGTGCCCACAGCAGCCCAAAGGTTGGGGTTTTCAACAAAGCCTGGACCTCCAGTCCACTCAATGTTCTTTCTGTCTCTGGAAGGGGACTGCCCAGTTTGTCTGTAACAGCCAAAGTATAGTCTGCTGAATGGAGGTGTGCTCAGTAGCACAAAACAAAGGGATCCAGCCCTCAATCATCTTCATAGCCCTCTTCTGGACTCACTTGAAGAGGTCCAGGCCTTTCTTGTGCTGGGTGTTGAAGAGCTGAATGGAGAACTGTGGTCCCATGAGAGCAGAGTAGAGGGAGAGAATCACCTCCCTTGACCTGCTATCTTTTGATGCAGCCCAGAATGCAATTAGCTTTCTGGGCTGTGAGTGTGCATTGCTGGCTCATTCAGTTTTTCATCCACCAATATCCCCTAGTCATTCTGCACAGGGCTGCTTTCTAGCCACTTATCACTCAGCCTGTATCCATATTTGGGATTGCCTCAACCCCGGTGCAGGACTTTACATTTGGCCTCACTGAATTTTGTGAAGCTTGCATGGGCCCACATCTCTAGCCTGTCAAGGTCCCTCTGGATGGCATCCCTTCCCACCACTCATCTGTCCATGTCTACAACAAAGATATTGCTGGTCCTGGGCTCATGAGGAACATCACTCACTGGTCTCTACTTGGACATCAAGCCATTGACTGCAACTCTATGGGTGTGACTATCCAACCTATCCACCAAGTAGTTCACCTGTCAAACCCATGCCTCTTTATTTTAGAGATAAGGGTGTGTGTGGCACAGTGTGAAATGCTTTGTACGAGTCCTGATACCTGACATCAATCGCTCTTCCCTTGTCCAACCTGTTTTAGAAAGTCACCAAATTTGTCCTTTTTGCTGGGTTTGGTCTTATGCTGTTGTGTAACTGCATCCCACAGTAGCAATATTTTCCCTGGCTGTGCTCTTAATACTGAGGAGCAGGCCAGTGCAATGCCAGGGGCTGTAGTTCCCACTGGCATTGCTGAAATGAGCTTGCTGATGATAATGTTGTTAGTACTAGCCTGCGAATGGAGCAGAGAGCAGGGAATCTATGTGTAAGCTTTGACCATGCTGTTGCAGTGAGTGAAGCTTGCTGAGTGAAAGACTTGGAGAGAAAGCAAGTGAAGTGATGTGTTATAGGGCTGCTGCAGAGCTAGGGTGGTAATGATGTGCTGGCTAGGAAGAGTAAGTGGAATCCGAGGCAATGTTGTACTCTTACAGCATCTTGATTGGGTATGGAAGAGGAGAATTAAGTTTTTATGTTATAGTATTTCCATACGGAGCTATTTTTAGACATGGAACTACACTAACATTCATGATGAACATGGAGCATAACCAATGTTAGATGCTTCTGTGGTTCCACATCACTTCCCTTTCTAAAAATACAGTAACAAGAATATAGGGTGGAAAAATACAGGGGGAATTACTGAAATATGGATTCTGTAATTCTTACAGGATGTCCATGCACCAGTACAGGCTGGGGATTGACCTGCTGGAGAGCAGCTCTACAGAGAGGGACCCGGGAGTCCTGTTTGATAATAAACTGAATATGAGCCAGCAATGTGCCCTCGTGGCCAAGAAGGCCAATGGCATCCTGGGATACATCAAGAAGAATGTGGCCAGCAGGTCAAGGGAGGTTCTGTTCCCCCTCCTCTCTGCCCTGGTGAGGCCTCATCTGGAGTCCTGTGTCCAGTTTTGGGCTCCTCAGCTCAAGAGGGACAGAGAACTTCTGGAGAAAGTCCAGCACAGGGTCACCAAGATGATCAGGGGACTGGAGCATCTTCTTTATGAGGAAACTGGGAACTCCCTTATGTGGGAACTGGGCTGTTTAGTCTAGAAAAGAGGAGACTGCAGGGGGATCTCATTAATATTCACAAATATCTAAATGGTGGATGTCAGGAGGTTGGGGCATCACTTTTTTTCTTATTGTATCTAGTGACAGGACAAGGGGTAATGGGATGAAGCTGGAACACAAAAAGTTCCATTTAAACATAAAAAAAACTATTTCACTGTGAGGGTGAGGGAGCCCTGGCACAGGCTGCCCAGGGAGAGTGTGGAGTCTCCTTCCTTGGAGGTCGTCAAGACCCACCTGGACATGTTCCTGTGTGACCTCATCTAGGTGGACCTGCTTTGGCAGAGGGGCTGGACTAGATGATCTCTAAAGGTCCCTTCTAACCCCTACGACTCTGTGATTTTTTTTTTTATGATGGATATACCAAGTGTGAATTGGATCCCTCTCAAAGTAAGGAATGAATTATGCTGCCTACAAATTGGAATAATGTGAGAGACTGGCACACAATCCTCTCAAGTTGTCAATGCACCTGCACACAGTATCTTCCATTCTGCTTCCAGACTTCTTTTAGGCAATGTTTATTTGTGTCTTGTATGGCTTGTAGTAATATAGAGATTGCCAGTAAGCATCAGGGTAAACATTATCTCATCTTTTAACACTGACAAGATGTGGAAATATGGTGAGTAAAGGTGGGGTAATGTGACTCTTGTAGAGATGTTTATTCTTCCTGTTTGCCTCCCAGAGTTGTGGTTCACTGTTAATTTTGTAACTTTAAATCCCCAATCTTTATTGATCAGCAGTAAAGTTTTGGCATTTGCATTTCCCTGCTGTGTGCAGTTATTTGTCATTTTCCTTTCTCCTCAAATATGAATCCTCTATAATTTTATTGAGTGATCAGCTATTTGCACATTAAATGAAACTGCCTAGAAAGTCCATTTCTCCTCTGTGACATTTCATTATTTTGTATAATCGCATTATGTCGCCTGTAATCTCTCCTTTGTAAGGTAAATAGTCACAGTCTTTCTGTCTCTTCTCATAATAAAATATACCCAAATCCTTTATTATTGCTGCTACTATTGTATTAATCCCCTCTAACATTGGCCCATCCTTTTTTGGAGATGCTGTTACCAGTGCAGCATGTGACATGGCAGGGATAATGCTGATCTACATTAGAGCAATGTTGCCTCCTCTCTGGTTATGATTTTATTCATTATTTATCCTTTTTTTTTTTTTTTTAACTGCAGTTAAGAATTTCATTTAGAAGAGTGAGAAGTGTTCTGTGACCCTGAGGTGGTGGTGTGGTTTAACTCCAGCTGTTAACTAAGCTGCATACAGCCGTTTGCTCACTTCATCTGGGTGGGGTGGGGGAGTGAATCACAAGGGTAAAAGTGTGAAAACTTCTGTGTGGGTTGATATAAAGATGGTTTAATGTGTAAAGCAAAAGCCAGACACCAATGCAAAGCAAAAGAAGGAATTCGCTCACCACTTCCCATGGGCAGGCAGTGCTCAGCCATCTCTAGGACAGCAGGGCTCCATCACATGTAACCCAAAGGTTACTTGGGAAGGCAAACATCATCACTCCAGATGTCCTCCTTCTTCCCTCAGCTTTATGTGCTGAGCATGATGCTACATAGTCTAGGACATCCCTTGGGTCAGCTGTGTTCAGTTGTCCCATCTGTGTTCCCTCTCAGCTTCTGCAGACCCAGTCCACTCCCTGGACGGGTGGAGTGAGGAGCAGAAAAGACCTTGACTCTGTGTAAGCACTGCTCAGCAGTATTGAAAACATCCCTGAGTTATCAGCACTGTTTGCAGCACAAATCCATAACATAGCCCCCCTTTAGCTACTAGGAAGACAGCCAAAACCAGCACAGGTGTCTTTACTGAATTGATAAAATTTGCTTTTGTAATTATGTCTTCTTCCTCTAGTACATGCTGCTTTTAATGTGGAGCTCTTCATGGTAACTGTCTTTTCCCCTAGTTTGGTTTTTTTTTTTTTTTTTAGATTTACCCTCAAATTCTTCACTGTCATTTTTGGTGCTTTCTGATCCACAGAGTTCTGTGTTGCCTACAGATTTACCACCTCATTGCTCATCTTCTTTTCCAGGTCAAGAAAAAATAAACAACACAGAACTGACTTTAGCAAATGTTTTCTATTAGTCTACTGAGATCATTTGATAAAATCGTTTTATTTAGATTTCAATTGCTAAAAGATCTAGATTGCTGCTACTTTTTTTTTTTCTGTACAAAACCCAGAATGAAACTAAAGCTCTGACAAATTGTCTTATAGACCCTGTCCAGAAGAATTTCAAATCCCTATTTGGAAACTCCTTCAAACAAGGTACTTGTCAAGCTTCTTTTTAATTCCATTTTACCAAATGATATATTCAGATTTTTTTTACTTTGTTTCAACCTCAAGATTGTAGCTTTGAAGACACTTGTGAATGTGGCCTGCACTTAAATCCAGTTATAATTTGTGTGTGTTAGTAATGTGTACCTCTGTTCCTGAATTTGCAAACTAAACTGTTGTGAATTTTAATGTGTGGTGGCTGCTGAGCCATTTAAACAGTTGCTGCCATTTATTTTACTTTTACAATATTTGAGAGCTTTGGTTTTACATCTCACAGGACTTTATGGTCTCAGAATTATTTTGTATTCCTTGAAAGATTCCTAAACATAGTAAACATAACAAACAAACAAAAGTGAAACTAGGGCATTGTTTTTCTTTCAAGTCAGTTGTTTGTGTTATTGTTTTGTTTTGCTGGTTAGGTAGGAAACATCACAGCAGAAGCCCTTGTTAAATTTGTCAGTAAGGAATGGTAGGAATCCAGATGGAACATGGTTTTATGGACAATGGAATCAGGTCTTGTTTTAATAGACACATCTGCAGCCATGAGGTGTATGGTAGAAATCAGATGTGGGGGAAGTCACAGCTGTGTCCAATCTGAAAGATCACATCCTCCTGGCAAGGTACAGATGAACTGACCTGTAGGTAACATAGGATGCCTCCAAAGTTTCCGAATAAAAAGAAAAAACATGTGAAATGGCATTTCAGTGTCTGTTAGGCTTGTATTAAATTATTTAACTCAAATACATGTGGAATAATGTTTAATTTTAACTATATTTTTGTGGTTTTGCAATGGCTAATATAGTCTTTTTGCTTTGCTAGAATAATGCTTGTTTTCATTTGAACTTGTCTGTTGTTCAAAGGTAACGCTGATGGATAGTAAAATCTCCACATTTTTAAGGCATTTCTAATGTAAAAGTCCAGATTGTGAGGGCATCTGCAACCTATACAAGTGGATATGGCAGAAGCTGGGATGCATTTCCTATGAGACTTTGACTACTTGTGTGTCATTTAAATGGGCAGAAGGCATTGCTCAGAGTGAGGGAGCAGACAGTGGCAAGGTGATTTACTACAGTGCGAATAAATCCCCATATGTCACAGTTTTCAATTTCTCTTTTTATTCAGATATATGGAGAAAGTTCTTCCTGTGCTGGAAGAGCTCTCAGGAATATTTTCACTCTACAAGCATCTGACCTGATTAAAGACAGGGTGTACCTCACTGGCATTTGCAGGTAACCTGAGATCGTTCATTTTAATCAACTGAATGGGTTTTAGTTGTATTTGTCTATGTGCTGATTTGACAAAAGAGTAAATTCTGAGAGTGAGATTTTGTGTGTGTTACTAAGAATCTAAAATATTTTCTAAATATTTTTTTTTTAAAATCTCATGTTCAATTTATGTTACTTTGTCAATTGTCAGAAAGCAGCAGTGGCCTGATTGTATGTCCATTTATTTAATTGCTTATGATTTTATGTACGATTGTGTTTGTTATTTTGTTGAAAACAAAGAGTATTAAATTCAGCCCTGGTCTGGAGTTATAAAAGAAATTAATTGAATTCCTAAGATTTAGGTACATGGTGGTTTTTGCATATAATTTATGGAATATTTCTGTAATGAAGTGATTTGTGTTGTTTTACCGCATAGATGCTTCCTTCTGTTTCCAGTTATACCAAAATATGCAGGTCTCTATTCTAACACCATTCATTCATATCCATATGTAAGAAACAATTTTTTATTATTTAAAAAGATAAGTTTACCAATAATGTGAAAGACGAAGTACATCCTAGAGCAACAATCTCAAGGTCTTACACAGGTGTTGTATAGCTGTGTTGCTTATGCTTAAGCTCAGGAAGGAAATGAGATTCTGAAGTTAAAAGCTGAATTTTATTTAGCACTTACGCATCTTTGGATGACTGTCTATATGCAGCACAAATTGGTAAAAATATTAGTTATTGTAAAGTGTGCCACATGAATTAGATATGTAAGGGAACTTACTCATTTAACACAACTTCTCTCATTGTAACTAAGGGCATCCCCTGAGACTTGGCAGAATAATTTCTTCTCTTCAAATGAATGGGATTATGAAAATTAGTAATTGAGACAAAGGGTTTTCTCTCTGAACAAAAGGATTCACTTTTAATAGCTTTAAAAATAGCTCTTTATAATAGAAGAACATATCAAAATTACTACAATGTAAATGACATTTTGCTTATTTTCAGGAGAAGCTGTGTTGGATCAGAACTGGTAGACTGGCTTTTGGAGCAATGCCCTTTTGTTAAGTGCAGATCTACAGCTGTTGGAGTGTGGCAGCTCCTCCTGGATATGGGCATCATATTATCAGGTCAGTCTTGATTGCCTTCCTCACGCTGGAAGTACTGCCAGTTTCTCCTGCATAGGATAAGACTCACATTTTTGATGGGGGAGGAAGGAGGGAAGGAAAAAAAAAATGCAGACTGATCCATTTTTCTTTACAGTTGTTTGTTTTATCATCTCTTTGGTAGACTCACCTCTGTGACCTTTCATTTCTGAAATACCAAAGATGTGTGTGTATCTTTTTTTTTTTTTTTTTTTTGGTAGGCAATTTCCTTCCTTTGCTTTTGCAAATGTAATTGCCTATTACCAAGTTTCAGACAGCATATGTGTCTTTTCCAGCCTCTTTTTTTTCTCCTCAAACTCTTTTAGATTTTTTCACAAGATAGCAACTGTTTAGTCACTGCAGATCATGGCTTTGCCAGATGACTTCTCTAGCTGTTTGTGATTTAGCCTTCCTGTCTCTGTTGTTCATAGTTTTAGACTGTAATGAACTGAGAAAGGATTCAGCTCCTTCACAGACAGTGGTGATGCCAGGTTCTACCTTGTTGTCCTCACCTTACCCAACAAATTTAGGGCTTTCGTCCAGCTAATGTGGTTGGTGATTATTACACTGGTAGCCAACCTGTGGAAATATGATGGACTTGACTGGGACTGCTTAGGTAGCTCAACTTAGAGCATACTGTGCCCTGGGATCTGTGCTAGACGCTTTCCTCCTTACAAAAAGGTGAGGTGTTATGGGATATTCCTGCTTATGTGCATGGACAGTATACTTAAAGATTTTATTCTACTCCAGCTACATTGACAGTATGTGATCGTGCAGCCTTGACGTGGGCTGAACGACTCTCCCAGCAGGAGCTGGTGCTTTTGGCTCTGTGCCTCATTCTAGTTCAATCCCAGTTATGCTAGGGAAGATGACAGCTGTTATAGTGGTGCATCATTTTACCCAGGTCTTAGTTGACAAATCCAGTAGCCCTGAACTTGAGGAGAAGCTGGGATAATGATGGACTGCATCCCCATTATTGAACTTTAACTAGTGCCTGGCCTTTAGTGAGAACAGATTGGAAGCCAGTGGAAGTTGAGGCTCAGAAATCGGACACATTTTATCCGCCAAGTCTGAAGTGATTCCAAAACTGGAAAGTACTCAGCAGTCTTAATGCCTGAATTTCAGAGCATGGAGATCTTCAAATGGAGGTTTTGAGGCTGTTCTGTTTGGTTGAACTGAGTTAATATGAGAGGGCAGGGTCGCTCTGTCCTGAATTTGTGATCTTTTTGCCCTGTGTGGTGTTTCAACTCAACATTAAAGTCAAATGCAACACAGAATGTGGTGAGGAAACAGAATCTTTACATGGTAAAGGTTTAAAGGCTAGTTAATGTTATTTTTTTTCTAACAGTGGACAAACAACTCTATTTTCAAGACACACATGCTTTCTACCAGTTCTCAGCGGATGAATGTACCTACCTTTTCTGTGAATTTGAGAAAGAAGAAGGATGGAAGAATGGAGTAAAGCTCCTCCTTCAACTACTGCCATTGTCTCCTCACAGGATTGACGTGTGTAATCTGTAAGTGTGCATATAGAGCTGTTTGCAGCTTCTGCTGACTTTTTTAAGTGTTTGGCTTATACTGACTCTATTTACTCCCAAACCACTGTGCAAATGAGCCAGCTTTCTTTTCAGGATTGACAAGCTTTGTAGAGATGGTCTTTTCACCTGAGAAGGTCAGTGTGGGTAGATAAATAAAGTCACTTGACTTGGGGATTTTGACATATTGTGGTTCTTACACACTAACTTGCTAACTCTAGCTTGCTGTATTACCTGAGCAAATGATTTTATTATTTTTTTAGTCTCTTCTTATATTTGGAAGTTTAGCATGAATTTGGTAGCAAGCATGCCGTGGAACTGATTGACTAGCAAATCAGATTCCCTTGTGCTGTATCAGGATCAGCTATCAGATGAATAGAGAGGATGGGTAGAAATGTGGTAGCTTCAGTCATCTGATTTTAATTTGCTATTGCATGTTTGAGAGAGCACTGTATTCTCACAGTATTAATACTTTTTCAGAATATGCTTTAAAAGAGTTCTGTATGTTTCCTATTTCACCCTACTATTGGATGTTATCGTGCCCTCTGTGCTGATACAGATGTACTCTAAATGTTGTCTGTTTAGAGCAGCTAAAAGGAAACCACAGTGTGCCACAGTGAGGGGCCAAAATATAGGAAAAAAGCGTCAGTGAGAGGTCTGGAGGCTCATGACTCCACATACCTTAGCAAACTTGCAGGAGATCGCCTGGATAGACAAATTTGGTAGGATTCTTTCATTGTCTCTAGCATGGTGAAGCCTCAAACCCAATACTTATACTGTGTAGAGCTATTACTATGCCAGTACTAAGACTTATTCTCTTTGACGTCAAAGACAAAACTTTCTTGTATATGTACTTTAGGCCTCTGCATATTAGATTTTAAAAACACATTCTCTCAAACAAATGTCCAGTGGAAATAGTTTTACGGAGCTTGAAACCTGAAGTCCCTGTAAGATGTCTCAAGCCCAGCTTCTTAAATTCAGACATGTTGAGGTGGTAGAAAAAAAAATCTCAGTATTTACTCTGCATGGCTCAGGACAGAAACTTGATTCCCTTCTCTGTTGCTGACTCCCCTGACTGACCAGAAATTGGGAGTTTGGTAGTGGGCATTCCCTTGAAAATGCATTTATTTGGTCAGCTTGAGTGAGTGTAGCCAAGTGACAGGACCTCAAATTGGTTAGAGCGGGAAACTGAATATGATCTTCTAAGCAGATGACTCATGTGGGAGAAAACCTTTGAATGTTTTTGCAAGTAGGAAGTCTTGTCTTCTTGTGCTAAGCAGCTTTTCTGTTCCTTAAGTATCAGGGCGATTTTGTCACGATTTCAGTGGGAATTGGGGTTTTCTTCATTATCACTGCAAATTGGGCCACTTTTCAAGCTTCATGACTCCTGTACAAAGACTTTGAATCAAAAAGACAGAACAGATAGATCACATCGATGTGTTACATGAAGGATGCTGGGTAGGACAATGGACTGAAGACTTTTTAGGTTTGAGTTAAAAAATGTGTCCTGCCTGCTGACTTTGGCCAGAGAGTACAACTGTCTTACGGTCTGCTTTGCAATTTCCCCATTTCAGTACATCTGTCATTTCTAGTACAAGTTCAATCCCTGTCACATGAATTGAAGAATTATTCATTAATGTACATTTCCAGCTCCTTCCTGCTCACATTATTCAAATTTTAGTTGAATTTGGATTCCTTTTGGGAACATTGTCACTGAAGAATTCTTTTCTGGAGATTTTACCTGTCAAACTGTGAGGATGCTTTTAAAAAATATATATTGAAGGAAGTGAATTTTAGATAATGGTATACTCTCGAGGGAGTGTGATGTTAAAGGGAAAGAAGGCTTTTCCAAGTTTGAAATTCTCCTTGCTTGATGCAAACAATACACTGCTAAAACACTATCTGAAATGGAATAGATGTGATGAAGAGTTTGTTAAAGTTATCTGACAAGGTTAAATAAACCCATGTACTGGTTTTTTTCATGGTGAAAGAGGGCAATTCTAAAAACTCTTCCTTGCAGTGAGTGTTTGTCTCCTCAAATATATAAACTGTTTTGCATACCATTAGAAGTATGATCTTTCTTCTATTTTAATATTTTTGTATTAATTTTTCTGTCACAGTTTTTCTCAAACTGTATTGATGGCATTAATTCTGTAATGTACACAGGGATAGAGAAATTTATAGCTTATTAATTAGATTCTCTGCTTTTGATGAAATGAGAAGTGACTGCCTGCTCGTGCACCAAAAGACCATGTTGGACATCTCCTGGCCATCCCAGGAGCCAGATGAGCTCTGTCTCAATTGCAGCTTGTGGACAGCAGCCTTGCACTTGCCTGGACTGCTGGGTGCATCTCTGTGGAGCACCATTGTCATGGTTTAGGCCTATCAGGGAACAAAAGACCACAATTAGCCTCAAGTACCAAAGACCTGAGGATTGCCAAAGGGCAGGGAGAGCTCAGTTGCCGCTTAAGGTCCAGGACAAAACAGACCAGGCTACTGGACTTGGGGAAGAAAACAGAAAATAATATAATGCAATACCAACTGAAGCATAAATATAAAACCCCAAAACATAACCAAAAGAAAACAGCACAGAGTGGTACAACAATAAAGAATCTGACTAGCCCTTTAAGACCACTTTCTCCCAACTCCTCCCCTCTTTCTGAGCTCAGAGACCTGAGCCTGGTGTTTTTACCTCATTTGTCTCTCCTCAGGGCAGGTATACTCTGCACCAGTCCTCCCTGCAAGACCGTGGGGTACCTCACACACATGGCAGCCCTGCAAGGGCTGCTCCGACGTGCATTTATCCCAAAGGCTGCAGATCCTCTCTTTCGTCTGGATCTGCTCTGCAGCCCTCAGGCTCTCCAGCACGGCCTGTGCCATGGCTGCCTCCTCACATGGTCTCTCGTCCATCCGGGTGCACTCACACAGAGCTGCTGGTCGTTCTCAGTCCTGCCACGGCCCTGCATGGGTTGCAGGGGTACAGCCTGCATTCTTGCCATGGCTTGCAGAGGTGTCTCTGGTCTGGTGCTCCTCCTTCCTTCCTCCTTCTCTGTCTGTGGGGTCCTCATGGTCACCTCCATCTTGTATCACTCTTACACCTCCTACCAGTGCTTCAAATTCCCATCCCTAAATAGTGATCACAGAGGTGCCAGATTGGCCCAGCCAGGCTGGAGGTGGGTGTGAACCCAGGAGCCGGGGGAAAGTGCAAAAACTCTTTACCGGGTCTGCACAGCAACCCCCTCCCCCTGTTACCAAGCAAAAGCTGCTCCTTGACAACCATGGATCTGCTTTCCTAGAAGGAGTCTGTAGACCTGAGTAGGCAGTCGTAGCTTTTCTGGAAACCCTATTAGATAAACATAGTCTGGTTTCGACTTGCTGTACAGACCTTTGATGGGTTTGTATGTTTCTGGTCAGTATTCACAGTGTTACCAAGCAATACTGTAGTAAATTCTACAATGACAATACTGTCTGAAGCCTGAGAGGTGCTTATGGTTCCCAGATGAATGCAACCCATTGTCTTTTGACCTTGGCAAATCCCCTTTGTTAAGTATAACTTTGGTGGGAATCTGTCATGGAAAAAGAGACAAAATATACCAGATTTTTTTGCAGCTCACTCTAAACTGGGAGTCTTGGTTGCTAATAAACTAACCATGTGCCCTCATGGCCAAGAAGGCCAATGGCATCCTGGGATGCATCAAGAAGAGTGTGGCCAGCAGGTCAAGGGAGGTTCTGCTCCCCCTCTACTCTGCCCTGGTGAGGCCTCATGTGGAGTCCTGTGTCCATTTCTGGGCTCCTCAGCTCAAGAGGGACAGAGAACTTCTGGAGAAAGTCCAGCACAGGGTCACCAAGATGATCAGGGGACTGGAGCATCTTCTTTATGAGGAAACTGGGAACTCTCTTATGTGGGAACTGGGCTGTTTAGTCTAGAAAAGAGGAGACTGCAGGGGGATCTCATTAATATTCACAAATATCTAAATGGTGGATGTCAGGAGGTTGGGGCATCACTTTTTTCTTATTGTATCTAGTGACAGGACAAAGGGTAATGGGATGAAGCTGGAACACAAAAAGTTCCATTTAAACATAAGAAAAAACTATTTCACTGTGAGGGTGAGGGAGCCCTGTCACAGACTGCCCAGGGAGAGTGTGGAGTCTCCTTCCTTGGAGGTCGTCAAGACCCACCTGGACATGTTCCTGTGTGACCTCATCTAGGTGACCCTGCTTTGGCAGAGGGGCTGGACTAGATGATCTCTAAAGGTCCCTTCTAACCCCTACCATTCTCTGATTTTATGCGTATTCCACAGGACTCAGCCCTTGTAAGTGTTGTCAAATGAGATGGGACTGATGCAGAGTCCTGTTGGAGTCTTTAAACACCCTATGTTAATCATAGCCAATTCTGCTTGAGTAGGAAAGAAGTGAATATTGCAATAGCCTGGGAACAAAAGATCTGTATTGAAAGCTGTGCTGTGGACTTCCTTACAATCTTGAGCAATCTTTCCAGTGACTGCAATGGCTTTATATCAGATGTTTAATCTTCCTGTGTTTCTATGTCCTTCTTTGTAAATGGGAGTGTTTATAACAACACCTAATTCCCAGCATCACTGATAGACTCGATAAATGTTTCAAGAATGCATTGGATACCTTAGACTATTGAAGTGTATCCCGTGATTTTTTGTTCAGCTATTTAAAAAGATGTTAATAGGACATTTTGCTTGTTACTGTCTTTTCAGAAGTGTTGCACTATATTCTGTATCTTCTCTCCTGAAATAATTTACATTTTCTTAATTTCAGAAAAGTGACCATTCTGAAAAGTAATTTGTTTTTAATGCAAATAGCCAGGATGGGCTATTAATTTAATTACTGCCTCATGGAGTTCCTGGAAAGCTTTTGTTGAATACAAAGAAGTCTCATGTGTCCATGGGTCTTTTATTGACATCGTATGTAGGTGAATTGTAAAACCAGCATGGAGACATACATAGTGTTGTTATGTTGGACAGTTGTCCAGGCCCAGGACCATGAGTGTATCCATATTACTTCCTCTATCAGCAGATTGGGAAGCACTGTAGATGATTTCACATGGTGTACAGTAATAATTGTGCTGTACTTGTCTTACCTGCATGCAGATCTAGGGCAAGCATACTTTAACATACTACCAAGCCCATGGAGCACTGAGCTGTATAAGCCTTAGGCTTGTTTGCCTGGACTTTGTAGCTCCTGATTGGTGTCAGCCCTCCTAGGTCTTAGCTGGCCC
Organism: Colius striatus; assembly: GCF_028858725.1. Lineage (NCBI taxonomy): Eukaryota > Metazoa > Chordata > Aves > Coliiformes > Coliidae > Colius > Colius striatus. The sequence continues at coordinate 25,732,874 of NC_084763.1, forward strand.
CTTTTGAAAAAAATTGGGTGACACCTGTCCTGATTCTGTTCCTCAGTAACCATTGTCTTACTTTTGTCCATCAGCCTGCGTATCATGATACATTCCTTCTCTCTGATTCTGGATGGCTGACTATACTTTTTAGCATATTAATAGTTTCAGAAGCATTTGTTGCTCAAATGCAGATGAATATCGGGAGTGTTTTTAAATAGAAGACGAAGCAATAAAGGCTCAAGACAGAAATAGCTATGCTTCATGCTGTTCTGGTTTTATAGATTGATTCTGTGTCTACCGAGCTGTCTTTTGTCTCAAATTTAGCCTGGTTCTGAGAGATCAGAAGAGTTCAGATGTGTGGGGAAACATAGACGTTCCAAGAGGTCACTGATTTTAATCTTATTCTAAATTATAAAGAGAGACTGAACTGCATTCATTCATTTCTTTCTTTAGGTGTTTATAACACCTAAAATAGTAAATCATATTTTTATCTGAATAGGAGAGACAATTGTGAAAATAATTCTGATTTATTATCTGAATTACCATTTTGGTTGGAATATGCTTGCCCCAAAATGAACACAGGTGTCATTCTGTGCTTTCTAACCTTAAGTTTTTGATCACAAAAATAAATTTTTGGACCTGGCATGTAACAACTGCAATATATCAGCTGCATATTCCAGATGTTGTCAGCTCTCTTTCTAAACACATCAAGACATATTAGCATTAAATAATTTAGTCAAAGATAGCAACTTCTGCTAATACGTGGGATTTATGTTTATTACAACAGCAGCAGTTTTGCCTGTCTGCTCAGTTTGCTGGCATGCAGATCTCAAGGGCATTTTCTCTTTCTTTCCCATAGCAATAACCCTGTCATATCAGTATCTTTCTTCTGATTGACAGTAAACCTTCTGAAGGGCTTGCAGATGTTTTAGTGATGGGTGACTTAGACCATTTTAAAGAAAAACACAGTGCTATCTCATGCTGTTCACATCAGCTTTTGTGTGACTTTTTCCACATGGGCCAGATTTCTGTAACAGTTTCTAAAAGGATTCTGCCAGCACTGGCCCACTTTTGCAAAGATACATTGTTTGTCTTGTGAGTAACTGTCAAGACAACCTAATAGTATTCTCAGACCTTGCTTTAGTTTGCTTGTTCAATGCTTTGTATATGTATTAATTTCATTTTCACACATTCTCTTTTAAAATATCATTTTTCATGTATTACAATGACGTTGATGTTGTCTGATTTTATTTATGTGGCTTTGCATTCCATAGGTGTTGCTCCACACCTTAGAAAAGCTGGGTGGTGTGTAGATGGAATTCTACCCTGTTGATGGAATATGTTTATGGCAGACCAAAATATGCACGTAAATAAGCAACTCTGAGCTGAGAAGGTCCTGCATTCTTCTGTTCTTAATCATATTTTTATAGCTAAAGAATTCTTGCACTGTTTTACGTTGGTCTAATCAAAAGAGTTCTTGACAGCAAGAGACAAAGGTGTACTCTGCTGTTACTGACACAATTAATTATTGTTGTGTTTCAGTCATCAATTTGATGTGGAATCTCAAAAGCCCTTTTACATTACTGCCTGTGGCTACACAGTTCCTTGCTTTCCAGGAATCAAAAGGTGTTGAAACAGAATGAAAGAAATACTAAAATATTATTTTTATTTTTTAAGGCCTGATCAAAAAATAGAAGATACGGCAGAAAGCAATGCTGAAATTCTTGCTCGTCTCACTTCTGCGGTAAGGTCACTGCATCAAAGTTCATACTGATCATGTTTGAAATATTGTCATATTTTTCATCCTTTCAAATTAAAGATCCAATCTTAGTGAGCAGGCGTTTGTAATGCAAACTGCTTTTTTATCTCTGAAAGGAAGAAGTCTTAGTGTGCAATACCAAAGCTATAAAAATAAGTCCAATTAAGGACTGCTGCAGTTTGCTCTCTTGTAATCCATGCTATTCATGGCACAGGAGGTATCAATTTGGAGAATTATGATGATGTTTCTGCCAGGTAGTTTACACTCAGATCCTCTTGGTCAAGTGGACATCAGTGTGAAGATGAGGATGGGGTGGAGGACAAAGGGATGAAAGGACCTCAGTAGCCTTGGCCTAGATTATCATGAGTTTCTCAGGAGACTCACCTGGGAAGCCTGAGTATCTGGGTTTCCAACTATGTTTAGCCTCAATAAACTCATAATAAAAGTTTATCCTGTCTGTGCTATGATTTGGTGCATCTTGCTTATCTTGTAAGATCAGTATTCTAAGAAGCAGGCAGACAGGACTTCAGAAGGTCAGGCTAGATTCACTCAAACTAATGTAACCTGTATGGTGATAAAGAGTGGACCCTTAACAAGTTTGCAGAGGATTCAAAGCTGGAGGGAATGGTTGATACACCAGATGGGTGTGCTGTCTTTCAGAGAGACCTTGACCAGAGAGAGAGGTCATCTAACAGGAATCTCATGAAGTTCAACAAAGGGCAATATGATATCCTGTGTCTGGGAGAAATAATCTGATGCTCCAGTACAGTCTGAGGGCTGGCCATCTGAAAAGCAACTTTGCAGAAAATGACCTGGGAGTCGTGGTGGGCAGCAGTTTGAACGTGAGCCAGAGATGTGCCCTTGTGACAAAGAAGGCCAACTGCCTCCTGGGCTGCATCAGTGAGAGTATTAACCTCAGGCTAAGGACGGTGATCATTCCTGTCTACTCAGTTCTGGTATGATCCATCTGGAGTGCTGGGTCCAGTTCTGAACTCCCAGTGTAAGAAACATAGGGACATACTGAAGTGTATGCAAATGACCACGAAGAAGATCAATGGAGTGGAGTATCTGACTTAAAGGGAGAGGCAAAGACGACTGGGAGTGGAGTATGGAGAACAGAAAGCTGTTGGAGGATCTTATCAATATATATAAATACTTGATGGAAGGATGTAAAGGAGATGGGGCCAGACTCTTCGCAGTGACATCTTGTGACAAGACAAGAAGCAGTGGCACAAACTGGAATTCAATAAATTCTACTTAAAGATAAGAGAAAACTTCATTAGTGTGAGAGTGATCCAATAGTAGAACGAGTTACCCAGAGAAGTAGTGGAGTCCACATTCTAGGAGATGTTCAGAACTCAACTGAACATAGTCCTGAGCAGCCTGATCTATCTGACTCTGCTTTTAAGCAGGGACTTGGATTAGATGACCTCCAGAGGTGCTTCCCTACTTCAACCATTCAGTGATTGTATGGTCTTGAAAATATCACACCTAAGTTGTAGTATCAGCAAAACACGGAATTAGTCCTAGTTCTGTTTTGAGTACATGAGAAAGTGTAGAGATCAAAGTAAATGAAGCAGAATGAAGTTGAGATGGAAAAAAAGTGCTATTTTAATTAAAATGAATGAAGTACTATGTTGAAATGGAAATTAAAGAGAATTTGTGCTATGAAGACAAATGTATTTACAAATGATATTTTGTAATGCGTTAGGAAAGTCAGTGGTCCTGTATACTCAGCCTTGTGCCAAAGAAAAGTTAAATGCATTAAATTAGAAGATTTTGTGATTTATTTTTTTTTTTCCTCTATATTCAGATTCCTTGTTTTCTCTACCTTTTTTCCTCACTGAAAAAGACAAGAGAACTTGGAACCTCAGTATCCTCCATTTTTAGTTCCATAGAGAGAAAAAATCGAGAAATATAAAGTAATTTTTGCAAATTATGTCTTTTCAAAACCCCACAAAACTACCAACTCTATAAAACATCACCAGTATCCCTCAAAAGCCTTGCCTCTCAAAACCAGAAGAATAATGCTTTTCATCAATGAAAAAAGGGAAGTACTCAGCAAAACAAAAGGGCTTTCTGAGTTTAAGAATTGAATCTAGCTGTTGCTGAATACCCTTGAGTAAAATGCATATCCGTAAACATGTGAGTAATTGACAGTGAGTTCAGAGTGCTTTACAATTAGCTTGCAAGGTCTAACCTTTGAACTGCATCCTGACTGATTCCAGCAGCAGGGCACAGGGACAGTTTTTTTTTAAATGAACCATTTTATTGCTGTGGCTAACTAGCTAAAGAAAAAAATATTCAATTGCATCTCCTGATGGCCTGAGACCCATCTATTGCCATGATGGTGTCAAAAAGACTGATTTTTTTTTTTTTCTCCTATATTTTCTGATTTTCTACTAACTGTGCAGGGTCTCTATAATGATTTTATAGTCTAACTCTGGAGAAAAGATGTAAGACCAGAGCAGAATCCTCCAAATATGAACCTCTCCATCTTGTCCCTCCAGAATATTGCTTTTCCTCCATACAGTGAACTGGGATTCATGTGTCCTAAGGAAATTTTAACCTTGAGCTTGCACCACTCAGCAGAGGACTGGACTTGCCAAGATACAGATTCTCTTTTTTTTCCTTTTTTTTTTCTTTTTCCCCTGTTAGCTTCAGAATTTGTATGGAAAAAGAGTCCTATGAACAGGAGCTGGAAACCAAAAGTGAAGATATTAGCTGTGACTGGAAATATGTCCACACTGTCTTACTTTTTGACTCACTGAATGTTTATGTATTTGTAAAGAATTGAGTCAGCCTTTCTTAAAGAATTCATACTTCAGAATCCTGTTTACAGTATTCTTTAGTCTTTCAGAACTGAAGAAAATGAAACCCAAAAACCTTACATCCAGCCCAGCACTAAGACAATGAGAGATTAGAGTTGATTTTTTGGACATTTCTAGGTTTGGAAGTTCAAATGCCATCACTGTTGATAATATACACTTTTCTTTTTGCTTTTCTTGTAATGGTTTCTTTTTTGTCCATTCTGTGATAGGTTAGGAGGATGCTTCTGTGTCAGCTTTTCTTTTGGAGTGATTAAATTCCCAAATTTTCAAACCTAAACTGATTGTGAAGATTCAGCCCAAGCAACACTGGAGGAATCTGTGTGCCTAAAATATAAATGACTGGTTTAGTACTTGAAAAGCACAGGAGAAATTGTAGGCATGCACGCACGTTAAGATCTAATTATATATTTCTGTAACTCTATAAAAGCTATTGCTTTGCAGAGGATGGGACTCACCTAAATGTAAGTGGCTATATGACAGGAATGTACATCTGAGCTAGCTTCCCCAGGCACTCCTTACAAGCCAGGGAGCAGAAATAGGCACTTTCAGGATGCTAACTGTATAATTAATTTTGAAAGTCTACTTTAGGGGAACGCAGTCATACCTTAGGCTTCACTAAGCAAGGTATGCACTCTGTATGTAACAGTCATAGAGTGAGGAGCACAGACCTAGGTATCTGTACAAATGTGATGAATTCCTCTCTCCACCTCTTTTTCTTGACTGTAGACTGACTGTCAGCCTTTCTCTTAGAACTTATTTCCCTACTGCTTTTTTATACTAGGTGTTTTTTTTTCTTGTAGAGCTTCACTTTTCACATTCACTGGACAATTTGTGTAAGGTTGTTTTAATTTTTGGTGGTTTTTTTGTTTGTTATCTTTTGGGGTTTTTTTGATGATTCAATCAGTCTACAGCCAATTAGTGAGGGAAATGGACTCTTGGTTTTTAAACAGTGGTTATAGAGATTGTATTGTAATAGCTGCGATGAATGATGCCAAATCAGAATGTCAGTGTGGAAAAAACTGCAGAGGTTTCTTTGTCATCATAATTTATGCATAATATATGGAATACACCTCTTTGCTTTTAAAAGCAGAGTCAGATACGAAAGATAAGAAACTAACTTGTTGGAGGTCTCTTTTTGTTTATACTTTATTGTATGATGGAAGAAGCAGAGTCAGTCAAGGTAACGGAATACAGTCTGTTGAATTGTATGCTTATATCATATGCTGCATTACAATGAAACACTGACAATGCTCTCAAACCTAAATTATAAAGGCAGCTGACATGCAAGCAGTGCAAAATGCCATCTGAAATATGTTTGCATTAGATGATCTTTTTAGTTGTGAATTTTTAAGAAAATGCAGTGATTGCTCCTGGGTTTAAAGAAGCATTCCAGAGTTGTTGCACATCCCATGTCATGTCCTAAATAGCAGCTTCATATTCAATGTCTTGTCTACTAAAACCAAAATACAGTGGGATGTCTATGAGTGTCTCCACTGTAAAGCTCTTATCTTACCTTGTTACAGGACAGAACAGAATATCAGAATGTTAATACAGGGTATCTGGGAAATACCATTTTCTCGCACTGTCAGCTGGTACTACTTTTATTTTGAGTTGATCAAACTACCATTACCTGAAATGCAAATATGTGAACGAGATTCTTATTTTTCAAAGTAACACTGTTTAGAGCTTTCTGTTGCAGGATTTAATTTTGAGATTCTGAAAGGACTGCCAGTTTGTGTCAAGATCCTATTTGGCACATTAATATATAGAATGCTGTTCTGCAGAAGAATACTATAGGCAGGAAAAGTGGAGGTGGTATGCACTGTCTACTAGACACACAAATATGCCTTCTGTGAGAAAATGACCAGATTCATGGAATAACAGTAGTTGTCATGTACTTGTGAAAAATCTCTACTCTGTCCTTTGAATATGAGAAGATTCACATTATAAATATGCCATTTGTGTTTAATCAGGCAGAAGCATATGTGGATACCATTCTGTATTAACATTCTTGACTTTCATATTGCAAAAAGAAAACTGATTAAGGTGTTGTGATGTGACAACAACATGCTCAAAATGTTCTCTTTCAGACTTTCATAATATTTCTGTAAGCACTGTGTGGTAAGCTGGCCTTTAAACTGAATCGGTTTTGACATCTGCAGTGCTACTCAAAATGAGATACTGTTTAGATACTGTTAGTTTTATAGTGACAAGCTCTATGTACAAACCAATTTTTTGTATTTATTATCTCAATATGGTAGGCATAGCCCTTGTCTGAATGTGTATTTTTCTTCTGAGTCCATGTTATTATCTTCAATGTGATGTGCAACTATTGATTTTGTCAAACAGGCAGTAACTGAAATCCTATTAGGAAGAAGTATGATAATGTGTAGCATGTGCACAGTGAGGAATGAATGTTGTACATGGGTTTCCATCGGTGTAATGATGCACAGGAATTGCATGTCCAGCAGAGATGTCAAGTGCATTTATGCTAAAATAGACAAAAGTGTATAGATTATGAAATCTAGGGACGCCAGGCAAAGCCAGAAGGATGCTCAGCAGTACCAATTCCTTGTGATTTGAGTGAGTCCTATGAGAGCAAGCTCAGACCTTCAAGATGAAAGCTTTTGATGAAGGAATGTGTTTGCTTAATGTTAAGACTAGAGGAACATATTTTTCTCCTGCATTAATGGAAGGGTTTTGCTCAGATTAGGTAATATGCTAGCTGCATTTCTGGCACACAGCAAACAATGAGATATTTTGCATAACATGGACAAAATACAGAAAACTAGCTTTTTTGTTGTCTGTGATGTTAACACTGTCTTTCAAACTCAAAATGCCACCTCATAAGCAAAAGTAATACTGCAAATATAACTGGAGGATGCTGCAATGCAATTTTTTCTCATGAGAAGACTGTCTCTTCTTTAAACTCATGGAGAGATTGCATTTTCCAATTGTTTGATTGAGTTAATTGGTATGTTTACAGCTGTAGCAGATTGTAGTGTCTCCCAAGGCTAATCCTGAGATGATATATATTAAATGCTGAAAGATAAACATGAGACATCGGTGTGCTATTTCTTACTGTCAGTAATCTGTGAGAGCAAACCAGGACTGAGGCATTGACGTTGATACCTCCTGCTGAGTTTAATGAAGGGAGAGAGTATGAGCAGTTTAGCCATGAAAAATCACGGTAGTGTTATTCAGAAACAACTTGGGTTTTATTGAAAATCCCACTCTAAATCTAAATAGCTTGTATGTGTTATTACTAGTGTATATTAATTGCTGCAAGCAAGCAAGCAGGCACACAATTTGTTTTTCCACAGAACTGTTCTTTCCCATCTTGCAGTTTGTGCATACATTAACCATGATTAAGCATTCTTCAGACAAATGAGTGTGAAGGAAGGAAGGGAAGGTGATACTGCCAGCTTGTACGATTGTGCTGGAAACAGGACAACATTTAAGAAAACTGTGGCACTGCCTTTGTGTTTTCCTGCTTGGAGTGGCAGAGAACTCTCTCCCTCTCGGTGAGGCAGCATCAAGGAGTAGAAAATATCCTTGTACTTTTCAAGCACAGAAAAAAAAAAAAAGCTCCCAGGTCCTTTGCCACAAGGGAAGGAAGCATGCAAGTGTAGGAAGGATGTGGCCTTTGGTATGACTGCCTTCTGCCACATATAGAGCATACTGCTGGGTGGGTGCTGAGCGTGTGATCAGGGCATGCTGGGGTTACCATTGTACTGAGATGTCCTGGGTAATTTTATCTGTCTTTCTGCTCAGACCAATAGAATGTTAACTATTCTTGTTTCACATTTTCAAACCTTTTTTCAGAGTTGTAAGAGTGGGATGTTGACAGTTGATGGTGATTATATTACTTCAGGGATCCTTTGTGGGCTTTGTACCTTATTCTGATCATACCACATGTCTTGTGAATATTTTAAATTTCACATGTTCTTAGAAGCTGGGTGTTAAAACTCCCTCTGCAGAATAGCCTTTGTACAGTGAGGTAAGATGATCTTTAGAACAGTTGGAATATCACATAGTTTGGGTTTTTTTAATAATAAAGGCAGGTGGTCTTGGGAAAATGAGGGAAATTGGAAAAAGCTGGAAGGTGTACAGAAGAGTCTGAGGGTGTGGATTGGGCAAAGAAAGGGAAGAACTGAAGTATATACAGGAGAGTGTTCGAGGAGGTTATAGGTCAAATGCAGGGCACTTGAAGCAGCTGCAATGGGGCAGGTGATGGAAGTGGGGAAGTATGAAGCATAACAATAATGTATAATACAGAATTTTACTGATAAAAAAGGGAATATGCCTATGGAGAGAAGTGAATGTAAAGTTGAGCTAGCTAAAGGGATGGTATCTGATTGTGTAGAGATTGTAGGGAAGATGCAAAGACTGCAGAGGCAAGAGGCTGAGCAAAGCAGCTGGCTAGCATGGCAGGGCTGTTTCAGCATAGGCTAGTGAGATAGCCTGTAAATCTGGAAATCGGATAACTTACTTCTGCTTGTTCATCAAGATAAATTTTGGTCCTAAAATCCTCAGCCATGCTATTGGGAAAGATTGTTTCCTCCTGAAAGCTCCAAAAACCAAATGTCAGTCATATATATGAACTTCAGCCGAACTTCAGCATGGAGAACTCGCTTATCCTGGAGCCACACGATAAATCCAGCATTATAGTGCACTCAGCAGAGGCAGAACAAACATTTAACAAGGAAGGGAAGACACTTCAAATATGTGCTTGTGAGGGAGATATACCATGCAAATCAATTATAAATTGGGCTACTAAATTGCTTACTCCCTAAGGAATGTGCACTATTTACATGTAATTTAAGGTCTGTTTTTTTTTTCTTGTTGTTGTTGTTTTTTAAAGAAGTCACAGAACTCCCAGCTGAAAGGGAAATAAAGGGAAATAGACTTACTAGGAAAAGTGACTAGTTGCAAAACCAAGTACCTGCATAATTCCACATACAGTTGACTGTTCCAAAGGCTTGATAGCTGGTATCTTACCAGTGTTGCCTTTTTTTTGACTGTACTAGTAATTATAACCAGCTTTTCCTTTCCTGATGTTTTAGGTACAGAGAGAACTGGCTGCTGTCATTGCCTTGAAAGCAAGGAAGTCAGGTGAGTGAGGCTGAGCATTTACAGGGGATTTTGTAAAATGGCTCCATATTGTCCTTTACTGAAGTACTTGAACTGTCATTGCTGTCTTATTAACATGGGGAAGCAAAGATTATGGACCTCATTCATCTCTCATTGGAGAATCTGTGTATGTAGCACAATACAATTACTGTCAAGCTTTGTTTCCACTAGCTTGTCACATCTAATGACCTAGCTGATAAAATCTGAGTGTTGGAGTTGAATGTGAACTTGTGTCTCTTTCTGGACAAAGTCACATAGAAGCTTACGTCTTTATCTTACTTACATTTAAAGCAAAGAATCTGATAATTTTCCTGTTTCTTTTATGGTCCAGCATCTCATGCTCTTTTTGCTGTGTTTTACCTGCCTAGTCAGGTGTATTTGTTTATGCTACAAGAAAAGGACAACTTCATGCATCAAGGTGTTCTTTCTTGAAGACTTATCTGTACATCCAAATGGCTGTAGGGGCAAGTCTCTATTATCAAGGCAGTAGAAGAGGAAAGGTAAATGGAAAATTGAAATCTCCGACAGTATAAACATTTACAACAAATGCTGGGGATACAGTGTGAAGGCACTGAAATATATGACTATCTCAGCTCTATCAGGATTTTGTAGCAGACACTTTGAGAAGGTATCTGCATGGCTGAACTGGAGTGGAAGCAAGGGAGCTTTGTTTTAGGGGCACTGCACAGGAACTCACAGAACTCCTTTGGCCAAATCTGACTCTAGACAGGTTAACTCTCTGGTGTCTTCACATATAGCGCAGTTAATTTGTAGCAAGGGCCAGCTGCACATGTGAAGTGAGAATTGAGTGTGTTTCTAGAGTAAAACAGAAGTGGAGTTTCCTGAAATTACTGGCATGTTCCCAAAGATGCTGAAGTCTTTGGGAACATTCTCACTGAGCACCTCTTGTAATCTTAAGTGATTTTTCTAGAAATTGAGATCATAGAGCTACAATTTTTGAGTTATTTTCTGACTTGTTGATAATAGTGTCGTATTATCTGTCTATCTGTGGCTTACAAGTACAGTGCAAAAGTTATTACACATAACGCACACACTACACACAACATAATGTCTTAAACTGGAGGCACCAAAAAGATGTGTCTGGGAGATCTGCAAATATTTCTTTGTGAAAATGTAAGTATTTAAAAAATATTCTAGACACAGTTTGATACTTTTTTTTTTTTCCTGGAAATAGAATTGCTCATAGACTATATCCATGGTCATCTGTAAATGTAAATCTGCAGAAAGTAAACACAAATCTAAGTGTGAATTCAGACCAAAATTACTCCGTGTAACAGCTTTGCTTCTGAAGCTGCTGTAGTTTCTTACAATGTTAACACACCTCAACTACATGTCCTTACTTGGTATCGCTCTCATCCCGGATGAATTATAATGGCTGAACATGGAAATGCTTCTGCTCTGGTTCAGTGCAGAGAAAAACAGGGTATTTTAAGGAAAGACTCAAGGTAATCTTTGATTTTGCGGTAAAATGATCTAAGAGTATGGTGCCATGTACCTTTTTACTTCATGCAGTTCTAAGAAAGCTCCCTGTTTCTTGTCAGATGTGTCAGCAAATATTGCTGCTGCAACCAGCAATAATTAAAAACTCAATTGCCCTAAAGAGTTGATTTTTAACCTGAATTAGCCTCTCATTTCCTTTTGGTGGACGGCGACATAAACAGTTGTGTCAGTAGAAAATGGCATGAGGGGATAAATTAGGAAATGAAAATGGGAAAGGAGGAATAGCTCTTGTAGTCTGCTATAAACCAGTGTAATTGCAACCCACATTGAGTGGGTAGAAATATTTTAGTTAAAAATCGCAGCCTTGAATAAACAAAGCTCTCTATAGAGCTTTGAAATGCTGACCAACTTTTCCTAATACACTAATGTAAACATTTAAAGTATCAGTTTAGATCTGAACAAAAGATACCTCTTTAGTCAGTTTAACTAGTGCATGCCTGTTGTTGAAATTTGCATTCCTTTATGCCTCATCTGGGATGACTATAAAAAGTGGCTGCATGATCAGACATAACTGTAAGGTCTAATTTAAATTAATGCCTCTTCTACGGTAGGAGCAGAGTAAATTAAGGGGTTGATTATAGTTTTTTTATTTCATTGCTGATGGTTAAATTCACAGTGTAGCAGTTACTGTTAGCAATCAAGCTATGGTATGCTATGCTTAGTGAAGTGAAGCATATTTCAGAGAAAGTACTTCTAGAGCTAAGAGCCACAGTCTTTCAAAGATACTATTCTTCTAGCCTTCTCCTAGATTCCATATAGTTCCAGGAAATAAACCAACAAAGACCAGACAAGAGAGGTTGTTTTGGCATGAAAAGAGTGGAATATGGCTACTGGGCTAGCTGCCCTGGGTGGCTTCCAGGTTGCTGTGAGTGGCATGGGCACCTGACTCATCTGCCCTGGGATTCCTGAGTGAGGAGTGCAGACAATGGACACAGTCACAGAATCACAGAATGGTAGGGGTTGGAAGGGACCTTTAGAGCTCATCTAGTCCAACCTCCCTGCAGAAGCAGGTTCACCTAGATCAGGTCGCATAGGAACATGTCCAGGCGGGTCTTGAAGACCTGCAAGGAAGGAGACTCCACAACCCCTCTGGGCAGCCTGTGCCAGGGCTCCCTCACCTGAACAGTGAAATAGTTTTTTCATATGTTTAAGTGGAACTTTTTGTGTTCCAGCTTCATCCCATTACCTCTTGTCCTGTTACTAGCTACAATAGAAAAAAAGTGATGTCCCAGCCTCCTGACACCCACCCTTTAGATATTTATAAATGTTAATAAGATCTCCCCTCAGTCTCCTCCAGACTAAACAGTCCCAGTTCCCACAGCCTTTCCTCATATGAAAGATGTTCCATTTCCCTGATCATCTTGGTGGCCCTGCGCTGCACTCTCTCCAGCACTTCCCTGTCCCTCTTGAGCTGAGGATCCCAGAACCGGACACAGGACTCCAGATGAGGCCTCACCAGGGCAGAATAGAGGGGGAGAAGAATCTCCCTTGACCTGCTGGCCACACTCTTCTTTTAACCTGCTGGCTGGAGCTTGCCTGCAGTGGGCAGTTGGTTCATTTTCTGAAAGCTTTCCTAGAGGCCTGCAGCCCAAAAACCAGAACTGTTGTGCAGAAGTTCCTGTACTGTTTTAGATGGTTTGGTGGTTATTAAATTAGTGTTTCAAAATATTCCTACTACATAGCTAGTTAGTGCTACTAGTAAGAGCAAAAAAAATAGTACTTTTGCTTAATGTAGGACTGTGTAGATTGTTCCTGCTTTACTTTAATTTCTGGATGTACCTCTGCCCTTAGAGAGACACTTCAGTGATTTCATTGTGCTAGCAAAAATAGCTGATTAAAGCTTTCATGCTACTTGTCTAGGGCTATTTCAGTAATCATTGGGTTACATTGCATGGAAAGTGCTGTACAAGCACACAAATACCACAGCTCTCTCTCCAAGAGGTAAAGATGGTCCAACTGGGAAGGTTTGTAGTGCTTGGAGACAGGAAAACATTGCCTTTGATTACTCAGTTAAACAGTTTATTTGTGTTTAAATGAAGCTCAGTTTGCTACCTAGTACATGTATATGAAAACTAGTAATTACAACTGTTTCAGTTCTTGGACCAGAATGACTCTTTCAGAGGTTTAGATGATATATCTACTGACAAAATGCTCTGAAAACCAAGGTAAAGACCTGAGCCTGCTGGGGGCTAGGACAAAGTATCAAGTTCTTGCTGGTACAGGATCTCACTTGATGAGGAATGTCAGCTACCAGAAAATAAATACTCACTAGGGTGTGAGGAAGAATGCCTTTCCCCAAGAGGTGTTCTCTGTTTTTATTGTGGTGTGGAAGACTAGGAAAAACATATAAAACTGTCATATGGTTGAAGGAAAAGTGCAGAACCTGAAAACTGGAAAATTTCTGTGTTGGGGAATACAGTTCTGCTTTCATGTTTCAGATGTGTACTGCAACTATACCACTCTGATAGCAATGCTTAAGCTGATAGAGAGGTACTTGAGAGCCCTCATGGAGAAGGAGCTCAGCATTTTTAGTTTCATTGTGAATAATACTAAAAGAAAGGGTCAAAGTAATGTCTGTAATCTTGAAGCTTTGATGGACCTCAGTAACATCGTTGACTAGAAAGCACATTTATATTACATTAGAATAAAGTTCTCATGATAAGTGTAACCTAAGAGGGAGAAACGAGCTTGTGCACTTCTCTGTGTCTGTTAAAAATGCATTAAAATTGTTCTTGCTTAACCTCAAAAATAAATAGATTAAATGCTGTCTTCCGTGGTTGGGTAAAAGGTCTTGAGGAGGTAAGTAAAAGGAGTGGAAGAGAACTTTGCTTATAACTGTAGGCATTTGGCATTAGAATTGTTGTGTTTGTTTATACCTTGCTGGCTTCTGATGGTTTCCACAAATGTGCTGAAACATAACAGAAGTGCAGCCTCTTGTCTGAAGGCTTACAAGGGTTGGCATTTATCTCAATTGCTTGCCATGGCTCATGATGAGTTTGTTCTGTGTTAGAGATGGTAGCTAAAACAAGGATAGAAAGCAACAAATAGCCGAAGACTGGAGGCCTTAGCCAGTGTCTTAGCTACACAGGTACATCTGAACTGATCAAAATCTGTCAGGTAGATGCTCTGAACTGGTGTTAATCCCATCTATGAGCAAGACACCTTGCATTTATGTGCATGACTCTCTGCACCCCATGGCATCACACAGCAAATTGCTTTAACCTTATATCTAAAGCAATTTCTGTAACTTTATTTGTGCAAAAGGGCCTTTAGTATGAGCATGGCTCCGATTCTTGGGTTTCTGAATACAAGGACTAGTAAAGATAAGAGCTGACAGAATGTGAGTGCAGTAGGAAGAGGATGACTGCAGCATCTGCCGAGGCATTGCAGGAGCACCAGCAGGGATGTAGGTGCTTCTCCCTGCCACTGTGAAGGGTAGGGCAGCCACAAAAGCCCTAGCACTTGTGTGTGCATTTGCTCACTCTTACGAATGATACTCAGGTTTCCAAAATACAGTTAGATACTTTTTAGTCATCCCATTCTTAAACTGACAGCTTTATTGATTTTTTAAAAAAATTGTATAATTTACATTTTATTTATAATAATAGAACTTTGTCAATGTATTGACTTCATATTTGAGATCTTCTGGATTACCTTTGCCCTGTTCTGACATATACATATGCATATCCACCCTTCCCCTTTTCTTTGTATTGCTTCTGCCAGGACTTAACTGCCTATGTGATTTGCTATAGTATTTTTATTTTAGGGCAGACAATTCAGTATTGGCCTGAGCTTTGCCAACATGAATGAAAAGTAAGCTGGGAACAGCTATTCCTTTTCCCAGACACTGCGCCACCTCTACAGCATTGCTGTCAGAGTTGATTGCGTGACTTGACTTGAACACACTCCAGGCAATGTCAATCCGGTTAAAAACATGAGAACAGCCATGCTGGGTCAAATTAAAAGTCCATCTAGCCCTGATCCTACTGTGAATGATGAGTATGAGATGCTTAGAGTAAGTACAACCAATAAGTACAGAGTAAGTACAAGCAGTCCTTCTGATGTGCATGCTCAGCATCTATCAGTCTGTGCTAGAGGGATTTTGCTGTTACACTGTTATGTAGCCCCTGGTGGACTTTTTCTCCATTAATTTATCAAATTGCTTTTTGAGCCTGCTTATACTCCTGAACTTCCTCATGTCTTGTGGCAGCAAGTTCCACAAGTTGTGTGTGTGGTATATGAAAGCATATTCTTTCTTGCTTGTTTTAAACACATTCCCCGTGACCATTAGTCTGTTGCGATATAACTCTTCAGTGACAGAAAGTGGTAAAGGACTCATTCCCAGTTCATCATTGTACTATTCAGGATTTTGTGCACCTCTGCCATACCCTGTGAGTTCTCTCATTTCCAGACTAAATTGCTAGTCACTCTTGATATCAAATCTATTCCATGAAATATGATCATCTTTGCCACATCTATTATATTTTTTTTGAGATGGGACAGCCAGAGCAGCACACACTATTGCAGCAGCATATGCTGGAGTTGGCAGAGAGTGAGGATGGCAGCTTCTTATCAGGGCGGAGAGGTGGAGGAGTGTGGGAAGGAGACCAGAAAGACCCTTTTGGCAGCATTAAGCTGTTCTATCAGCTTAGTTAACTCAGGAAACTGCATCTTTACCATTCAGCCCTTTTCCCCAACTGACACTGATCCTTGTGAGACTTCTTGTAAACTTTACTCCACAGTAATTAGCAAAAACATTGTCATTTGGTGCTATAGGAATGCCCTATGTTATATAATTTGGTTTACTTACTTGTAGATGTCATATAGAGTTGTTATATAGACAATGGAAAACAGTATGAATTTGAATTAAACTCATACACATACTTGAAAAATGAAGTTACAAATATAGAAGCAAAGGTTGTTCAAGAATAGAATGGTTCAGTATTGTGTTTGTATCTCAAACATATTAAGAACCCTTTGATTTACAGGTTTTATAAACAAGCAGATATACAATATCTGTGGTGTAAAATGAGCACAGTTTATTATCACTTATCTTATGTCACTAAAAAAGGGCATAAAGAGGAGTGTGAAAAACTTAATCCTGTTCACAGAATGAAGTGGCAGTTGTGTGCCAGAGGGGTATGCATTTGCTCCTGTAGAAAAAAACAGAAAAATTTGATGAGTGGGAAAAGGTTAATATCAGTAGGACATTACTGCTTTTCTACATGCCTGTATGTCTCTTGTCTGTGGACTTGTTTACTTGACTTTAGAAAGAACTTATTTCATTACAATTTTAAAACCTCCAAGCATCCCATTCTTTAATGCAAAGATTGAACTTAGCAAAATGTGTGGAGTAGGAATTCTTCTGCAAGAGTTGCTAATAGCATTCATCCTGGAGAAATAGCCACTCAAAGCAAAGGTGCAGGAGTGTTATGCTTCTGGTAATTCTGGGTAACTTTATCTTTACCTTTTTCTCTGCCCATTGAAATATGGTTCACAGTAAAATTGTACCTGAACACATAACTAAGAATGTTTTAAAATTATGTTGTGCTCTAAGGATTTCATGCCATGAAGTAAGGGGGTTAATCATGCTGGCCTCTTAGGTAATAATTTTTAAATGTTTTATGCCTTATTATGCCCTAGCGACCAATGCCTTGTTGCATCCCGTGAGATTCTTCCATTACTCCTGATATCAGGCATACAAAGAAAATGGTTGTGCTTCAAAAGGATGGGAAGAGACCCCCTTCTAGCCCTAGGACTCCTTGTGTTGATGGGTCAGGAATGCTATTTGTGACACACACACATACAGAGCTCTGTGGTTGAATTGGTGACTACCTGCTTGGTGCCCACCCTGGGCGATGCTGGGGGTGGAAAGTGCCCTGGACAATGTCAGTGAACAGACTACACAACTATGCTCACTAACCTTAATGCATTCAACAGCCTATGTAAATGAGAATGGACTCTGAGCCACGGAAAAAGAAGGAAAAGATCTCCAAAGAGCTTTCTGGTGAGAATTATGCTGAGAGGGATTTTGGCAGCTTACAATCTGTTTTTTGCAGTTGTTGTAAAACTTTGGGCATAGTTCTTTTTGTGATCTATAAGGTACGAAGAAATCAGCAACACAGAATAGCTGTGTAGATGACGTATTCTGCACATATGCAAAAAGAAATTGCATTGTAAGGTCAAAAAGACAGCAATTGTGAAAAAAAAGGCAATTCCCAGGTGAATGTTTTGTTTCCAGTGCTTTGGGAGAGGCTTTTACGTAGACTTCACAGAATTTTATTTATTCAGAGTCCTCTTTGTTTCCTGCTTCTTTCCTGACCATGCCCAGAGGATGTTTCCATGGAATAGAGTGGTGTTTCGCTTTGCACCAGCCAGATCAGCAACTGCCCAGACATCCTTGTTTGATCAGTTCCCAGCAATCGTTCTCCCTGTGCCTGCTGATCATGTAATGGGCTCTTCTCCACTCTTCCAATGTCTTGTTTCAGGCAACACTGCTATAGATGCATTCACTGCACTTGATCTTTAAATATAATACACATAAGAACAAATGTCTAAAAGCACAGGGTAAGAGTTGAATCTTTCTGCTTTCAGCCATCACAGTCTTTGAGCTGCTATTGCTACAAAAAACATTGGTTTTTTTTCTGTTCCTGTAGTAATCCTACAGTTTATGCAACTAATTTTCCACTTTTCTTTTCCTCCTTGGTAAAAAAAATACCTATATGTTCACAAGGTGGGTGTAAAATGTGGCATTTCCTTTGCATGTATCAAAAAGTGCAAGGCATTGAAAACCAAACCTCCCCTGGCTGTATGAATCAACAGTAGTTAAATTATCTATCAAAAAATCTCTCCTTTATTTAGCTAGAGATGATTTACAACATATGTTTTTCTAATGCCCCACTACATTGACTGAAATATGAGCCTTCAAAGCCAGGTGAAAAGCTTCAGTTCTGATAAATAAAATAATCAAAACTTCCTAACAAAACTAGTTGTAAGATAATGTGAAAAGGATAGCATCAGAGGCTCCTGGCCATAATCTGACTTGGGAAATAGCCATGGCTTTACTTGATACACCTCCTTTTTAATGTATAATGACTGTAAAATGTCGGTGGACCTAAGTCCCATTTACACTGAGGTTTATCCTTCCTGTGGTCGTTGACATGTAGTGGAAAGGAACAGTGCCTTAATGGTGTGTGGATCAGCAAGACCAAATCTACATCTGTCAGCCTCGTTTCTTACCATGCTGGCTTTGCTCTGTTTAGATTGTGGATTCCTACCCTTGCTGTTATCTGTTCCTTTTGATAAACTATGCAATGAGAGGAAATGTTTTTGCATCATGTTCAGGAGTCCTGTTTCCTATTTAAGATCTGAGAAATGGCTTGTAGTACTAAGACCCTTGGGAACTTATTTTTCTGCATGAAACTAGACCAGCATAATGAGTGTACCCTCTGTGCAAATTCAATATTAGTTCTACGCCTAAGGTCAAGAAGAAGTTAATGACCATTTTTTACATACAGAAATCAGTTATGAAACCAACAATACATTTCATGCTTTTGTCATTTTAAAACAAAATAAATTGCTGGACTCATTTATATTAAATTGATTTAAACTACAAAGCATAAATGTCATGAATCTCAGATTAGCGTTTAGAGAAAATGGCGTTGTTGTTACTTGTGTAGTAGTTCACTCCCCAGTTTACAAACACCTTTATTCCATCCCATGCTTGCTGTGCTTTTTTAGATACAGAGGTGCTGAACAATGCTGTAAGCTGGAGTCTGTCTTTAATAATTTTTGCATTTTCTTTGTTTCTTTAATTAGCTGATTTACTCAGCTGATTGCACAGCTGTCTGGGCAACACCCCCCCAGGGGCCTGCCAACTGTTTCAGAGATATGTCATGTACTCAGTGAGGGGAGATCTGCAATAATTTGCATTATAAATAAGTAGAAATAGTGGGAAGGAATGAGAAAGCTCAAAGGCAATTTTTGTGTTGTTAATAAAAGGAAACATGTTAGGATGAGCTTAAAAAGCTTTTTCTGTTCAGTAATTTCTGGAAAAAGATCACAATTTCATGGTGAATAAGGAATCAATTCTCAGTTGGAGGGATTTATTCCTGGTATTATCACTGTCTCTTATGTGCAGCTTTTGGGGACTTCCGAAGTGTCAGTAGTGCCTATTGGGTTTATCCCTTTAATTTGGAAACAAGACTTGGAAAATACATAAGGACCTGGTCTGACTTAAAATGGTCCCCAAACCTTAGACTTGTGAAACATTTACTTACTGCTCATTTTCCTCTACTGCTAGTGCCTTACATAAGCCAAAGGATCTGGCTTTTAGTTTCCCCAGTGGTATCAGTATGAGCTATTTAATTTTTTCCACTCTGATAAATTAATAAGCATCAGCAAACATTATAATACTGTCAAACAGCTCAGAGCTGCCATAGTAACCAGGGTCTCTAGAACTAGCTGTATACCCTCAGCACAGAATAACAAGACGTAGCACAAACTCCCTGTTCAAAATAGCAATAAAGTTTTAAAAAATCATGAAATTAGCTTAGAATGACATGCTAAAAAATGCTTTTTTGCTATTTGTTTCTGAAAAGCTTCATGCTAGCGACTTCCTTTTGAAAAAAACAGAGAAGAAACATGCCTCAAAAAAAAAAAAAAAAAGGGTTTATAAGAAGAATGGTAGAAGTTGTGAGCTTCCCAGCAGCTGACTATAAATCAACTGGTGCAGGCTACTGGCAATTCAGAGCAGTGGAGCCTTCCCCCAGCGAATGTTGGAGACTCGTGGAGGTCTTTTAAACAGCGATTGTTTGGCAGGGACAGAAAAGTGGGCTATAACCATCTAGCAGGGGTGAGACAGTGGAAATCTGTTGGCTTGTCAAATAAAATTCTTCTGTTCAGAAGTAGGCTCTTTGCCACTTCCAAGGTGATGGGTGTCTCCTATCTGTAGAGGACACCTAGGTGCCTTTTGCATACTGGCTAGAAAAAAGATGCATGTATGAATTTTGATCACACAGTACTGAAAGGATTGAAATCTTATGAAAGGCAGACTGATTTAATGTTCTAGGATGTTAGTGGTTTGAAGATCAACTTTAAATAATAAATGAATACTCTCATTTGAAAGGAAGGAGCATGACTGAAAATGTGAAGGACGTAGCCTAAGCGTGATGGAGCTTTGTATGGCAAGCTGAGCTGTCCCTGGAGCAGCAGTGGGGACAGGGAGCTCTTCATCCAGCCGGTGCACTGGCTGTTCAGGTGTCCTGGTAGCGTCTTTGCTACTGCAATTTCCCTGTGCTTGGGCTGCTCCCTGGGCTATGTCTGAGGGTTTGAACCGTGCTGAGCGAGTTCAGTCTTGGGACCAGCCTCGGGCGGTGCTGAGGTAAACTGCGTGTCTGCCAGGAGTGATGTTTATGGGCTCCCCATCTCCAAAAAGCATGCAATTCTGGTCCCACAGTTGGACTTCACAGCAAGCTCAAGGGCTGAAGCTGGAGTTGTGTGGCACAAGGGGCCTGGCAGTAGCACTGGCTTGCAAGGTTCTCTGTCAACCAGGCCAACAAACTGAGCCAGGTTAAAACTAATCCTTTGCCAGTCCACGAACTCCAAATCCTTTACAGTAGTACAGAGAGGGAATAGTAAGTGCAGGAGGTGTGGGATGGAGCCAGCAGGGATGGGGAGTTAAGCTGGCTTTCAGCTCTGGAATGGCCATGTAGGTGTCACCCAGAGTTGCTTGTGGATAGACACAAGCCTGCTGTTCAGCAGCAAAGTGGTTAACTGTGATGGCTGCCCTCTCTTAAGCTGTTAAGTAATTAGCTTTCAAAGTTAACACCCTATTAAGCCAAAGGGAGGAAGTTCACACCTCTCCTGCTGTTATTGTTCCAGTCTGGCTGTCTGAAGGGCAGTGCCTTGGTTTGTGTTGTGAAGGTTATCTTTTCAGCCAGAAGGGGCAGAAAGAAGAAACTTCATTTATAGAAAAGGAAAGAAATCACAATACAGCAAAGCCTCTGGGAAGATTGCAATGCTGTGGCTTCCAGGAGTTGGTTTATGTGTGAATTTTTTTTTTTAACCGTCCTTTCCCCTTTCATTTGGGTAAAATATTCTGCCATGTTGAATAAGACAAAGTATTAAAATGAAATAACATGCATTGTATTACGTGACTTTTAAAATTCACACTTGTCAAATGTAATTAAGCTACTTCAAGTCTGGGCATATACAGAACAGTGTATCGTGGAGGGACAGCTCTGTTGGTAACTGTGGCACCCTTGGTAGGATTCGTCTATAAGCAGGAGAAGGTGCCATAGTGCTGCAGGTGGCTGTTGTGACCCTCAGTGCAAGCCAGTCTGTCTAGTTAAGGTAAGCCCTTTAAATGCTCCATGCTGCTGAGGAATAGAAATCAATAACAGTGTCTTAAATCTACATTGAACTTTGTAGCTGGCAGAAAAAGAGGGGCATTGCTATCAGTTAGTAACGGTTACTTAAAGGATGTGCTTGATTTCAGTGTGAGTGATGATTATGTTCCCTTTCCCTTCAACCTCCCCTGTGTCATGGCTGATGCTGCTGAGGAAGCTAGTACAAAATGATTTACTTTTGTTTCTTATTTCTTTGTTATTTTTTTTTCTGCTGATTTAATGAGCTGAAATGGGATTACTAAAGGACAAGGCTCTCTCCTGTGAGAATTCTCTGTTCTGACATTAGTTTATAGAAAAATCTGCTAGCAAGATCTCAGTTCTGATCCATGGGGACAAGAGGAACTCAGATCAGATGATGGCTCTTGTGATCCTTAAGTGACTATAAAAAATATGATTTGCAAATGGACACTTTTGAACTGCACATGAGCAAACTGATGCTCATTTAACATCTATTTCATCCATGGTGAACTCTCCTCCAAACGAAGATAAATGCTGCAGGTAAAAAAGGGAATTGGTCACTCCGTATTTTCTTGCATTTATTTCCTGTCTCTGGTCTCAAGCCTGAACTCATATGTAACATTCAATGGATACATATAGATTGGGGTAAACCACCTTTGCCTTTCCCTAGTGTTGCTACATTATGAGATGTGCTGGAGTATTCATATCAAGGAGCAAAGCTGGGTTTATGCCGTCAGAGAAGGAAGGGTTTGGGCCATATCCAAAGTTCACAGCTTTTGTTTTGTATATGCATGTTACAGTTACAGGGAACTGTCCCAGAATCAACACGCGCCTGGGAAATACTTTCCCATCGCACCCTAACCTTCTGCTCACTTTTCCCAGGATTGAATTTGCAACATCAAGCCTTTTTATTAAAGAATAAATGGTCAACTGACAGTAACTGGGAAATTGTCTGTGAATTCTTATATGACAGAACTAGTGATGCATGCACAAGAGCCCAGGACTACAGGACCTGGGGCAATTCAAAGGGTGTCTGAGTTGTTACAGGGTTAGGAGACACGCTGGTTGTAGAAATACAGCAATTGGTCTTGTGTGTGTGATGATCCCCAGTAACATATATTTCAGAATACACGGAAGTATTTCAAGAAATGAATGGTTTTACTCTATTTTATAGACAAAACGTGTAGTAACCTTTTAATGCAGAAACCAAGAAAATATAATTAAGAGTTATTATTTGTCTGTGTGGCCACTTCAGTCTTCAAGGGGCTCCATTCTTGTAACGGAAAAAAAAATATGACACTGCGTGATTCCTTGATTGTTGCTCCCTGGGTGTAGATAAATGGTTCAATTGTGGCTGATTCTTCTGAATTTGGCTGAGAGGCAGAGGACACAAAAAAATGAAGTTTGTGATGGAAATTTTATGAAAAAGAGGCCAAGTGCTCGCTCTCTCCCAAGAGAACTGCAAGAATGTCAGTATGAGGTCTGGGATTCTTTTATTTTTTTTTTTCCTTTAAGAAAATATTTACTGATTCTTTTCTACATTCCTTACACAGTCTAAACAACATTGAAGCCAAGGAAAGCTGGTTTGAATGATGAATTCTTTCAGGTTTTTTTAGAGTTGAAATTACTGATAAAACTAGCTGGTTTGATTTTTTTTTTTTTTTTTTCTTGAAACTGTTTGTTTTGGGTACATCTAAACCAAGTTTTTTTCACCTCACCTTTACAATTGCTCATGCTAAAATTGTGCAACACCCAAGAATACCTTTATCTGTTGGGGTTGTGGACAGATACCCTCTTTTTCTTTCCCTTTGTGCCAGGTATTACTACCCTTGTTCCTGAGTGTTTACTGCTTATTACTAGCTCCTCATCCTTCTTGAAGCTCCATCTCTTTGCTTTGGTTGAAGATGCACTGGAGTGCTTGCCCTGGCACTAAACGTGGAAGAGGACACTTGTAAAAGAGGCCAGTGACAAGATGCCAGTTGGCAGCCACTAACCTTTTCCCCTGGCACAGCTGTTCGTGGAGCGCCCATCTGCTCAGACTTTTTGGAAAAGCTGACTGGATCATTGAAAATCACTTAAATCCAGACCCGTGGTCTTGTTACTAGCAAGGTGCCACTCTTCTAACTGCTGTGATTAATAGCCAACATCTAAGGGGATATTTTGCCCATCAGTGGTTACAGCAAATTTGTTTTAGGAGAAATCAGAAAATTGGAGAGTTAATGAAATGTTGTGTTTTTTCTAAAGCAGCCACAGACTCGAGCTATTTGCAATTGCTCAAACAACTGTTTTTTAGCATTCATTAATGTCTGAAAGCATTGCAGCGTTCCCAGCTCACAGTTGCTCTGACCTAGCTCTTGGCAACTGGATGTCCTGAATGCATTCTGTCTCCCACAGCAGCAGTGGGTAACAACAGTCACACACATGTGGAAGTGTGCAAGAAGATGAGACAGCTCTTGGGAAGGAAGGCTGGGAGGTGGGTTACAAGGGAAATTGCTGTGAGCCTGGTTGGATGGAGTAGATTGCCTTGGGAAAACCCTGACCTGCACTAGGAAGGCAGGAATCACACAGGGCTCCCGAGACAGTCGTTCTGCTTACTGCTTCATTGGATGGTTACTTTTCCAACTTGGAGCAGAAATAGGCCATGGTGACCTAGGCATGTTTTGATTCTGCCTGGCTTTAAATGCTGCCAGGATATAACCCCCATTATACGTCTTTCTGTTATAGCTATAGATTTTAGTGTTCACCTTGAATCTCGGAGGTGGACAGGTGAAGTGGTGTCAGCAAACACACTAGTGAAGACTTCTTCCAGACCTCAGTTTTTCTTTGATAATGGATTAGAAAAGATCCCCGGGTGGAATAAACTGTATTGACAAAATTACTCTCCCCACTTCTTTTTACAATTTTTTTTTAATAGCATAATTTTGGGGAAAGAGGAGAATTACACCCTATATAGCATAGAGATATCAGAAATCCTACAGTGAAAAGGAGAGAAATCCATGTGTTTTATTTTAGACATTTTGATCTTTAAACGGTCTAAACTTACCTTTCCTTTAAGTTACTGGATGCTGCCTAAAGGTTGGGCTGCTTTTTGTCTGCAGCAGACCCAGAGTACCCATGAAGATACAGCAAGCTTGATCTCATGGCTTGTGTTACCTCAGCAATGTTAGCTCAGCCATAGTAGCCTGGCTGTGTGTCTAAAGATTTGGACTGAGGGTAGAGGATAGCTTAGGTGAGGGTGGTTGATGAAGGTAGTACCGCTGCCTCTACAACTATTTTGTTCATCTGTCACATCTAGGCTGTCTGAGCTCACATACATAGTTTTAAGGTAGTACAGGTAATACTTCTCTTAAAACAGTGTCATGTGAGCTGTGGCAATTCAGGTGCAGCCTGTTGACCAGCTCAGCTACCAGGGGTGGCAGAGAGAGGAGATGGACAGGAGGAAGCACTTGAGTTGAGTGCTCCTGCCCATCCGTCAAAGCCATGTCCCTGGTGTTACTCAGGAAATGGATTTATCAGCTCGACCACTTCAAGGTTACTTTTGTTGTCACAACTGTCATGACTACACTGGCAAATCATTCCATGTATATGTGAGGTCAGTGATATTTGAGTATGGTGCTTGGGAGTAAATGAGTACGATGTAAGGTAAAGTCACTTCTCATGTGTTTCATCAGGCCTGACCCTCCTAACTTGACACGTATTACATTTCAAAATGTCAGAGGGCTTAACACCGCACCAAAATACAGTGGGTGGGCATGTTGACTGGAAGGGTGTCTTGGATTATATAGTAAAACTACGTATAGATACAACTGTTTGCAATGCAGAACTGTGATGTGTCTCTTTAAAAGTTATCCTCGTTTCTTTAGCTAGGTTGACTGATAAGTCTAGTTTCCACCCTCCACAGCTTATGTGTTTGATCCCAACCTTTTTTTCTTTAATAACGGGCAAGAGTTGCTGGTGTTGAGCAATGCTAACTGCGCTAAGGTATTGGTTTCTCTTATTATGCCATCAATGAATAACCTTCAATAGATCTTCTTCTGCTACACTCATTTCTGTAGATGACTTCTGTGGACAGTGGTGGTGTTTGTTAAAATTGAGATCACTTTGCTTACAAAGAATTTTCCAAGGCTGAGATAAAGGATAAATCTGCTTCTTTTGTGCAGTCTGAATTGGCCTTCTGCAATATAATGAAAATAAAGGGATGTCCAATTTTTGTTGTTGTTCATGAGTCATCAGATCTTGTTATAATGTATGAAAAAGTGGAGTTTCCTTAAATGCTGCCATTTTATCATGACTATCGGGAATATAAGTATTTAGTACTGTACTTCACTGCCTGGAAAAAGTAAGATATACCTTATTTAGGATTTGTCCAAACCCAATAAGGTATACTTCACAGGATTTGTCCAAAACCACTGAAGGAGTTAACTAGAAATCTAAACTTGGAATGAGGTTCCTTGAATGTTCATCCTATTTGATATAAACCAGGCCATGCTGCTTTACTGCTTCTCATGATTTGAATCTGCCTGCTTCCGATACATTCCCTTTTTCTTATTTTAGCAATTCATCAAAATGAAGAAAACGGCAGTCAAGAAGTAAGAGGACTAGAAGAGCTCAAGGATACCTCTGATGCTCAGGTAAATGTGTAAGATTAATGGCATCTTGGGGACTTTCTCAGATCTACACATTGAAGGATCCGCTTCTGATAGCTCTGGGAGATGTGTTTTCCTCTATGTTTTGTGCAGGGAGCCTGTGGGATGGAGAAAGTCTGCTGGATCTTGTCTTATGTGACTGTTTAGAGTAAGATTGATGGTTACTTTGGGAATTAATCCCATGATGTTGCAATTGGACAGCATTCTTCAACTATCTCTCTGCTCGTTTTAGATAATACACATAGCATATAACAGATGTGAAAAGAAAAGAGATATGTTTCAGGAGGCGAGGGCATATGACATTTTGATTGAATTTTAATCACTGTAAGTAGACGTGCAATGAAATGAGGATACTTATTAGTCAGACGAGTGTAAGCAACAACCTTTTTCTTTCCTTCCCTAACTGCTCTCATTTACAACCAGAGCATACTTCTAGATATTGCTCAGAAGAAACGTAACCACCTTTTAGAGAATATTGTTGTGGAATAACTTACCCTTTTTAATTTTCTGAAGTCTTTTTTGATTAATCTGCAGTTCATTCAGTCATTCAGTTCATGCACTCAAATTACACAAGTGTAACTATATTGTTCATTGTATTGCTACTAATTATTGCTTTCAATTTAAAATTAATTTCTCTCAGTCTTGACTGTGTGGGTTTTTTTCTTCTGTTCCCCTTGAAAATTGTGTTTCCCACCAGTTGCCACCTTTTCCCCTTCCTAAATGCACAACTTGCAGTTCCTGTCTCTGATTTATTTCCAAACATCTTACCCACTAGAAAGCTGGGTGTGAGAGAGACAGGATTTGCACTGATGTCTGAGAAAGCCTAGCTGAAGGGTTATGAGCCATGTATCTGAGTTAGCAGTACCCAGCTCTTTCTAAAGACCAGAGCTGTCTCCAGCACAGTGAGGCTAGGAGGGGCTGCAGGCAGCTCCACTAGCAGCCTGGGGCTATGGCAGACACCTGGAGATGGCAGGCAGAAGAGCCACAGACCATGAGGATCTGCCTGCTGCCTCAGTGGATAACTAGTCTTTTCTAGCATACTTGTCAGAGTCATACTCAAGCAAGATGTTTGGAATTGGACTGCTCTTTTCTTAATCACACAAATCTATTAAACCACTTCCCAAAAAGGTATGTCAGGAGCCCTAATGTGTTAACACTTTGTTACCTGGCTTGATTCCTAATTCACATCAGCGTGGGGTTGAGGGTCAGTCTTCTAGAGCTCAGCTGTGCATTACAATTATAAAAAGATCCAGGGGGAAATACAGACCTCACTGCACAAAAAAAAAATGTATGCACAGTTCTACTTAATTGTTGTAGTTTCTATTGTTATTTTTTAAAATGTTTGTTTACATTTATGTGAGAGCTGTAAAAAGAAAGACTACAATGTGTGGTCAAAGCTCCTAAGTTGCCAGCTAATAAGATTACATGGGCAGATTATAAAAACCCGTAAGAATTAATTATTGGGATATTGATTCAATCATCTTTTATTTGGCTGGAAACCAGCTTCTAAAATGTAAAAGAATTTGAAACACATTTCAAGTTAAAATAATTTCAAAGTGAGCAGTTAACAGAAGTGTTCAAATGCCCAACTGGGAGGAGAGCATGAGTGCTACCAAAGCAGCTTTTACTCCAATTTGTTTGTCAGTGCCATAAAAATGACATCCTGTGAACACCACATACAGTTTGGCTTAAGGGTGTGGAATGATTTTCTTTTTTTTCCCTTCACTTTAGTGAGACTGTGCATGTGACTGGAGCAAAGCAAGTGGCAGTGGCATATGGTTTTAAGTTTTCAGATTGATCAAAGGTGAAACCTGTAACAATTAGATTGTTTCCCTCAGATGCAGAGTGAGACAGAGATGCAGCAGAAAAAACCAAACCGCTGCAAACTTCTTCTGTTAGCAGAGTCAAAGGGTGTGATGTCTTCTCTAAATGGCACTCTGTGGGATGTAGGCCTAACTTATGTCAGGGTTAGTCGACAAAACTGGTGAAAGTGTGGAAAAAATTCAATACAGGCATTTTTAAAAGCAAGCATGCTGTAAACAATGTAAATAATGTAAATAAAAAATCCCATCCTGTCTGCCTAGGGCTGTCTTAATTCACCTCCGTGTCACTGCTAGCAGACTCATTTATGGCCTTTGCAGAGGGAATATTTTCAAATGGATGTGCTGAAGCAGAAAATGTATTGTCAGCATCTTTGTAGTGACAAACTCAGTAGTGACTAATTTACTTTCCTTCCCAATAAATGTTTTTATTTCATTTCAGGTATTTCATAAAACACCTTTAATTATAGTAATTTTGTGCTGTGAATAGTACTAGTAAAGCCTTACTATAAAGCTCGTATGTTCTTTTGTCATTCATTAAGTTAAAGCCAGTTAAAATATGCAAGTTTGTGATTTTCATGTTCATATAAGTTAGTACTTGTATCTCTGGTGGTGTACATGAATTAGAGGACTAAACACCAACATCTGGGCATGCAGGATTTTGAAGTGTGTGCGCCTGCACAAAGTACAAATTGAAATGGCACTTTGCAAGTAATTGTATTTTACTTGTTTTTACCGTTTTGTCTAACTAACAGCTTCAAAGGTATTGCTTGGAAATTAAATTTATATTGACAAGTGAAAATGACTAGTGAGAGGAGACTGTATCAACATCTTCTCAACCAGCTTTTAGAAACTGTCATCAATTAATTAGTTGACCTGGGTTCTTTCTTATAAGTATGTAGCAGAAAGATTTATAGTGGAAAGTCAACAAAATAGAGGAAATCAGAATTAAAAGTGAGGCATTCCTATTTTTCTTCTTAATTATGAAAAAGCATGTTTAGCATTTTGCATTTCAAGCACATTCTTTACTTGCAGAGCTGAGCATGTACAATTAACTTGATAATACCTTAGACCTCCCAGAAATGTTTTAGTTGACCACTTATTTTCTGGAAACCTAATATTTTTTTTTTCCTTTCTCTGCAATTCTTTAATTTAAAGAAAGGAGGAGAACAGGGGGCATGTTAAAATGCAAGGTTTCTTCTTGGTGGCTATTTGCAACAGGCCAACATGATTCTGTAATGAACTTGGCAATTTGAATACAGACTGAATTTATGGCAGGGCTAAGGAACTTGTATCTGGAGTTACTTCTTCCCTGGGGTGCTTGTCTGTGCAGAAGGCAATAATATGTTCTCTCTGAACACAGGCACAGGGTTGAGAGAGAAAGAGGCCTGTGTGTTCAAAAAGTTGTCTTTCTCCAGGATATTTCTTCTTCTTGAATGTAGTGAAGTCAACTGTTACTTCAAAACTAAAGGCCCCCTTCTTCGTCTTAACATGAGTGGTTTTAACCATTGGACTTTGCTTCATAGACTGAAGATCGATAAGTATTTGTTCAGCAGAGCGAACACTGCCTTTCTGTCTATATCCATCTGACGTTTGAAGTGCAGGGACTTGTAACCATCTATACCACGCATAGGGCATGGTCTGACTTGTCAGGGTACAATGTGAAGGTGTGAAATGTGCCTCCACAGTACTAAGATACCAAATCTAGAGAGCTGGTAAGTCTTTGTAGTCTCAAAGCCCTAATGAGCCATAACACTTTGAGTTCTTAGCCTACAAGCCTAGGGGATTATGGTGCACAGATGTTATACTTTCTACTAGAAGCATCTCAAAGCCATGAAATAGACAAGTTTGGTCCTCCTTGATGTCTTCAAGACACCAAAATGTCGTGAAGTGCAGACATCAGACCTCAGCCTAGGTTCCCTGTTTAAATTAATGGTGAAAAAAGAGAATATAGGACCATTTAAAAATGTCTACTGTAGAGTTAAAAAAAATTCTGAAGTACCTCATTTTCTTTATTGATTAAATGAGTCTGGACAACTCAGTATATTCCTCCACATTTGATAAAATCTTACTCCTGCCACTGATTATGGTGTGACAGAAGTGGTTTATAAATCCATGTCCTCAGTTTAGAAGATAATGAATTGGTCTCATAGAAAAAGTAAAGACCATTGGGTTAGGAGCTACAATTCCTTATTTTCTCAGTGGATTTCTGACATCCATTTCTACCAGTCTGTAGGTTCCTTAGGTGGGAAAGCTTAGGTTCTTTGGGAGTCTGGGGACTAAGCATAGGACATGCAAAGCACAGGCTATGTCTGAAATTCTTTCCTTCTCTAGAGCTCAAGTCCCTGATGCAGGCTTGTGAGGAGATGCCTTCATCCAGACTTGAGCAATATAGGCATGTAAAACTTTTTTCAAATAGTTCAGTAAGAATGACTCTTTGGACTTGGTTGTGGAATCTTTTTTTTTTTTTTTCCACCAATGTTCAAAGAAATTACTCAGAAAGTGGATTTATTTTCCTCCTCAACTGAAGAAGCCTTAACCCACATGTTCCTCTTCCTTGGAGAAATCAGAGGACTATAGGGTGGCTTGGGTGGACACTCTCACACCTCCAGCTGGTCGGTCAGGGCATCCTTGGCTTCTGGTCCTGACTCACAAGACATTTTGTGTATTTGGAGAGTAGAAACTGATTCAATAAAACTCAGGATGAATAGTAGGAAAAAAAAAAAAAAAGGCTGGAGGTAGTGAGGAACAGTTTGCTTTTGAAGTCATACAGCTGTACCACAGCCATGGCACATGCTTGGCCCTTTCAAGGCATATGCTGTTCCCATCAGGAAACATCTGGCCTAATAAAAGCTTGGGTGGTACCATCGAGCCAGGTCTCAGTTACGCAGAGGCTGTATTCATGACCAAATCATGGACAGTGATATTACCCACCAACTTTGCAGGGAGCAGTGTAGTCCTCATCAGCTATCTTTGTGATGAGTCTGGTATGCATGTGTGCAAGCATGAATCCATTTTTTTAAAATATATATGACATTTTAGTAGAAAAAACAGTGCTGAATGTTTTGGTGAAACATCATTGGTGTAGCCTTGATAAAATGTAGATTATTACGCTTCTAAACATAGTTTTTAAAGCAAATCTCGTTTTCTTCCCTAAAGAAAATCAGGAGATACTGATTTGTTATTTACAGCATAAATAAACACAGCACAACTCTTTTAAATCTCGAGGCTTGCATACGTGAAAAATGGTTGGAGTGGGAGCAGAGGGAGTTGTAGCCTGTTATTTTTAGGAGTGCCTTGTGTTGCACTTCATTCTTTTTCCAGGGCTGTTCCTGACTAACTTTCCCATGAGTTTTTAACCTCTTGCTCTTGTTCTCTTATGTAACAGGAAACAGGCTGACAGGAACAAATAAAACACAGTGTATCTGATAGTCACACTCAGAGGAGCAGTTGATTTTGTTAGCCCTGCCTTCATTCCTCCAAAGTGTATACATTTGGAGATTCGGATGTGCCTCAGCTCCTTACCAGTTGTTCCCCAGGAAGCAGAGACTTGTTTGTGTTTAGCAAGTGGCACTGAAGTACTGCAAATATGAGACAACTGATGTATTTCTTCTAAGGCTGAAATCTGTGGTGTTGTCATGTCCTGGGACTGTGGATTTAAGTATCTGTTTGCTCTGTCTCCCACCCTTAAGGCAGGGGTTTTGTGCAAGCTTCAAGGAAGAGATGACATCGGACGGATTGAACTGGTCCAGAAGCTGGCGAGAGAAAACTGCCAGTTTTTGCAGGCGGATAGAAAACTACTGGGGAAGGCAGAACAAGTAAGACATTTCTTGTTTGGACTTTTTTGTTTCTTTCTGGTAAGGGAGGGAGATTTAGGTCACAAAACTGAAATAGCAAATCTGATGGTCAGAATCCAGGGCATGCATTAGTCATAGAGCTGTAGCTGCTCTCCTGGCATTTACATTTCTCTGAAGTGGGTTCAGTTCAATAATTGTCAACACACTCAAATTATTATGTTGTCATTAACTGTCAGTTACTGTTATTAGTATTTCACACACATAGGAAATAGCAGATGATTTCAGGATGCTTTCTACCAAATTGTTGTTAGTGATTATCAAATACTTGGGGTTTAGGGTGTATTTAAGAAATGTACAAGGCATATGAGTGCTTCAAGCGCTTACTTTATATGGTCTTAAAATTACTTTGCTGCTGGTATACTTGGAAGCAAGTATTGGCTAGAGCATTTTCAGTGTGAATTAAAAAATGATCTGGATAGGGAATTCAACAGTTACTTTTAAAAAAATGTATTTTTGACCAAAACTGACACTGAAGGAAGAAGCATTCTGTTCAATGCTTCTGAAAGCAGTTATTCAGATGTTAATAACTGAATTGAAAATGCACTAAAACTTGACTGCTCTACTTATAGCACAATGTATCCTAATTTTGTTTTCCTGGTAAAGATTTCTGTTCTGATTGCATATTCATCTAAAGGTGCTGAAGATAATAACCGCAAGAAACAATGAAAAATCCCACCCAGTCCTCATGTGTCTTGCTATAATTTATATGTAATTTATTCTATCTTCTTCTCACTGGACAGTAGAAAAAAACTATGTACTTTAGAAAATGAATTCTTTTCAGCTCATCTTCAAGCTCGTTCTTACTGAAGGAAATCTGCACAAAGGAAAAGAGAAGGATGAAATTTTATTTCAAAGCTTCATGCTATTCTGTTTGGCAGGGTATAAGGTCTAGTATGGTGTAGTTAAACATGTTATTGTATCAGTAGGAGTGTATGAGGGAGAAGGGTAATTAACCAGGCTGAAATCCCTGAGATTAAATTGTTCCTCAGAAAAACCACTAGCTGTGGACAGGGGCAGAATTTCCATATATCTTTAAAATGTATCAGCAAAGTGCAATTAAAAGTTTAGGTGCTTAAGTAAAGAAGATTTTAAACCAGGGGAGGTTTTTAATTGTGCTTTGGGATTTGGAAGCAAGATTACAGATGAGTGGGGGCATAAGAGAGAGAGCCTGATACTCCAAAAATTCACTGGATATTTTTGCTGCCTACTCCAGTCATTGCAAAGGGTGCTGACATGTCGGTTGCAGCTCTGTTGCTGCACAGATTACAGTACAGTTCCAAAAATGGAAAGCAGTGCTCAGCTTTTCTTCTCCTTAGAAGAATATAGTACTTAGCAATTGCTGCTATTTAGGAGGTGAATGACTTCAGTTTAGCAAGAGCTGGAGCAAAAGATTCATATCCATGCTGAGTGGTATAATGCAGCAGTGACTGCTCTTAGAGAAGGATGTGCCTTTAGACTTAGGAGGTGACAGGAAAGAGAAATGTTGCCTGAGAGATGGCAGAAGCCCAGATTATTCCTCATGTGCCCTTTATTTCTGAGTGGGGAGTATCTTACAGCTGGTGCTAACAGTGTCAAATTATGATATGTTTCTCCTCATGTTCTGTACTTTGCTCGGTGTTGTAGAGTGGGAGATGATGGGTCTCTTCCGTACAGTTCAGGCAGCCCATGCTCAAATGTGAGAGACTTGCAGTCCTTGGTGCAGGTGTACTTCTAATCTCCCAACTGATCTATTGATTTAACTAGGAATAGTCACTGAGAAGGCATTACTGAACATGGGCAAGATCTGTCATAGGGTTCTCAGTTTTGCTGACTCAAATGATTTACTTTCACTGGAAAAAAAACCCTGAACATGCTTTGCTGTGGTGTGGCAGTGGGTCTCATACATTCAGGAAGCTGTGAGCTTCCATCCCTTCCTCTCCCTCCCTTCCTCCCTTGTGTTCTGAGAGCTGCTCTGGTGCACGTGCAGGTGGCAGGATTTGGCTGGCTGGGCAGAGTTTGCTGCTCTGGGCAGCTGTTTCCTCTTTTCTCCAAGGAGAAAAGCAACAGACTGGATTTTAGTGAGTACTGCTCAGATGTGGGCTTTCAGACCTTCCCATCTCATCCTGCTGCTACAGAAGTGATGGCAGATTCATTGGCATCAGCTTACTGCCCAGTCCCTTGTGCTCACTGTAAATGTTAGAAGAACAATATGTTCAGGGTGTGATGTCTTTACAAAATTGTATATAGCATGCCCATATTTTTTTTTTTTTAATTAAAGTGTAACTTATTCTTACCTTACTGTCTTAGACAGAGTAATGGCCACTCGATGTAGGCAGTAAAATGGAGCATCTCTATGTGTTTTCCACAGGACCTTCATTTCTCGGCAAATATTTCTTTCACCAGCTTTCCCTTGTGGGGACCTCAAACTGCTTTCACAGATCACAGAATGTTAGGGGTTGTAAGGGAGAGATGATCCACCTTTCTCAAAGGGATGGAATTTGGTCTGTAATTGAGGTGCCTCTATTTGCCCTTGAAGAGCTGGCTAGCTGGGCCAGCCTCTTGGCAGCCGATCTTGAAGCTGAAGTGCTGCTGGTTTTCAGGACTGTGTGTTGCAATTATCCTGTGTCAGTGCTGCTGTTTGAGGCTCGAGGCTTTGTGACCTGCCTGGCTGTGCTTTCCAAGATGGCCAAGTGAGAATTTTTGACCAAAATAAAGTTGTCGTTTGTTCTCCCCTAGGAATATATATACACACATATATACATATATGTGTGTATATATATATATATACACACACACATATATATAGCTCCCAACATGAATGCAGAGTTGGAATTGTGCATATGCATAATTCCTCTGTGTGTGTACTGTGTCTCATGCATGTAATGGGAAATAGAGTTGACTCCTCCAGTGCTACTCACTGTGTTTCTAAAGCAAGTCTCTTCAGATTAGTAGTACAACCTCACACTGTTTTTTGTAGAATCATAGAATCCTGTTATTCAAAATTTGTACAATCCTGTCATTCAAATAAATAATCACCATCTTCATCTGAGTTTGAGGGCAGAACTTAGTGACTCCCATATGAAAGGTAAATTACATGTGGATGCACAAGGGTCTGGTCTTCCAGAGGTTTTTTGAGCAGATAAAGTACCTAAAGATATTTTTCAAGGTGTGGTGTTGGACGTCTGTGACTCTCAATGGGCAGGTGAAGCAAGGATAGGTTTGGGTTGCTGATTCACAAGGAGATATGAAATGTAATTATTTTCTCTCAGAAAAAGCACATGGTCTGGAAGAGTGAAAGTATGGGAAGCTGAGTGGTTCACTGAAGGAAAGCTCAGTTTAGAACTCTGTGGGGAGAGAGAAAGGATCCATTCAGTTTGGGTGTATTCTGTAGTGTGTGAAAGTGGGATGTGTATATATATATGTTGATTTTGTATATGCATACAATTTTACTTCATACTTTAAGTACCCAAGTCAGGAAGTCCATACTGCTTTTGCTTCAGGCTTTTGGTGTGCTATCTTTTATTTTTTAAAAGATTTATGGTCTGGATAAAAATGGGTTCTGAAGAAGTCCTATAATCTAAAAACTTTAGTACTCAAACTTCATTATATGGGAGCTGCTTATTTGTTTTTGCACTGCAAACTTGCTGTGACCATGTTAGATGAGTATATTGGAATTGATGTGCTTCTGTAGCACACAGTGCCAGCTTCCTTATTGGTGAATATGGTGTTTGCAAAGTGCTGTAACTGTAATGGTGCTCACAGACTTGTAGAGGAAAACAAAAACTAAATTACAGTGATTTTCCTTGCCCCCCCCCCCCCCCCCATTCCCACCTACTAATGCGTTGGAAGAAGGTTCTTAATTAAGGCACTGAACCTACCATATGTGTTAGATTTCCCAAAACTTTAGTTTGGCTAACGAACACAAAATAAATAATAGTAAGCAATCTTCTAAATAGACTGATAAGCTTCTTCTGTGCTTTTTCATTCCTACAATGAGATTCAATGTATTGATAAATTAAAGACATTAAATGGTTGTCTAGAATGCACAGAAATTATTATCATTTGTTGGCTGGAGTAAAAATAACTATGCAAGTTTGCAGTACTAATCTTATTATTACATACAGCTACCACTCATAAGCCTTGAGAAATATAAACCTGGATATTTGTATTGATATGTTATTTAAATATTTAATTCCTTTAAAACAATTACTTTGACAGAGAACAGATGAAAAATCTGTATTGAAATACTCAGCTGTAAAATGAGCCTGCTTTTCTGAGAAATTTGCTCACTTTTAGCATTAATGATGATATAGAAGGCAAGCTCTGTATTTGAAATAATTTGTCATAGCTTTTTTTTGCTCAAGCATACATTTGAGGTGCATTTCGGGCATATTTGCAGAAGTGCTTTTTTTTTTTAATGCTTTTAAGCAACTACAGCTCAATTAAAGAACACCTTTGTGATAGACATTATACTGTTTGTACAGTGTTTCCAG
Organism: Colius striatus; assembly: GCF_028858725.1. Classification (NCBI taxonomy): domain Eukaryota; kingdom Metazoa; phylum Chordata; class Aves; order Coliiformes; family Coliidae; genus Colius; species Colius striatus. The sequence goes on from NC_084763.1 coordinate 25,769,262, forward strand.
TTATTTCAAGGAAGCATTGCACTACTTAAGAAAATTGTGGCTGTTTGTAGTGTCACTGTTTGAGCAAAATTGTAAGAGTACTTTTCAGCTCAGGAATATGGGGAAAATACTCTTTATAGGACCTTTTTCATAGTCAGATCAACTGAAAAAGCTTTCCACAAATTGACAGTAATATTTGAAGGAAATTTAGGATTCTCTAATGTGTTCATTAGATAACTTAAGAATATTAATTTCTTTATTAACTATATAAATTATATTCCAGGCTGAGGCTCTTGCAATACTTCTGTACATCAATAGGGAGGGGAGTGTTACATAAATCCACTTCGTAATTCTTTTACAGATTAATGTAGATATTAATTAGAGTTACGTACTGTTTAAAAGTATATAAGTATGTACTGCTTGAATGTATTGATTCTGTGACTTAGCTCAAGGTGAAAGAAGTATATTATTGGGAGAAAGGTATGTTTTCAGAAGGACAACAGGTAGTGAAGAATGGTTTTGTTAATATTCTGGGTACTAAATTTTGTAATCAGTGGTTTGTTAAGAAGACAGATGATTTGCTCATGGTAACAAGTTAGTGGTCGGCTGAAGCTGTTAAAAGGCTTACAAAAGAAGATTAATGATTTAGAGCCTCATGTTGTATAGATTACTCATGACCAAGGAATTTCTTGAGGAAATTCCAGACATGACACATCAAGGTTATTTTAGGGTGCACCTACCTGTCCAGCTGGACACTTGCAAGGAGAAAAGGATGAATGTCAGGACATGTCCTGAACTGCAGCTTTTCTTATTTTGACAAAGTTGCAGCCTTGTGCTGATGTACTGCTTAATTGATGGTCAGTAATCAGGCTCTCATGGAAAAATATTCTCTGAAATGATGAATTGAATGACGTGTGAATGCAGATGGTGACAGAAATCTCTGCTTTACTTTTTAAAAAAACATCATCACTGATTTTATTGTATCTGCTCTGACTGGGACAGATCTATTGAGAAGCTTGAGTGCAGACATACTGCTTTTGGCTTTTGGAGGCTATTCTGCATCTCTTGCAGAACAGTGGATCAAGTAGACATAATCACTATAGCATAGTAAAAGTTTTTGCAGAAACTTGCTTGAATATAGATGTCCAAAGCCATTGAAACAGAATGGGTTTACCATGTCAGTGCAGGAGTCTGCTGTTTCACTTCACACCTCTTACATCTGCCAGCATTAGCAGAGGCAGCCGTACCAGGGTAAGACAAGAGTTTCCAATTTTGACTTAGTCTTCAATTACAAGCCAAGAAAAAAAAAGGTCTATCAATAAAGTTGTCAGCTTATAGCTCTGTGTTGAAGAAGAGTTAAGTAATTAAGAGGTGCGTATGTGCTTGCCATAGAGGTAACTTGAAGTTCAAGTCTCTGGTCTGAATCAGGAGGAACAGAAACTTGAATCTGGTTCTGTCATGTTCTGGAGAGAGAGAGTCCTATTCCAGACAGTCAATCTTTCATCAGTTGGAATGAATGCATAGCCCCAGGTGATCACCTGTTCTTCATAAGCCAACCTCTTTATCTTCTGAGGAGGAAAGAGTTTTGCAGGTCCTAGGATTTTTTTTTTTTTAAGATAGAACAGGCACAGGTATCTTTTTGAACTAGAAAAAGTTGCCAGAAGCAAGAGTCCTCCTGCTTAGGTGTAGAACTGGGATCATTTGGCTGCTAATAAAAACTTTGTTTCAGTCTCTGTCAGCACTTTTGTTAAAATAATAAGTATTTTTATTTACTATATATTCTTAAGAGGACTTACTGTTCCTTTTTGAATCTATTTAATGTGGCCAAAGTTTTGGGGGAGAATGCCCTCTAGCCAGCTAGTGGTGAGATGATACAGTCCTTCTTCCTGTAAAAACAAGGCACTTGAGAGGAGTCATATTTGTGCTCCCATGATGTATTGTAAGCACAGTGTAGGAACATGTCAAGTGGGAAGCTCACCCTTTTCCTTTTATGTATTCCCATAATACTTTCTTTCCTCCAGATGCTTGGCCTAGTGTTTAAAAGAAAAGAAAGCCTAATTTGCTCCTCTTTGATTTATTTTGTAACATTAAATTACTTTGTATAGAAGGAAATTCCATGTACACATTTTGCATGCTGGGCTTTCTTTGGTGTGGAATGGTGACTCATTCTTGTATGAGACAATACCTAGCTACTGGGCTGAAAGGGGTAAAAAGGGCATGTGATACATAGCAGGCTGAAACCTGGGAGCCAGAACACTGAATTTTTATTTTTGACTCCATCTTTAATTTAGTATGTAACCTCCTTCACGTCATATCACTTCTCTCCACTTTTGTTTACCCAGATATAAAATGAGGTCTTAAACATGTAGGACCTTGAAGGTGTGCTATAAAACCTGCAGTGGTTAATGAATGTTGATGAATTGCTTTGAGATCCTTTTGAGGTGGTTTGGGATCCCAGCAAGCTGGAAGTGGGTTGGACTTTGAACCACTGAGGGACAGGAGGAGCATAGCTGAGGCAAGACCTGATCTAGGTGAACCTGCTTCTGCAGGGAGGTTGGACTAGATGATCTCTAAAGGTCCCTTCCAACCCCTACCATTCTATGATTCTAAGACCAAGCAGTTACAGTCACTTTGCAATCTCTGGGCCCTTGGCCATTGCTTTTGCATCTGTGCCATCAGCAACATCTCTGCTCAACTGCTCATCCCTTGGGATGACCCATGTTATGCTGCTTTGTGGAGACACGTGGGGAATAATCCATCTGAAAAATAAAATATCCCACCTTACTTGTTGAGTTATTTTCCAACTGGATCAGTTTGTTTTGTGCTATGACGATGTGGGTATGTGGTGGGAATAAAACATGATATTACGGATGACCCTCACTGGCAAGAGCTATTCTGCAGCTGGCAGTGAAATACAGCCTTCCTCATTCTCCAAAGCTTTGTGACTTCACAGAATCAGAGAATCTTAAGGATTAGAAGGGACCTCAAAAGATCATCTAGTCCAACCCCCTGCCAGAGCAGGACCACCTAGAGTAGGTCACACAGGAACTCATCCGTGTGGGTTTTGAATGTCTCCAGAGGAGGAGACTCCACAACCCATCTGGGCAGCCTGTTCCAGTGTTCCATCACTCTCACAGTGAATAAGTTTTTCTTTAGAACCTCTTGTGTTCTGGCTTGTACCCATTGCCCCTTGTCCTATCATTGGACATCATTGAGAAGAGTCTGGCTCCATCCTCTTGACACCCACCCTTTACATATTTGTAAATATTAACGAGGTCACCCCTCAGTTTCCTCCAAGCTGAAGAGCCCCAGCTCCCTCAGCTTTTCGTCATAAGGGAGATGCTCCACTCTCTTCATCACCTTTGTAGCCCTGCACTGAACTCTATCCAGCGGCTCCCTGTCCTTCTTGAACTGAGTGGCTCAGAACTGGACACAGTATTCCAGATGTGGTCTCATGAGGGCAGGGTAGAGGAGGAGGAGAACCTGTCTCAACCTACTGCCCCCACCCCTTCTAATACACCCCAGTATGCCATTGATCTTCTTGGTCATGAGAGCACATTGCTGGCTCATGGTCATCCTGCTGTCCATCAAGACCCCCAGGTTCCTTTCCCCTGCACTACTCTGTAAGAGTTCATTCCCCAACCTGTACTGGTACCTGGGGTTATTCTTTCCCAGATACAAGACTCTGCAGTTGCCCTTGTTGAATTTCATTACATTTCTCCCTGCCCAACCCTCCAGCCTACCCAGGTCTCGTTGAATGGCTGCACAGCCTTCTGGTGTGTCAGCCTCTCCCCCCAGTTTAGTATCAGCAGCAAACTTGCTGACAGTGCCCTCTGTTCTCTCATCAAGGTCATTAATAAATCTATTGAACAGTACCAGTCCCAGCACCAACCCCTTGAGGGATTCCACTAGACACAGGCCTCCAACTAGACACTGTCCCAACCAGTTAACAATCCACCTCACTCCCTGATCATCCAGCCCACACTTTCTCAGTTTTGCTGCCAGGATGCTGTGGGAGACGGTGTCAAATGCTTTACTGAAATCAAGATAAACCACATCCACTGCACTACCACCATCTCTCCACCTGGTTACGTCTTTGTAAAAGGTTATCAGGTTGGTCAAACATGACCTCCCTTTGGTAAAACTACATTGACTGCTCCTAATGACCCTCCTGTCCTTTAAATGCCTGGAGACAGCACCCAGGATAAGTTGTTCCATCACCTTTCCAGGGATGGAGGTGAGGCTGACCGGTCTGTAGTTACCCAGCTCCTCTTTCTTTACCTTTTTGAAGACTGGAGTGACATTTGCTTTCCTCCAGTCCTCAGGCACCTCTCCTGTTCTCCACAACTTACTGAAGATGATGGAGAGTGGTTTAGCAATGACTTCCACCAGCTCTCTCAGCAGCTGTGGGTGCATCCCATCGGGGCCCATGGATTTATGTACATCCAGACTGTTCAACTGATCTTTAACTCAGTCCTCATCAACCCAACAAAACTCCTTTAACCTCACTTCCTCTGGAGTCTGGGACACCTGAGGACAGTCTCCAGCAGTATAGACAGAAGCAAAGGAGGCATTCAGTAACTCTGCCTTCTCTGTGTCCTCTGTTACCAGGGCACCCGCCTCATTGAACAGTGGCCCTACGTTGCCTCTAGTGTTAGTTTTGTCCACAACTTAACATGTCCTTGTGTTCTTTTGATTAACATAATTTCAATCTAGACCCTGTTTCAGCATGTGGCTTCATGAAAGCTTACATGTGCAAAGAAAGGGATGAATGACGAATCGAGGTCAGCATCTAGGAGCAAGGAGGGACAGGATTGCTGTTTTTCATGGGCAATGGGACTACCCAGTTCCTGGTAGGACCAACAATGAAAAAAATAGTTCCATGATATATACCAACGTGAAAAAGCAGAGAAACTCATAAAACTTTCATCTGCAGGTTATCACTGACCTCTGCTTCTGTATTTCTCTCCAGATTCTGAACCACTTAGCTGCTTCTGTTTCCTAGACTATCCAAAGGCTTACATAAAATTAATGTATCATTTTCTCCCTTTAGGGAAGTAGAAATTCCCATTTAATGAATTCAGAGGCCCTGCTCTAATGTTTTTCAGTTTTAAATTTGCTATTCTGTCCCTCTCTTTGTATGACTGATACATTTGGTGATGATTGGAATGTTCTTTTCTCCATTTTTCTGGTTTATGACACAGATAAACTCCCAGTTATGCTGACAATAGAGTAGACGTATCCTCTATCTACTTCTGTACAGTTGCTTCTACACTTGTCCTGAGAACAAAAAAAGTGCCTGAGTGTTTTTGTCAAATTGAGGAATTTGGTATCTAAATTTGGGAAGATTGAAAAGAGAAGTTGATAATGCTTTGAATGGATATCAAGCAGAAATTCCTAGCAGTTTCTGAAATTCAGAAGTAATTTTGTCCTCCACCTTTCAGTGGTACAGATCTTTTTAAGTCATTCATTATTTTACTAGACTTCTCTTTTTGAATTAAAAGCAGTCAAGGCTTTGGCTTACACCTGACTGAGAAGAAAGAGGCAAGCTAACTGGAAAACTTTGTTGATAAGCTAGAAGCTGATGCTGTCCACCACATCTTTCTCTTTGGAAGCTGCCTGAGATTTGGTAGCCTGCCCAGAGGTCAGAGTTATGTAAAAAGGATTCAGTGCTTCAGGTCTCCTTTTTTTTTTTTTCTTGTCCTATCCTCCTGGATAAGTTGTGGAAGAACCTTCAGTTTCATTGGAGATTTGGGTCAGTAATGCAGAGGATACATAGTGTCATAAAACAGGTGAACATGTTTCTGCATGTCAAGCTTTGATCCTGTTCAGAGTAGGAACTGCACCAGAACCATTTCTGTAATAAGACCTGCACTCTGTGTTAAGATCAGTGTGGTTCCAGTGATGGAATGCTCTGGAGACATTGAGGCCACCTTCGATTGCAAATGCTGCTGTGCTGGTATCACAACACTCCCCAACTGCCAGAGCAGCCTAGCTTTCTTCAGAAATCTGACAGCCCATGTCAGGACTGCACTGGAATAAATGCCACCAGGGTTTATTGGTATTTGTTTCTCCAGGCAGGCTCTGGAGACCACTTGGAACATGCCGGTGTGAAGACTCAGCCTTTCTCTGTCATTCAGCTGCCTGCCCTGTACCAGTCAGTCTAGTTGCACTGAGGGCTTTTGGAAAAGAGACAGCTGTAAAGTGTCTTTTTCTGCCTATGTTGCTGAAACCTTCTCTACCACAAGAAATGAAGGAAAACTTGACCTTGTATTTTTTTGGAGGCTATGTTTCTTTGCTCCCAGATTTTATTTATTTTAATCATGAGACATCCCTTAAATCTCCAAATATTGTCCTTTTGCTATGGCCATTCTGTCACTCACTGTGCTTGCATTTTAAAGCTTAATTCAGCTTCTGCTGATGTTAAGAGGTATTTTTTGGTGAGAGCAAGATATAGGCCTTAGGGTCTAGTGCTTTTGTAGTCCTATAGTCTTGGAAGATGGTGACGTTTTGCAAGATATTCTTGACACATGGTCAGCTGTGGAAAATGCTGATTTGGTAGCAGTTAATAGATCACTTGCATTCATTTCTCCTAGATGTATGTGGCAGCTCAAAGAGCAGAGGAATGAAAACCCAGGCGATTAGTGATATTTTTGCTGACTGTCTTCCTCTAAATCAAAGCAGGTATTCCCCTCTTCTCCCTTGATTAGTATTCCTACTACTGTGTGCATCACCTCCTATATTCTAATTCACAGCATGTGAAAATGAGGTCTCAAGTGCATATGCATGGATTTCATTTTAACTACCCAGTGAAAAGTTTTAATTAGATGTTTCATCTGGAAACATGAAATAGGGTTTGAAATCAGCAATGACCTTGCAGCCTTCCTCGAATACTTTTTCTGATACCACGTGGCAAGCAGTTCCCAGCCTTTTTTGTCACTAGCTGGAACATGCACATCCGAGAGGGGAAGACTGACATATGGGAGCAGCAGCAGTTGCTGGTTGCAGGAAAAAGTACTAAAGCCTGATTTGGTGACTTGTTAAATAATAGAATGTCCTAACTCAGGAAGAGCATGAATAGCAGCCGGTATTTCCTTTAACAGCTTGCTGGAGATCAAACCTTAGATGGATTTTCAAGCTCTGAACTTGGGTAAGCCCTGAAAAAGGAGATGATGCTGAACTACACAGCCCTGTTTGATCAAGGGAAAGGCGTACAGCTCACATCCCTTTGTTGGCTGTGCAGCTCATCAGCTCAGTTTCCTGCCAGTCTGGCTGACGCTGCTGTACTGAACCCACCATTCCTTAATTTGTCTCCATTTTCTCTGGGAGGTGAGAGAAGTAGACTTGTACGTGCTCTATCAGGAGCACCATTGCTACATAGCCCAGTACTAAGAGGAACAAAGGAGAACATGCTGTTTTGATAGAGTAGGAAACAAGCACAGAAAGAGAATATGCATCACCTTTTCAGTTTGGTTGCAATATCAGTGTCTCTTCTCTTTTTAGAGGCACTAATATTTTTCAAGTGAATAGAATATAAGTTTAGGCCTTTTTGCCAAATGCTTTCAATATTGTAAGTAGGGGATTGTTCACCACAGAAACCTTTAAAATATATGGGGATACAACTACAGCAGTTACATTGATTCAGTGTTTGCAGAAGATGCTGTTTGGCCATATTTAGAAGGTTAATAGAGAGAATTGATGTGATCAGGGGAGAAGACGCTAATCAGGGCTAGCTGCAGTGAAAGGTCAGAGTTTCAGTTCTTGCTGCAAAGTCTGGATGTTCAGGTTTCAAGCTAAAACCAGACGCTTTCAGGCCTGGATTTCCTTGTGTGGTGTTCCATGGCTGGCAAGTGTACCGACACTCCGGCTTTGTCTCCTCATGTATGAAACCCGAATCTTTTCAGCAGAATCAACACATTGATTCAGTCTGTTTAAATAATCTGTCAGTCTGTACACAGTACCTATAGTGAGCTAATCATTGGGCTGTATTGATTTCTTTTTCGTTTCCTAGATTAGATGAACTTGTGTAAAAGGGGCATCCTAAACAAAACTCCCTTTGCGGTGCGTTCATTACCCCTATCCTCATAGAGTAGTAGTGAATTGAGTCTGAGTGTAGGATTGTGCTACCTGCTTTATCATTGGCGTTGCAAAATTTTCCAGAGGAGTTTCAGCAGTGCCCAATGCCCCACTGGGAACCCAACAAATCCTGCATATTTGTCCTGGTTTAGCAAGGAGCAGCTTTTGGCTTGGTAACAGGGGGAGCGGGTTGCAGTGAAGACCCTCCCCCGGCTCCTGGGTTCAGACCCACCTCCGGCCCGGCTGGGCCAATCTGGCGCCTCTGCGATCACTATTTAGGGGACGGGAATTTGAAACGCGAGTCGGGAGGTGGAGAGTGATACAAGATGGGGGCCACCACGCGGACCCTTCAGCCAGAGAGGGAGGAAGGAACGAGAAGCAGTAGACCGGAGACCCTTCTGCAAGCCGTGGCGAGAATACAAGCTGTGCCCCTGAAACCTATGGAGATTCGTGGCAAGACTGAGAGCCACCAACAGCTCTGTGTGGGTGAGCCCGGACGGGCGGGGGACTGTGTGGGGAGACGGCCATGGCCCAGGCCGTGCTGGAGAGCCTGCGCGCCGCAGAGCAGCCCCACACGAGAGGCAGAGAGGAGCTGCAGCCTTTGGAATAAGTGGGCATCGGAGCAGCCCGTGCAAGTCTGCCATGCTTGTGAGTTACCCCACGGACTTGCAGGGAACTCCACACCATGGAGTTCACCCGTCCTGAGGAGGGACAAACGGCAGAAGCTCTCGGAAACCGACTAACTGAACCCCCCCACTGCCCCCCCGAACCATTCAGGGGGGGGGCAAGGTAAAAACACCGGGATCAGGGCTCTGAACCCGGGAAGAGGGGAGGGGTGGCAAGAAGGTGTTCTTAAAAAGGCTGGTTGGACTCTTCATTGATGTATTACTCTGGGTTGTTTCATTTTGGTTATGTTTTGGTTGATTTTGCATTAAATTATTTTCTGTTTTCTTCCCCAAACCGAATAGCCTGGTCTGTTTTGTCCTGAACCTTAAGCGGCAATTAAGCCCTCCCTGCCCTCGAGCAATCCTCAGCCTCTTCGGTACTCGAGGCTAATCGTGGCCTTTGTTCCCTGATGGGCCTAAACCACGACAACATTGCAGGTGAGGGTTGTCCTACACCTGGAATCTTTCTCAGGATTTCAGCAAGGATATGGCAGAATCCTCCTCCAACAAGGAACTTGGAGTACTTGTGATACCCCAGTTTTCCTTCTGTAGAGATATGTGGCTATATATGCACGTGCTATAGATATTTGTTCATTAAACAAGACTAAAAACCTTGATAAAAGCAAAGCTAATCACTTACGTGGACTATTTACTTAAGTATTTTTCACATAACCAGTCATTTACACACAGTCTCAGTTGCTAACATAAAACAGCTGCTTTCTCCTGGTGACCCATCTGTTTTTGACACTCATCTCCTCCTCCTCTCTTCCAATTCCATCAGGTTTTCATCCAGCAGTTTCTGGAAAGTTTCAGTCTTCTTTTCAGTTCTTCAGATCAAAACCTGAACCAGGCATCACACTTGAGACCTGTACAAACTTCTGTGCCGCTACCTTGGAGATGTCAGGGCTATGAATGTCACCTTTCCCTTGCTCTCCATCCAGTGCCTGCTGATGAAAAAAGTAGATGCAGGTTGTCTCATGGCTGGGTTATTTGCCAGATAATTCTTTGTAGGTGTACATTACTGCAGCTGCCTCCCTGAAGAGCAAGAATAGGTGATGGAGTCAGGGTATCCGGGACTCTTGAGTGTCAGACGGGCTGGAGAGTTTCCCATGCTGTGCAGGCTTCCTCCAAGACCTTGGGCTAATGACCGAATGTCTCTGTCTCCAGTCCTCGTTTGTACGTGGAAGTGTCACTTCCCTGCTTTCAGGAGCATTGAGAACATAAGCTGTCATGATGCTCTCTCACAATGATGTGGTGTTTGAGTAGTTAAGAGTGCACAGGCTGGCTGAAGAATGCTATAAACTGAAGCATCTTCCATTTTAAAGTCTGAACAGATTGCTTCAGGTGATAGATTTTTAATGTGGGATCCTCAAATCAGGTACTTTCTTAAAGGTGGTCCTTATCAATGCTACAGCCTGCATTTCAGGACACTCATAAAAATCTGCCTCTCTTATTTCATTTTAGACATTTCCTTGCAGGAACTGAAGGAACATACTCCGATTTTACAGCAGAGCTGTGGTTAAGTGTGCTAATTTATGTGGGATCCACAGCCATCCCTAGAACTGAGTTGCTCTTTTCTTGCACTGAGTGGCTGTATGGTCTCTATAATTCGTCTATTCCCACACTCCCACCCTCAGCTGTTACACAGATGCACATATATGTGTACAAGTACGACTATCTCTTCCTGGTGCAAAACTTTGTACTAGTTAGGGAAAAAGACTACAATTCCACATGTTCATTGTCGTTTTCAGCTGCTGTAGCAATGCACTTAAATCCTGTCTAATGCTTACTGGTTAATCAATTGACGCATACTGTTTTCATTGTAACATATAAATAGTAAATATTTGTGTTAGAAAAAGCTACATAGTAAATCATGCATATAGCTGTTATTTTAAAAAGCTATTAGTTTTCAATTTGTGTGATGATCAATAGGTGTTAAGGATCCCCTAAGAACAGAAACAATAAAAAATATAGCGATGTACTCAAGTATGGTAGAAATTCGTCTTACCTGCTGTAAGAAGAAATAAAGGTTTAGCATTCCAGCAGAAGTATCAACAAGCTGTAAAAATTGCTTAACCATTATGATATGAAAATTAACTATAAAATCATATGCGTTGCAATTTTCCTTGTAATTCATGAGTGCTGCATTTCCCAGTATTCCAGTGCTCTCGTAGATAGTTGGGCGCATGCAACCTGCTTGAAAAAAGCCCTGTTGATTAAGATCTAATAATACTTCCTGTTCTGGGCATTCCTCATTGGGGCAATTTTGTTAATGCAGTACTATGTGTAATATCTATGTGCCTGTATCACTCTTGCCTTTATAACAAATAATTTGTTCCAATCCTTTTAACTTTGTTTTCTTTCCAATTTGCTGTGCACACGTTAAGTGCTTGCTACAGCACAACTTCTTCACTTTCTTACCTTAGACAATATATTTAATGAATTTTATCTGTACTGCATTGTTAAGGGCAAGGTACTAGGAGCTAGCTCTAAATAGACTAGGGCTTTTACAAAAATGAAAGTCCCAAAGAGTTGCTTCATCATGGGAAATCATTGCCAAATATCATGTGAACTTTTGCATTCCTGGCATGCACATTGTAAAGAAACATTTTCATTTTTAGTATCTTGACATTCAGCTTTTTTACTTTCTATTGCTTTATCACTTTATAGCATATGAATATTTTCCATTAAAAAGCATTGTTATGAATTTTCTTTTATTGAAATAACAATTGAGATATAGGTAATTAGAGGCTTAGATTATGCTGTACAGAAACGTCTTAATCAGATCAAATAAAAAACCTACATTTTATTTTTAGCATAATTTTTAATAAGCTAAAGCTTAAAATCTGATGAAATGGCAGTGACGTTTTGATTTGATATTCAGTAAGAATGCACCCTGAATACCAAATGAGTGAAAGTTACTGTGGACTGTCATTGCTACTTTTTTTTGTTGTTGTTTTGACCTTGAAAACTGGGTTAGTTTTATTATTTTCCACATTACTAACCTTGAAACACAGTATTTGGAAAAACAGTGCTGAAGGTTAGCAATGCTTTTACTTCAGTTATTGTGGAGGAACAATTTGAAGTGTATGGGGGTAAAGGGAAATTTTCTTCAAGACCTACAAATAGCCTGAAAGTTCTGGTCAAAATAGCACTTTAAATTGTCATTATCCTAAATATGTCCTTCTGTGCCAGTGAAGCCTCACATAGCTAAGGTGCCTAGGGAGTGGGGTTTGAGTAATGTCAGGAGGATGGGGATGCCTGAGAAGCTGCTAATCAAACCCTTTGTTGCTGTGCAGACATCTTCCTGCAATGGATGTGTATCCTTTAGCACATTTGGTAGGTCAGGTGAGTAGCTACATGTAAAGGTTACACCTCTTATGGCAAATAAATGCTCACGAGTCTCATCTCCCTCTTTGCTGGTTAGTAATGGTCAGCCACTGCACCAGTGCAAACTAAGGGTAGATGAAGGAAGAGAATTTCCTTAGAGTTTCCTCTGGGATATATAGAGACGTAAGACAGAGGCAACAGGGGGTTTTGTCTTTACTGAGTGAGTAGTTACACTGTTAACTGCACATTCATTACTTACACTGGAAAGAAAATCCTAACAAGAGATCTTCAGGAGCATTAGCTTGTTATCACTTGTATTTTAAGGGAGTAGAGGAAAATGTAAATAAGTTCTCCTTAGAATCATCTGAAAATATAATTCATTTTCTTAAAAATCTAGTGGAAACCTAATGTTTCAAGTATCTAGGATTTTAAAGACTTTGTCTTTTATTTTCTCTCCCCCCAGTCAAGTCATTGTGATCTCTTTGTTTCCGATTGCAGTCTTCTAATCCTGCAATATCTATGTTAAAATTCAAGACATCCATAAGGCACAAGTCCTCCTGACCTAGTGCTGTAGTTATGATGATGCATAAAATAAATCATTACAATTACTAAGGCAGTCTCAAGCACTTAGTAACTAAAGCTGTTGCTTCTTGAAACATGACTGAACTGAGGAAAGGAACATTAGTTATTTCCCCGGAGTACTTGGATATTGTAGCCCCCTCCACAGGGTTCTATTAGGGAGTTAAGACCTGGCCAATTGTTCACACATCTCTGTTTATCTTTCCTTTCCTCAAATACTCTGTGACAGCTGATGAATACCAGAGCATTTTAATTCTTCAACCACAGTACCTCCTTACCTATCAAAATTCAGGTGAAATGGTGAATGACCAACTGCATGGGAAGGAAGAGACCAGCAGTGACAAAATAAACAGGTCTAAGAAGTTATTACTTGAAGGACATATGAGTTGGGGTGACTTTCTGATATATGGTAGAAAAATAATTTCCTGAGTAAGGAGGAAGTTAGATGAAATCTCAAGTCTATACACAAAAAGACTATAAAGCTGTGTAACTTTTATAAAGCTGTGAAGGTCAGGAAGAAATTAAACACAGAAATGTCAAAAGGCAAGTCAGGATCAGAGACACATGAGAGTTTTGTTTTTCCTGGGTGACATCATAGGTGTTAGCAAGGTCTGGGTGGTCTGTGCTATGGTGGTGGGACATGGTGAGAGGAGGAGAATGGGATCAGGAGACGATACATGTCAGTGGACATTCACATCCCTGAGTGGAGCCCTTGGTGGCTGAAAAATCCACTGTGCATGTAGTGTGATATTAGAAGCTGGTAAGTGGCTCAGTGTTGCTCTATATCCCTTTGCCATGAAGAAGCCAATCAGGACTCAATAGCCAATGAGACTATTAAGCAGGTGTTATTTATTGCAGCGCTGGGGAACATGGGGGATTTTTCCACCAAACATGCCTTTGGATTTTCAGCTTATATTTACAACAAACATGAATACCCATCACATTTCCAGGAAAGGGCCCACCCATAGTCCTTTCTTGGTCCACCCAAGTTACGTCTCTGTCTTGGTTCTTTTGGTGTCCTCTTGCTTCCTTCAGTGGTCATTAGGGATCACTGCTGGATTAAGATCCAAACTTTCTTTGCGATGTATCTTTATTCCTGGGTCCTTGGACAGGATGAAAACTGGTCTAAAACCTCTGCCATCCCAGATAACAGTTTTGTTTAGGGCTAGGCAGGCCTTGTAATTATCAGTGGTGTACAATGTCCAAATGTTCAAGTGTAGAACTAACATAATAGCTTTGCCATAATAATTTTGTTTAGGTACATACGAGCCTTGAAACTATCGGGGCTAAGCAATAGTAACTTCGTTTAGGTACATACCAGCCTTGAAACTATCAGCGTTAAGCAATAGTTATGTTACAAGAAATAGCTGTGTCTTTCTAATAGCTCTGTTTGTGGGCTTACAAGACTAGCAGTTTCATAAAACTATATCTGTGATTTTCTAACTAATATTGTAAGTTTTAATAAGCAAGCTTCCATAACCTAAACTTACCTATCTACCTATTAATCACCTTCCTATAGGTAACATTGCTTCAGGTTGCTCAGGAGGTCAAGAAGGAGGAAGTACTTAGAAGAGAAAGGGAGTGATCCAGTAGAGATTACTTACTTGAGAATCTGATGTTGATGCTGCTTCTTGTTGTGAGTGAAAAGGATGCAGAAGGGAGCCTTCCATGGACATGATAGTGGCTGGAGAAGAGCTAGAAAAGCGCAGCAGGGAGGTACAGTGAGATCCCAGTAACTGATGGATATTTAATGCTTTATGGATGAGACTGGCAGTACAGCAATATAGTTTGAGGGGGCAATTCTGGAGAGAGTTGTCTTCATTAAGAGTAGGGAGGAGGAGAGGCCCTCTCAGAGGCTGGTTGTCAGCTGCTGATAGTATCTGAGCACAGCAAGACATGCAGCAGCATAGTTCAGGGCTGATTCAAGGGTGGATCAGATGTCCTTGTTCTGGGGGCGGCAACATCCATCAGAAAGGTGGGGCAGATGGCTGGAGGCGGTAACAGCTTCAGCTGCCCCAATGTGATGTGCTGTTGCATGTCTAGCAGCTCTTCATGCTGTCAGGAAGACTTTTCTGCTAGTCCTGTTGTAAACAGTCTTCCGATGCCAAGGTGCAAAGATAGTTAGAGAGGTACGATCCATCATTTGTAAGGTTTCACAGTCCTGATGGAGGCAAATCCTAGCAAAACATTAAATGTTTAATTTTTTTCCCAATACTTGTCCCTATTCTAATGATAGCTCTAGTTAAATTGCCCAGACAAAAGTAACATTTTGGATTACTTCTATCACCTTTTTGTAGAAGAGAGTTAAATTGTGCATATTCTTCCACTAAGAAACCATTCTGTGTAGAGGAGGACACACGAGCACATGGATGAGTGTTTACTCAAGATGCCTTGCATCTCCTTGCAGATACTATGTAATTTACCAGTTGCCATAGTAACAATGCATTTTTCATTCCATCACTTGAATAAATGTTGAGGTTGCCCTTAGTATAACTAACTTACCTCCCTCTTAAAGTTGGGCACGATTGTATTATCTAAAGAAAGCAGAGGAAACTCCCAACATTCATACTGAAATAAATTTTTAGAGCATGTAGCTAGTTAAGAAGCGGGTACATGATTCCATCTGGAACAAAATAAAATTAGCTTAATGTGTGATTATTTAAAATCATTAAATAGAAAACGTATCAAATATTACTTTCTGATTTGGTCACTGGCATTGTACACTTTAATTTTTATTGTTTATGACACTTTGGTTTTGGTCAATACATGAAAATTTAATTTATCATTTTATAGTGTTACTCTTTACATAGGAAAAGTGCTTTCTTGCATGCTTCTTTAGCTTATTGTAGTCTTGCAATAAAATGTCTTTATTTCTTGTGTGCCATAACCTCAACTTTTCAATGAATTATTGCTTACAAGAACTGTTTAATTTTTAATCTTTTTTTCCCACCTCCTTTATTCTTCTCATTTTTTACTTTCCTAAAAGTAAAGCCTTTAATTTGCTCCTGTACATGTAATGTTAGAAAAAAACATAGAAGCAGAACAATTTTTCTCATTTCCATAGCAGACTATTCATTAACATCAGTCAGCATTTTATCCTACATAATAAATGCAGAATCAAATCTCTTACTATTAGGTGGAAGGAGTGAGCTTTACTTTTCCTTCTAGCTCCTTTTTCCTTTCTTTTTGGCAGCTTTATTGCATCCTCTTTGCATTGCTGTCTACTGAGGATATGCCATCAAGTCTGAGAGTGATTAGTGGCTTATCTTTTTTTGAATGATTTAGATGCATGAATTAATTAGCAAGAAAAAAAAACCCCACACATTAGAAAGCATTAGTAAAAAGGCTAGTCATTACAGGCTTTTTGGAGGGAGCTAAAACCATCACCCTAACCCAAGAAAATTATATTCATAGTGATTCCTGCTTTTCTCAAAAGAAATCACTGCATTTTATCTAGCTTAGTTGAAAACAACACCAAAACACAGGATATAAACTCTACTTGGTGACATCTACTGTTGGGCTAGAAAATTAATAAATTAGTTTTATTTTAAACATTAGCTTGGAATGTATTTTTACTCCATTAGTGCTTTTTCACACTTCTTGTTAGAAGGCTATGTTAAATGTCAGTGCATTTGAGAGAGTTTGGTTCTGGAGAATACATAGTATTCTTGGTTTTAGAGTTTATCTTTAGCATTTTGCCAGGACCAGCTCCTGGCCTTTGCTGAGTATTCTCTTGTGAAAGATCAGCTGCCTCCCTTCTGTGAGCATAATGCTTCAATAAAAAGATACATGCCTTACAGTGATAAATGTAATGAGCAGCACCTCCATTTAATAGACAGGTTTTAGTCTTCTAAATTTGGAATTGTGGCTTATAATATGGATAGTGTGTCTATATATATTTTTTATTTTTTTAATAATTAATAGCATTTTCAGCATTGAGAGGTGCTATGGATGTAAGGGAAGAGACAAAGATTTCTCTGGCAAACGGTAAGTGGATAAGTCAGTTTTAAAAAATATTATTTTACGTCACATGAAGTACGAATTGGAGTGAAAGTAAAGAAAGGGATCAACAATCTTGTCTGTTAGAAGTTGTATGTGTCCAGCACTGGTAATAATTGGAGCAATAAAAAGCTGACAGGGCCATTCATTTACTGCCATATGTCTTCCATTCCTTCTGGAGACCTTATTTATCGCAACATCTATTATAACGGTTTTATGGCCTTTGTACATGTGGTCTTAACCAAAGTGAATATTAATTAGTTAATAAATTAAATCAACTAATGTTAGTGAGCTATCTTCTGTAGTTTTCATTCTTGTGTGAAAACTGCATGGGGGCTGAGGCAGAAGCCAAGTTCTAGCCCTGTTGGAAGTTAATCAGATTGTCACCTAGTTCCCCTCATAACCCAGTAAGTTCTTGAATTTCACTGTTCTGATGTTAAAAATATTCTGCAGTATAACTTCTGTATATCTAGTCAATCATCTCATGTTCTTCTTTCCTTAAGGCATATAGCAATAGTAATAGTTCAAGGGTATCTGAACTGTAGTCCTCCTTCAACCTTTCCTGGCCAAGACATAAATCCTGCAGTTTTTGTATCACTTTCCTCATGTTTGTCACTGCAAGCTAAGGTTTGATCCACTGCTACTGACATCACTGAAGACACTCTTCAGTAGCTGGGGAATTGAACTGTTGCTTGATCTACATAAGCAAGGGAGGTGCATCTGGTGCTTAAATTTTGTCCTGTAAGAAACTTTACATTCTTGGAGGTTGGAAAGTTTCCACTGTGATTCTGGTGAAAAGAATGCAGTTGCAAAACTCTCTTAGGGCAGAAATACAGCTTTCATTTTACTGCCTCTTACTCTGGAGGCCTTGGGATCTGGACCTCCAGGCTGTGCTTGTGGAGGGCAGGGGATGCAGAAGCCCTGCCTGCCTGGGGCAGGTTGTGTGTGCAGCTGGCAGGGGAGCCCAGCAGGCTGCTTTCTGTTGAAACTGACGTGTTCTGGCACTGCTTCTGTTGTAGCGAGTCCACATTTTTTCAGTAGAAAAAAAAAAAAGTTATATGCTAAAATTTCCAACCAGCTCTACACCTCACCACATTGATTGCAAGCCCACAGGAAGGGGGTAGTTTGCACCTGCCCCTTTTGTTCTACAGTCACATTAATTTGCTCTGGTGTGCAGGTTTTTCTACAAATACACATGCTCTAGGCCTGCAATCCTTCCATATCCAAGCATCTTTGAAGTAAATGTTGCCCTACCAGCTGTGAGAGAATGATAATAATACTGTCCTCACATCTTTTGTCTCTCCCCATTCCCTTCTCCTTTCTTTTTTGCTTCCACTTATGTGCAGAGAGAAGGTCTCATAGGTTTTCCTTGCCAAGGTGGTAGCTCTCTGTCAGGCTGTCAAACTTATCTACTGATAACTATGAAGAGTATGTGCTCCAAGAAAAGAAAAACTGAAATGTGTGGCCTTCAGTTGTCTTAAAAAGACATTTTTCATTATCTGACAAAGAGATGAGGACTGTTAAGGTTATGATATCGTTATTTCAGTGGTTGTGACACCAGTAATGGGGTTTTTTTGGTGTTATTTTAGAAAGTGTGCCCTTTTCTCTGCTAGATGTATTACTTCCTTTCATTAAAGCTCAATCCGTAAAAAGGCTCTCACCTTAAATGATGATATTTGGAGGTAACTGGGGGCAGTCAGACCTATGGACTATTTGCTCTCTATTTAGGGAATTTCTTTTACTAACCTGCTATGAAACCCTGCGTGAGGATCCTCTTTTCTTGCTTCTTTTGTCTATCTTGAACTACATGATTTTCCCATGCTTTTCAAATGGCCTATGCAATGAAACCCCAGCCTTACTTTCAGTGGGACCATGACTTGGGAACATCACACAAATGAGGGTTTTTTTTAATTGCACTAGAACCTACCCACAGCCTTTCTGCTTGCATTTGGGCTCGTGTTTAGCAGTGCTCTATTCCCACGAGTTGTTTCTTTCTTCTTAGTAAAAGGGAAAGCAGAAATAATCCTACTCTCAGCAGTTTTGGGATTACAGGCAAAAATTGAGTTCCTTGATGTATGACTGTGTAGGGATATTAATCTTTTCCCTGATGCCTGTTGTCTGTCATCTTTGTCTTACCAGCACTGTCCTTTTGACCCCTCTACAAGGGTAACTTATATTAACGTTGCCTTTGCTGCAGATATTCAGTATGCAGATGACAGCAACAACAGTTTCTCTAAAAGGGCTTGTTCTGTGCATTATCAGATGTGATATTCAAAATTGGCTTCATTGGCAAAGGATTGTGATTTTTTTTTTTTCTCCATCATGTGGCTTGTCTTTTTTACCACCATTAGTGAAGCTGATAAATTCAGAGGAGGTTGTATTGAGCCAAATGTTGGCCCTTTGTTGTGTGTCTCTGAGACAAATAGCTTAGTGTGAGACCACCAGGAAGTTTTGGTATGATCCCGAGGTGCCCTTTGGTGGGGGAGGTGGTATACAAATCATTAAAAGCGTTTTATGGTTTTAGAGACTGGTCAAAAGTCACTGAGAGCCAAAACAAAATCACTGTATAAGATGTTTTGATGTCATTGGTGGATATCTGTTGCTCCCAATATTCTGTGAATTAGTGCATGTTTATGAAAGTAGATTTAACAACGGCAGAGAGAAACAAAAATGTTAGAGTACAAAGAACTAAAAAAAAAGTTAATTAGATGAGAAAATAATAAAATGTAATATGAACATGCTATGAGCTATATTTTATAGTTAAATAAAATAACACAGCCATATGTAAGAAATTTTTTTTACCTTTAAGAATTGCCATATGAAAAGTTGCTGTTCCTGCAGTCCTGTAAAGTGAGTTTTCCCTTGAAATTTGGAAAAAGCGGTGACCATGCAACTGGATTCAAAATAGGCAGTGAAATTGAAAATGTTTTTTCCTGCGATATTTTAAATGGAGGTAGAATAGTAGCTAATTTTAGTCTATAGTAGCTAATTTTAGTCTTCATCTTTCTAGAATAAAGAGAGATTAGTAACAGCAGAAAAAGTGCCAGTTTCCTCCTTATACAGCTTAGCTAAGCTGTGCTGGTGACGTCAAAATGCTTTTCTCTTGCTGTAGTTGAAAGAGAATCAAGCCCATTAATACAGATTTTGGTCTGTCTCAGACTGGAAAACAACAACATATTCCACAGAAATTAAGAGATACTGTTGTCCACCTCTACTTTAATTGTGATGTCTTCATTTCCATTTTCTTGACAAATAAAGAGGAAAAGCCCATAAAGAATAGGGCAATTTTTGTACTTTTGTTTGTACTTTGGTGGCTTTAAATCCAATTCTGCAGTCTCCACAGTAACTGATTCTGGGGGAAAAACATAGTGAAGTGTATAGGCAATCATCTTTAGTCTTTGATAGATGCTGTCTGAAAAAGTATCTTTTACAGGAGAAGCTGTTAATAGAATGGTTTAAGGTTTGTTTTTGGACATTCTTTCATGTTTGTAATATAAATATGTCTGTACTTTATAGCCAGGACTCATCATTGTCTACTACTAGCATTGGCAAATGCCTTACATTATAAGTCTTCATTTTCAGCCGCTTCTAAGAGTTGTTGCAGCATATTTGCTTATTCTGAAAGGTGTCTGGCTCAGACTGTTCAATCTTTTAATGAAAAATGTAGCCAACATGCTTCAGAGGATGCTACAGTTAAGGTTAGAGGTAAAGACATTTTTTTCTATATTAAAAAAAGAGCTGGCAGTAGTTCTCTGAGAAGCTCTGATGTCCTTACACTTCCAAGGTAGGATCTGAAATCCCTTTGGGGAAGAGTCTATGGGTTTTTGCCATCTTCATAATCATCCAGCCAAATCTGGGCCAAGTTAAAGGCCCCAAAAAGCAGTTTGTATGTGCTCTTTACAGAGTTTTTAGAGCTTTTCAGATTAGTATTTGAAGGCTTAGTAAGCCCTGAGCATGCTTTAGCCTGAGCTGCAAAGAATTTTCTTTACAGCTGTAGCTCTTGGCTGTCACAGCCAGGATCTCTTTGTAGGATGTAATGAGCCTCAACAGAGCTCTGCTCTACAGCAGCTGTAACTGTAACTTTTGCTTTCTCCAAGCTAGTTGTCAGTGGGCAGCTTTGGGGAACCTCAGTGTCACAGTATGGAGGCAGGCACTTCCAGCCTTTACAGAGGGTACAACAGAGTCCCAACAGACCAAAGGTGTTTTGCTTTGACTCAGTTCCACAGCAAGTCATCGATATGTGCTGAACAAGGCAAAGCCGTGGTGAAGAAGCAGGACATAGTATTTAAATTTTAAAAAAGTGGTCTTACTCAAAGATGATTAATTAAAGAATACTATTCAGTGTTCCCCAGTTTTCAAATTTGACCTTTCTGTCTTTATCATATTCTTGTAATTGTATTCTTGTAATAAGTGTCAGGGTTTGATTATAACATCCGAGCAAAAGGATATTTGCCCAAGAAAACTAGGTGTTCTGAAATGAGGATCTTGTTACTTAATGGCTTTTGTCCTTCTCCATCACCTGTTTGAGCATATTCGCTGCACTGCAGTGGAAGCCTGTTTACAGTTGTGCTTCTGAGCCCCTTTCCAGCCTCCACCCTTGTATTTTGCACCTCTTATACAGAAATATTCATGTGTGTGCAGGGAAGCTCCAAGGATTCATTAAGAGAGGACAGCCTCCTCTTCAGAACAGGAACAGCCCCAGGAATCCTTTACATGTGCCTTGTCCCGTATCTCTCAGGGGCATGTCCTGGCACCAGCATCAAAAGACATAGAAGCAGAAGTGATCAGCATTATCTGATTGTGTTGAGTCAGTTTTACCAAATTATGCTATGAAAACAAAATGTTCCTGCCCTCCCTAACTCCTAGAGGAGGCAATTTCTTTCTTATTTAGTGTGATTTTGAAGCAGATAGCCTGTGTAAAGTTCGCTTTCTTGCATATTTCCCAAAGAATATTCACTTTGCCTTTGCTTGGCTGTTTGACAGGAAAATCTGTCTGCAGAGTGGATTTTCCATGTTACATTAAAGTTTAGTCAGGTTACCTCTTAATCACTGTGTTATTTCTTTACTCTTTAGAACCAGCAATGTAGGAGTCTCTCCAGATCTACAGTTTACTGGAGTAGCTCTGGGTTCTAGTCCCTTTTTAAAAAAATGAAGATGGAGAGATGTTGAAGAAGCATCCTGTTGTTGGCAAGTGCCTATTTTGTGTTGCTAATTAGAGGTGTTAGGCACTTCTGTAATGGGTAAGATACAGAGATAAATCTTTGCACTGATGTCATCCTGTGCAGGGGTGATGTGAGAATGCAATTTCTTTTCAGTGAAGAGGGCTCCTGAATACAGTGTTGTACAGTGTACTGGTTTTTGAAAGTAGAGCAGCTTTTCAACATTATTTCTGGCAGTGGATGTTTCTTCTAGGAAGAGGGGAGACAGGACATTCTAGATGTTGATTCTCTTTTTAATTAATTAAAAGGCTGAACTCAGGAATTCAATGGACAGAAATATCCCTGACTGATGCTTTGGCCAGAAATTGGGTTCTTCCTGGCCACTTGCAAATAACCTAGAAATCTAGTGTCTTCCATAAGGAAGCCAGCATGCCATGGCTATTTTCAACACTGCTGTACATACCTCTGCTTTCTTCTGCACCAGTGCTAATTCATGGGATCAGATTCCTACTCATGCAAAGTGTAACCTTCACAAGTTAAGGCCTGCTAAGCAAGGACTTCCAGCTGTTTTATTCCTATCAGCATATAAATATTTATACCACCCCAGGGTGCCTTTTGTGCTGAAAATAAAGGTAGCACTTGTCTGCTGTTAAAATATATTACCAAGAAGATAAATGGCTTATCTCTGTATTAGGAAGATGAATGAGAGGAGCAGAAAATTGACCATAATATTGGTTGGAAGATCACCAAGTCCAGAAAGCCTTACTGTTTACTTGAAACTCCTGCTGGGAAGTGACGTAGAGATTGGTAATGTTGTGTTTAGCTATCAAGAGATGATTAATTAAAGGATGTAATAAATGTGAAATACAGTGGTTGACACACATAGAGCTTTATGGACACTAGCTAAATTTCCTAGAAATGGTTAATATGCACCAGGGATCAATTATAACATCCAAGCAACATGCAAATGGTGCTTTTAAAAGGGACAACTGAGATTAGGAGAGTCTGCACAAGTGACTTGCTCAAGGCCACATGTGAAGTGAGATGGGGATTCACTTCTGTAGCATCTCTGTTGCTCTACCCTCTCCACCTCTGTGAAAGCACAAGGCCACACAAATTCTGAGCCAGGCTGCTGCGAGCCATTTCCCATCCTCTGCACTGGACCAAAGTAACCATCTAATAGATATTATGAGGGGCTCAAAGTGTAGTGTCACGCAAGTGAACTGTGGTTCTACTCTATCTGCAGCCCTGCAGTAGCCTGTCTGCTCCAATTCATCTGCCTGGCCATAATATGAGAGAGACAGTAACGCTGAGCCACTGTGCTCCTCATGGTCAGTGGAGGTTGCTTAAGCATGGGGTGCATAAAGGTCTGAGGAAGTGCTGGGAGGCTTTGTTGTTAATCAGTTTTATGTTGAGAATGACTCTTGAGTCAGTCTCCTGACTTTCAGGAACTCAGCTAGGGTGCTCCCTTGCTCTTCAGTACATGCTGCTGTCACTTGGGGGCATCTTACATTCTCCTCCTCCTCATCTGCTACTGGAGCATGCTGAGGCAGACAGGTTTTGTTCCAGCGAGAATTAATGATTTCATGGACCATTCAAGATTCTGATCAATGAAGCGTGCCTTGGGTCATTTGTCTGAGGTGAAATCAGAACTTGGAAAAATTGGGAAAATACATAGGACTCATCTTTCTGTTTAGACTTGTTCAGGTTGTTGTTGCTTGTGGTATGATTGAAGGGTGTGACTGAACACACAAATACGTTATGTATAAATGGGATTTTAATAAAGTTATAATTATTCCCTTAAAGTGAAATTATTTTAGTAGAAGATAACAAAGAAATTGTCTCTCCATTTCCCTTTTTTGGAAATAATAAGTAATGAAAAGACAAATTGAACCTGATTGGCCTTGGTTTTGCAGAGTTTTTGTCTTTCATGATAGAATAGATTGATTTTTCTCTTTCAAGAGAAACTGATAAAACAGGCAAGGACAAGAGGAAGAGCTTTATGAAAATGTCACCATTGGGGCACTTTATGCAGTTAATTTGTGTACAATTACTCAAAAGGTTCTCTGAAAATGTTTCTGCCTGGTGAGATGCTGAAGGGGGAACACCGCCTTCCAGAACAACCGTTGTTAATGTCTTTTCAGTATGAGAGAGCTTTCACCCTCCCAGTGCTCCCTGATGACTTGCTGCCAGCTGCTCATGTATGTAATATATATAGGTATGCTTAAAATCCATTCCCATATATGTGGAAATAGATGGTTTGTATGAATACAGTGCCATACATCACATATATGCTCCATATGTTCTGCCGTTTGGAATGTCAGCAAGCACAGGGAAATGAGGATTGGGGCTGTTTTAGAGAATTCTAGACAAAAGACAGAGAAATTGAGAGATTTATTTGTTTGGCTAAAGACTGCTGTTATTGAATTGCTTCAATGCTGCACCTCTTTCTTCTTCCTCTCTTTCTCTTTTGCTGCCTCTTTCATTGCAGTTTTTCAAATATGTAGGCAATAAAAAAAATGTGGCTGGTGAAATGGAAGATTAGAATTAAGCATCAGTATTCCTGTAACGTGGCTGATCGGTAATGTCCCCTGGGAGCGTTACAATGCATATCTGACATTAATTGGCTCAGTACCTGTATATCTGACCTTGCAGAAATTTAATAGATCAATTCTACATGTTGTTTACTGATAAAGAAAACTTCTTCAGGGCAGGGGCATCTTTGGATATGCCTGCACCACAATGACAATCAGAAGCATCGAGTCTCAGAATAAGAAATAGTAGAAAGAGAGCTCATAAAGTGGTTTCTCTCCCTTATTTTGCCAAGATCTGTTCCTCAGCAATTTTTAGCACACTTTTGAAGTCTTTGTCACTGCTGGATACTGTACACTTGATGCACAAATGCTGTTTTTTTTCTCCATTGAGTAGTACATGTGTTGTCTTCATACGTTTTTGACATACTGAATGATATAACTAAACCAGGTCAGAATTGGAGAAATAGCACCTGCTGGATGTATTTGCATTGAAACAGCTGCTTCTTTTGTGTTGCTCACCCTCCAGTGACTGAATCTGGCAGGAAGATCTCACAGGGGCTATGAGCTGCTCTTCAGCCCTTGCTGTGTTTCAATGCTCCCCGCTCAGTCAGCAGCAAGCCCTCATCTCCTGCTCTGCTCAGTCAGCTGGCTTTAGCTGCTCTCTGGGTGCTGGCTGAGTGTGCAGAAATGAATGACTGTTCAGCTCCTTTCCCTTTCAGCAAGCCAAGAGGAAGAAAGCCAGTGTCCAGCTTAATTGACATTCACCCACAGGGTGGTCACTGGGCTTAACTTTCTGTGGGGGTGTTTGTTTTCCAAGTTAAAAAGTTGTTGAACAGGAGGCAGATTTGTACACTGAATATTTTAAGAGATGCGCAGAGGCATACATTGCATGTCTGTCCCAGGGGTTTTATTGCCTTTGTTGAAGTACAGGAAAGAATCTTTACAGCAGGTGTATTCTGCTTCTGTATTATGGGAGTGTGTGTCAGGTGTGCTTGACGCTTTCTGACTATTGTTACCCGTCCCCTGCTTTATTTATTTGACCGGCCGGGAATTAAAGAAGGCATCACCTCGGGGACACGGGAACCTGCATCGCGCTCCTGCGATTTAAATCTGACACACGCTGCCGAGTGCTGCTCACAAAGGGGAGCACGTTCCTCCTCCCTGCCCCTTCTCGGTTTAGAGCTCCGCAGCGAGACCCGCCCGGCCCGGCCTGGCCCGGCGGCGAGCAGCAGTCCCCGGCCCGGCGGCGGCCACCACTCACGGTGCTTTCTCTCTCCTCTCTCTCCCCCGCCCTACCCCCTCCGGACGGAAGGCGGACGATGTAGGCGGCGGCGAGCGGGCGCGGGAGGAGGCCGGCGCAGCGCTGGTGCTGCGGAAGGTGTGGTCACGCAGCCCGGCCCCCGAGCGGCGCGGGAGGTAAGGCTTCCGCGGCTCCGGGAGCGCGGGGCTGGGGCTGGGCCGGCCGGGCCGGGCGCGGCGGCAGCGGGCGGGGCGACGGCGGCGGCCCGCGGCCCCCGGGAGGGCGATGGCCCCAGGGGCGCGCGCCTGAGGGGGCGGCGCGGCGGGAGCGGGCGCCATGGGCAGCGGCAGGGCACGGGTGCCCGAGGCGCTGGCGGGCCGTGGCGGCGAGCGGCCGCTGCCCACCTTCGACGTGCCTTACTTCAAGTACATCGACGAGGAGGATGAGGAGGACGAGTGGAGCAGCCGCTCGCAGTCCTCCACTGAGGATGACTCTGGGGACTCTCTGCTTTCCGACAGATACGTGGTGGTGTCGGGAACGCCGGAGAAGATTTTGGAGCATCTCCTCAGCGATCTGCACCTGGAAGCCGCCCAGGACAAAGAGACGGGTAAGGAGCGAGCCCGGCGGGGGCCGAGGGAGCGCCCGGCGGGAACGGGGGAGATGTCCCGGAGCCGGCAGAGCGGGGCGGCGCGGGGGTTGCTTCCGGGCACCCCCAACCAAAAGCCGGCTTCCAGCCTGGTGCCCGGCCCGGGGCAGGGCGGGGAGGAAGCCCTCAGCGGGCGGGGTGGCGGCCCGGGCAGCCACCGACGGAGCCGCTCCGCAGCCGTGCACACTTTAGCAGCAACTTGAGGCTTTTCAGCCCTAGACTCTTGCTGCCGCCTGGGCAGCGCGGGCTGCGGCGGGCTTTGTACCGCACCCCTGCTTCTTCAGGCAGAGACTGCCATTCCTCGCCTGTACCTGTCGTTATACTGATGAGAAGACTTGTGCACTTCAGCCTTCCATCTAACTACTCGTTTTGCCAACACCCCAGTACTTCAGCGCATCTTCTGTTTCATGAGCACGGCTTATGAATTTCCTCATAACCTAGGGCTTTGCATATAGCCTGATGCTGTCTGTACTCCTATGTCTTCAGACAGAGACTGTAGTTTGTTCCAGCCTAGAGCAATTATTGCATTGATCGCGCTACTTGACAGGCAGTTTAATTTTCTGCCGGATCTCTTGGCTATATGCGCAGCTTGCTGTCACTGAGAGCTCCTAGGGTAGTTTAACAGAAGTGCCTGCAACCTGCAATTTATAGATAGTTTTAATGAAAGCGACCAGGCTGGTGAGACTTTTGGAGGTCCCAAATACTGAAGAGCTGAGGAAAGCAGCTGGCTGTAAACAGAGCTTTGCATTTGATGGTTCCCAGTGGGGTTAAAATGCATACTCCTGCTGCCTGTATATATCTCTCTCTACAAATGAGATTACTGAGAATAAAGACACTTTAATCCTTTTAAGTGACTGAAAATATAAATAACATCTGCAATTCCCAGAGGATTGTAAGGATTGGGTTCACAGAACAAGTCATTAGTTTAATGTGGGACAATAGGCATATTCCTAGTGCTGATGTGTGAATGCCCCAAAGAAACATACAGAGTGTCTGCTGGTGATATTATTACCATATTTCTAGTGCTGCTTTTGTCTGCTTGGACATTAATGTTTAGTGCAAAGAGAGGCTGTGATTGTTTTTCTTCCACAGATGCCCTCAAACTACTTCTGGTTGTAATTTACTTGAGCTAGCTCTTAGCACAGTAAGGATCTTTCCCTTGACCCTTTAAGAGGAAACATTGGATCCAGAATAAGTTTCCTTGTTAATATTTGTCATATGCAAATTCAGGGACATTAGCTGCCCATCTTTTTAGTCTGCTTTGTAGTTTTTTATAATCTCACAATCTTGCTGGCAAATAATGAGATTTTCACTAGCATATGGTAGTATTTTAGTTAACACAAAGCACCCCTTGTATAAAGCATTTCGTGTCTTAAAGCACGCTTCCTTACCTGTACTACCTTTTATTTTTCTTTTTTGTTCTCCCTTATATGACTAGGAGCCTGTTCTTATTGTTACAGAGAAGGGCTGGTAAACTGCCCTCAAAACCACTACTTGCCTGTTTGTTAGCAGATGGTAATGTATTTAAAGGTTGATTGGCTTCTTCCTCACCTCTTCTGCTTTATCCTAACTGCTTTTAGAAAGAAACAATTATCTCTGCCCTGTAGCTAAGGTTAACTGGATCCTGGAGACTGAATAAAGTAGCTGTAGCTCCAGGTTTTTGCCATCACAAAGCAGTGTGCTAAACCTTGCGAAGCAGCCCTTTACTTCCTCAAGGGCAGTTCATCATACACAATTTTCTTCTGAATTTATTAGTCCAGTGATACAGAACTTTGTCAAAATAAGAGATTTTGAGAGTTACGTGTCCCAATGTTTTATGTTGGTAGATGCCTCCATTATGGTTTTTATCACTCTACTTTCAGACTCAGTGATATTTAGCAGATATCAACTGTACATGTGTCCGTCTTTGTGTACCTGAAGACATCCTCCTGCTATTTGTGTGCTTGGATTTGCTCCTTCTTTGTATGCTTTATAATTTGAGTCTGGGTCATCTCAGAGGACGATTGAGTTGCAGCATTCCTCAGACTTGTGTTCTAGCAGACATAGATTTGCTCAACATAAAAGTATGATGTTGTTGTACCCAGCTCCTGCTGTCAATTTGCCAGTTCCAGGATGACTTCCTTGGCCTTCTGCTTCCCCTGCAGTCTCCAACCCATTTAACTTATTTATGTCTGTAAAGAACGTATATGTTTTCATTCCTACCCTTTATAAAACAAATCATAACTTCAGCCCTCTATCTGCATTTTAAAAAAAAATCCGCTATCTCCTGGGAGTAGGGTGGTTGTGGAGCTCCGTGTTTTATAAACACTGACATGGTTGAATGATGTCCCATGTGTTGCTCCCAGCCATCCTCTATTTTCTAGCCCAGGACAGCATGTACCGCTTGCAGCTAGGAGAGTAAAGGGAAGCTTTGGAACTGGCCTGGAATAAATTTAACTGGAGTCCAGCCCTGTCCAGGCTTCCTTCAAGTGCCGCTAAACCTGTAGCAAGATACCTTAAGCACTCTGCTGTCTCTTCCTCTGCTCTTAAAATACAAGTGTGGGCCCAAGGTGAAGAGTTGTCCCTTTATCTGCGATGTGATTGAACACTTATAGCAAATGAGAACACTAAAGAAGACACTAAAGAAGACACTGAAATATGCACAGCTAGGCTAGTCTGTTGCTCGGATGGTTTCTCGAGGCCATCTTGAAAGCCTGAGTTTTGCAAGACTCTTGAAGCTTAACTTAATAACTGTTTAATGACCAAGGGCTTTTTGTGATGACTATGTCAGGGAGTGTATGTGAGTTCACATGGCATCATCTTAAATTTATTCTTGCTAACCTTCCATCTCAAAGAAGGGAGAAAGTTTTCATCTTGCTGAGTTGTTATAACCTATCATGTAGCAACCCCCAAGAAGACTGTTCTTGTTTCCTATCATGAAAAGGATGGAAATTTGAAATGTTTGTAATGAACAACTTTTCTGAGTCATATCTAAGGCTGTTGGAATCACTGAGGGATGTCTGCTGGGTGTGTACTTTAGAATTCAGTTTGGACTTTTAAGAATTGAACAGAGTGAGACACTTCAAATATGTCAATATCAAGGCAGAAAATGCAAGGCATACCTCCTGGGCTAATCCTCATCAAGGAGAGGGATTTGAACAAGTAATCTCCATGAGGCCAAGTCTTAGTGACTCAGGATCTCTAATCCCTTCCCATTGACTGCAACATTTCTTTTAGAATTATTGTCCTCTGCAAAATCTTTCATTTCTTGGATGCTAGCAGCATTTCCTTCTCTGAATATTGTCCTGACCTAGTCCCTGGAGTATCCTCTGACTTGTTTAGTCAAACATAGTGTCTTGCCTCATGGTGATTGCATTCAGTGTTTGCCAGCTTCTGGAATGACACAGTGATCATCACATCCACTGCTACTTCTCCAGGACTGCCTGAATCCCTCAGACCGTTTCTTTCAGGCCACCTTTCTCAAGCTGCCTAAGCTGAACATTGCTGAAGCAGAACATATTCTCTGTCACATCTGATGACACTACCTGTCCTTTACCTCCATGCTGTGGGATTCATTTTAGGGAATAAGTAGGGAAAGAAGAGATCAGTTTGTGAATGTCTCTGAGAGCAAGAAGCGGTGAGAAATGGAGATCTGGAGAAAGAATGTAAAAGAGGAATAGTGTGACTGGAGCAACATGATGGTGCTAGTGTTAACTGATCTATATTTTTAGTGGACTGAGTGAAAGGGATTGTGGCAAGGGGAGAGGCTTGTCAGTTTTGTTAGGCTATCATGGTAGTTTCAAGATGGCAAATGATGAAAGGAGAGGGGTTAATGGGACAGAAAAAGAGGGTGAATCCTCATGACATAGCTAAAACAGATGGAGAATGGCTTAAGTATGGTCTAGATTTCTTAGGAATAGAAAAATAAATGTCTTTTGTACTATGCCATGTCACCTCATCTGGAATTGCGTGGGATGCTTGGATTAATGGGAACTTTCCCCTGTCGCACAGAAGCAGCTTTAGCACCATAAATGTAGCATCTAGGAGGGGCCTTCAGACTACGTCTGTCCTAGAAGTGCTGTGTAGTAAGACTTACTTTTGTTTGGTCTGTTCTGTTCCTACACTTGCACCAATGACACTGCTTTGATGTTGGGTGATGGCATCATCTATGGAACTGTACATGGCCTTTTAGGAGAGTGGAACTGTCTTGCATGGGCTGATCATAGTCAACTGCTAAATAATGCTGCAAAAAAAGGGATACAGCTCTGCCATTTCTAGCTGGTAAAAAATGTGCTCTCGTTACTGCCACACAATCAACAAAAGTGTATTTGATGCATGCAGACTGACGTCAAGGGGAATAAATATTTGCCCAACGCTTTGTGATCCTGTCTTGCAGCCTGTAGGATGGAGAGAATAAATGCCTGCTAGCCCTTCCTCTTACCAGTCCTTCATATGAAATGCTGTCTGTCATCATTTTGAAGGATTTTGTGAACTTTTCTCCAAACTCTTCAGAAAACCTAGTGAACTGAGTGGGCTAAATGCATATTACTGCCGTGCTCTTAGGAGAGGAATAAGAGTTTAACAGAGTACACAGTACAACATCAGTGTAAGAAAAGCAGAAAAGTTAAAATAATAATTTATCTCAATGTTTAATTTGAGAGAACCTGGGGAGGTTCTTGCACAGGACCATTGCTTCATGCAGCTGCTCAACTGAAGTATCAGTAGAAGTACGTTTAGAATAAATCAATAAAATGAATAGTTATAAATCACCAAGATCAGATGCTACTCCCAAAAGATTTCTAAAGGAACTCAGATATGAAATTGCTGAGTTCCTAACAGTCTGTGTAATTTATTATATAAATCGGCTTATGTGGTGGAGGAAGGAGGAAAATACGATGCCATTTAAAAGAAATGGCTCTTTTTGGGGAACATCTAAGCAATAAGATCGTCATTTTACCAATACGTTTTTCCAGCATCAACTGATGCTGTAGTCAAAGTAACTCAGCCTTCCCTGATCACTCATTCCTGATGCTGAGCTGATCCCTCCGTACCTCTCTACAGCCTATTATGTGATTCTGTTGCAGACCCTAGTCAGGAGCTGGTCCTAGTTGATACCAGCCTATGAAATGCTAAATTACTAGTTTTAAGACAGATTCATTTAATTTGTCTGTGGCACAAAATTTGCTCTTGATGTGGGGAGACAGTGTCAGGGAGTGGCTCAGGTGAAGACAGCTGGAGAGGAGGACCAATGCCTTCAGAAACTGGACTTGCTTGTTGGAGTTTGATTAGATGCAAAACTGCAGTATGAAGTTGTGACTTTGTGCTAGGAAATTGGATGGCAATACAGTAAAAGTAGAAGGAAAAAAATACAGGCAGAAATTTCATACTGAGGGAGAGGAAATGTAGTTATAATTTGTTTTGTTTTTTCCAGAGATGAGTCAGATATTGTGTATCCTGTAGAGCTGTTAAAGATTTGAAGGAGTATCATAGAATCATAGAATGGTAGGGTTGAAAGGGACCTCCGGAGATCATCTAGTCCAATGGTCTGATCTGCTTATATCTTTTATTTGTATTTTTCAGGATGCTTTTGATAAAGGCTTGTGTCAAAAATCCTTAAAGAAATTTAAAGGTCTTTTTGATAAGGAATAAGATGCTTTTCAGGACTGATGATGGCTTGAAAGAGAGAAAATGAAAGGTAAATTGCCATTGTTTAAAATGGAGAGAAGCCACCATTAAAGATTAGGTGCTGCTAGGTGTGGGATGAAAACTGAGGTAACATTATGTTGATAATATTAAATGGTTGAGGATATCCTGATAAATGAAGCCAGGGTTTCAGATTTGGTGGTCATGCAAGATTGTATTCTTGTGCACCCTGTTATCCCCACCTCTGACTGCCTGTTTGAGCTGTCACATTGCCCTGGTGTCATACTGACAAACTTTGCTTAGGTCTCTCTGCAAGGTGTGTTAGATTTGAAAGCTGACCCAGCTCACAAATAGTAGTAATGAAAGCAGTAAGAATGGAGCAGTGTAGGACTGAGAAAATAAGTTGGGAGTGAGTCTCCTTAACCAGCCTGTGGCTGGAGAAAGATGAAAGGAATAAAAATCTGCGTGATAAAATTGCAGATGAGATCCAAGCTTGAAAAATGCAAAGTAATGCATTTTCTAACATGGCGAAAAGGAAATCCTTATTATATATATTCAGCAGAGTTGCTGAATTGGCTAATATCATGCAGAAAATAGGTCTTTGGAGATAGTATAGATAGTTCTTTGAAATTTTTGATGATCATTGATCAAAAAGGCAAACAGTATTTGGGCCAATTAGGAAAGACAAGCAATAACCGTAGTTTTACCACTGTAACATGATTCCTTCTCCCCCAAATCAGAAAGATTGTAAATGAACTAAAAAACACTTGAAAAGAACAGCAAAAAGTGATCAGAAGTATAGATTACATATATCTTAAGAATAAAATAATCTAGGTCTAGTCATCATGGAGAAGCAATCTCTGTAAAGGAGGCATATGATGTTCTATGGGATTGTGTGGGGAAGGTGAGTATGGAAAGATTATTCATTGTTTCTCGTAACGTGGGAAGTGTTTTGTAACAGTGAAATTATTTGGTTTATAACTAATAAAGAGAAGTTATTTTCTTATATTATGCACAGCTAAACTGTGAAATCCCCTGCTATGAGGATTTTGTGGGAACCAAAGACTACAAGGATTTAAAAACAAATAAGGCAAAATCCTGTCAAAAACCCTATCACTGCAATGATGTTGATACAACTTCCCATTGGGAAAGTCTAATGCTGCAAGTTGCTGGAAGATGGGAGGGTGTCTTACAACATTTCTTCCTCTGGGCATCCTCTGTTGGCCTCTGTCACAGATCTGGTTCTGTTTTATGGAGACCTTTGATCTGACCCAGTGTATCACACACAGCACCTTGTAGTTTGGAAGCAATTAACCAGAATCTAAGGTTATAATCAGAGAATCACAGAATGGTAGGAGTTGGAAGGGACCTCTAAAGATCATCTAGTCCCAACCCCTTGATATATACCTTTCAAATACTTGTAAGTATTCATGAGATCCCCCCTAAGTCTCCTCCAGGCCGAACAGCCTTTCCTCATAAGGAAGATGCTCCAATCCCCTGATCATCTTGGTGGCCTGGCACTGGACTCTTTCTATAACTTCTTTGCCCTTCTTAAGGTTCCTATCAGTTCATTTGGCAGCAGAAAGTGAAGAGTTATCTGCAGAATGGCTTTGCAAAAGGCATGATGTGGCCTGGAGGTGGGACACGAGAGGCAGGAGCCCTAGGGATAGCATGAGATTGGGACAAAGGCTGCTGGTGGTAACGCTGGCTTTTGCTCAGATTGGAAGACCTGGCATCCTCCAGTTGTCCTCCTGTTCATTGTGATGTAGCCTCTTTTCCTCTTTTATACTTGATTTGACCTTGTGCCAAGTAGATCTAAGTATCTTAGTAGGAAACTTACTGTTTTTTACCTTTGGTAGGATTATTTTCTCTCACATTAGTGAACTGAATCAGCTTGTAGGAGTGCCATGTCTGGGATTCATTACAGACAGCATGTCACACGCTGCAGTGCCTAAGCTAATAGGAAATGCCAGTGAGGGGAAGATGTCTAAGATGCTGTCTCCTGGCAGAAGCTAAGACCGTTATTTCTGGGAAATGAGGACTTGGAGCCTGAAAAAGGGTGTTTTTTACACTTGGAAATCAAAGCTTGTTTAGGGCAATTTTTTTTGGAAAGCAGAGTCCTGAAATACTGCTTCTGGATTGTCACACCATTATATCCAAGGACTGAGAAACTAGAGGCAGCACAGGGAATGATGAACATCCTTAGTGATCAAGCCTCTCTCTGTAGATACTGATATTTTTTCAGTTCATCCCCACAAATAGTT
Organism: Colius striatus; assembly: GCF_028858725.1. Lineage (NCBI taxonomy): Eukaryota > Metazoa > Chordata > Aves > Coliiformes > Coliidae > Colius > Colius striatus. The sequence goes on from NC_084763.1 coordinate 25,803,355, forward strand.
TTCATGATGTAAACATGCTTAGCAAAGTAGACTCCTTCAAGGAAGTAGCCATCGGACAAACACATGGATTCTGTGTGCCGTGGGGCACTGTCTTCGTTTCAGCTGGGATACAATTAATTTTCTTCCTAGTAGCTGGTACAGAGCTGTATTTTGTGTTGATAACATGGGAATGTTTTGATTATTACCTTTTCTACTCCTCACCCTGCCCTGATAGTGAGTAGGCTGCAGGTGCACAAAGAACCAGGCAGGCAGAATGACCAAGACAGCTGACCCAAACTAGCCAAAGAGCTATTCCATACCATAGACCATCATGCTCAGTATATCAACTGAGGGGAGTTGGCCAGGAGGGGGTATTGCTGTTCAGGCATCGATCAACACGAGGTGAGCAATTGCTTTGGGTGGCACTTGACTTTCCTTGGGTTTTGTTTCTCTCTCTTTGTTATATTTCTTTTCATTACTATAATTGTGACTTTATTTTATTCTCTTTTTTTAGTTATTACATTGTTCTTATCTCAACCTATGAGTTTTGTTTTCTTTTCTGATTCTCCTTCCCATCCTACAAGAGGGGAAGGGAGGAGTGAGCAAGGGCTGTGTGGTGCTTAGTTGCTTGCTGGAGTTAAACCATGACAAGCACCTCGGTACCTGTGGGCACCTTGAGCACCTAAATATTTTTTTTTTTTGTACCTTGTGCAAGAAGACCCATAAGTGTTTAATGCCTTTTCTGTCGAAGTCAAATTTGCATAAGAAAAAGCTACCCATTATATAGGATGGTCAATTAAACCATAGTTCTTAAATCCTCAGTCTTTTCTCTGTAATTCTGTCATTCATTATAGCTAGTTGTCACCTTTTGCTGTGTGAGAAAGTGAGAAAAGGAGAAGGAGCTGTCATGAAAGCCTAGTGTGAAGCCATTTACTATGAAGGTGTGCATTATAGACAATATGAGAGGTTTTGATGATCATAGAAGTTTAAGCAGAAAGGAATTTGGAAATGCAGGATAACTTTTTTTAAGGGTGAAGATCAATAGTTTTATTTTGACAGTGAAAAAGGCTTTTAATTTTTAAATGATTTTAAGTTGTAAAAGGCAGAATGTGTTAATTTGTTGTACTGCAAAATAGATTTGAGTGATATAAACATTTTGATGAGGCATCTGGAAGACAATTTGTTTTGGCACTAGGAATTTGGTAAGGCTTCTGGAAAGCCAATGTGACCCTGAAGAGTTTTATTCAGTTATTTGTAAAAACACTTTTGCCCTAATGGCATTGGAAGTCTAGGTGATGCAAATTATGAAAACAATAGAGTAAGTATTTAAAATATATGAAAGGATATATGGTCATATATGTCTCTAAATTAATGTATTCTTTAAGTAGCTCACACTGTAAAGAGCCCTGTTTGTGTATTTGAGAAATATTTATTTGGAACTCATTTAAAAATGATGCTTTTGATAATTCCTGATTGTCTGGTGATGTTACGCCAAGAATGAGTATGGAAGGGGTAAAAAATATTTTGAAGGTTTTATTTTATAAAAATGCTTGTATTTTAGTGACAAAAGGAGTAGCAGAGGTTGCCTCTTAGTTTCTGCCTTTGTCCGACTCCTTTTCTAGTCGCTTGAGTGTGGCTGGTCAGTGTCAATTCTGGCAGAAATAACTAGTGTTCCAAGGTCAGAAGACTGGGAAGGAGAGCCATAAATGCAAATAGCAAAACTGAGTCACCAAACAGTGGCAATCATAAGGAGAACTCTCTTGACAAAAGAGATGTTGTCTTAGAAGTAAGCTAACCATGGTTGAATTGATTCCCTGTCTCATGCTGCACTGGAGCTTGAGATGGCTGCGGGTCTGGAGATGAAACAGGCCAGATTGTCTGACGAGTCTAGTCAGCTGTAAGAGCAGCAAAGGCAAAGGGAGTCACCATTGGCTTAGCAAAAAGTCACAGCTGAATTCTGAAATGAGTCTAACTCATGATGGTTAACTTTTACTGACTTCTGCCTACTGGAGATCTATTTCCCTGAAGCACTTGGATCAAACCACCAAATGTGAAACATTCAAAGGGAGAGGACAGCCCCTACTGTAAAGATGACACAACTTTCTAGGTCCTCTCGGCCCTCAGATACAGCTCTGTTGTAATGTTTTCATAGAATGTGGCTCATTGAAGCTGACTAAATATAAAACATATAAAGTTATCTCAAAGCTGCTGTTTCTAGTAGAGGAAAAGTGAGACCTGATTTCTAAGAGACTAGCGTTAAGAGGAACAGCAACAGATGGTGTGTGGGTTGGCAGGTCAGTTAAGTCTTGAGAGTAGGAACTGGAAGTGCAATACTTAAAATATCAGTGTTGCTGCTGCTTATGAAGTGTGTGCACATCCTGTTCCTTCACCAGGAGCCGCACACCCTGCAGTCCTTCAGGAGCTTCAGCCATGAGGCCATTCGCCACAGGTCTCCCACCTTTCCTAGCTATTTACTCATTCTCACCACTTGATGTTGATCTCCATTGCTTCCTTAAGGCTTTTTACTACCAAACCCTGATCTGCTGACTGTTGAAAAACTGGACACCATCTTCAGCACTCTGCTTTTGTGCTGCTCTTCCACAACACAGAGATTCACCACCTGCTGCCATAAGCAGGGGTGTTAGTCCATTAATGACTCCTGTGTTGCTATTAGCTCTTAGTGCAATGACTATTATGTTGAAAGTACATTCTCGGAATACAGCAAAGCAGACTCTCTAATGTTATAAAACTCTTAGACGGTGTTTCTAAATTCACAGTTTCTTGTAAGGAAGCTTTCATGGAGTTGAGTTGGTTTTTATGTAGGAATACTGAAAACATAGAACTGTATCTTGACTTGCTGCATCTTTGAGTCCAAGAATACAGTTCACACACTGTCTTCAGCGCTTGAATGACAGTGTTTCCAGTGCTCAAAGTTGCTATAATACAATGATTTTCTTGTGAGATTAACATTTTCTGAGGAATATAAAGAGCATATTTTTATTGCCTACCCACAGGGTGGAAGGATGGGTTCACTGAAGACCTGTGCTTTGAGGTTGTGTATTAAGAATCTGAAAGAAGTCTGTTCTTCAAAGCTGCTTTTTTCCCCTTATGAACTAAATTTACTCTCATGCTATTAATTCCTCCTTCCCCTGCAATCCTTCTTAACATGCCCTGAGTTCAAACAGTTTCATGGTATTATGGAAGCAGCAGCCTCAGTCTTTTCGTGAGCAGGAGTGGGGACTGGTTTTTGGTTATAGCTGAACTACAATTATCTTTACTTTGCTAAGCTCCCTGTCATGCTGCCTGTTAACCACCAGTAGGTGATACTTTGTTGTATAGTGTGCTGATGCAGTCCTTTTCTTTCCCACCTTCCCATTTTCTGTAAACCCCTGAGCTCAGAAGACACCTAGGGAAGTTAAGAACAAAAATCTCCAACCCAAGACCTATTTGTGAACCATTAATTGGAATAGATTTCTGCCTATTTCCCAATGTGGAATGCCTGATGAGACTTTCTGCGGGCTCTTAAGACCTCCCTTAATAGCTGCCATTGCTGAGCTCCATTACAAAAGTGAACACCTCTGCATGCTGCATAGTTGAATAAATGCAAATGCTTGAAAAAGCTTATCTGTGGCATTGGCAAACTGGTGCCAACACACTCGGGATTATCAAGTGCAGTGGAACTCAGCTCTGCCTTGCTGTAATGCTGGCTTCTGCCTTCTCTAGCATGTCCAAAGGAAAAAAAAGGGGAAAGAGCAGCTGTGGCAGCTGCTACTGAAGGCCAGATTTTCTGTGTGCTGGATGAGATTGGCAGACAATTCTGCAGTAGTTTGTGTTATCTTGCTAGGTTTTGGTTTTGGTGGGTAAGTCAGAAGACTGGCTGTTGGATCTAGGAATAGATGGTAGTGGTAGGAATACTTTTGTGAGAGCGGAGGGACTTGTCTGAAAAGGAGATAATGGAGCAGAATGTGCTTGGCATAAATACAGAAACTTCATGCATTAACTGCAACTGGTAAGCTCATCATAGAGACTTTAAATTGCTGTCACATTTTTAGAAGTAAAGACTTGATCCAGTCTGGTATCAGTTGGGGTATATAACACCTTTTAGGAAAGTCTATGTCGTTGTCATTGGATACAGTCCTGCTTGGTCTTTTTAAGTCAATTTTGATCCTTTCAGAGATTGAAATAGGAGTAGAATTACACTGTTCTGGCAGCCACAGGTTTCTCATGAGATGTCAGCTACCTTTATGGAGTATAGCTTGTTCTGGCAGAAAGAGCTTTTCAGTGTAGCATCAGGTTACTGCAATAAAGTAAATTGCTTTCCTCGTCTTTAGACAAGGTGAAAAATACTGATGTGAGTTGTAGCAGTGGCAGCAGCTCATATCACTGTCTCTGAGCCAGGCTGAGATCATGAGATGACCTTGTCTCGGTTCAAAAATACTTGTGAGATACTTCCAAAACCAAATCAGTACTCTCTCTCTGAAGTGAAAACGTGATGGCTTGTTTTCAAGGACACTGAGCGCAAAAAACATTCCCAGTGAGAGGACAGAGAAAATAGATCAATGTAAATAAAGAGGCAGCATTGATGGATCTAATTTTGATGGAAGTTAATAATAAAAAACTTAGGCTTTCTTGTGACTGCATTTGGGATGAATTGTGATTTTATTCCTTTGCTTGAACCTAAGTTTTGATGCAGAAATAAATTGCCAGAATCAGCGATGTAATCATGGAGAAATTACAGTCTGACCTAGAACTGCTAGAGGCCTTTATACCTCACTTTTTATTGCTTTTCAATTTCTTTACTTTTATCTGCACCCTGCATCGCCCTCCTGCCACTATCCCTTCTCTTCCTGCCCATGAGGCTCTACTGATTCCCCAAGCCAACTCCTCTACTGATTCCTCACTATCTCCATTTCTTAGGTTTTAGGGCTAGTTGATGTCTCTCTCTAGGAACCGATGTAACTAAAACCAGAAATCCAGATACTGGTTTTTTTCTTTCCCAGTTGTGAATTCAGAGCCCTGGCATCAATACAATAATGAAACTCTTGTTGGGTTTTGTTCCCTGCCCCAATAGGAGGCTTGTCCATAGCATTTTGTTTGTTGTTACTGTTAGTACTTCATGGGGGATGCACAGCCTCAAGCTGGAAGCAAACAACAGCAAAAAGCAATCACAAACAAATAGCATTTGTCAGATCTCTGTTGTCAGGGGGTTTTAATTCAAAGTCTTAAAGCAGCAGTCAGCATGCAGTATTGTCCCAAAGCATGGAAACCACCAATAACAGATGCAGACCTCTGACCTGCTGGAGCCCAGCCTGACTGCAAGGAAGTAGCCCTGGTCATACTGTGGGACCCTTGCTGGCACTCCATGACCCCCCCACACACACACTGCCCCAGCCCAGAGAAGGGATGTGCCCCCAGGCAGGGCCTAGAAAGCAAATGTATTCTGTCTACTCCCTCTTTGCTTTCCTTATGACAACAGTGTGAGTTTCTTGGGCCACACTGAGCTTGCACATGCTTTGAAGACAACGTCTGTGCCAGGTCTGCATGCTCTGCCCAGTGGGGCCTTGGTGGTCAGGGAGCCTTTCCCCAGGGTAATGTGAGATCTTGGGGAGCACTCCCTGGGCCCTGGAGGTTTGCTCTGGGTTGAAACTCCAAAGCACATACATGGAGCTTTTGGGATGTGGTCAGTCAGAAAACCTTGGCAAGCTGGGCAACCTGCAGACAGGGGAAGGTCTTTGACAGCTGAAGCTGGACTTCTGTCATATGTTCCCCAGACCTTCAGTACCCCCCAAATATTTTTCTTCTGTTGCGAAGCAGCAAGAAAGCATTTTCCTGAGGTCTGTCCTGGTGCAGTGTCACGGGATCGAGACAAATTTTGTTAATCTCCAGTGTGGTGGCCCATCTCTCTGGGCAAGTTTCAGCATATCTTGTAGATTGCTTGTGCAGCTTAAGTAAATATGTTGAACTTTTTTTTTCTTTGATGTGTGCATACAGATTGTGTTGGTAGTAATGATAATCTGATTACTCTTCTCTGTTGAGGGTTTCAACATGCAGATGGGCCATTGGGCATTTAACATCTCAGTTTAAAGGACTAGAAATTTGTTCAGGGAAGCAACTTTAGTAAAATACAATTTGTGACATTCCAACTATGTTCTTGGTTTCAAAGAATGATAAATCTTTAATATCAGTTTTCTAAAAGTGTCAGAAAAACATGGAAATGCCATCAGCTTTGCAGGAAACTGCTGTATTGGGTTTCCTTGACAAATGGGGAGCATCCATATATTCCTACAGGGTACGGTCATGTAGGTCTCAGGTAAGGGAGTTTACAACAAAGGGCAGGAGCATTTGCCCAAAGTGCTACTATTTGTTGTGTTAGGAAGAAGGCCATCTCCTCTTCTGAACCCTTGTGACTTAGGGGAATCCTGGATGTGAATCAGGGCAGAGGGACTAGGAAAGTCTGTTGTGAGACCATATACAAGCTCTGTTGAGGTCAATGTTTGTCAGGATTTTGTGTTCCCTATTACAGAGAATGGCAGCTCTGTATGATCAAGCTCCAAACTGAACAAAAAAAGGGCAGCTTCTATATTTATATTAAAATAAGTAGATGTTGTTAATAGTTTTTGGATACTGTCATTTCAAATGGGAAGGGAATGCACCACTTCCCCTGCTAATCTGTGAATCCAGAGAGTCACAGCGTTTGGCATGACTATTCATGATTCATTTATTTTTTAAAATTCAGGCATAGGCGTGTGTGATGATTTATTCCTCCTTGTAATTGGATACAGTGATTAAATGAGCTTGCACATTATACTTCATTGTCCTTCTGGGATGTGGACTGCTGTGTCTTTAAAACAGCAGGTCCTAATGGAATTGATTCCAGCTCCTGTGTATTTACTATCATCGGTAATGTGTTTCTAAAAACTGATTTGGAAAATTGCTTTTAAATATATATTTTTATATAGAAAGTGTTTAGCTAGCTGAAGAGCCTTCCTTTAAGATGCTTTGCTACCTTCTCTGACAGTCTTTAGTAGAAATAAAGAAATATATACTATTTTGTAACCTGAAAGAAGCTATAGCTAGTGTTACACCAAGAAGTGTCTACTGAGCTGTAGCCATGGATGAGTGATTGCAGTCTGAGACTGTCATCACATAATTGATGATTTTCCATGGACTAGCCAGAGATAATATAGAAAGGATACTGCTTCTCAGTAAGGAAAAAAAAAGAAATGGGGTTTTATAATTGACTTTAATGACTAATGGAGTAAGCAAGACACTTCAATGAAAAAAAACCCCTTTATTTGCAACAAGATAATGAGTTATCATTTGACATATAGCAGGCATTCAGAAGCCACAGTGTCTGACTGGTGCTATGCTAACAGAAAGTAAGAGACAGTGCTCTGCCTTGGGAATTTATAGGGTCTGCTAAAGGAAGGCCCAGCAAGCAGCAGAGAGATGGCAACAGCAGTGGTAGGAAGCCTTGTTTGAATAACTAGGTGTGGACACATTTTGCAGGATTGTGAATAAGGAGGATACTTCAGTGCTGCTAGGTAGTCCCAGTATTTGAGACTGCCTTTTAATAAAAAAACCCGAGTCCTACCAACAGCAGCTTGAGGTGCGAACACTACATCCCCTTTGGCCAAGTTATTTTCTGTCTACAAATATAACTGTGCTTAATGGCAGTGTTTACTTCAGCAGGGCAGTTCTTTGTCTCTCTTCTGCAAATGCACCTTTCCCCATTACACATTGGAACATAGCATCTTTGAGATTTACTGCACCGTCTCAAATTTTATTGAAATTTGTCAACATGTTGAGAGGTTGCAGGTATAAAGGAAAGTAAGGCTGACTGGACAGTTGGACGGACAGTAAAAAGAAGTTTTCCTTTGGGAAAGAAAAAGAATAATAAGAAAAAGAAGAATAAATGCTGAAGGAAAGTAAAAAATATGCTGTTGTTAACCTATTTAATTTCAAGAGGATTCGGAAATTTCATAGGGAAAGATGACTTGCAGTGGGGATCACTGTCAAACTCATGTTGGTCTCACTGTCAGGAGGCCAAATGCACTGGCTTTGCCTGCACGGATCTGTGGTCATGTGAGCAGAATGGGGGTCAGAACACTGGGTTTGTACTCTCAGCCTTGGCAGGTATCTTTCACATCTGCTGAGTCTGTGTTTGCCTTCCTTTCTCTGTACACTGGAAAAATAAGGCATGTTTTATAAGAACTGTGCTGGCAGTGATGACCAAAATGAGCTATAGAAATGAAAGATGGCAGCAAGCACTACTCACAGCCAGTTGTTATGTGTAGTGATGAAACATTGTCATGGAATAGATGAGGCAAAAGGCCCAGTTTAATACAGGATCCTCTCTGTTAGTGCTGTTTATTCATTTTTACTGTTATTCTAAACTCTGCATTGGATTTGTGTATGCTTGTGCAGAAAGTTAGGGCTTAACATCTCGGCCAAGGAGAGTCCCCTGTGCCCCATGGAAGTCCGAGGAACAGCTGGCACTATTGATGAAGGGTAAAAACCGAACAAACAATTTCTGCTTGGAAAAGAAAGATACAAACAAAAGAGAGGTAAACTGTGCCAGTCTAAAGTTATGCCTATCTGAGAGTTGTGTTCTGCATGGGTTTTTTTTTGTGACTAAATAAAAGCACTAAAAATCCAAAAGAATGGCAAAAATGAATATACATCTTTAGAAAATTACCCCTACAGGGCTTTCATCCAGTAATTGCTTAATAGCTCTGCTTTATTTAACTGAAATAAGCAATGCTGTCAAATAAAATCCCTGAATAGTTATGGTACAGCTGAATTGAGGATCTAATGCTGAGCTCTCCAATAAGTGAAAATATAAGCCACAGCTCCTTGCGCAAAACCACAATTCTGCTGCCATATGTGCCCATGCAAGTATTTTGATACAAGCAGCTTGAACTCTAGATAATGTCTGTTGCTCATATCTTACCTCTATATGATCTTTAAACTGTGCAAACAAGAGCCTTTGTTACTTCTCTCATTCTACTGTCTGTATGGGGTTGTACTGACAAACGTGACAGTCTCAGGTTGTTAGATGTTCTTAATACATACATAGGCTATGTACAAAGCTTTTTTTTTTTAATTACTGTCTTCCATTAAGTTGAAATAAGGAGAAATCTGTCTTATTAACATGTTAACCTGTCATTGGAATGATTTGGATGTCTCAGTATAGCATGTACAATTTTATGTTCAGAAATTGAGGACATATACCATGTAAATAAGTCTACAATTAATCTAACATTGTGTTTTAACACTGCCGTCGTGAAACTTATCAGTTTTTTTGGAACATATTCAGAACTAGAGGAAGCAAAATGCAACTGCCTTGAGTGCTGTGATACTTGCTGTTTGGGTTTTATGCTGTGAAGCCATACTTCACTGCCCTGGGGAAAAGGGAGGAAAGCAGATGTGGAAATCCCCTGTATGGCCCTGTTTGGTTTTCACATTCTTTTTGGTATCATGGCCCTTCTTCCATCTCCCTCCCAGTACAAGGAGGTCTCTGCTGTGCATTGTAGGTATTTAAATATCACATAAGTTATTTCTGGGGTATCTGAGAAATGTGTGGCCATCAGCCTGAAGTATTGTACAGCCTGTGGCAAAATGCTGGAAGTAGCATCCTTCAGTGCTGCAGAGATATTGCGGTATGCTAATCCCTGTCTGAGTCCCCTGGGCAATTTGCAAGACATATTCCTTCCTCCCAGCCCAGCAAAGCCTGTAACACATTGCAGCCATGCAACACCTTTGTTGAGCATTTTGCCCCTATATGCCAGAAGATCTCGGCAAGTGAGTCACTGCTTTTGAGTTTAAATGACTGTGGGCCACCATTGTGTATGCAAGACCCCATCCTAGTCTGTGGCCCAATACACCAAAAATGTCCCTCCACTTGACCCAGTGCATTGCTTTTCTACATGCTGGAAGAAGTGTTAGTTTAGTATGTTTTATTGCCATCTTACACAGAGATTTGGACCAAATCCAGCTGTTTTCATTCAGATGAAAATACTGTCATTCCCCTTGTAAGCAGTTCTGCCAAATCTACAGAAGCGTTTTACCAGTGGAGGCTTCATCGTGCTAGGCTTCCCTGAAGAGATGCTGTGATATTTACTGCACGTGCTCCAGTGCCACATGTTGGGGATCTTGCACTGCTTAGCATATTTATGGTAATTTGGCTCCCAGGGGCAAAAAAGATTCTTCTTATAGCTCCTTGCTGCTTTGTAGGGGAAAAATAATAGATCAAAGCTTCTTGCTAAACACTTTTAAAAATACACAGTGTGGTTCCATACATTTCTCTTCCCTTAAGGGACCTGTCTCTTTGGTTGGAATGGAAAGCAGTTAGCAGCAGCTGATGGGGATAATGTGCAATGAAGCTTAGGCATTGCACACGACCTGCAGAGGTTTAGATGTGCCATTGCCACATGTATTTTGACCTGTCCTTTATCCATGTTACCTACCAGTATGGAATGAATTCTTATCACTCTACTGTAGTCACTGTAAACTGCTGGACTGGATATTGTCCAAAACAGTGAATTTCAGAGCTTTTCATTAGATACTGAAGTTGTTCAGCTATAGTCTGAATGTATTTGAAAATAATAAAACTTAAGATTTTTTTTAATATATAAAAATGTTATTTGGGGGTTGTAAACAGAAAATTTGGGTTCATGTTCTTAAAATATCAGAAGTTGAAGACCTAGAAATGAAGAACTCACCACCTTTTTTTACAGTGTTTATGTATTTATATATAATTAGATTTGAAGGTTACTGTTTCCTAGAAGCAGCTTTCCCATTTGTCAATGAGAAGGATATGCTAAATTTGAAATTTGGTTATTCTTCAGTATGTTACAAATGCTGGACAGCAAAGATGGAAAGAATGAAGCTTAAGTATATCTTGCTTTATATTAACTTTCTGAAAATCAAATGTCTAGTCTAATTTTAATATTCCATTTAGGCTTAAATGGTGGAGCTGGGAAAAGGCTTGAGCATCTGTGAGCACTCTAGAGTACCCACTTGGTAGGACCAGGCTCACAGTGGCAGAGGAGATGAGTGATTGTTGTGTGCTACTCTTGCTGGAGGATGGCCATGTGCGATGACTGTGCTGCCACTGTGCAACGGAAGGTCCTCCTGGCCTCACTGAGGCAGTGACAGCTCTCAGTGCCACCTGGTAGTCATATCATTGAGGACACCAACCTGGAGAACGTAGCATCTCTTCTGATGCCTTTAGAAGAGACTGTAGTCCACATGCAAGACAGAAGCAGAAAAGTAGAAGTTCACCTTGCACTTGCTCATAAGATTTTCTTTGAGACCTGCTAGTGACTGAAGTGCATGCTGGAGGTGAAAACCCCAGAGGACAGAGCAGCAGCGTGCTGTAATGCCCATCTCTTCTGCTCCGTAAGGGAGCTTGACTCCGTGCAGGATGAAAGGGAACCATTAAGTCTTTTTATCTTCTGTTCTGCTGCTTCAAGCAATCATGGCCTGGCTGGCTTATTTTAAAGAATCAATGAAAAAGAGGATGGGTTTTTCACCTAAAGTACTTTGAGAGGTGCCTGATTCTGGCTGCCTTCTGCAGCAAGGCTTGTGTTGAAGACCTCACCTTAGCATAGACACCTCAGTTTCCTGTCAAGTGAAGTTTCACAACATAGAAAGCTTGAGTGTTTTAGTTGCAGTAGTCAAGGGCTTTTTTTAACAAAAATAGTCTTTGGGTGGCTGCCATAGGCAATATTTCTAATACTTTGAAATGTATATGGAGTAGTGGCTTTGTCCAACAATTTCAGACAACCCCAACCATTAGAGTGGCACATTAATCACCAGGGCTCCCTCCTACCTGAGGCGGGGGTGAGGAGGAAGCTTTAGATTTTTATATGGAAAAATTAATGCCTCATTAAAGCTAGATAAGTTTGACATTTGCTCTCTGCTTGTCGTTTCAGAGTTTTTTGTCCCTCAAACAAAATGTGAAACTGCTCCAATACATGTGATAGCAGCAACTGGAATGCAGCTTTAGGAGGATCTTTGACCTTAACAGACAGAATGTGTTTGATTCATTCTGCAGATGTTAAAATACTGCCAGAAATGTCTGGGAGATGACCTTAGAAATTGTTCCTAGTTCTGACTTTTGTGTTCTAATAAAAAATGTGGTTGTTCAGGTTAAATATCATGCCCTTATATATTTTCTGTTTCTAACCTAGTGCCATAAATAAATAGCTTGCTCTTTATTCCTTTGTGCATTGATTTCTTGGTGCTTCGGTGGTTAGATGACATAACTACTATAATTGTTTTAATACATTAGCAGCAAATTATATATCGATGTTCTTTTTTCCATTGACCTTTTTTCTCAACATAATTTTAGTTTTTCGCTTCATGCTGTGTCCATGGTGGCCTAGCATTATTAAAGGATTTGATTTTGAATTAAGGGCTAGTCCTGCAAGGTCCTGAGAGCCATTGCTATCTGCTGAGTGTAGGGGAGATCTGGAATTGCTCGGCATCCTCTCAGATGTGAGCAATATCTTGCTAGATGAGACAGTAATGATAGCAATTTGCATTTACTGTTTATACTTGGACACATCCTGACATTTTTAGTAAATCTCTGTTGAGTTACAGATTACTGAGAAACTCCTGTCTTTGAAGAGTTGCCCTCAAATTGTTTTTCCATTTCTGCAGAACAACCAATTTTCTGATTACAACTATAGTTCTCTGGACATGTGTTTTTGTTGCTGAAAGGTTTCAGAACATTACATAGTATTATGTGAACCAAAACATGCAAAAAGTCTAAATGTAGCAGTGTCTGCCTTAAAGTGTGATTAGAATTTTCCTCATTTTACAGAAAGGAGTAAGAAGGGTGGCAAGAACTTTCAGAACTGGGAGGCTGAAAAACTTCAAAATGCTCTGCTGTAATCTTCACTTAGTTAAATTTGAACTGAGTGAATATGTTGAGTAGCAAAAACTGTCTATTTCCTATAGAATAGTAAGTAATCAGCATCCATTTTACTCAGACACAGGGAGCTCATCTGTCTGTTTGCCCAGCTGTAACCCCATCTCATAGGGCTGCTTTTCTTGCTCATGGTGAGAAATGCGAGTTTTAACTGTTTCTGAGCAGTTAGGGTGTTGCTAACCCCATCAGTGAATGTTTTCTGTAAAAAAAAAAAAAAAAAAAAAAAGTATTTCCAGTGTGTGCTTTGAAGTCACGAGGTGCATTAAGATTATTGAAGCCAGCTTTTCAGTCATCCACAGCAAGATAGAAACCCCAAAGTAGTTTTGTTCCCGCCCCCCAAATATACTTTGGAGGATGAGCCTTTCTAATTATCCTGCAAGGTAGGGATGATGCAGTGAATGTAAAACCAAACATAGAATCATTTTGATTAAAAAGGCCTCTAAGGTCATGAAGTCCAATCACTAACCTCACACTACCAAGCCTCCAATTAAACCATGTTCCTCAGCACTTCATCTACGGAAATTCTGAAGTTACTAGTGATTTAAATTCAGAATTCTGACTAAAACTGGTAAGTTTTTGAACATAAGTGGATGTCAGGAGCTGACCATATGGTCACCCCATTTTCTTTGCCATAATCACAAATGGGAAATGGCATAGCTAAAGAGTATTAGAATTTGTTGTATGTTGTCTAAAATACAATTCTCTCTCAGTTTTTGTCTTTCTGAAAAACTGCCCTACCTGAAACACCAAAGAGATTTCATTACTGCACAAAACTCAGTTTGTATTGATGTTTGAAAAGCGTGTGTAGCCTCCATTTGCATTTCATGCTGTTGGAGTTCCTACTTTCTGCCCACCAATCCATTACACTCAGGTTCTCTAACATGCTTCAGGATGGAGGTCTTACAATCTTGTTTGGTATGTTTCTGAATGAGAAATTGAGCAGGGTGGGCATTTAGCAATTTCTTCCTCTTGGAAAGCAGAGAGTTTACAGAATAACTGTTTTGTTTTTAATTTAGTACATGAATTTTCATCCTTTTGCTCAGTTTAATCCTCTCATACTACTAGTGAAGACCACAACAGCTGTGTAACGTGGCTAAGGGTTGCTGAACTGACAATACAAAATTGCTGTAAGAGTAGTTTTAACCTACAAGTTAACTGTGAATTCCAGTGGTTTGTTCATTCAGGCAATGTTGTTTCTTTCTTCAGCCTCCATACAGGTTTGGTGTCCTCCAGAAAATTCTTGGAGAAAGCTGAGTAGCTGCTTTGCATAAAGTGTAAAAAGCCTTGGCATTCCAGTACTTTATCTATATTTTCTTATAATCCGATTTAGTGTGCAGTACAAGTCTGAAAACCCCTTAAATCTTTAATTCTTGCCCAGTCATTCACAATGGATTTGTTCAGTGCAAAGTGGAAGAGAGATTTGGGTTCAGAATGGTGATAAGGTGTAAAAATAAAAGGGATTACTTGTTTTTCTTTGCAGTGTAATAGATTTCACTATCAGTACTCACTCCCAAACTAACGGTACATGACATAGACCTTCTGCCGATAAAGGAATATAGAGTCTGCATGCACGTAGTCTATATGTTTATACTGCTCTGTATAGAGGAAGTTACCTTTTGTAAGACATGCTATTGTAAGAAAAGAGATTGTTGTGTTGCAAATCCAAAATCGTCTTTGTTGCCTGGTGTTGCATAGCTTTATTTTGTCTGTATTTAAACAAGCATGTAATAGAAAAGAAAGAACGTGGAAACAGGAATGTGATAAAATGGGAAGCAGAGGATGTAAAAAGTTGCTTTGTAAAGTTTGATATGAAAAAGAGAAGGATTCTTATCATTTCAGCAATCCAGTTTGTCTCTAAAAGTGGGAGAACTTCTTTGGCATTTTTTTCACCTTTTTTTTCTTTCTGTGGTAGCCATTGAGAAGCAACAAACCCAAAACTATTCAGGATGTCACAGACTAATCAGAAAACCAGGGCAAACTGGAATTTGTCTTCAAGTTGCCTCTTCTTGTGGGCGTAAATGGATTAATGACTCAGGGCTGGTTTGGGAATAGTTATATATGGCTTAGCTGGACAGGATTAGGAATAGAGCAATAGGTGTATTCTGAATACAGCTGGAACTGTTGAACGTGATTATAATGTATTGGTTGAGCTGTGATGGTCTAAAAGACACTGATTGGTGCACACGCGTACTAATAAATGTGGTGTACTAGTACTATGTGGCATACTATTCAATGTATATGTGGATATACAAATTTCTAGATGCATACTTAGTGATATGTATCTATAGCACTGGAATACTTCATTTCCTTTCTTACTCATTCTATGTGACAGCTACAGTGAAATATTTGCTTTTAAAAAACTGTCCTTAAATGCACTTAATAAAAAGAATTTAACTTGTACTTGATTTGATGAAGATATTTGCTTTAGATTAAGTCTCTTTTCATGTTTATATGACAATTTACTAATGAGTCTGATCCCCTGATGTCTCGTATCTGTGGTAGTTTAAGAAAGCGCTCAAGTTTGTGAAGAGCTCACAGATGTTAGACATGGTGACACCATGAGGTATGGTGCCTGTCCTGATTTGCTAAGTGTGCATCATGGATGATTTCTCGCTACATTTCTGTCTTAAGGCTTAGTAATTGATACTCTGCCTAGAGAAAACGGTGGAGAAGGGGGAAAAGAAACCACTGAAAAATCAAACTGGTGTGTAAACCCCTATGAGAAACCCATGCTACCCTCCTCACATTTACAATTGTGCCATCACGTAAATATTTGTAGAGTTGCACTCTCAGAGAGAAAGAGTATGATCTGGTTAGATAGGTAAGTGGGCACATGGAAAGCAGCAGGGAATTTTTATGTATGTGAGTATATGATGGGTTGTTTAGCCCAATATATGACCATTTACCATCTCTGGGACTCTAGATGCCCCTTCTCCAGCAAATAGACCATTGTTGCTGTTGACTGTCATCGCCTCATACATACAATACAGTTGCAACTTCTCATATTGCTGAGTCCTTTAATTACCATCTGAAGGCACCAGTTCCCTGGATGATTCATGGTCTAAGAACACAACATGTCTATATGTTGCTCTTTCTGTCCTTCAGCCACCCTGAATGTATCTTGCAAAAGGTCTTGTACATGTCAGAAAGATAGGAGGGTGGGGTAGTAACTGCTCATGGTAAAGCTGGTGACCATGCTGCCTTATTCTACCCATGGAAAGGAGGGGATGTGCACAGCCCACAAGAAACTGTCTCAGCAGAAGCTGATGTGAATTGATTATTTAATAACAAGCAAGCACAGTGGCTGCATTTTTATTATTTTTATGCCTACGGTACTTGCACACATTCGGTGTGGTGAGATTGCTGCCTCAGGCTGCCCCCAAAGAACTGCAAGAACAGGAGTCCATTGAACGCATGCTGGTTCTGTTGCATGTTTTAATGAAGCTTTAAAATGGTTGATATTGTCTTTGAAATGAAATATTCCATAGCTGCAAGCAAATTGCATACTTTGGAATAATTGCTTAGCCAAATAAAGGAAAATTGTGAGAAACAAAGAAAAATTAGATTGATGGCTAGAAGAGAATGATTAAATAAAAAATTCATGAAGAAGAGAAATTAAAAAAACCCTAGCATAGCATCACAGGCTTTTGCACAAAGACTTCCCTGACAATGGGAGCTTTTCTTTTCCAACTATTACTGTGCATTTTATTCTCTCTGTTTGCTACAAATACTAGGGAATAATGAGGAAAATGGTCACAAATTTCTGTAGAAGCTGGAACCGAGAGTAAAGTTTAAAAGGAGAGGTATGCATTTCACTGCCATTCTGAGTGGGGGTATGGTGCACTGTAAAAAATTAATTATTTGACTGGAATTACCTTATTTTTGTTTTTTAACTCTTAAATCAAATGTGACTAAATGGAAAAAACACAGACTTATGTTCATAATTATCGGCCCAGCTTGTACACTTAGAGCCCTTCTTCATTCAAATTTACTGCTCTCAGTGGCTGTTAGTAACAAAATGAATAATCTTCTGTGAATAAATTCTCTCAGGATTAGCCTTTCTCTCTGCTTGCAGGTTAACACCAGCAAATCCCTATTTATGGATGTGTATTAATGTCCAAAAGTATCTGAAAAGTGTGCAATTTGTATTTGTTTTGAATACATTATTTTTGAGGAGTCAGTACAACCTCAGATTTTGTGTCCTTGCTATAACATGAAAAAAAGTTCTGAAATGATTTTAAATTACAGTGCATTTATGGAAAAATAGAGAAGATAGTTACAGTGAAGAGTAGGACTTGAGAGACATACCTACAAGCCAATGCAGGCATTTAAAAATATTAATATTACTGTAAAGTCTTTAGGTGATGTCTGGTAATAGATATTTAATCTAGTAAAAGTGCTTTCATTGCTTACTTTTTAAAGTAATTTAATGGATGAGTGGTGCTATTAATGGACAACATGTAAAATCCAGACTTTTTTTGCTCAAAACATTCCTTTAGGGTTTAAACTTCTAAACAAATTCAGAGGCAATTTGAAGAGATCTAGCCTATATACAAGCTATGGGAATAATAATTTTATTAATTTTTCTTCTTAGCATTTCCTCTGCATTTAAAAGAAAATAGAAGTCACTGTGCATCTGTATACGGGACTTTTAAGTTGGCTGAGTGATATACCTTGCTTTCATAAGGTGGTTAGATCCAGACACTGTGGGTTGCCTGGTATATGATTGAGCATGCAGAGAGGAGATGAACAGAGGGCCTAAAAACATTTGAAAGTTATCCAAACAATCCTACAATTTTAATTTTCCCTTTGAGGGGTGGGTTGAGACAGAATTGCATTTGTAGCATCTTCAGCATAGCTCTTGCAAAAAAAATATGCAAAAAGCCCTCCAATCATAGCAAAACCAACCTTTCTTCCTACTTTCTTCCTACATATGGGATGCTGGAAGAATTGAAGATATGCATCTGGAAAACAATTGATCAAGTAATAAAAATAAACTTTTAAACTGATATTTTAACACCAATTAGTAGGATAAAGTCACACTGTTATGAACAATTGCAAAATTTCAATAAGCATTGCAGTTTTGCTCCAGCTAATACCTAATTTTTTGTTTCGAACGTTCAGCTATGTATTGCTGAAACTCAGATATCACCTGTAGAGTGTAGAAAGCTGGAGAAGTAATCTGTTTTAAATGTCTCTGACTTCCCAAATATCACTGTGCAATCATATAGCTTAGTGAAGAAGTAAAAGCAATTTTTGACTCCAAAGATCAGCCATTTCCAAATAAATGTTTGTGAAACCTCCAACTTTAATAGCTGCATTGTATCATCCAAAAAGATGTGCAACAGAATGAATAGATGACCTTTCAGACAGAGAACAAGCTGTTCACAATGTCTTTTTGCTTGCTCAGACAAAATATTCTTTTTATGCGGAGATACTTTCCACTGTTAACAACGCTGGTGAAATATAAAGAATTAATTGTTTTGTTCCTGAATGCAAGAAGATTTTAGCGATGTGCCTTTAGTTCAGGATTCTTTCTAGACCAGCTATGTTAAGTGCATTGATCTGGCTAGGTAGATTATTTTTTTACAGACAATGGAGATATTTTGCATCCTGTGCTCGCAGGGTGGGATGTCATTAGCTATCCATCCTTGTGATATCCGTGTGATATCTGGCTTTGAATGATACACGGATTAATTCTTACTGCCATCCTGCACCACAGCTACGAAGACAATAATTTACTGACAAGGAGGTCCAAGACAGCTGTAACTAAAATTGGTCCAAATTATTGTGCAGTTGCAGCCTTCATGTGAAAAGCTGCTGGGATTCTTAGTTGCACACTTATACACAAGCACTAGCTTGGACTGAAGCAGATTACAAACAAACAGCAAGAAAATCAGGATACAGAAATGAAGGCTGAGCCTTATCTTTCTCATGTGAAGTATGGTTTGGCTCTTAGTCTTTGCGGCTGTAAATTAACCGCTTAAATTTCAACTAAGTAATTGGTACTAGCTAGTAACAACTAGTTATAGCAGTAAGGTATTTTTTGCTCTGAAGTGTATAGAGAATTACTTCTGTTATTGTTCAGCCTTTGCTCATGTTCCTGTTATCTGATAAAGCAGATGGTGCAAACCTGTTTTCTTGTAAAAGAGAACAAAGTCTATCTCTTGGAATTCAAAGAAATATGGTGAACAGGAACTCCGCAAAACTTGAGGAAAATGGTGCCATTTTGAGAAGAAAAAAAAACCCCAAACACAGACATTTTTACTTTGAGGTTAAAAAGAGCAACATAATTCTCTTGTGTATTTGCAGAAAACTAAAGATTTTGTTTGTGAACCAAATACAAATTAATTCCTAGGTCACCCATCATATGTGATAGTTTACTAAAACTGAAAGCAAGTTTGTTTAATGACTGTAGAATAATTCCAGTTTGAAGGGATATGTGAAGGCATCTGGTCCAACCACTTCTTGAAGCTGGTCCAGTAAGACCAAAATGCTCAGAGCTTTGCCCAGGCAGTCCTTGAATATACCCCGTGTTGGAGATTCTGCAGTCTGTCTAGGCAGCCTGTCCCAGTGCTTGACCCGCCTCACAGAAGCAAGCAAAAAAAGTCCCTTATATCTAGACAATTTCCCTTTGTTGCCATCTCTGGTGATTACTGTTCATAATTTTGCTGCACATCTCCAGGAAAAGTCTGGCTCTGTCTTATCTCTCCTCTGCTGCTGAGTTGTTGAAGACTACCAGAAGGTTACCCCTGAGTCTTCTCATCCTAGAGCAAACCCAGTCCTTTCAGCCTTCTGCTGTGTTACAGAGATCTGAACTGGCAGTTCTGACAACTTGAGGTGCCACAGCTGCAGTGAGTAGGGATGGTCTGTTAGCAAGTACTGTCTTGTAAAACTGATAGAAACCAGGTGGAGAAGAAAACCTGTAATTAAATAAACCTGTTAGAAAATTTACTTACAGCGATGCCACAAGACTAACCAGCTAAAGACTGGATTCTATTTATTTCATGGTTCTCACCTACTGCCCATAGATGTTAATTGGTACTTGGTATTCACAGGTCTCTCTCTCCCATCACTAAGAGCTTTTCTTCTGAATTTTCAGAACAACTTAGCTGGTGGAAAGCTTGGTTTGCATGCAGTAGAGCCCATCAGGATGGTTGTGTTTGTGATAAGGACTCTTACTGATTCCTGAACAGTGGCTTATTTTGTGCATGTTTGTGAGAATGTGCTTGTTAAATGAAGGATCTGATCTCTGCAGTGGCAGCATATTGTTAAGTATTTAAACTTAGAAGTTTGATGTATTCTGTATACTTCAGCCTTTTTTGGGAGAGGAAAAGGTCCTATTCTCGCTTGACTCTCTTCCTCCTCTCACTAATGTATTACAGCTTGGGCTTTTTTTGTCTTTGCAGAAACTCTACTGGATGACTTCCTTCTCACATACACAGTCTTCATGACAACTGATGACTTATGCCAGGCACTTCTGAGGCAATATCTTTTTATTAAATGTTGTGTTAATATGGGCCACCCGCACTTAGGCTTATCTATTGTCAAACCTTATACTGAATGTAGTAAATTGCATGCCTGGGATGATTAGTTTTTCTCCTTGCATTTTGATGTTATTGAAATATAATCCTGTGTGATGATTTTGAGTTGTTTGTAAAAATGGTGAGAAGAAATAACAATTGTCTAATATTTACTACAGCATGCTTAGGAGGTGAACTGCACCTGAGATTTTGGCATCACACCCAAAGAAATGCATGAACAAATAGGAGAAACTTCAGAAGAAAGCAGTGGGAATTACCAGTACAAAGCAGGATTGAAAAGAATGGGATTTGTTTTACTGAAAAAAGGGCAACTCTAAGTGGGACAATCTTTCAGGTACCTAAAGAGGAAGCGAAGAATCTGTTCCTGTATCAGTGCTAGATAGGACAAGAGGCAGTGAGATTAAATTGCTGTAAGACAGTTTCGTGTTAGATACTAGGAAATATATGTATATTTTTTACATAAAAAAAGAAGCACTGGAGTGGAAAATGTGTGAGACGGTAGAATCTTTGATATTGTAGAATATTAAAAAGAAACCACCACAAAATATATTCCAAGGTTAACAAAGGGTATGGTCTCTTAGTATAGGAGCCTCCCTTAGAGTGGACTAGTTAAGGTGGACTTGGAGGGACTGGTTTAGCTGATCCTTCAGGAGCCCTTCTTCTGCAGTCCAGTTTTCATAAGGTTTTATGATACTTGGAATTTGATTCAGATATAGCTTCCCAAAGTTCAGGTTATATTGTTTTCCTAACTCCTCTTACGTGTTGTGGAGGACAATATTCAAACTGGAAACATTAAATGCAAATTTGGATATGAGCTCTGCTAATTTGCATGTGCCTGTAAGTACCTGTATATGTGTATATACACAAACATTCCCCTTTTAAAACATTTAGAATTTTTACAGCTGAGAAATCAGTAAGCAGAAAATTCCTGCTCTGAAGTTGAACTTATAAAGCGAAAGCTGCCTCTGAGTAAATCTGTGTCCAAAACATACACAAGAATATGTGAAGGATATATTGAAATGGACACCTAACTCATAGCAGCAGTTCAATCTTACATACTCTATTTGTAACTGTTGCAAAATAACATTTAAAGTGGTCTTAAAACCTAGCAAGACCTATATGTTAATTCTGAGATTATGTGAAGTAAGAAAAAGTAAATAATAAGTAAAAGTAAAGAATAAACAATCTCTGCTCCTTTTATCATATGATACATTATATGAATCTAACCCATTCTGATATAAAGGATTTTTTTCTTATATTTCCAATTACTTCCATAGGCTGTGGTACATTGTTTGAATGAACTTGTAGCTGTTAAATGAACTTGCTGTTCTTTTTTCTTTTTTTTTCTTCTTTACCTTTTGTGGTGAAAATGTCATCTTTTTACCTAATAAAAGAAGGAATAGAAAAGGACAGGAACAATATACAAAGTGAATATCTTCTGTCATTTGGTGTTTTTGCTTTGTGAAAAGAGAACAATGGTGAAAATAGATTCTTTCACCTTTTAAAAATTTTTCCCCATGTTATTTCTGCTGATAGTGTAATTTGTGCTCGGAGAGGGGGTGGAAATCTGACTTCCTGTGCTTGGCTTTTTTGTTGTTGTTAATGATGCATTGTCCTGCTTCCCATAGACATTCACATTGGCATTGATGTGTAGGACAAAGGTTCATTCCCAGTTCTGTGGAAAAGATATGACTCAACATTGTATAATTCCTTTTGAATTGATTTTGCTTTTATAGACTTATGCCTCTAATCTATAGAGGAAAAAAAATCCTGTTGGCACAGAGGATGGGCTGACATTTCCTTTACTGAGAATTTCATTCAGAAAAGTTGATAGAACTCCTAAAGCTCCAGATGGGGTAAAACATTTAAAACTGAGGAATATAGTGAAAAAATATTTAATTAGTAAATGAGATCATTGCAAAGTATTTCCAGTCCCTTAGTGTTTAAGTTTCAGTGAGACCTTATTATTTTTCCTTAACTTACTGTACCTATTGTGCTAAGAACCACCAAGGGAAAGAAGACGACTCTGATGTGTCCTGTAGGAAACGAAAAGTCTTGCATTTGGTGTCTCAGTGGACTTCTCTCTACAAAGACTGGTTACATGAAGATGAGCATTTAAAACAGTTTTTAAAGGTATTGAAACACTTTCTGATGCATTTCAGCACTTTAAGTAACACAATGTGTCTAAAAAACCACAACAGCAAAATCTATAATGCATATTTTTCGTACTTTAATTTCCTCCATGAAATTTATAGTATGAAATGGTTTACATATGTCTTCCTTGAATGCCTGATAGTCAGTTTGAATAGAAACCTTGTAATGTCAGTATATTAAATGTCAAAAACGCTACTTTCTAAAGTTGAAGTTATATGTGCAAAAACAATATAAAGGATTGTAGACCCGAATCATTTACGCTGAAATTTATGAATGTAGAAGAGTTAATTAGGCCAAAGCAAACCTCATCACTCAATTTATACATACAATCCTCATTTTCTTGGAAGGGGAAGAGGGGGATCTATGTGCAGATTCTGAAAAAGTATGGAGAAAGTATCTCCTTCAATTTCAATGAAGAAAGCCAGTTCAGTTTGTTTACATATGTGAAGTAGTGTCCTTTACATTGAACTGAGGTTCCTCATTGATAATATTAAGACAATGCCTCTCCCAAAAATATGTAGTTTGATTATTTAGTTATTTGTTTACTGGATTACAGCTAGGAGTACGTTGTCGTTTGTTTGTGAGAGACATCAACTCAATTTGAAGTGTATCCAAGCATGAGGAAAAGTGAAGAACTTTTTATCCATTTTAAAAGTCTTAATCAAATTAACCTGTTTGTTATTATTTGGTTAAGTGATAATGGTGTGATTTGTTCTCATGCTTCAGAATGTGTTCTTCTGACCAAACCCAGATTTTGTGTGACAGCCACGACTGTTGTTCTTAAATCTTCTCATTTGTAGACAAGAGTGTCAACTTTTTGCCCTCTTACTGGGTGACAGCAGAGTGTTTCTCCAAGGACAAGATGACTATTGATCAATTTGGAAATTTGATCAGGCACATTCTCTCCAGATGAGCCTTGCATAAATGTAATGATGAAATTTCTTTTAATAGGCTAGTGGTTGAATTTATTTAGAATGATGATGTAATGCCTTAAATTTATGTTTGAGTTAGCGGATGTTTGCAGATATACTGCTTTATTTTGTAGACAATATACAGGAATGTGTTAGATGATGTGTATGAATATCCCATTCTTGAGAAGGACCTGAAAGAATTTCAGAAGATACTTGGGATGCATCGTCGTCAGTGAGTATTGATTGTGTTTGTGTCTCCTTTTATGTAGATTATAATCTGTTTTTGTTGTCATCTTATTGTAATTCAATAAAGTGATGAGTAATACAAGTGCAATAATAATTTTTTTAATCATCACTTTTTTAAAAGTAGTCCTAATGCTAGACTATTTGATCTTCTGTGATGTTTGTGGGAGGAGTGTGTGTGGTTCAACTGTCACTCCAATCAATTTTGGTTGGGATGACTTACAAGTAAAGTGATACTGGGTGGAAAAGCTGGCAAATTTCCCTTCAAAAATTGCAATCTGTTACTTCAGATAGTACCTTCATTCTTTCTGCAATCAGCAGTACTGAAAAGCAAATCTCTTGCACTAGGCATCTGATGATTATTACTATACTGATAATTATGGTGTTTGCTTGGCACATTTTTCCAACAAATGGGATTTGTTTCCATGGTTTGGCAGTTGGGGAAGTGGAAAGAGCTGTGTCCCTGAAGGTGACCCAGACTATGTAGCCTGTGGGCCTGAGCTGTGTCCATGTTATCCAGCAGCTCATGGGTTGGCAGCATTGCTTTTGACTACATCAGTTGTGCACGTCACAGGAACGTTTCCTGGCTGAGCCAGACAGCCTTAACTTTCCCTGAAGGAGCTCTGCAGCCATTCTGCATTGACCATTTAATGTTAAAAACTTTCTGATGTTGTAAACTTGTAGTAGTTAAACTTCTTTTTCCTAAGCTTTGACTGGAAAAAATAATTTGGATTTTACATTTTGTTTCAGCACTGTAGATGAGTATTCACCTCACAGAAAGGTAATGCAAACCTGATTCTTAGTGCTTGCTAGATAACTTACATCTCACATTCTTCCCCTCTACCCTCTTTCTTCTCTTTTCTTGACTTCTCAACTGAAAGTGACTGTTAACCAAAACCATGGGAAGATACATGAGTGAGGTTAGACCTGCAACATTGCTTAAGGATTTTTTTTTTCTGCCAGTTCAACCCGAGTATCAGCTGTTTGAGCTAACTCGCAGTGGTTGTGATGGTATTAGCATTTTAATAAGACCCTCTGAGATGTAAGAATTCAGGAGAGGCCTAGGAGTGTGTCCTCACCAGGCTGGAGAGAGGTAGCAACCTGGGTAAACTGGACTTAGCACAGACATTGGCATGGATGTCAAGTAGATGCAGCAAAAGGGAGCATTTGTTGGGACAGGGACAGAGAAAGAAAGAGAGGAACATGAATCTGTCTATTTAACCAGAAGGAGAAGATGCAGCCAGAGAAGGCTGGTGTACAAACGGCACAGAGATGATGCTGTGCTCATCACGTTTACTGGGCTGAAGCTGAAGTATGTAATAAGCTTAAAATGTTACTGCAGAGATGTGGAAGGCAGAACATGAGATTGTAGTGAAATTGCTAAACAGACTGATTGGTATATAGGAAACGTATACAAGTGTATAAGAAATAGGCTTTGAAAGTGACTACAGAAAACCTTGAATCGTGCAGGCTACTTAGCCTTGGCTTGTCCTGCTTCCTCCAAAATCCCCACCTTAGCATTTATTTAGTAAGGCAACTCCCAGTTTACTGATGTGAGAAAGGATGGGTGCATTTCCTAAACAGAAACCTTCTTGGCCAGAAGTATTGGCTGGATGCTGTTTTCTGTGAACTACTGCTTTGTAAAGGGCAGGAATGCAAAGAGTCACTCTTGTCTCTCTCCTTTTTTTTTTTTTACTCTCTCCCTCCCTCACAGAACAAAACCTTTTTCCAGCAGTTCAGTGTAAAGGAGAACTGGCTGCAGCACAGAGGAACCATGAATGAAACAGAGGAAAGTAAGTATGATTGAAAGAGTGAGTAAAAAATTCCAAAACTATGAAATTGCTTCTCAGGGGCTCCCTGTAATGTAAATTTTTGTAAACTGACATGCAGCTTCTGAACAGGACTTTACACAGTCAAATCTTTCTTCTTTTCTGGCCTTAAGGTTACCTTTCTGCCTCCTATTTTGCCGGGGTTCAACAGTGACATGGTATCTCTAGGGGTTTTTTTCCCTGTTGGATTCCTCCAGCAGGCCTGTAGTAGAGCTGTGTGCCTCAGCAGTGCTGGCAGCTTATCCACCAGACATTATTCCTGCTCCATTTCATGCTCCCAGGTCTCTTGACCTAGATCTTGGTTGCGAGAGGGAAGTGAATAAGCCTATCATATGAAATGGGCCAGGGTCTGCCAGCCCTGAGAACCTGCTGTAGTTCCTTTTCTCCTCGAAAACATCTCTATTTGGAGTGCAAGATGCTGCTTCACTTTAATGTCAACTGTTTCATAATGCAATTTCCCTACATCGCTGCTAGTCACCCTCCTGTAATGCCTGGATGAGAAAGGAGGCAGAGAAGAGGATAATACCATGTACACAAGTAGAGAACAAGCATAGTGACCTCCTACCTGGAAGTCTTGCCCTTAGACGATGTATCTTTGTTTCGCACTGGGAACAAAGCTCCAGACGTTCACTTCGAGTCAAGAGTATTTTTAGTGGTCATTTGCGACAGAATAAAAACTGAGCTCCTTCAATGCCAAGTCTTGCTGCACAGTACGTGCTGCAAGATATCATCTTTCCGTGCTTCAAATATAGGTTTATTTGTGTTATTTGAGGTTTAATTGTGTTACCAAGGCTGCTTCTAAAAATGGTATTTCCAGATAAGAGCACTCACACTCCTTCTTAAGAAGTCAAACATAGCTTGTAGGTGAGTGGGGAGGAAAGTGTATCTGCACTAGAGAGGGGACAGACTACATGGCCATGGAGACAGGAAGGGCAGGACCCAGCAATGCCAGCCTTGACTGAGTCAAATTGGTTTTATCTCGCTCCTTGAGAGCACAAGCCATGGAAGATGATCAGATTGAGGGAATGAAATAGCAAAGTGAGGTTGGGGAGTGGAGAGACAGCTGCTGAGAAGGGACACATAAGTCGGTGTGATAGAGTGCTACTGACTGGTGGTGCTTGTGGGATATGGACACAGGCTTTGGTTGAATCAGGATGATGGTTGTGCTTGAGGGCCTGACTTCTAGGTTGATTTAATTCAATGTTAAAGGATCTGTCAGTAGCCCACTTATAAATTGACGTTGCTGTCATTGTCCCCTCTCAAATGACAGAGAGAAGATTTCAAACATATTCATGGTAGGCGAGTTGTGTTGCACTCTGCATATGGAGTCCAAAGATTCTTGTCAGATTTTAAAACATTTCTTCCTCTTCCTAGTAATTTACAGTGCAATTTGTTGTTTCTGTCTTTTCATGAGTTATATCCATTCTGAAGAGAGATTCTGCCATAGGACAAGCATCTGACTTAGTATCTGTCAGCAAAGACAGGTTGGGAAAAAATTTCAAAATCAAATGACTTTTCTTCCCCAAGGCTAAATGTTAAGTTCCTCTTTTCTTCTCATCTTCATTTTTAATTTACTACAACACAAAAAAAAAATTTCTGGAGAACAGAGTTCTTAACTGCTTTTGGCATGGTCTCAGTTAACGAAAGTGCCCTGAAGCCATGGAGGTTTGTAGGACAAGCAAAGAGCTATTGCTACATACAGCTGTCAATAAAAATAATTTTTAAAATACAACGTTTCTGGGGAAGAGCGGTTTTGTCTTATACTGACATGGTTTAATTAAGCACTGAAGGGAGTGTGAAACTGAGAGTTCTGGTAAGTCTTATTAGCAGATGTTGTATTTTTTGAAATATTTATGAAAGTCTGCAGCTCTGTTTCTTCCCATTTAAGTATGGCAGCTGTATTTCAAAGAACTGGCTACCACAAGTTCTGCAAAAGATGTAAGTCTAAAATTGTGGCATGCAAAGAGAGTATATATCCCTTTTTATGGCAGAAACAAAGTACTAGCTGAGCTGACCACAGTATTACTGCTGGTAATCTCCTTCCCAGAGCTGAACTAACTCATGGGCTTCAGTAGGAGCAGTGAGCCCAGGGAATTTCTTCAAACCCATCCTGCTCATGTGAGCTGCAGGAAAAGAGTTGTCAGAACTAATTACATTGCTATTTGGGCAGTCTCTGATGGCGGTAAAGTACTCTGGCAGTGGAAGTAGTTTAGATATCTAGATAGATGAGCTAGCCAGAGTGGTTGAAGAATAGGGAGTGCTGTTCTTTTTGAGCCTCCTATTACAGGTAGAAGTAGAGCTCCAAAAAATATCTGCAGTGGAAATGAAATATACTGAAAGGACAGTGATTTATCTGAACCTAAAAGGAAGAGAGAAAAGATGGCAGCAGCTGAGTTTGCAAAGAAGATAGGTAGTAGAGGATGTTGTCCGTGACAAATACTCATGGTAGGAAGTCTTAAATAAGTATTGTGGTGGGCATCTCTGTTTCCATTTGCTTAGCCCTCTCATATCCCAGGGTGAGGAGGTGGGAAGGGGGAGAACAGTGATACTTATGCTTGGTTTCATGTCCCAGTTGGTCAAGGTGCAGCAGCTGCCATTCCTGCAGCCACAGCAACCAGACATCTGAGCCTAGGAGATTCTCCCTGCTTTGTTCAGTTGTCTCTGGCTACTGCTGAGTGTGTCTTTCTTCCTTTGTGCAGTTTTCTGCCGTGTGTATATAACCGAGCACTCCTATGTCAGTGTGAAAGCTCAAGTATCCACTTCGGCACAGGAGATACTGAAGATTGTAGCAGAAAAAATCCAGTACCCAGAGGAGGAGCTGGCGCTGGTGATAGTCACGTTCTCTGGTGGTAAATAACTTCCCTTCATCTAATTACTTACCTTTTAGTGCATCACGTAAGGGAGGGCTGGCGTTTTCTGGTGCAAGGATGCAGCTGTTCCTGTGTGGGTCCACAGCTGGATGGCCATGGGAACAATGAGGAGCTCCTTTTCAGAGTGTTGTTTCCATGGCAACAGTTCAATCTTGGGTACTGTTGGATAGGATACTGCATCTTCTCATAGGATACTGCATCTCCTCACTGGGTAGGGAGTGCAAAGCATTCTCAGTCTTCAGCAATACTGCAAGATTTTTTTGTTT
Source organism: Colius striatus (assembly GCF_028858725.1). Lineage (NCBI taxonomy): Eukaryota > Metazoa > Chordata > Aves > Coliiformes > Coliidae > Colius > Colius striatus. The sequence goes on from NC_084763.1 coordinate 25,832,091, forward strand.
CCCCATGGATAAATCTCCTACTTTCAAATTGAAATTAATTTGGAAGGCAATGAAGCATGGTTTGCTTTAAAAATATAAAAAAGAATAACTGTATATATGGCTGTTTCCTCATTTATGGCATGGGTAATTAATATTCTCCAGCAGAAAGGAGGGAAACATATATTTTCACAGTTAAGATACTGAGAGCAATCTAAGCAATATTTTGTAAGCAGCTTTGCTTACGCTTGACATTTTTTGCCTCTTGTTTTTGTGTTTCTCATTGAACAGAAAGGCTTAGTGTCCTTTTTAAGGAAGACAAGACTGATTATGGGGTGATATTGGGGACCAGTCAAACCCTCAAGATTTTCTTTGAGGTTTGTCAGGTCTCCCACTCTTTGGTCAGATTGTTTTGCACATTATGGTGTGTTTTGGCACTGATCTAACTAGGTGCGTAGAAATGTAGAACTGGATCTACAAAAAGGGGTTAAGAGTGTAGAATATCTTAGCCTTTTTTCAGATAACGTTAGTTGGTGATGATTCCCTGGGACAAAAGATGCACCCTTTAGAGATGTGGCCCTCATTGCTACTTCTCTGTCAGCCTAGTTAAGTAAAATATGCACAAATACGTACTTGTTCTGGTGGTTTATTTAATTCAGGAGCCACATTTTCACACCAAGCTTAATTAAATAACCATTTCTTTGCTTGGCACCACTGTGATTGGCAGGGAGATGATGTGTTACTCCAGGCTCTCAACCTGAGCATGAAGTGGCCACTCAGGAGTGTTACACGTAGGTGTACTGGACAGACAGGCTACATAATTTGCAGGCATACTTTTTTTCACCCTTGTGTGTGCCCAAACTTGCCTCCAGTACTGCAAAATCACTGTGCTACTGGTTTTTGGGTCTTGTGCTCCTCAAGAGCAAGGCAAGTTACACTCTGATAGCAATAAGTCTGATGCTAAGTGCCTACTTAGCTAAAGAAAACCAACAATTCATAAATAATGAACACACTATTAGTTTTTGACCACATTTGTTCCCGAGAAAGACAAAGACTGAGTAGTTGCCACTTGATTGTTCAATAAGAAACAGTAATTACAATGCAGGTTCAAGAAGATTGGCATTTATACATGACCATTGTAACCTCTAAGATGTTAGTTAGTCACATTGCCTGAATTAACTGGAGATACTACAATTTCAGTATCCTTTCTCTTATGTTGTGTCACTCTTATGCTGTAGGCAATAAGTGCCAGCCAATCATGCTTTTTTTTTTCCTTTGTGGTTTGTTTGGGTTTTTTTTACCATTTGCATGACTCAGAACTGTCACCTGCTTAGAGGGCATCAGTATGAGTGTTGGTGAAGGTATTTTTATTGTACTCCTGAACTGAACAAGCAAGTTCTTTTTATTCGAGTTCAGTTATAGATGTGTCTAGTGTCAGTGTGTGCATGTGTGAGTGAGAAAGCACTCTGAAACGCATTTGGCTCTGATTCCTGATCCTGCTCATCCCCTCATGGGCAATGAAAGGTCCAAGGTAGCTGTCAGTATGCCTGTAGTGCTTTTGGGTCTGCATCGATACAGTCGTAATCAAATCCCATGCATCAGATCTCCAGAAGATGACTTGGACCCTACAGAAAGAGATAGTTTTCCCATGTCATTTTTTTATCTATGTTCTAGGTTTTTTCTTTATTTTTCCTCACACTTTTCTCTGACGCATCCGAGATTGCCCCAACCTGAACCAGTACTCTGGAGTGGAGAAAAAAAAGAAGTCCTTTTTCTTTGCTGCCTGTTTGGTGTGTCCTGCTCCTTTACTCAGATGTTTCCTAAAGGAATTGCTGTAGGTCTTAAGGAATTTCTGTAAATACTGTTCTATAAATGACTCTTCAGCTCTTGCTTCATGAAGTGAATTTCATGGCACTAGGATCCTTTAAACTTCTTTTCCTATTGAATGACTGTGGCTACTGATGACATCTCCACCTCTGCTCTTGTCTGCCAGTGACACACAACAGTTCAATCTCTGGAGGTCAAAACTCTTTTCTTTAACAAAAGTCGCTTTATTTACAATAGATACACAGGGTTGAAATGAAATGGTTTATAATGTGTAGGAGGTTAGACTACGGTTTAAGGGTTTCTTTCTGTTCTGTTCTATGTGAAGTCCAGGTTGAAAGCAAATACTGGAAGTTTGTGTGCTCTATCTACTTCAGCATCAGAGACATCTTTGTTGTGCACAAGTAGTGTGGAAGTGATGGTCTCTGTAGGGCCTGGATTTGATGCATAGTTACATTCTAAGAAGCTGATGTGTATTTACAAATGTATTTGTAACATTTTTCTCATTTATATACAGCTTTTACTCCTTTTTTATGAAGTTTTTGTGTTTTGTTTTCTGTTTTTACAGAAACACATGAACTACAACCAAATGACTTGGCTATCTCAAAATCTTTTGAGTCATCCAGTCGTATGTTTGTCTACCGAAAAGACCTGACTGATACTTTGGTAAGGATCTGTATTGTATACTTCCTGTTTTGATTTGTCTGATTCCAGATCAAGAACTTAATATTCCTTTGAGAGGGCTTTTTCAATACAGAATTTATTTTTTGCTTCCTTAGTAAAGCTTACTGAGCTGCTCTATACCTGAAAAAAAAAGCCTGCATTTTACAGCAGTTATTTGATTGAACAGTAATGGAATTTGTTCATCAATTTGAAGTAGACCAAAGCTGCTGTACAGCTTAAATCTTTCAATCTACATCAGCCTGGAAAAGCTTGTGCTTGTACAGATCTGGATGGAATGAGAATTAATCAGGGCCTATGTGACACCCCACCCACCCCCCACCTTGTAACTCTGTAACACTTAAAGTGGCTGGTACATTATTGTACAAGGTGATGGACAAACTCTGTGGAATTACTACATGTAGACATAGGTGTTGTGTGACTTCTACCAAAATTACTGGGCATCAGAACAACCCCAGTGTTGTGGCAGCCGCCTGTTCAGTCTATGGCTGGCATATGTCACTGTTGGCATGTCTTCCTCCTTCCCTTCTGTCTGTCTGTCTCTCCGTCTCCTCATTGGTTCTGGGAAGGGCAGTGAGTCAAAGGACAGTAGGTGTCTCTCATTCTCTCTGCCCTCAGAAACCAGGATTGCAAATTCTCTTCCCTCCTGATTTCCCAAAACAAGAGGTTTGGAACAGTCAGACATTCTAAGAGTTACTTTTTCAATAGTTTTCTGCTAATTATGCAGTTGTTTCCAGGAAAGCAGAGGGACAGTATAGCAACTCACTTTAAGTCTTGTCAGTACTGCTAGGATCTGTGTATTCATCCTAGAGATGAGAAATGTCTATTTACATTTTGCTGGATCAATGTGCCCCTAAGAGCTGACACGCCACTGTCATTGTAATCTGTCATCCCCATTATCTCTGGTGTTCTAGCTACCTATAAAAATGCAAGTATTAAGGGAAGGTTTCCAGTGCAGACAGGTGACAGCAAATCTAGTTTCATTAGTTATGTAATAAAAATCACAAAACTTGCTGTAACTGTCAGAAATATAGCACAAAAGTAATGGCTTAACTGATAAGAGTAATTTTTCATCTTGTCAGATGTTTCTTGTACCAGGTTTCAGCCTGACAAGGTTAAAAAAACACCTTTGAAAATCTGCAATAGTAATTAAAATGTCAAATGACCCTTAACACCAGCAGTTCCAGTGCACTCCACAGTAATTTGCTAAGCTACTTCTCTGAATCAAGACCCGTAGTGTTTTCTTTTTTGTTGGTGATTACATTTGGACGAGATTAATCGTGAAATGTGTGGATTTATGTTATTTGTAAAGATGGATTGGTGGGAAAGTTGTATGTGTTTATTCGAAATCCAGTGTTTTGGCAGAATGATCCCCTTGTCTTAGAATACAAAAATTCCATGGTATTGTAATTCAGACTTTGTTTTCTGATGGTTTCAGAGAGTTTATTTTCATTATGCTGTCTGCTTGGCCAGTGCTTTATACTCATGGTTTAGAGAAAGAGAGACAGAGGGAGAAGGTCTAATCCAATAGCAAATCATTGATCCTATTGACCCATTTCCTGTTTCAAGCTATTTATTAAGTAGGCTCCAACCCCTTGATTTTGATTATCAGGGGCTAAATACCCTCAAAGTGCACTTAGAGAAGATTACTTAATCAGCTCTGTTTGGTACCTTGGTCCAGTAGCTGTTTCAGTGCAGAACTTTTGGCATTTGCTGAGGACTTTTTTTTGCTCTTGGCTATTGATTTAGAACCCATTTTCTGAAAATGAGGAATTGCAGCAAAGATCTGTGAGAATTCTGGGAATCAACACATGGGATCTTGCCTTAGAATTAACGAACTTTGACTGGAGCCTCTTCAATGCAATTCATGAGGTAAGAAGCATTGTGTCCGTTTCCAGGTGTACCGCTGTCATGCGGCGTTATAACATCATGACGCGTTTTAAAGCATCAGTGTCCCTTGATGCTGAATCCATCGTCATATGACAGCATGATTTTTCAGCTCTCAGTAGTGCTTGCATAGGATCAGGTCTAAGAGGTCTTTTGCAATCCTTGACTGAAAAGATTTGTCAAAAAATGGTCCCTCTATATCTGGTGGATTTTACTAAGATTTGCCCTAAAAGAGTAGAAGAATACGACTATTCTCTAAAAACTGTCTGTGTAAATATGTTATATATTCAGATTGTCCTTTGCACTTTATAATGTTTTAGTAAATACAGGACTCCACAAATAGGTGTCCTTGATATCACTTTGATCATGGAAGAAATTATAATTTCAGCAATTTAGACGGTCACGTTACTGTTCTTCTTAGGCTTCAGTGAGATAAAAAATACCAAGCAGGCTTTATGACATAGGATAATGGCCCACTTCAGTGCCCATTGGGTTGTTTCAATGACTTCAATAGATTCCAGTGTAAACTGCTGAGTAAAATACAGTTAATAGCACAAAATGTCACTTGAAATAACATTCACTGAAAAGCACGTTGTCTTTCTGAAAAAAGTAAGTGGGAAATTCCTTTGCTTCTCATCAGATGCTTTCCTCGATCTCTCATTTTGAGTTCTTTTAATCAGTTATGTTTTTAATATAGAGCTGGTTAAGTTGAGGGTTTTGGGGTTTTTTACAGAAATCGAGTTCTCCATCTCTTACGATGAAAACTTGGCTATTTTTAGAAAGAATCTGCAAAATTTCCTTTAAGTGGCCTGATGGCGGCTTCCTCATACTGGAGCAGAAGTGATGAAATTCAGAAAGAGACAAATTGTTTAGGTCCTATATCTGGCTGTAGCCAGAGGAAATATCACAAGAAGAGCATGTCTCACAGGACTTCCAGTCCACCTGCTTACCATAATAAGCCTCTACTCTTTGCTAAACCAAACCTGGACCCCGAATCATTTGTGATTAGCACATGGATAATGAAAAGATTCAACATTTTAACCAGGTTTTGTTTCAAAAACATACTTCTACTTAATTTGCATTAAAATTGTTTTTATATCCCTAATAATGTTGTCAATGTTTTCCAGCAAGAGCTGATATACTTCACGTTCAGCAGACAAGGCAGTGCTGAAAACACTGAGAATCTTAGTCTTCTGCTTCAGAGATGCAATGAGGTCCAGCTTTGGGTTGCTACTGAGATACTGCTCTGCAGCCAGCTCTGCAAACGTGTACAGCTAGTCAAAAAGTTCATCAAGATTGCTGCTCAGTAAGTTACTAAAGTTGCAACAAAAGTGTTCGAATTCACATGCTTTATTTGACCAGAAGAAAAGTAGGTGCAAAAGCCAAGAAAGAAAACTAATTTGTCATGCTGTGTTTTAATAATGCAGTAAGCATACTTAGAACAGTCCATAATAATGACAACAAACACTGGTCAAAATCAGAGGTGGTGGAATATGTGCTGCTCAAATCTTCCCCAGCACCTTAGCTGTTGTATCCCTGATTGTGCAGAGATACCTCCTTTCTTAGCAGAGGTAACCTGAGGACTGTGTTACAGATATGAGCAGCAGCACACCTATTCACTAAAGAATACACAGAAACCTCTAGAGAGGAAAATAATTTCAGTAAAGTGTTGCCTCCTGTAGTCCTCTGAAATACTCTTGTATTTATTGGAGGCAAGGAGTCTTCCTTAATTAGATTTGATGATCTATTCTTGCACTATTACTAAGTAGTACTGACATTTATTCTGTACCTTGGAATAGAACACAAATATATACTGTCTATCAGGAGTTCTGTTCTCTGTAACCACTCGTATTTTAGTAACCAAGGAAATGGAGCAATTTAAATATGTGCAACCATTCTCCTCCCCTATCTCCACTTGTTGTTCTTCTGCAATATTTAAATATACATGTTCATGGAAAATCTATAATTTGTTCTCTTCATCAACTGAGTTGATTTAATTTATGAGGTACTTACATAGAAAGGGCTGTTCTCTGTTGAAGCAGTACCTCTGGTGAAATGAATTCTTCTAACTAATCTAGTGTAACTCATAAATGTGATTTGATTTAGTTGGCAAGTTATATAGTGTCCAGTAATACTTTCATTTTTGGCCACATCAGTGTCCAAGTTTGGTCCAATTATGTCAAAACCAGTTGATCTGTGTTGCTTTCTTGCACCATAGGAGCATTAATTTGCATTCCAGGAAAAGTTTCATCCCTGTTCTGCATGGATAGGGCTGTATTGTCACCAGACTAAAAAGTTACTCTGTTTGAATTAATTCCATCTCCTTTAAGTGAAAAGCCAAAGCTGTGGAGACTAAATACAGTTGTCAGTAAATGGTAGACAGGCTCTCCAGTGCACTGTGGAAGCAAACATCATCATAGCATGTAGATGATAAATAAATGAGTGTGTAGTTTGCTTGAGATCCCCTTTTTTAATCAGAAAAGCAGCTTTCTGAAAGCAGACGTATCACATCAGTTCTGGAGGGGTTGATGAAAGAGGTTGGAAGTTTGGTGTGCTAAGTGCAGGACTCTCATCATGAGGCAGAAGCCAAGCAGCCCTGGTGTTTTGTTTAAGACTTAAGACAGAGAGGTAGGGAACCTGTGAACAGCTGTGGCTGCTCCTTATTTTCTATTCCCAGATTTGGCCAGGAATCTGTTTCTTGACTTTCAGCTTGTAAGCAAAGTACCAAGGACTAAGATCTCCTTTTCAACATTGGTGTGCTTCAGTGAAGAAGATGGAAGGCCTTTATGCAATTTATGTGTTTCAATACACAAAAGAGAGACAGGGTTTTTGAAACACAGGTCCTTACACTTCTGTTGGTGAACTAGTCTAAAATAGAAAACAAGTGATTTGATAGGGAAAACAAATTAACATGTTTTAGAAAGAAACACGTTTAGGAATTACAGAAACAGATCAGCATAGGGTTAGAATAAATGGATTACAATTAGCAGCTTTCTTGTTTCCCAAGCAGTGGCCAGCTGTAGAAGATGCACTTTTTCTCTACAGTTCTTTGTGAGAAATGGGACCATCCAACAGACTGCTTATCCAGGCAGTGCTGGACATCTTTTGTGTTTTGGAATGATTACCTTTGGGAGCTGCCTGGTTTTAATGATAAAAAGAGCCTAAGCGACAAAGTTAGGATTAACTTCTAAGACAGCTGAAGTGAGAAATATATCACCTCAGGATAGTACACAGTGATGAGGGCAAGCTTTATAAAACTTGTCACAAGTGCTGGCAAGTTCCCAGGCTTAAGGCCTTGGCGTGTACTTTTCCCTGATGATAAATCCCAGTTAAGGCAATGGATTACTTCGTGCTTAAAATTGTTGTAAGAAAGGATTCTCACTCTCACACACACATGTACATGTATGTTTGTAATAGTCTTCAAGACTCTGCAAGAGAAAGGGATATCTTTTTGTTTGAAAAGGACTTGATAATTCAGGATTTCAAGTTTCCTAATGGACAAGAAATAAGCAAAGTCTGATCATATATAGTGAAATGTCAAATAATAGAGGTACCAAGTAAGTTCCTTAAGGACTCGTGTTGGAAGCAGTGCTAACTGTAACTAATTTATAGGGATATGTAAATTGAACATTAATCAGATTTTCAGACAATAAAAATGATGAGGGATTGCAAATGCATTGGAGGATTGGAAAAAAAAAGCATGATCTAAAGAGTCTAGTGGCATGTGCAAACAACAGTAGGATAAGATTTAATTTAGATAGATGTAAAGCAATTCAGCTAGGGAATGCTAATACTGAGCTGAAGAAATAAATGCATGACTGTAAAGAACAGTACCGTGACAGAGGTCCTTGGGTGATAATAGATGACAAATTAAAGGCAAGGACAAAGTGTGATGCTGTTCCAAATAAATAATCTGATATTTGTTTTATACTTGCATAGGAAAATGGTGTCAGAACTTAGAGACAAAGCAGTAATTAATGTTTCTCCTTCCCTCCCCACTATCTCACTACGTTTCCTTGGTAAGAAGGAAACACATGAGAGAAAAGTTAAAATAAATTACACAGAATTCAATGAAGGATGATAGCAATATGGGAAAGTAGATTGCAGGCCAAATAGAAATTGAAGCAACCCGATGATGTACAATTTACAGAAAAGATGAAAAAGGAGATGAAAATATTTATAATGCAACACAATAGAGGTCAACGAATTATTCTATATGCTAAAGGACAGCTGCGAGTGACTTGAACATTGAAGAGGGAAAATTACTTTTGACAGCAAAGGGGAAAAAAATAACCTGCCAACAACAGGGTTGATGAGACAGTGGAATGTTTACTAAAAAACTTCTTAAAGACCCCATCACCTAGACTGCAGGTGGTCATGAGAGGACATTTAATGAGTTCATTATGTGGAAGATGATTGTATGGTAGTGCTGAGACTTGAAATAGGACTCAGTAACCTAGGATACCTATGCATTCCATTTATCTCTGATTCTGAGTACAAAAAATCAGAATAAAAATCATATTTTTATTCCACAGCTGTAAAGCCCAAAGAAATCTCAATTCATTCTTTGCTATTGTTATGGGTCTCAACACTGCATCCGTCAGCCGGCTGTCTCAGACCTGGGAGGTAAGACACATCTTTATATCTTTTAGACACTGTCAAAACCAACTCTCGCCAAGATTGTATACTAGCAAATTATCTTTTCTTTCTAATTATTGTTTTTTCATACTGCAATCAATCATGGAATGAGTGTCAGTAGAGAAACTTCTGTATGACCTGAAAACTTAGATACACAGCTATTCAAATGAAACTAAATGTGTCCTTCCAGAGCTTTTAAATAAAACAAAGCAAAGAGATCTTATCCTCCTAATTAAAAATAATAAAAAGTCAAGTAAATTATGGTAGCATTTTTAAGTAGAAGTCAGAACAGAAAGTCTTGTAAAGGTGGCTCCAAGCAATATGTTACTATGAAATAATTTGTTTAAAAAAAATAAGCACACCAGACTAGAAGTAACCCTCTTTAAATCTCCTTTATCAGCTCTTTTACAGCTGTTCATCTCGAACAACAAAGTTAAGAAATGGACCATGAACAAGTAGCATACTGGAGAGCCCAGATTATCTAATAGAGAAGGTACCAGTTGCTAGACAGAACGTGGTCCCACTGGGATCTGCATTGGTACTGTGGATTCTTTTTTCCATCCAAGGAAATTATTGTATGATAATATCTGCAAGCTTACTATATCTGCTGACCAACCAGAAATTGGGGAAGGAGTAATTTAATGTGATGGGGTGAAGCCTTATCACTTCCCCATGTTCCCAGCACCACAAGCTAGCAGTATTTAAAAATTATCAATCTATAATATGAAGTGGCACTGGGGTTTCCTGCCTTGGAGATACTTTTGAGCACTAACAGCTGAAACCAAATGGCCATCGGAGACTTGCAAACCTATCTGATGCTGTGCAGAGCAGTCTTCCTCTTTATCTGAAATGATGCATCTAGAAACATCGCTGTATGTGTCAGTGGCTCTCACAGGCAGAGAAACAAGGGCAGTGACTGCTTCTGCACTGAGGAGTTTACAGGGCCTCAGACGGTCAAGGAGGAGCCGATTTTATATCACAGGTAGAACAAAAATTTTAGAGAAAAATACATACCTGAGGACAATGATAACAGGAACCTCTTTTTTATCCTGTTTCTAAAACATTCCTGTAGCAAACATTTGCCCTTGCCTGCTCTTAGAGGTTGCCTTCATCCCATTTCTTTGGGCTTTGGTAGGAGAGCGGATGGGATTAAGTACTGTATAAAAGGCATCTGGTGGCAAGGTATAAATCTCTTTGAACAAAACCATGCAGAACTCTGCTGTATGGTCAGACCTTTGGAAGTCATGTGCTGCTCATGGACCTCTCTCAGGAAGAGCAGAATATATTGCTTGTTGGAACAAGGAGTGCATCTGCATATGTATCACTGTAAATGTGTCACGTTTCTGTGTGCAAAATATTTATGAAGTCATGTGCATATTTTTTTTACTTGTAAAACTTTACTGCACTGGAAATTTCAAAAGCAGAAGGTTATTTGCATTAGTAATGTGACTTCTAGAAAGTGGAGCGATGCTTGTAAATGAATTATAATTACTTATACATGTAAATGAAACTACCTAAATTTAAGCAACCATTTAGATACTAAATTATATTGGCTCTGCACTTGAATTCTTAAACAAGTAGTATTTTTCACTTTTTTTTTCAACAGTGTTTTAATGAGCTTAAATTTGTCCGATTGAAGATATTAAAAATTGCAATTCCACGTTCAGTTAATTTAGCATTTTAATCCTACAGTACTTCCGCTTAATCTTGATTGTTCTAAATCTCGTTTCTCTTGGTAGTGTCACTGTGGCTGTCAGGGTCCAAGGACAAGGACATGACAGGATTTGTACTAAGAGGGGATATCTAACTAGTATATTGGGAAAAAATAGTCAGGCTTTAAGGTCCACACACCATTCTTCAAGTCTGAAATACCAGCAGCAAAATTCAAACTGTAGAATGATTGTTTTGAGTATGATGAGGTGAATCCGTTTAAGTGTCTTAGAGATAAAGGAAGTGGATGGTTCTAGTGAAACAGAGTGACTTGGCATGTGGGGCAAGAAGGTAGTTTGTGCTTGGGCTCCCCTGGAAGATGCGTTGTGGATTAGGATGAGATGCCAGAGTTGGAATAATTGGTTTTTTGAGGAAAGAGTTATTTTTCTGTTGCCAGCACGTGGCAGTAGTAACACTGGTCAGCATCCGGGGCAGCGTGTCAAGCAGCACCGACGCGGTGCCTGTTAATTTCTAGAACTCAGAGAGTTTTGAACACAGTATCTTAATTCTCAGCCTGTTACAGGTATTAAGATAACTGCAGCAGACATAGAAACTAGGGAAGAAAATTAAAGCAACTGCTAACAAGCAGTTTCCATACAAGAAGGATACAGGTCCCTGAGGTGAGAATGCAGGGTCTGGGACCTCTCTTGCATCGTACCGAACGTGGCCTGTATTTAGGACTCTTGGAGCTGAGGAGCAGAGCTTAGCTGCCTCTTGGTAGTTTCAAGAGGTGCTTCGTTCATGGCAGTCTCATGTGTTGGCATTTTTCTGTCTAAATCAGCTTTTTTTTCCTGCTTTCTCTGTTTCAGAAAATTCCTGGGAAGTTCAAGAAACTTTTCACTGAACTTGAAAGTTTGACGGTAAGTACCATGTTGACAGCAGAACAGCACTGCTTGTCTTTACCTGCCTTCCTTCATCCCAGTTTATTTGAAAGCTATCTGGTATTGTCTGGAGCTGGAACTTCTCATGTCAGATCTGTGATTTTCTGAAGGCCTTACACCTCTCCAGAGCCTAGAGGTAGTCTCCAAACATGATAAAGAAAAAGACTGTATTTCTGACAGCTGGAGAAAGGGCAGACAATTGCAAATGTAGTGTCAGTTCCCCTCACTTTGGAAGCTGTTCTTGTTCTGGTGGTTAATCAGCCTTTATCTTAAGCTACCTGCTGAGCAGGAGAAAAGCAAGACAACTGAAGTGTTTAAAAACCAAAACATTGAAATTAGAATTTTGAGGCTAAGGGTCTTTGTCAGCATTATCAAAGCTGAATAAACAAATGTTCCCTGTGGTGCTTGAGGAATGGGTGTGTGGTGAGATCACTGCCTGGTGCAGGAAACATGAGATCCAGCCTTTGACAGCTGACACTCTTCTGTTCTTAGAGTCCTTTATAAATGAAAGTGTTTTCAAGATTGTGTATGAGGTGATGTACAAAAACATTTATTTACGTAGAATTGACATGACTTTTTGAATTACTTATACACTGCTACTGAAACATGCTCTCATATTTTCTTTAAAAATCTCCAATATGCTCCATTGATCCGAGAGCAGGTTTTGTTGCAATTTTTGTTGCTGTTTGATGTGGTGGGTTTGGGTTCTTTTAAAAAATTAATCACAATATGTTCTGGGATACATTTTGTGCTAGATAGCTGAAGAGATTTTGCAAATACAGATTTGTGGGGAAATTACAAAACAGTCTAAGTGAATCTGTTCTGCAGCTTACTCTGCTTTTAGCTGTGCTTCATCTAAAGGAACATAATTGCTTTTGTTCCTTTCCCTGTTTACGTTTCCCTTTCAGTTTAGTAAGTCACTTAGCTCAGAAAACCTTTATCTACCTTGTTTCCCGAAGAAACCTTTTATATCTAAATCATGTTCAGATCATAAACCTGTAATGGATTTAGAATTGCTCTTTTTATAGCCTATTGATTTTTCTCTCTATTACCCAAATGGTTTCTTAGGACCCTTCTCTGAATCACAAAGCTTACAGAGATGCATTCAAGAAAATGAAATCGCCGAAAATCCCCTTCATGCCCTTACTTCTGAAAGGTAATGTTACAGCTTGACTGCTGTCTTTGTGGTGGTTAATTAAAATAAGTGTAAGGTGATTTTTTTCCTTCAGGCAGCCTTATGATAAGTATGTGGCAGATGTAGTGGTGTCTACAAGATAGCACTTGGTCTGGATAGTGAACAACTGCCTTTTAAGACAGGGGGAAGATGGCAGTTTTCACACAAGTTTTCAGATTTCAGTACCTTCCCATCAGATGTGGATAGATCACTGTGCCACTGATTTGGCCACATTCTTTTCAGTGGAGAAGAAAGACCTTGCCAGCCTCTGAACAGGGCTGCTTTGCAGTGCCCAAACAAGAGGCCTCAGTCGTACTCCTGTTCCAAGGTGCCTGTTCTGAGCTGTGGGTGCTACTTCACCAGGATGAGCCTACCTCGTGTCACCCTGAAGGCAGAAACTTCCTTGTCTGTCTGTCCTGAGAGGAGAGAATTTTCAAGTCTTTTAGAAGTCTGAAAGAGATAAATTCACATCTTACTATTAAAAATTTTATAATTAAATTACAACTACTTGCTCAACACAGTGCACTGGGCAGTGCACTAGTGAAGTGGCAGGTACTTCAAATATTCCATTGTCTTAGACTCATTAGTTGTTAATTGCCTTGTCTTTGAACATGGCAAATTCATTTGCTTATCTCTGTATTCTGAAAGTGTTCTCCTTAGGCTGTTTGTCAACCTACTGCTGCTGCTGCTGAGTTTAAAATGTTTGAAGATGGTTCTCCAGAGCAGTTGGTGACAGTTTGGGAGTCATTAGGCACTTGCCTTTTTTTCACTCATCAAAGGAGTTTACATTAAGTCAGATGAATACTATTATTAAGGCTTCAAAATCACATTTTTTAAAGCATTTTTTATTATTTTGTCTGCAAACAAAGAGGTTGCAAATGTAAACAGGTAACTTGTAGGAATGATGTTTATGCAGCACAATAACATAGTGTGTAAGAACATGCATGTAAGCAGCATTCCTGTCTCTACAATGTATGGAGACAGCAAGGAGACTTTGCAGATTAGTGCAGTGATCTGTATGGAGATGTTGCTGAGGTTAGTAATTCCTAAAGAACTGCACAGTGTGTAGAACTTTATTCCATGTTGAGCATGTTTGTATTATTTCCAAGTCCAGTAAAATAAGCACGGAGAGCATAGAAATCATTAGTAACTCAACAAATTACTGTATTTCAGCACTGGAGGAACAAAAGTACTTTCAAGAAAGAACTGAAAATTATTAATAACCTTTCTTTAATTATGAAAAATAACTTTAGAGTGTCCTTTTAGAGTTAATTAAATTTAAATGGGAGGCTCTTTTACAGCACACACACAGCTTTTTAAAATAAGGCATGTTTTTAAAATGTGTAATAGAATACTGTGCTGTACCCTTACAGCCTAGCTCAGATGCAATTTTCTGCTCCGCTGAATTTATCTAGACTCTTAGTTGTTGGCCACAAAGCAAATTTCTGTTCCTTCCACCCTCAGAGATACACACATTGCTGTCATTGACTTAAAAAGCTGTGTGGGGATTTCTGCTTCTAGTAGAAGTTCTTTATTAAACATGACCGATAGTTTTTAACTGCATTGATACAGAGACAAATAATGCCTGTCTGCTGAAGCTGTGTCCTTTCCCTGTCCCTTTCTCTGAGTGCCCAAAGCAGTCCAGCAGAGGAGATGTAGAGGGGCCTCCTTCTTCCTTTAGCCCTGACCTTTTCAGAATGCTATCCAGAGGCAGAGAGTTGCTGGAGGCGTTCCCGGTGTGTACTGTGCTTGTCCCCACCCTAGTAGTCAGAAGTCCTAGCTGGACTCTGTCTGCCCAGGCTGGCATCCTGCCTGCCCAAAAGCAGACCCCAGCCCAGCAATCCAGGGGCACTGGAACTCTTGACTCACCATCGACCCTCCTGCAGAGCTCTGCCAGTGGGTCCCACTCCCAAGTCTCCACCAGCACAGGAAGCTGTTAGCATTTCCACTCTAAGCAGTTAAAAAATGCACCTCAGGCACAAAATGAGTCTTTGGAACAAAAGGAAATAAATCAGCTTGGTTGTTTTGGGGGAGGATGAAGGTGAGTGGGGGCAGGGTGACAGCATCAGCTGCAGGTTTCCAGTGCTAAAGTTCTCCTGAAACTAGGGGGACTGAGTGAGCATCAGAAGGGATTCCTAGAGATAGATGAGCACAGGAGAAATGCAGAAATGCATGGTGACACTGGTGGGTTGGCAGTTGCACCTCTGCTGGGAGGGAGACATGTCCTTTTTTCTGTGCATCATTTGCCTGCTGACAGACATGACTGAAGAAATAATGGTATTGGAGTGCCATCTCATTACGGTGGTGCCATCTTCTCCTGGTACTCCTGGGTACCTGAACATACAGGAGAGGGCTTAAAGGGGGGCTGGTGCTCCTGCTTCTATACAGAAGAGAGTTTATAGGTGACATGGTGCTCCTGCTCATACTTTTAGTAACCTGGATGGTGCACTTTTAGAGCTTCAGCCCCTATGGGTAATCTAACCATGTCCTTGATACCTCATGTCCGAGATAGGTCTCACTTTCTATCCTAATGTGCATTAGAAAAATGGAGAAAATGACCTCAAGCTACTGTTTTAGTTGTAACCTTAATATAGCAACATTTGTTTCGCCTGATAGTCCCCCTGCTCCAGTTCATTACACTGTGTTCAGGTCCTTTCCTGGAGCCAAATATAGACCTTTTCCTCTCATTGACCTTTTTGTTGCCTTCGCAGATTCTGTCCAACAGTGCTGCATAGAGGTTTTTGTGTAGTCATAATACTTATTTCAAGGCTGTGAACTTCAGTTGGGTGGCTTGCATTTAACCTCCCTGACTGGCCACTCCCCAGAGACTGTAGCCCATATCTCTGGGGAGCACTTCAGAATTATCTTGTCCCACAGAGAGAGATGAAGAGCTTTCTGAGCTGACTCTAGCATCTGGAGGCTCTGGGCTTAGGGACCATTCAGCCCCAGCCATGTGCAGCATGGCTTAATTGGTGTTGCAGGATGGGGAGAGCAGACATACCATGCAGGGACAGCCCTTTGGGTGCCCCTGCCTGCTCCCAGACATCCTCTCACTGACTGCACCCCAGAAGTAAAACAGACTGTGTGTAATATGAAGTCGGTACCCCCACTCGAAAATCCTCCTGTTAGGATGTGTACTTAGTGTTGTTATCTAGTTATCTCTGCATGTCATCATTATACCAGGCTTGTGTTTCACTGATAGAAGGTATTCTGTCAGTCCTTAATGACATACTTTCCTCTGTCATTATCTTCTTGTTGCTGCTTAATCATTTAATTTCTTTGTATTAAAGAACAAAGCCGTGAAAAATAATGGTTTTCCTTTTTTTTTTTCCTCCCCAGATGTAACATTCATTCATGAAGGAAATAAAACTTTTCTGGATAACCTTGTTAATTTTGAAAAGCTGGTAAGCTAATTTCGTCCTTCCTCTTTCATAAAGAGAGGTTTTTCTTCTATTTTCTTCAGAATCGGAAAGAAATAAACAGGGGTAAAAAAAGAGCAAGCAAGATAAAACAGCAAACAATATCTCCCTTTCACCTTTCCTCTGCTTCTGTCTCTTCTCACTCCTTCCTCCCCGACTTCTGTGTAAAATGGCTAAGCCAGCAATGGCCAGCATCACTGCTACATAGGCCCCTTGTTTTTTTCCAAGTGAGATCTGTTCCCTTGCAGCACCTCATGGATTATTTTTCCTTAGTGAAGTTTTCCTGCTTGATCTTTCTCTGAATTATGTTTCCTTTTTTTCCTCAAGACACAAAAGTTTAAAAACAGTGTCTCCAGTTTATCACTTGCCACCGGTAGGCTAATTCTAGGCATCTTAAAAGAAATTTTTTTTAACTAGGTTAGGTGATGAAGAAAAGAATGCCTGAAATATGAATGAAACTGACTGTAAATACCACAATACTAACTTTTGTGTGGAAGTGCTTTTACTGACATTTGATCTTTGGCCACATCTACTCTAGATATCATATGATGTCTACTCTGGCATGGTATTACTGATAGAGGTTTGATTTATCTAATTGGTGTATTTCATTTATTGGTTCATAACGATTTTGTAGCAGTGGAGCCACAGTTTATATATCTGAACAGTGATGGAGTGGAGAAACTTTGATTTTGTTAATGTTGCTCTGCAGTGTTTCATCAAGAAACCAAAATGTACTTCCCAGTTGCTCTTAGATGTACCATGGGACTGTTAGTTCATATGTCTGTACCTGGAGGATTGTGCCAAATTATTTTCTCACGTCTTTACACTTGTTTTGGCATGAACGTGTAACTGTGGAGTTGTTGGTGAACCAGATGCTGAACTTATTTTCACATCCCAACACAGTGTACACATTATCTTTCAACATACAAGCAGATATAGGCTTTGATTTTTGAACCTGAGTTCCTCGTTTTCTATTTGATTTCTCTGCCTTTTCTTATTGCAGAGTTTACAAGAACACCAATTTGCATTTAATGAAAGGTTTTTGTGTCCCAAGTCCATTAACTGTTTGACCTTTAGGTGTTAGCATAAAACTCATTAGCATGTTCTTCTTCATTGCCTCTTGGAAGTACATCCAATTAACATGTAAATTACACTAGGCCTTGATGCACAATTATTGTTACTAAAATCCCCCCACAGGCCCACATATTTATTTAGTGAATGTGTAGGATCTGATTCGTGTTTGAGTCTTAGTCAGACTTTATTAGTTTGTTTGTTTGTTGATCAATGATGTATATGTTTAATGTATGCTTTGCTTGCTGGGTAAGATTTCCTATCCCTTCTGTCACTATTCTGTCTCCAGAGGCAGTGGAAGCTTTGCTAATTGACTTAAGGGAGTCAGGATTTCACCTTTTCCTTGCAAATGGATAATGGGCATTTAAAATGGCAGGGCAGGAGAGTCTGAGGTGGTGGTGGAGTGAGGGTTGTTCACACTGACACTTCCTCCAATTATTAGTCACATCATGCCCTCAGGAACAGGAACTGTCTGATGGAACCCTGTGTACATATGAATGCAGGCAACAGTGCAAGCTTAGGAAGTGGGGGCTTAGGAGAGATTTAAATATGAGTGTGGTCAAAATCCAGGCAGTACAAGTATTCCATTGATTCATTTCAATGATAACATATTTAGTCCATGAGCATGAACTTACTAACAAGATGCATCACATATATATCAGTTCATGTTTCTTTTCTCATTATAAGGGCTTTGCCCCATGGAAGAAGGTCCTTGGTGTTCTATACCGTGCTGAGCACTTCATGACCTCTACTGAGAAAAATTAGGATTGACATTAACTCCTGCTTGGTTTCTACTCGAGCCACTGAACCTCACCTGCAGATTTGCTGTTGCAGAAAAAAATTATTCTACCGTAGCTGATTACTGCTTTGGGGAAGGAACTTATTGTCATAAATGCATGGAAAATCTTATGAATTTCAAAGCAAAAATGGTTTTTCACACCTGAGTTTGGATCGGTATTTTGAAATATTTCATTTCAGCATTAAACATCATAAATGAAGGATGACTTGTCAGTCTGAACCGTTGTTTTTCCCAACTATATGAGTTGGTTTAATAAAAGATATTCTCCCTCCCTGCAATCACTGCTTCTTAGAGCATCATGGCTTCAACAATCCTACCATGACTGAACTTGATTTGACATGACATGATTGCAGTGAAGACAAAGCTGATTCGAAATATAAGGAAGGGAATTTGCAAAGAGAAGAAAATGAAATGATCTTTTGTCTCAGGAACATCCCCCGGTTTTAGCAAAAGTTGAAAGAGTTGCAGTGGTTTATTTAACTCTAGGTTGGGTGAGCTCTAGTTTAGCATAGTGAAGGAATAAATGAAAATATGGTTTTATAATGTTGCATCTCAAAGTATTTCCATGATATTTACAGAGCTGCTTCACTGAAATGTGGTTTCTTCAGGATTTTTTTTTCTCCAGTCAGCCATCACTCATGTTTTAGCAATGGCATATCTTTAGCCACACTCCAGCAAACTCTTAATCTAGGTCAATTGCCATTACTGTTTTATACAGCACCTTCTTACTTAGTGCCTTCAGTTCTAAGGACTGTGCACATGCAGCTGAAGGTTTTTAACCCTCACCCCCCAAATATCTGTGCAGCTCTTGGTGGAGCCTGAGGTTTTGAAATCCTCAGGTAAAGGAGTGCTAATAATCCTAGGTAACTGGTAAGCTGAAAGGCCACAAGAAATGTGTGTTACCACACTAATGGTATGCAAGCACCTGTTAAAACAGCTAGGAAGTAGCATTTGCCTTGTAGATGATTTGGCTGATTTTTTTTTTTTATATTACAATTGGAGAGAGAGTTGAAAACTGACAGAGAAATGCCTTACCAAGCTACAAAAGCTGGGAGTTTTGCGATTCTGCTTTAAGAGAGCATTACACAAAGAAGTTCTTTTTGAGCATCACTTTCAGAAGCCAGTTTTGGGATGGACCTCCACACTGACTGACTGTGAAGGAGACACAGCAAAGAATGACAGTGTGTCATAGTGGTGATACCAGATTTCAGCGATTCCACATTTGTAGGCCCCTCTTCAGATTCCTGAGAGTTTTACCCTCCTCATGTATAGACCCTAAATCCCTATCCTCATTTACTATTTCAAACAAGCACGAGTTGGGGTTTGAGGTGACTGATGAAAGATGAGAGAATTGGAAGCCAAGCGTTAAAACCATTTAGAAGTGCCAGTGCTGCTTCTCTGTTGTGCAGACACTGTGAGTAGGAGACCTTTGAAATCAGCCTGAGAGGCAGCTAAGGGAGGGAGCCTTAGGACAGAAGACAGTCACGTTTTGGCTGTAAATTGTGGGACTGAGCAGACAAACAACTCCAACACAGTTTCGGCAAGACCAGTGTCCCAAATGAGACAATTGCTTCATTTCTCTGTTAATATATATAAGGAGTGTTCTTTTGTTTCCTGGCGTGCACGTGAGGTGCAGAGATGCTCTGTGCACCCAGCACTGCAATAAACTAATGTCGGCTTTCTAAACTATAAAACCTGTTTTGGAGAGTGCTTTCCTGTTACAGATTTCAGTAACAGTGGGGGTCTCTCTTACTTCTAAAAGTCCAATGCAGAGGGTATCAGCTGGAAAACATCACAGCAGTAGCAGCACTGGTGGAAGTTGTAGCTCTCCCAATACTCAGACTGTTGATCATGAAATCTAGATCATCTCATCAGAACTTCATTATAATCAGTGAGAGGACATCAGCACGAGATTGCATGATTTCATGGCAAATGAAGCACAGCGGGTAACAAGAAAAATGATTTTGATTCACTGATGAAAGGAATGTGAAGTTTCCATTAAGTGTGCTCTTGTGATAAGCTTTGCTGTGGAGGGGCCTTTTAAGCTTCTCTGAGGATGTTGGGAGATGAGCTGTTCTGCGTCATTCTGATCTTAAACATACTCTGCTCAAGACAGTTAATCCTTTCTGACTGATTATTTTTGAGGGAGATGTTAAAAAAACATCAGTTGTTTGCATCAGCTATTATATCATTCCTGCTAACTGCAATTTGCTTGAATTGATCACCTAATCTAGATTAGCTGAAAAGTTGCCACGAAAGCAGTCAAATAAAGAAAAAAAGTAATGCTTTGAGAACTTCATGTGCAACATCCAGTGAAAATGAGAACATTCCACTGATTTATAGTGAACAATTCCAATTTTCATAGCTCGAAGACCTGAGCCTCAGTGGAAACACAAACTTAAACCTTTTGCATGAACATCCAATATCCTTGTCTTTTCTTCAGAGTACTCCTACATTATAAGTTTATTTGGTATCTGTCTGCAGAGATGTTGGGTTGCTTGCTCTGCAGCATTTAGGCTCTGGGATGGCTTTTTCATGTGGGTTTTCATACCACAGAAACCTGCGTAGCTGATAGTGGGACCTGATTGTGCTGGGCATTAGTACAAGTATGTGTTATGGTGCAGCCTGTGCCACAAAGGGGCTTACA
Organism: Colius striatus; assembly: GCF_028858725.1. Lineage (NCBI taxonomy): Eukaryota > Metazoa > Chordata > Aves > Coliiformes > Coliidae > Colius > Colius striatus. The sequence continues at coordinate 25,852,798 of NC_084763.1, forward strand.
GTCTAATTGGACAACATGTGAGACAGAAGGGTTGCAGACTTCCAAATGTGCTGGATAGTGCACAAAACCTGTGGGCTGAACCCAGAAGCACCCACCCAGTTCACAGGTCTTCCTTGCTATAGGCTTTCAGTGTAGTAAAATCACAGGGACAAAAACAAGCATTTGTTAGGCGCTATGCCTTTACTGCTTTGAGGGAGTTGCTCTCATTGAACATGGCTAACTCTGTATCATCCTATCACTAAGACAATGAGCAAAGTTTCTCCTGCTTTATTTTCTATGATTGCCTTTTGCTGTACAGTGTAGGACAAGGAAGTTTTTTCAGATGTTTCTAATAATGACAAGATCCATGTCAGGTTTTTGTGCTGATGTGTTGTATTTTGTCTTTGCAGCACATGATTGCAGATACTGTTCGGTCGTTGAGACATTGCAGAAATAACCAGTTTGGTGAGTAGTCAAAATTTGCTGTTTGTCCTGCCATTGGACAACCTTGAGAGTTGTTTTTTTTCTGCTTTCTTTCTACTTACTCAAGTTTGCTACAGCAGCAAAATGTGGTCAACAACTATTTAACCAATCAGCAAGAGAGAGTGTCTTTATTGGAAGGTCAGCATAGCAGAAACCACATTTGGATGAAGTTTTGCTTTATAAAATGTTTGTAAACATAGCTCCAATTTTCTGATTATGATTTTTGCAAGAAAATAATTTTTCTCTTCAAAATACTGTGTAAGAGCTGTGCCAGCTGCACTTAACAATGTACACTGATTTTTTTTTGTACTTTCCCAGCTGTAACCAAAGTACCTCAGTCTCATGATTGTATGTTTTAGGAATGAATTCACAACTCTCTTGACTTCCAATAGCTAAAAGATCACTGCAGCTTTGCACTTGGCTTTTCACCAGGAGCAATTGCTTGCTAGTTTGCATTCTTAAGGACATTTCACAAAATTGTAGAAGTCTTGAAGATGTGAAGATCCCATGGGGCTCATGAAAGCAGTTGGATAGGTAGAAAATAGGGAGTTGCGTTAGCACTTCTGGAGGATCTACACTGATAGGAACAGTCACAAGTGCCCTAGCTGCAGAAAAGACTTTTTTTGGGGGGAGGAGAGTGGGAAAGTGTTTCCACCGTATTAGCCACTAGATAATCCAACCCTAAGATGCCATGCCAGAAGACCCCCAGATCACCTTGCTCATGCAAGAGAAACTTTATTTTTTTCTTTCTCAGCATTTCTCATTCTCTGCAGAGTGTAAACACAGGAAGGGGACAAACACAACAGTGCTTTAGGAAGTGGTTAGGTTTTAAGCCAAACACAGTAAACATGCAATTTATTGAGGCCACAAAAATATCTTTTTCAAAGAGAAGTTCAGAACTGTGCTGCAGCCTTGGGGGAAAAGAGTTTGAGTACTTACTCTTTTCATCTGAATTTTCAGCAGCTGTCAGCGTGGACTCTTAACAAAAGGGAGAATCATAATAACTTTGTCTGTAAATACATGTGCCTGAAAGAATGCGAGATACCGTCAAGAGCCGTGCTGAGCATTTATTTTATTGAATTACCATACACACAGTCTTTTTTTTTTTAAACAAAGGCTGTTTAGTATTATGATTCTTGTGTTATTTTGAGATATACAGATTTATAAAAAAGAGAAGGAGAAGGCCATGTCTTTGTTTTTATTCTGTTAAACTAGATACTGATGTGAATATTGATTAATCCAAGCCATGCTTCTGTAAGGTAGAATGTCTCTTATTTGTCATTATAAAATATAGCATTGGTTCCTTTTTATGATGTGATTTTTTTTTTTTGGCAGCTTTTCTGCAAATCTTTCAGTTCGTTTTTGCCTTTTTTTTTCCAAGTGGTTTTGTAAGTGTTGCAGCATAAATCTAAGGTTAATACTGGAGATTTATCATATAATCTGGTAGTCTGAAGTACGTGATTGTTATTTTATTTTACCACAGACTGGATTTATTGTGAAGCTGGCATTTAAAAAGCAGCTTATACAGACATCCCTGAGGCACTTTTTTTTTTCCTTAAATTCATTTGGGCATGAAATGAATTCACTGAATATTTATTGAGACTTTATGGACAGTTTCTTTTTCTAGTGGGCCTATTTTGCTCTCAAGAATGTGAATCTTTCTACTGCATCAATTCCCAGATTGGCCTAAGAGCAGCAGGCATCTTACCATAGGAAAGAATCAAACAAAACTAAGCAAGGAATATTATTATTGTTTATTAACTGTATCCTGTTGTATTAAGCTTGCAGGCCAAAGTCTTTCTGGATTAGAAACTGGTTAGGTTCCAAGCAAGGCTGAAATGCCTTTTTAATGGAAGTAATACTTTTATATCCTAAATCCTTAAAACAAATAGTAGCATTTCCAAAACCATGCAAAGCAGCCTGAGAAAATAACATAATTCAAGCTTTTCCCATTTCAGGTGTTAATGAGAAATACAAATGTTTTTCAGTACATTCAGCACAGCTGCTGGAATCCTGTTGCCTCAGAACAAAAAGGTCATTCTGTATCTCAACACAAATTTATCATGTTGTCCTCTTCTCTCCCACATTTCTCAAGTTAGATAGTTACTCAGAAATAGCTCCTGAAAATACCTGCCCAGGAGCCCAGTTAGCAGCCACACGTAGAACTGGCTGCATTGACATCGCACGTCGCCTACATAGCACCATACAGCACTGTTTAGAATCAAGTGGGGTGGTTGGTTCCTGGAAAGCTTCTTGTGAGAGTGTGGAGAAAAGGATGATAGTGAAACAAAGGAGAGGGAGGGAGTGTGTGAGTTAACCTGATTGGTTTAGGGAATTTTAAGGGGTTTTATTTTTTTTATGTATGGTAATGTTATTAGAAATTCCTTGAGGACATGGACTAGAATGGAGCTCTCCAACCCTCACTCATTTGTCAGCAGTCACCAACATGTGGGAAATGTATCTCCTGTCTTCCTCTGCCTGTCTTGAGAGTCTTGTGCTGTGGGCTTAGCTTTTCCTTTTCCACTTCTGCTGGTCACCAGCAATGCTGGGAGGTTTCATAGGCAGCGAGTTCCCACAAGGCAGTGCCAGGTGTAAAGCTTGTAACAGAAAACATCTGCTATTCAAACTGCCTTTAAATTTGTCTGATTCCTCTTGCCATGTAAACTCCCATGAAATGACAGTGTGTCTCTTGTCTCTGTAACTAGATCAGAAATCAAAAGCGTAACAGTTCAAAACATGAGAGCCTGTCAGAGCAGCTTTGAAGAGCTTTCAGATCTGCCTGCTGTGCTGTCACCTTTCACCTGCTCTGAAGGAAATTATCTGGGGCTTGCTGTCTTGTGTACTTGTGTTAAGGCTGTTTAAAAGTTACAGGCTGGGTTGCCCACCCCTGCTTAAGGTCCCACTGTGCTGCCAGAGCGGCACAAAGGAAACCTTGAACCACCCTCACAGGGGTCGGGCTGCCTGTACTGCCAACAGGAGCAAACCTTCCACTCGGCAAGAGTCAGCACCTTGCCATCCACTTATCCCTCCTTTGTGCATTCTGGCTGCCCAGCTTTGCCTACTTCTTTCTCTCTTTTCTGTATCTAGCTGTTACCTCATGCACTGCACTTAAACAGCAAGTCTTTTGGATCACTGGCCCTCTTTCTTGTGACTGTCCAGCACCTGACAGGTTGGCATACCAGGGACTTTGTAAGACACAGGATAGAGAAGCAGGCAAGGCATGGCTTTCCGATTCATCTGTTTTCTCCTGTCTTGCAGGCAATGAAGTTCCTTCGAAAGAGCATCATGAGCTGAAGCCATACATCCATCACCTGCATGTCATTGACAACCAGCAAGCTCTGTTTGAGCTTTCTCACAGGATAGAGCCGCGAGTGTGAGCGTACACAGCTTCGTATAACCCTATAACTGCAGCACTTTGAATTAAGTGAATGTTTATGCCAAGCATGTTGCTTCCTGATATAAGAACAGTTTACTGAGTTTTATCAGTAGCTCACAACATGCGCAGGAAAATCAGGCAAGAGCCAGTAAAGGAGCTGCTCACAGAGTTGCAGGGCAAGCTTGGTGCCATCCCTGCCAGTCGCTGGGATCTGAGGGAGTGGAGCAGTATCCTTTGAGCTCAGGAGCCTGGTTTCTCTGAAAGTATTGTTTGGTCCAGTGTAGCTTTCAATGCAGATTCTGACAGTATTGGAGTGAAAGGAATCATCTTGTCACAGCAGCAAAACATTTCAGCAAGCAGCATACCACAAGGGGATTGATTCTCAGTTCATCACAGTATGTACCTCACTAATTCAAGGCTGCCAAAGTATTGTTGCCAAAAATACTGTGCAATCCATGCAGCTCACCTGGGTCCACTGGAGCGTCTTGTTTGAGATGAGTGGGAGCAACCAAGAATGGGAATATAAACAGACAGCACACCAGATGAAACTCAGGAGTGCATCGTGATGTGGAGCTCAGCAGGAAACAGTTCACACAATTGTGGCCGCTTAAGAATCTGCTTTTTAAAACACGCTGTAAGAGCCACTGGTTGCAGTTTATGGACACAATTATTTGTACACTGAAAACATGTTACTTTCTTCCTTTTCAGTTATCTCAGATACAGTACCAGCTCCTGCAGTTAAAGTGTCATTAACTATTATAGCAGGAGCTTAGTTTTCTGCTTGGATTACAGTCTCCATTCAGAGGCAATGCCTAGATTTACCTACATTCCTAACCCACCTCCTGGAAATACTCTTTCAGCAGGTAAAGTGTCACCTAACCTGCACACATTTCTAGTTTATAAAGAACGAAAGGGTACACCTTACAGTGTACCAGCATAATTACCTGCATACACACCAGACTCTCAGCATCAAGGTCCCTTGACCACTTCTGTCCCACTCAACACCCCTCCCCTAGCCAATTTTCACATAGCCAAAAGTACTACTTCTGGGCATGTACTGAGGCAGCATTTCTCAAGTCTTGTCTACAGCTGACCTACATCTAAGCACCACCATCACCATAACTCTGTTTTTCAGTGCTCAGAAGTTGCCCTGAAATAATGCAGTGAGTGCCACGGGCAGTGTGCTGCGCAGCCTGGCACGTGCTTGTGCGCTGACTCACAGCTACAGTCCCATTATGGAGCAAGGAGGATACGCTGCGTTGCTTGCCCGTCTCTATTGTATGTTTTCCACACGACGAAGGCCTCCAAGAACATGCTCCTTTACTGAAATGTGGGAATACTGAAGTAGCATGCTCTTCATCATTGTGTTATCTCTGGTTTAAAGAAATGGGGGAAAACCGTAGCTTTAAGAGTAGTCTGGGGGGGAATCTGTGGAATGCATTTGGTTTTCCCATCTGTGAAATATTGTATAGATCTATTGTAAAGGAAACTGATGTTTCAGAAATGTATTTGCTTGTACTTTGTTATTATCAAATACTCTATGTTTTGGGGTTTTTTTTAGAAAAAAAGATCTTTTCACCCAGTAAAAAAAGAAAAAAAATAGACTCTTGCTGGCCATGGAGTAAAAATTTCCTATGTTCTTCTGTAGATGTCACTGCACATATTGTAAATAACTCTTTTGTGCAAACAGACCAAAACTGTTCGGATGAGGATACCAGCTGTGGTGGGCACCTTTCTGCAGTGTAAGAACACAAACCGATACAATTTGCTGCTTTAGTTATTGCAGTTCTTCCTCTGGCTATGGCGCTGGTGAAATCGCCACCCCTAACTGCCTTACCTGGGTGGTTTGTTGTGTTTTGAGCTCCCCCTTGTGACATCTTTTTTACCGTGGCATTACTTTTAGGTAGACCAGCCTGCATGTTTTAGCTCATGTGGTGGAATACTAATCTACAAGTCGTTCTAGTGAAATCTGTGGGAGAGGGAGCATTGGAAGGTATTCAGGGTGAAAAAAAGTGGGGCTATTTCTCTCTTCATTGCATTTAGCTCTCTGATAGTTTTCATAGATACTGCTGATGAAGGAGCAGCAGTCCCAGAGAAGATAAAAGACAAGGAAATGAAAGAAGGGCAAAAAAGAAAAAACAACCCAAAAACCAGAAGCAGAAAGATGACTGTGTGCTCAGACATTGGTTTGAAAGCATGCTCGAGACACCTTGAAGGCTCCTCACTCCCCCAGTTCAAAATGGTTGAACTAAATGGATGGGTTAACTCGTACCAGGAGGCTTCCAGCCAGCTGAGGTGTTGGCTATCTGCACTGTTGTAACTTCACACTAAATGAGGCATTGTTTACCCCTTGCAGCTGGCATAAACATTGTTTGAAGGCACACAGCCAGCATTAACCTCCTTGTCTGGGTTGTGGCTAATTAGACTGCTGTTTAAAGCTCTACTATCTGGTTTTCATAGTGGCCTGTATAACTTGCATATAAATCTCTGGTTTGAGGGGCTGACATTGGTGCATCGGTTTCAGATGAACCTTTCAATTGTTGCCATAAAGGAAAGACAAACCACCCAAAACTGGAGGTAATGTGTCCAATTGGGAAAAAAAGGCCCTTCAGAGTCTTTGTTCAACAGGTGACATAAAGCCTGTGAAAGGGAAGGGGGACACAACACAGCCTCTGCCAGGCTGCAGCACTGGTGATATTGTCCTTCAGTAGTTCAATTACATTATGTAGAGTGAAACCCATGAATCTTGTAAGTTCAGTTTATCACGTTGCACCTGGGGTTAAACACTGCCTATTTTCTTTAGTAGCTAGGAGGAGTAATTAGACAAGAAGGAAAAAGCTGTGTCACTCCTTGATAACAAGATTTATTTGCATCAAATTTAGAGGTTTTTGTGACACAGCTTTTTGATTCCAGCCCCACGTGGGACAGAAATAAATCCCATTTGCTTGACAGCAGCAAAAAAAAGCTATCAGAAGTAATGAGATGTGCTGCTGTAAATTTAAAAAGAAAGATGTAAATACTAAACATTTTAGCAGAGTAATATTTATTTGCATAGCCTATTTATTGTCATCTTATACACTGTTAAATACTGGGATAAAGTCAGTGAGCTGAGGTAAGAACACCTGCCTGTTCCCTTCTCTCCGAGTGCCACAGTGCTGTCAGCTTGCATTAAAAGTAATAAAATAGAAATCCCCAAATCAAGGTATTTACCTGTCTTCTCAGGGACTACAGCTAGTAGTTATCCACCGTTTTGAGACCTGGTATGTATGAAATTTACTGATTTACCAGAATCAATGTTGCCAATGTTTTCCTTTCATATTTCATGCTTGTCTGCCTCTGTACATATTATTGTGTTGTGTATTTATGAGAGCTAGTAAGCAATAATTTATATGTCAAAATGGCCAAGCAATACAAGGTTAAAACTTGTAGAAGCAACTGTTTCATTTATCTTGCATTTTCCAGTGGATTTTAATATTGCTTTTAAAAATATAAAAACTACCTTAACGAAGCCTGGGCTCTGTGCCTTCATGCCTATCACATGTACTTACTGTTCCTAACTGGAATGTTTTACTTCCAGGCATTCGGTTCCACAAACCCTTACTGAGGTGGATGCACACCCATGTAGAGACTCAGGAGACTGACCCTCTTCAGAGCTGCCCATCTGTCTCTGGTTGGGGGGACTCACTGGTGCTGATGTTTCAGAAGCAGGGATGAAGTTAATGGGGTCTCAGCTGTGCCTTATCACTGCAGCACAGTCTAAGAGAGGCCTGGAGCCGCCATGAGAAGTCCCTGTGGGAGACGGGTGGAGTAAATCTATCTTCATATCCTCTGGAGTCTGCTTATCAGAACTTGATCCTCTTACTTAGGATGGAAAATACGTTTCCCTGTCATCGGGTGTCCCTGCCCATGTGGTTTCCTCTCTCTCTTCTCAGTTGTTCTGTAGCAGGGAAAGCAGAACCCATGATGGGCTGTGAGTGCTCAGTAGTGCAGCTGAAGCTTGTCTTGTCCTTCCACCCTTTCTGTTTCAAACCCTGGGAACTATTAAGCCAAACCCATCTATTTCACACAGAAATAGTACTTGGTACGTAGAGCATGATGTCTGTTCAAAGTGCTGTACAAATAGGCGGCACTTAATCCTCGAAGTGCCTGCACCAGAAATAGTCTTAAGACTGACCTACAAAGTGTGGCAGTATTAATATACAGGTAGGGAGAATTTTAACTGTAATAACTAAAACAAGACAAGCCCAAGATATTGACACAGCTCTATAATTATGTTTAAAAACGTTTCATAGGCAAACATCCTTTTCCATATCCAGCTGTGCAAGCTGAAGAATTTACATTCACAGTTGTTCATCACTGTCCCTTCATTGTAGATCACTGCTCCCCACTGCATGGCCCAGAGGGACACCTGGGTACTATCTCTTACCCTGTTGCTGTTAGTTAGAGGGATTACATCAACCCCCACACAGCTGCATGCACGTGGCTGACTTTGCACTGAAAGGCTTTCCTTCTGTCTGTTGACTATGCTGGGAGGCTGTCAAAGAAGGTGGAGTAGGGATACCTTTAGGATGGTTTGCAAACAGGAAGGTGTAGGGCTAAGGATAGCTGCTCCAAAGCTCCAACTGTGCTAAAAGAGCCATGAGAAGAGGCTGCTTCAATCCAGATGTCCCTTCAGACCATCTTGCTGAACTATTCAGGCAGTGTTCTTCCACTCCTGGCTATGCAAAGGAGACTTATTGGCAGGGACCTGCCATTTGAGCTCCACAATGGACTGGAAATGTTCACCAAGTGGTTAGAGAGGCCTGTGATGGGTTATTCCTTGGGAGTTCTCTCCAAAGTACCTGCTGTGTTTCACATCCCAGCAGCCTTTCCTGCCACAGAGAGCATCTGCCCTGCAGTCCTGCCTTCTGCCACAGGGATGGCAGCTGAGTCACACAGCAAAACCCAAAGCAGGTAAGTCTTCCTCTGGCTCCAAGCACAGTCTACCTCTACTCCTACAACCCTTCACACCAGAGAGTTGTGTGACAGCACCCTACATGCATGGCTATGATAATATTATGAAATACCTGTAGTTGTATTGGAGTTAAAATAATTGTACAGTGCAGGTAGTAGAAAATCTGGAGAACTGAGGAGGCCGGCAAAGGTGAGGCAAATGGACAATTTTGGAACCAAGGAAAGAAGCATTATTTTCTGCATTCCCTCTTGTCTAGAAGAAGGTTAGTGGATTTCATGAGACCCTTGTAAAGGTCCAGAGAGCCTGGCAAAAGTGAGCTTGAGCAGTATCACAGCCTCAGAACCTTTAAGAGGTCAAAGGATGGCAATGATACAGTCAGCACACTTTCAGTTTTCAGTTGCAGCTGCTTACCTCTCCCTAGGAGGTCTGCCACTGACTTGCAGAGGCACTAAGAACTTTGCAAATCTCTGCACTTTGGGAACTGGCTGTGCTTCAGCATGGCTTTCTTTTCAATCTCCTTCCTCTCCCAGGTAGATTATGGGAGAAGGGAAAGAGGCATCTTGAAAGACTTTGAAAGCTTCCTTCTCTCTGAAGGGTGCTGCTGACCCTTTCCAGGTCCTGTTTCTGCAAGGAGAATCCTGAAGGTAGAGGCCATCCTTGTCCTTGTCTTCCTATTTAGAAGAACACAATAATCATAGAAAAAAGCAGACAGTTAAATCCCAGGAAAAAAAAAAATCCTTATTCTGGAATCAGGAAAGAGAAGAGCTGTTCAGAAGGTCACATAAACCCAGCAGGTAAGAGGGGAAACTCCTCCTTTGTGTTCTCTCTCTGTTCATTAATTGATTGCACCAGGACATTAGCCTGTTTGTTACTTTGCAGGGGGAGGTGGCTGCTGCTGGGTTTATGACTAAGTAGGACTGGTTATGGGTCAACTTTAGTGCTCTGTGTGGTCTTGATGGTCTTTCTCTCAATAAGGTTTCAGCTCTCATTTCTGTAGTAAGGAATCAGAGCAGTTCTTGAGGTGCTAAGAAGTAGTGAATCAGCATTGTTTAAAATGAAGTTTGAATGGGAAACCAAAACTACCCGTTTTAGCACGAAAATGTGGATTTAGTGGTGTAAGTTTAGAGGAACATGTGAACAAGACTTGAAGATTTTTTTTAAGCAGAACCAAATGAGCTTAAACCACACTGAAGGGCAGTCACTGGGGTAGCCTTCCTTGATTAGGTTGGTCTTAAATTATAGTTTGTGCAAGAAGATTATTTTTGTAACAGGCTGTCTTCCAGAAAACTGTCAGAGGTTCTTAAACTTGAACAGTTTTGTCTTGGTCTCCTGCTGTCACCAGTGCAAGTCCTTTCCTATCTGCAGTGGCAATGACACCTGGTTCAGAGTGACTCCAGGTGAGGTTGTAAAGAGGTTGTTAGTGATGGCAAACAGCCTCTTCATAAGCTGCAAAAATTGGGCATGGGGTAAACAGCTCTGCAGCAACAACAAAACAAAGACTATGCTAAAAAAAAAAGGAATCAGAAAGTCCTGCCATAGATCTAGCTGAGTGCAGAGCTGCCTGTGCAGGGAAATGGGTTGAATGGGAGTGTTCCTTAGCAGGGAGAAGCAGCACTGGCAGAACTCGCCCATTTAACTTAAGTGGTCAAGTGCCCCTTGAGAGGTGCTGCAAGCTGTGAGAGATGGCTTGAGAGAGCAGAGCTGTGCTCTGCTGGAGGAGAATTTACCAGCAAATGCAAACAGAATACGTTGCCCCTGTATCAACAAGGAAATATCTTCTTGAATCCATAGCTTCAAGGTAACCAGGGGTTCTGCTGGGGAGATCTTCCCCGATCTCCTTCAGGATCCATTTAAAGTAATTTGATTTAACTTGCCTACAGCCAATTCCATCCCCTTTATTCAGGGGTAGGTCTCAATCTCATCTAGTTGGGGAGTTTCTTCCTGTTCCCCTCTCACATCCTCTGCCCCTGCATCTCATACCTCCTTCTGACTTCTCTCTTAATCCAGAAATTAATTTACTATCTCTCTGATTATTCCTCCTTATCCGTCTTCTTTTGCTTTCTCTGTTATTAAAAACAGTCCAAGGCACCTTGTGTCTCAAGAATCAGTTATCTCCAATTTTGTGAATTCCTTACTTATATCTGGAGCTGATTGTCTTATAAAAAGAGAGGACAACTGCACAGCTTCTGGATTCTTAGTGTCCAAATCTGTGTATTTCCTGGTTGTTGCTTAGCCACTCCATAAAAGGAGATGGAGACTCACTTGGTTCTTGGTTTGTTTCATACAATTTCGACCAATTAGTTGCTTCGGGCACCCCGTTCCTAATACCAAACAAAATCCATTTTTGGTATCTCGTTAGCAGTACTCTGGGACCTGGTAAATTTGGGTTCCAGTCAAGGTCCCTCATAAGGAGACCTTGATGTACCGTGCGTTGTAAAATGGCATCCACAGCTTCCACCTGCCACCTGCTGGCCCTAAGGACCATCTGCTTTTCAGTTCCATCCGTTACTACATCTGGGGTTACTTGTATGCCATTCCAATCCGGATCCTGAATCCTAATAATTATTTCAAACACTTTTGCAACCCTTTCAGGATCTTCTCTCTACCTGCCTGCAGTCTCTTTCCAGCCCAGTAAATCAGGCTGATTTCAAAGGCCTGCTGCTCACAGTGTGTGTACAACACAGACACAGCACTGGTACTTCTAAACTGTTTTAACCCTCGGCTTGCAATTCTCTCATCATTCATCACTCACCTCAAACTGCAACTCATACTTGTATGAAATATCAAACGAGGATAGGGATGTGATGTCTATAAATGAGACATCTTTGAAGTCGAGTTTCAATACAATACCTCTGGTCACGATACAGTGCCAGAAGAGGACAAAGCATGGCTACTGGGTGTCCTGTCACACTCTCAGGGATAGAAACTGTTCCTGGCTGATGCCAGCTGCCAGCACGGATCTTGGCTTGAGGCTGCAGCTATGTGCTTCAGCTTCAGGGTGCGTTGTCAGTTGGAGGTTGCTTTTTAAGTGCACATAAACGACAATGTGATCATAAAAGCTGGCAGAGAGGCACAAGGCAGGGCTCAGAATGATTTGAACAAGTCCAACATAGCAGAGACAGAAAAGGGGAGGACTGTTGGGAGAAACTAACATGCAAGTCTGAAGAAAATTCACATGTGTCTAAAATGCATTTAGACACCCTTGTTTAGTACTTATTTGATGAGGTTTATCTCATTTTAAGTGAGGTAATTCACTTTACTTTTAAATAACAGTGTCTGCTAAATAGTATAATGTATTTTACCCATTCAAATTTAATGATGTACTTTTTTGCTTACTTGATTTGTTCCTCAGAGCAATGTGAGTGACTCTAGGGAACTTGGTCTAGTTTGCACAAGCACATGAGGAAAAACTTAGGCTAAATGTTTTCTCAGAGGACATTGAGACATAATAACATGCCAAAGGTAGGTATCATTTCCCAGAAATAACTAGACAAGAAACTGTCAAAGCCATGTGTTACTGAAAGACAGCACAGGGTTCCCACGGGGAGGGTGTCTCTGCATCAAGATCATCTGTAAACATCACCATTTTGACGAAGCAAGTGGCTTGGTTGGCTCTGGTGGTTGCAGCAAAAGCTGCTGCCAGCTAGAATAAACTTTTCCAGCAGCTAGCCTGCTCTTAACAGCATCTTTGCTTTCAAAAGTTCAGACACCGTTGACATCTAGTGGTGAAATCCTGTTCCAGGAGAGCTCGTTTATTGCATCAAAAACGCCTGTGCGACCTCAAGGGACTGCAGGACATAATGCAGCAGTGAGAGGCTCCTCTGTCATCTACGTGGTCCACTGACTCGTTTATTAGATTTGTTGACTCAGATTCTCATTTAAGTGGACTGATGGGATTATCTGTTCAGCCTTTTTGTGCATCTTTCCCTATGGATTTAGTTTTCAGGCTTTATGATGAGAGTGCACGTTCACTTAGGACAGATGCTAACAGGAATAAAGGCTGCTGTCTCCTCATCTGTCAGTAGCCCCCAGAGTCAGCATCTCATCCAAAGCTATTGGCTGCAGTGTAAGCATTTGGTCTGGGGCAGCTTCTCCAAACACGCCACAGAGTCATCTGGGTACATTTGACAAAAGCAAGCAAATCCCCTGCCTGCTGGGGTAATGGTGTGAGGCTCAATTTGCTGCTAAATCAAAGGAGTGGCTGTGTGAGCCCGAGGAGCAGGTTTTCTCTGGAAGGTGTGCTGTTGTGTACGTGTTCCTGGCACTCTTGGTGATTGTGGCTACACTCATCCAACCTTGGACAAGAAGGAGAGACGAGTAACTTAAACCACTTTGTGTAGCAGTGCTGGGCTTTGCTCCCAAATGCTGCAAATGAGCCGCACTATGCAAAGAAAATAGGCTGCTCCTGAGTTTAGAGCTCCTAAATGCCACTGTCCCCAGGGAATGAGGCAAGGCTGTGCTGATGTGCTGGCTTGTGTGCCCTGGAGCAGGAGCAGTACACTGTGCTGCACTCCAGGAAGGTGTTTTGGGGCCATTCTCCTCTCCCTATGCCATTGTGAGTCAATTCCTCTTTATCCTGGGCAAACTACCCTAAATTCTCCATATCTGCAGCACCCACATGAGCACAGCTGGGGCCAGCCAGCTGGAGCTGCCAAGTGCTGTCACAGGGAAGCTGTAAATAGATAAGACAGAGGAGCATTTGGGAGTCAGCTGTGTTATAAGCTGCTGGTTGACAAGCAAGTGACTGCTAAAGGAGCAAAATTCAAAAAGGGCAAGAATGTCTGCTGTTGTTCAGGGACAGCTGCTGGCTGTGAGGACTCTGGGGGAAGTCAAAACCCATAAGACTTTGTTGTAACTTGGTGAGTAGGAGGACTGCAAATGTGACACACGTGTTACATAGTTGTGAAGAGACATCCAAATGAGGACAATATTTGTTTAAGTTATAGCTGTTTGACAAGCTGTTCTTGTTCAGCAAAAAGCTCCAAACAACTAACAGGGAAGTACTTTAGGAAATCCCTTCCTGATGAGCTGACTTCAGCTGTGAGCTGGGACTAGGAAGAGCCCTTATCAACCATGCCCACCCCTGCAATGATGCAGCTGCTTCTGAGTCTGCACACTGAGACAGATCGTGAAGATGGGAAATATTCACATCCAAGATAAACCTCTTCTGCATAAGAAACCTTGTATCTGAGATACATAAACAATTTAAAAATTGTACTTTAACCTACTACTAGATCTAATGCATCCAGTTCATTACAGTCTCCCTAGAGACTAGTTGCTGTGATACCGACTTTGTTAGCAGTGATAGTCTGGGGTGATAACAGGGACTGTTAACACTTGCTCTTCCCTGGATCTGGATGAAGAGTGGTTGCAAACAGCAGCTCAAATAAATGTCAATAGATTAATAAATAGTTAATTTAGTGCCACTCAGAGGGATCTGAAGGCACATAGAAAATGCTAACCAGTGAAAGCCATGTGAAGTCAGAGAGGAACTGATGCCCCTGTTTCACAGATGAAGAAACTTCAGAGAGGGAGACTTGACTAAGGTCAAGTGCTTGCTTACTAAACCAAAAAAAGCCAATGAAGGCAAAAGAAGTGGCAGCCCAGCAGAGAGCTGGAGGAAAGTGCAGCAGGGCCCAGAGCACATTACTGCTCCCCCAGCCACAGCACATGGCCTCCCCGTCTCCAGACCAGTACTCAGTTTTCTGCTTGGCAGAGCAACTGTGGTGGTGTTTGTGTGGGCTGTAGACTCTGTGTACTTTGAAACCTTTCATGCTTTCTTTGGGAGAAATTGGCGTGACTTGGAAGACCTTCCCCTCTGTATGAGAACCTCCTGTAGCTGCTTAAGAAGAGCAGCTGTCAGCTGGGAAGTGCCTTGGAAAACAAGTTGTTTTAATGACTAGGGAAGATGATGTCTACAGAAGTAGATACCCAGTTCACAACTGTAGACATGGTGGAGTCTTTTGGAAGCCAGAGAAGGGTGCAGCACCTTTGTGAGGGTCTTTAGAGCAATGTGCTTCAGTAGACACTGAGCCTCCTCTCTCTGTGGGAAGAGGAGCACTCCTGAATCTTCTACTCACAAATAAGCAGGGTCTGGTGGTGAAGGTTGAGGGTAGCCTTAGCTGCAGCGACCATGAGATGCTGGAGTTTGGGATCTTGTGCGGTAGGAACAGAATACCAAGCAGGATCACAGCCTTGGACTTTAGCAGGGCTGACTTTGGCCTTTTCAAGCAATTGCTAGGGGTCATCTCATGGGACAGGGTATTGGGGGATAAAGAGGCCCAAGAGAGTTGGTCTGTGTTCAAAGATCACTTTTTCCAGACTCAGGATCAGAGCACCCCAGCAGGTAAGAAATCAAGCAAGGGAGCCAGGAGACCTGCATGTTAAACAGGGAACTGTTGGAACTCCAGTGGAAGAAGGGAGTCTATAGATCATGGAAGGAAGGGATGGCTACTTGGGATGAATATAAGACTATTGTAAAGAGGATGTAGGGAGGCAACTAGGAAAGCCAAAGCCTTGTTGGAGTTATGTCTTGCAAGGGAGGTCAAGGACAACAATAAGGGCTTCTTCAAATACATTGCAGATAAAACTAACACTAGAGGCAATGTAGGGCCACTGTTGAATGAGGCAGGTGCCCTGGTGATAGAGGATACAGAGAAGGCAGGCCCCTTGTCTTATCATGGGACGTCACTGAGAACAGCCTGGCTCCATCCTCCTGACACCCACCCTTTACGTATTTGTAAACATTAAGGAGGTCTCCTCTCAGTCTTCTCTTCTCCAAGCTGAAGAGCCGCAGCTCCCTCAGCCTTTCCTCATATGAAAGATGTTCCATTCCCCTGATCATCTTGGTGGCCCTGTGCTGGACTCTCTCCAGAAGTTCCCTGTCCCTCTTAAGCTGGGGAGCCCAGAACTGGACACAGGACTCCAGATGAGGCCTCACCAGGGCAGAGCAGAGGAGGAGCAGAACCTCCCTTGACCTGCTGGCCACAGTCTTCTTGATGCATCCCAGGATGCCATTGGCCTTCTTGGCCACGAGGGCACATTGCTGGCTCATATTCAGTTTATTATCAACCAGGACTCCAGGTCTCTCTCTGCAGAGCTGCTCTCCAACAGCTCAATCCCCAGCCTGTACTAGTGCATGGGATTGTTCCTTCCCAGGACTCTGCAGGACTCTGCACTTGTCCTTGTTGAACCTCATGAGGTTCCTCTCTGCCCAAATCTCTAGCCAGTCGAGATCCTGCTGAATGGCAGCACAGCCTTCTGGGGAATCAGCCAGTCCTCCCAGTTTGGTGTCATCAGCCAACTTGCTGAGGGTACACTCTGTCCCCTCATCCAGGTCGTTGATGAAGATGTTGAACAAGACTGGCCCCAGAACCGATCCTTGTGGGACTCCACTGGCCACAGGCCTCCAACTGGATTCTGTGCCATTGATCACCACCCTCTGGGCTCTGTCATTCAGCCAGCTCTTGATCCACCTTACTGTCCACTCATCCAAGCCACACTGCCTGAGCTTTCTGATGAGGATGTTATGGGAGTCAGTGTCAAAAGCTTTGCTGAAGTCAAGGTAGATGACATCCACTGCTCTCCCCTCATCTAGCCAACCGGTTATGCACTCATAGAAGGATATCAGGTTGATCTGTGTTGACTTCCCCTGATAACCATCTTATCCTTCATATGTTCAGTGATACCATTCAGGATGAGTTGTTCCATCACATTTCCAGGCATGGGGGTGAGGCTGACTGGCCTGTAGTTTCCTGGGTCGTCCTTCGTGCCCATTTTGAAGACTGGTGTGACATTGGCCTTTCTGCAGTCCTCAGGCACCTCATCTGTCCTCCATGATGGTCCAAAAATGACAGAGAGTGGCTTAGCAATCACACCAGCCAGCCCCCTCAGCGCTCTTGGATGCATCCCATCAGGTTTCATTGACTTATGAGCCTTGTCTTGTCCAACAAGTCTTTAACCTCTTCTTCATCTACCAAGGGAAGATCTTCTGTTGTCCAGACAGACAATATACAACTATAGCAATGCTAGGGGCAAGGATGACCGAGTTGTGATGATGAAACCAGAGGTGTATAACATCATGTTAAGACATAGACGTTTGTCATCCTGGCCCATTCCTCAGCAATCACAGCAGAAGCTATTTTAGGGTCTTCTTATCTTTATCAACAAATTCTCTTCCCCTAATTCTATAGAAATGGGGCATTCTTCAGCACAAAAAGCAGTGCATTCTTCAGCAAGGCATGATATTTGGGGTATCTGTGATAATTGGTGTGATGTGTCTGAAAGGGGTAGCCAGCAGGTTCCCAGGACCGTATTTATCCTCTGTACCCACAGATCAAAGCATTCTCGAGGACAGGCATGCTGAATGTGGCAAAAGAGCACAGATAATATACTATAATGAGGGTCATACTGTTTACAGTGTACTTTTTATTGGCATTTATTCAAAGCAGAGATTTCCTCTTATGACCAGAAATTTAGATTCTGTGAGATTACACTCACTTGGTTAATCTGCTTTACACGGAAATGAAGTGGAGAAGTAGTCAGTGATATTTGCCTATGTACATAGCTAAATTCTGCAAGAGGAAATATTTAATCTTGAGCTTAATATGGGATAGACTGTAGCTGAATGAAAAAGAAAAACTATTTGTTTTCTGAAGTGAGTCACAGAGTGCTGAACACTGCCGAGGAATGTGTCATATGAAACGGTGCAACAATGACACCTTCTGTAAAACACTAGAAATGTCACATCTTATCATTTTGGCTTCTACCCTTGGAAATTTCTAACCTCTGTGCAGGCAGAGAGCTGCTGGTACAGCTTCTGAAGCAGGCATCTCTATGGAGATGTGACTCCCTACTGCGCTACCCAAATACATCGCGGGCTGGCAGCTCACAAGCTGCAGCTTAACAGTAATGAGAAGTCTTCTGCAAAAAGTTTAGAAATCTAAAAGACCACCCGTTTAAAATATCCCACTGCATCATCATTCCTAAATTAATTTGTTAAAACGAGAGAGCACAAGAGGGAGCCAGACGCTGCATCCTGGTAAAGCTCTTGGCTGTGTTTTGGGAGGGGGCAAGGGGACCCTGGGGATTGGTCCCTGTGCTTTGAGCTCTTTCCATATTTGTTCAGTGACTCCAGCCTGAGGTGCACAAAGCCCTGTGGACACCGGGTCGAGTCTCCAGGACTCCCCAGCCCCTGGTGGTGCCCAGGGACTTGGAGTGCAAAGTCAAAGCTCCTCTCTTTCCTTCTGATATCAAGGAGCACTTGGAAGAGGCAAGATGCAAGGAGGCATCAGATATGGTTTTACTCTCTGTCCCACTGGGTAAGAAGCACAACCCATATTTCCTGTTTTTTCCCTCTAGCCACTGTACTCTTAGGGTGCAGATGTGAGGGGTAGAGCCCTGTCTCTGCTGCATCAGGTTTGTTAATGTGTAGAAATGAGTAGAGGTGCTGAGGGGATGTGGGGCGGCAGAGGCACGTGCTCTTTAGTGGGGTGCCTGAGAGCTGCCTATGTGCAGGCACAGGAGCCTGGTGTCTGAGCCCTCTCCCTGCTGCTCTGTGTGTGGGCAGCACCCCTATGGCTCTGGAGCTGCCCTTCCCAGGACCTGAAGCTCCCAACACCCTGTCCAGATAACTAGGGTGACAGCCAGCACTGATTTGGGAGGCAAGTTCTGGGATTTTTACTGGCACTAGTTTTGGCTGATATGTCTCAAATGACTCTTTCAGGATATGACAGAGTTGAACTTCTGCACCCTGAGCCTCAGATCAGTGTTGTCAGCACAGGTCAGCCCTTAAACTGCAGTACTGCATCCCAAAAATAATCCTCTTTGGCCTCTGCTTTCTGCTAAGGCATTATGTAAGTCCTTATCTGCCACTTAGCTCCTTTGTTGGGTTACTGAAAAGTGCACAAAGAGCTCTGTTTGAGAGTGGAAAATCAACCAGTTTCCTTCACAGTTAGTGCAGTAGTTATCAGATATCATGAGTGAAACCAAGGGTTTAATAATTTCACAGATACCTACAGGATATTACAAGGTAAACACACTCCAGGGTACAACTCAAGGGGGTTGCATAATGGGATGATAGGGTGTACAGTGTCCTTACTGTGCAGCTCTTCCACCACACAGTTTGGGCAGGTGTCAGAGTGAGGAGGTCAGCTCTGCTCTGTTAACACTATTCCCAGAATCACAGAATCTTAAGGGTTGGAAGGGACCTTGAAAGATCATCTAGTCCAACCCCTCTTCCAGAGCACAGGAACTCATCCAGGTGGGTTTTGAATGTCTACAGAGAAGGAGACTCCACAACCCATCTGGGCAGCCTGTTCTAGTGCTCTGTCACCCTCACAGTGAAGAAATTCTTCTTTACATTTCTTTGGAACCTCTTATGTTCCAGCTTGTATCCATTGCCCCTTGTTCTGTCATTGGATATCATTGAGAAGAGCCTGGCTCCATCCTTCTGACACTCACCCTTTATGTATTTATAAACACTAGTGAGATCACCCCTCAGTCACCTCTTCTCCAAGCTGAAGAGCCCCAGCTCCCTCAGCTTTTCATCATAAGGGAGATGCTCCACTCTCTTCATCACCTTTGTAGCCCTGCACTGAACTCTCTCCAGCAGCTCCCTGCCCTTCTTGAACTGAGGGGTCCAGAATTGGACACAATATTCCAGATGTGGTCTCACAACGGCAGAGTAGAGGAGGAGGAGAACCTCTCTCGACCTGCTGCCCGCAGCCCTTCTAATACACCCCAGGATGCCATTGGCCTTCTCAGCCATGAGGGCACACTGCTGGCTCATGGTCATCCTGCTGTCCCCCAGGACCCCCAGGTCCCTTTAATAGAATCACAGAATGGTAGGGGTTGGAAGGGACCTTTAGAGATCATCTAGTCCAACCCTCCTGCAGAAGCAGGTTCACCTAGGTCAGGTCGCATAGGAACATGTCCAGGCGGGTCTTGAAGACCTTCAAGGAAGGAGACTCCACAACCCCTCTGGGCAGCCTGTGCCAGGGCTCCCTCACCTGAACAGTGAAACAGTTTTTTGCTTATATTTAAGTGAAACTTTTTGTGTTCCAGCTTCATCCCATTACCCCTTGTCCTGTTACTAGCTACTATAGAAAAAAGGGATGTCCCAACCTCCTGACATCCACCCTTTAGATATTTATAAATGTTAATAAGATCTCCCCTCAGTCTCCTCCAGACTAAACAGCCCCAGTTCCCGCAGCCTTTCCTCATATGAAAGATGTTCCAGTCCCCTGATCATCTTGGTGGCCCTGCGCTGGACTCTCTCCAGCACTTCCCTGTTCCTCTTGAGCTGAGGAGCCCAGAACTGGACACAGGACTCCAGATGAGGCCTCACCAGGGCAGAGTAGAGGGGGAGCAGAACCTCCCTTGACCTGTTGGCCACATTCTCCTTGATGCATCCCAGGATGCCATTGGCCTTCTTGGCCACGAGGGCACATTGCTGGCTCATGTTTAGCTTGTTATCAACCAGGACTCCCAGGTCTCTCTCTGCGTGCATTGGTGTAGAGGCAGCGCAGGGGCTTACTCAAACACACAGGTTTCCCTGGACAGGTGTAGGAGGTTCCTCCCTGGTTTGGCTCTTCCTCAGGGTGGTCAGCCTTCTGCATCTCAGCCCAGTGTGCAGATGAAGGGCACTTATCATTGCATTCCCTGTCCTGTCCTTTTTCCCATCCAGAGGGGGCAGCTTGTTCTGTTTTGCTTCTCCCCCCACCCTCCAAATGCCTTAGTTTAAAGACCTCTTTATTAAGTTTGCTAGCCTACTCCCAAATATTCCAGTGCCCTTAAAGGAGAGATGAGTCCCATCCTGTCCCATGAAGCTGTAGTCCCCCAGGAAGGATCCATTGTCAAGTACCCAAAGCCTTCCAGCTGGCACCAGCCTCTCAGCCTGGAGTTCACTTGGCTGATTTTTCCATTGCAAACTCCTCCTTTATCTCTAGTGAACAGGATAGAGGAGAAAATAACCTGAGCCCCTCTACCTTTTACCTGCTCCCCCAAGGATTTAAAATCCATCTGGATCCTGGAGATGTCATGCTTCATGACATCATTCATACCTACATGGAACACAAGTAAGGGGTAGTAGCCTGCATCCCTGACGAGCCGTGGCACTCTCTTGGCCACATCCCTGATCTTGGCTGCAGGCAGGCAGCACACCTCTCTTGACTCCCTACCTGCTCCACAGATGGGTCTCTCAGTGTCCCTTAGCAGCGAGTCATCCACAACAATCACCCATCGCCTCTTCCTATGGTGTCCATTACCTATTGCAGGTGGAGCAGCTGATGGGTTGTTTAGTGGGTTGTTTGATGGGGTTTCCCCTTTTGGAACTTGCTCCTCAAAGTGCCTTGTCGCCAGTGCCTCATACTTGTTCTTAGTGGGCACTCTGGAAGGAGGGCTTTGAAGACGAGCCTTTGTCCTTCTTTTTTAAGAGAGCAAAATTAAGAACTCAAGCTCTACTCCAAATCATAATTTCTCAGCATTTTTTTGGGATGTGACTGGGCTGACTACAGCAGCACTAGTTCAGATTAGTTTGGTTTTTTTTTCTATTTACTTTCCAGATAATCCTCCTGCAGCTGACAGGCTTGCACAAGTAAAATGTAGATTTTATAATGACTTTATTCATACGTAAAAGAATTTTTAAAGACTCTGCCTCATGCTCTCCCTTATAAATGAGTGCCACTTTACACATCAGGCAGTGTTAGTTGGATTTTAACTCTGTCTCTGTGACCTGCCCTCCCTTAAGTGTACCCAGGTACAGTGAGGATTGAGCTGAAAGAAAACTGAGAAGAATGCATTCTTGGAATGGCATGTCATGTCTGGCATATCAGATGCAACGTTGGTAGAAGGTCACTGCGATGGCTGCTATCCCAATGGCTTTTAAGTACCAATCCATGTAAATGTGTGTAGATGAATCAAGTTGCTGTCTAAGTCTCTGTTGATGCCAGTGACACAGTTGTATTTCGGGGCCTCTTGGATTTGACCCTTTCACCACAGAAATTCAGATTTTGAGCTTAGCCCCTTTCCCCCTCTGGCTCCACAGCCCACGTGCAGGGTTCTCATGGCTAGTGGCAGATGCCAGGCCAGCCCTGAGAGAGCCGAGGTACCATCCCCAGGCAGCAGGTCCCACACCTACTTGGCCTCAGGCAGCACCCTGAGGCTTTTCCAGCACCTTTTGTTGGTTTTCTTTTGCTGTGGTAGTGACCTTTGTTGAGAAACACCTGGGCAATGTTGCATGCTGCCTTGCAGGCCAGAATAAAGTCCCATTGAGGCTAAGCAAGGTCTGTCTGTCCTGAAGTTTCCTTGAGGCACACTGTATTTACAGATAGATGTATATCTCCTTCCTATCCCAATCTAGAAGCACAGGCCCTTGCACATCTCTTTTCCTCATCTAGAAATGGTAAGTTATTCATAGGAGCCAAGCCGGGTCAGAGCAGACACTGGGCTTTTTGTTGGTGCTCTGCAGGGTGCCTCATCGCCTTGTAGGGAAAGGCATCCACTCAGCCCCCAAATCTACAGTGCATAATGTGACCTAAAAAAGAGCATTAATTAAAGCATGTCAGAAGAGGGGAAAAAAAAGGAGTATTTTTTTTAGGGAAGGAGGATATTGAGGAAAGTATATATCTTAAGGGAGAGGAAATAGAGATGTTTTTCTGCCACAAACTCTAATTTTTGGAGGGAATTTTCCTTTTAGAATTGCATGTCAAACCTGTCCATTTCCATGCAGTTTGGTAGGACAAACTTGGCAGACAACTCTGAAAACTGAACCACTTTTGGTTTATTTTCCATACTTAATACAGCACAAATCCTGCTACAAGCTGTCACTCACAGGCAGTAGGAAGGAGCTGCACTATTTAGGTAAAATTATGGCAATTTTCACTAGAGATGGTTGTTTTTTGTTAATTTCATGCCATGATACAAAAATCTGAATTTCAGATATATGCATTACATGTGTACAATATATATGGATGTATAAATCTCCAAGAGAAATAATAAGTTAAAGAAGCGCTTGCCTTTTTTGAAATGCCAGGACCTGGCTTGTTTCACAGCACAGCAAGTTTGCTAAAGAACAGTATCAGTTCTGCAAATTAGACTATTTACCAGTAAATCAGAAAATCAGAATTCCTGGGATTAACCACCCCTTTGAGGAATGGCAAATGGGAGTGCTCTCTGCACCAAATTACTCAGTGAGACTCTGCTTGTCCCATCCAATGGAGCTCTAAGGGCATCTGGAGGGCAGATCTCCAGAGCCCCTTCCCCTGCCTTTGGGGAAAGAGGGCTTGTTTTACTGGTTTTCCTTTTCCTTTCCCATCTGTATGCTGGTGCCTCTCATACCTCCTGAGACAGCAGGGTTTTTCAAAGAGATTTTAAGTTGTTCTATGGGAGTGCATCAAGATCACAGCCAATTCTGCAGATAATTTTGTTTCCCGTTGTTAATAGTTTCATTTTGAAGAATTAGTGTGGACAATTGGGTTTAAGGTAGTTTCTATATGAGGATATAGTTTCCCTAATAAATGTGGCCACAAATTTCAATGCTGCCACCAATGCTGAAGTCAGTTTTGCATTAGGAAAATGTAATTTTTTGGGGGTAAAATTCACTTCTTTCTGTTTCCCCTCGACCTGCCATTATAAAACCACAGAGATGCTGAATACTAACTTCTTTGTTAAACACATTGTTCTGTGAACAGTGAAATTAATGAAACCTGCTTTTCAGTTAATTAAATTGGCAATTTCTATGTTAATTCCATAATTTCAATCTCTTTGTGTTTTCCATGGGAAGAGGGAATGCTAACTTGGGTCTCTCCCTTCTCTCCAGCTGCAACTTTTCAGAAAATGTATGATAAATTCATACATCAGGTTCAATTGCAGTTGGCAGGAGAATTCATGAGTTAAAATTGGGAGACTGGGTAGTAAATGAATGATACAATTACATTAGTCTCCTTTCTTTAGAAAACCAGGCTAAAATGGCTTGGGAAGCCCAAGCCCTGCAAATACGTGAGCATGTGAGGAGTGTTTGGAGAACTGCTGGTGGCATACTGACTGAAGAAAATGGATGAGTAAACTGGGGGCTTAACAATGTGAGACATTGGTAATGTGAGGAAAGCTTAAGGGCAACAGGTGACCTGAAAAAAGCCTGATGAGACTGAAAATTAGTGGCATAAGGAATAGGAAAGGAATTTGGTGTTCTTCCAAACAGCTTTCCAGAAGCTTACATTTTTTTGTATACGCATTTGAAGATGTCTTTAAAACCGAGATGAACCCACATACACTTTAAGTCTCAGCACTTTCCCAATGGAAGTGTAAACCAGGAGACAGTTTCTAGGAGAGATAATAAATACACAGACGTTTATGTGTTATTTTTTATTCATTTCGAAAAGTGTGTTTGGAGCCTTTCAAACTTCGTGCAGTGCTGCACAAGGGAACTGTGAAACAATACAGCTCCACATAAGCCTCATAGAAGTGCATTTGAGAAGCTGTTCCTTTTTTCTCTTTAAATGTCAGCCCTGGTGAGAGCATATCTCTTGGGTATCTATCCGAGCTCTCTATTAGCGGTTAAGAAGTATGACAGTGAGACACTGGTGAGCTGTATGTCAAAGAGTGACAGGATCTCCCTGAGATTTGAGTCCATGCTATAATACTTTGCTTTTCTCTTTTCTTGCCTCCCTGGTGTGGTACCTAGTCTCAGGGGTTTCCTTGGGTGGGAATTTGGGCTGTGATGGCTGGCCAAGCTGCTTTCACACAAATAGCTGGCTCTTCTGAGCTCTGCTATTTAAAAAAGAAAAAAAAAAAAGAGTAGCTTTTCGGTATCTTTTTGGTGAAATAAGCCTAAATCAGAATGTAAGCAGAGCAGAATGCATGGTGCTTTCATGCTGGGATAAATAAATGAAGATGGACTTTCCTGGATATTGACGGACTCACATTCAAGTACCCTGACCTCAAAATCCTTTTCCTTTGTAGGGAGACAGATTGTCTCCTATGCAGCCTGTGGTCAAAGTTGGTAGGAACAAGTGAGTTTCCCGCCCAAGGTAGGTTTTAATCTCTGTTTCCACTAACAATTTGGGGATAATTTTGTAAATTCCCTCCTAGTATTGGTAAGAAATCCCATCTATAATGATTTTTGGGAAAATATCTTTTTATCCAAACGCTTTTTTAACTGGCTGGTGAAGGCACGTGCCATGTTGAACACACTGTGACAGGAAGACGTCTCCTGTATTAACCAGGCTAACTTTCATCCTTGAACCTCCTTGTGTAGATAGACAGCATGCATTAAGAGAAGCTAATCAAATGACCTGTGACTTCCCCTCTTAGCTGTTTGCAGGATTAGTGCATCAGTAACTCTATGACAAGCTGTACCATAGCAGCTCTGCATTCAAATCCTCCTCTCTGTGGGAACTGAAAAGCTTCATAATGGGAACAAATGAGGTGACATTCCCAGGTGTGTGGTCTGTTTTGTTCCTTTTTCAACCTTCCTCCTTTTGACCTCAGTTTTGTACAGTACACTCCTGGCTCTCACAAAACTAACCATAAGTCAAGATAGTTCTATAGTTCATTAAAGTAGGTGGAAGGACTGAAGACATAATGCCAGATGGACAGGAGTGGTATAACTGGAAAGGCTGAAAGCTTTTCTACTGAAATACAATTTCTTAGTTATTTACACAACTTGATGTTGGTAGGGCTTTCCCAGAAAGTATTTCTTTAAACTCTAAACCCCCCCACCTGTTTCATATTAAATGAGTGTATTAGTAATAAAAGACCAAGAAAGTGTGGCAGACCTCTTTATGCACTTAATTATGTAGCTGATGCAAGTTTCCTTATTTCCAAATCTAATCTGCATAGATACAAAGATCACAGAACAATCTGGAGACTTGTACTTTAACCAAGGAGGAGAAAAAACCAACAAAGGGAGTAATTAAACCACAAAAACTGTATACAAATAAGACAGCATCTGACAGAAAGCCATGGGGGGCATCATTTTTTTTTTTTTTCGAATGGGAGTAGTTAAAAGAAAAGAAAGAAACAAAAGGCAGAAGGAAACGTTTCAGCACTGATTTTTAGTTTGCAATAGCTAGGGAGGTTTTGTAATAATTTTAAATTATTTTTACCTCATTTATCCCTGTTCTACCATTCTGTTTTCTATAGGATTAAAAAGATTCTTCTACAAGATATGGAAAAGATACATCCTTAATGTGTTCTGCAGCTTTCTGGCATACTGCGTAAATCTGCACTTGATATCAATAAGTGCCTGAATAAACATACTCAGATTCGCACTAAATTATATTGGATGACATGCGACCCCCCATAAAATTTCATATATGTTGCAATGGGGATAATCATGCCTTTATTTTCTCCAGAGAAAATGGATCTGAGCGAGATAGCCTGTGCCAGAAACTTCTGGGTTACCACATGGTAAAGAAAAAATACAGTAGAAACATGCAATATCTTTTTCCCCTCTCTATTTTAATGACTTAAACAATGAGCAGCAATCCTGGGAAAGCAACAAATGTTTTATTCCTGAAAGACATCTTTGCAAACTGTAGCACTATCTAGATACCGTGTGGAAATTGTAGGAATGAAGCCATTAATAAACAGGACTAAATCGCTACATCTTTAGCTCATGTGGAGACTACTGAGGTTATAGTAATGCAATAAGCCAAATATGATAAAAACAAAGTCCTTTCCCAGTGTTAGGCATGCAATAATTTGTGACGCTGAAGGCACAGTGTTTTAAATTTCTGTAGAAGACTGGTAGCAAGGTATCTCACAACTGTAAAATTAATGGACCGAAAGGTCATTGGCTAGACTTTGTGTTGATGCTATCTGACATCTGGAACAGTACATGGTGTATTGTTTGCCTAAACAGCCTTTTGAACTAGAGTATGTTTTTGCAGAAAGTCATTAGTCAAATTCATGTAAGATTTGTTAGTGGTCCACAATTTCATTGCATCGCTCCAATTGTTAGTTATTTTGACTGTAAAATCCACACTCCAAATGTGTTCAGCTTCCACTTCCAGCTTTTGGATCATATTATTCCCTTTAATTGTTAGTTTCTTACCACTGCTCTACAGGACATTGGATACCTTTGTGAAAGAGAAATCTATGGATGATTGTTAAATCCATGCAAACAGGCTCAGAAAAGTCCCTGAGCTAAATTTTTTTGAGAGACAGGAGACTTTAGAGAGAAGTATCATAAATTTGCTCTGTCCTCATACTCTCTTTTCCAGCTATCTGTCTGGTGTTGTTGGAGAGATGATATTTAACAGAATTGATATTTGCTTTGATCAATTCTGGCTGTTATTGTAGTTCTCCTATAGGTATTTACAAGTTTTGTTAAGTAACATGTTAGGTTTTTTATCTGTTTTGGTCTTTGAATAAGTAGATAGTGCTCTCTAGCAGGTTTGGCTGCAGGGCACTTGTTTGACCATATGCATCAATGTGAGTCTTGGAGGAAATACAGAATGGAACTTCTCTACAGCTATGTGACAGCCCTTTCTTGATATACATACAGTTCACTTTAGCTCTTTGCCAATGGTAGTACACTGAGAAGACATGTAAATTTTCACTGTCCACCAGAACTCCAAGCTTTTACCCTAAATCAGTGTTTTGCGTGAGCAGATCTCCATTCAATAGAGACACGCTGCATATTTTGTTTCCTGACATAAATACAAATATATATTAATTGTTTGTGTCTGTTTACAAAACATTCAAACTGCTCTGTCTCTATGAGCACAACTTTGTACTGCCTTTGTCAGAGAAGGAGGCTGTGGAAGGTGGTCATCCACCATGATATATGTACCACCTGCTCCCACTTAGTGTTTTATTTGTTAGATGATTGATCCATCGGTATTCATAATCCTCCGCCTACAAACTGCCAATGACTCAGAAAGCTACTTGGACACAGGAGGTCAAAAGAGGGTCCCCTTTGACTGATCCTCCTTAAGAAATGGTTTTCACATTCTAATTATGCACAGAAATACCTGTGGGGTGGCATTTATGCTGGCAGATGATGAAGTCCAGTTCTTTCTTATCTAGGCTCCTAACACTGGTATGTGAGCAACTGGAAAGTTTTTCTTTATGTCTCCTCATTAACTACAATCATAACTTCTCAAAATCTCAGTTTGTGTAAAGTGAATGTGTATATATTCTACCTTTTACCATGCTTTTGCATTTTCTTCATTTATTTACCTTAAAAAAAATCAGATTGGTTTGAAATATTTGTATTCTTGTGTTTTTTTTCAGCTCTGAAAAGGACTGAGGGCCTTTCTTGCCCAGGCTGAAGAAGTTACTATAATAAGCTCAGAAATCACTTTTGTTATCTTCTCAATTATACATGAACAGCATGTCACTCTGGAAATGGCCCTAGATACTCAGCTCCTTTATTTAATGTTAGCAAAATTTTAATGAGAACAGAAAACAATGAAATTATTTTTGTACCTTTGACTTTACTGGAGGTAAGCAGCTAGTTTTTGTACTACTTTTTTATTTAATGCAAGTATTAAATACTTTAAATATCAAAGATTTTAACACTAGTATCTCTGAGAAAAATATCTCTCTAAAATCAGTGGAAGAGATTTTGAGCACAGAGAAAAGAAAGATTAAAATTCTACTTTTGTATATGTATTTCTTCCAACTATAGCCATCAGCGATAATTTTGCTTAGATCTGCATAAAATAGGCATCTTGTGGAACTTTAGTTAAAGAGCTGTCTATCCTGTCTTGATAAGCATTGTGTACATTAGGTATGTTTTGGGCTTAGTAATCCAGTAGTCATTTCTGTGATCCATACAAGCAAAATACCCAAACCAATGAGATAACTAAACCTTTAATTACTATAATGTATGTACCGAGCATTTCTCCTCCTCCCTACTTCCCTTTGCCCAAACCATCTTTAGTTCCCCTGGGCATCGTCTGGTAGCTAAAGCATCAAATCCGTCACAGCGTACTTAAAGGGCTGCAGGAAATTTGTTTTACAAGGCTGGTTTTAACTGAACTACCTGCTGTGCACCACATTGCTACTGTTTGTGAAATGAATGATGGGAAAAGCAAGTCTGTGATTTCATTTGTTCAGACCGATTAGTCACACGTTGCATATGGTATCATTTGCTTGTCACTTAATGACTGACCAGCCTGCCTGAATCATTAGTGCGGCAGTGCAATGAAAGGAAGACATAAACATAATGATGAGCTCAAGGAAGTGGAGTGCTGTTTTACCTAAAAGAAATGGTGCGCAGAAATCCAGCACAGCTGCAGGTGCTCCGACGACAATGTGGGAAGCAGTTAGCTTCCAATTTAGCAGAAAATTAAGAGCGAAAAAACTGTTATTTGTGAGAGAAGATACTCATGGCAAGCAATCATCCATGCTCTATATCCACAAGATGAGCATTCAGCTGTCTTTGTCGTGACTTAAAACAATTGGTATCTTGGGCTGCATTCAACACCAGATTGGTGCTTATTATCTGCAGTTTATTCTTTCTTGGGATATTTTGTAAAACCCCACTTTATTTTATGGTTAATTTGCTTGCTTGAATGTAAAGCCATTTAAGCTGAAAAATCTGGATTGTGGTTCATCATTGTGCTAGTGCTCTGAGCTGTGTGATGCAACATAATTGGCAATTTTCAAATTCATAATCCATTTTGTTTCATGCACACACACACACACACACATACACACTCTGCCTCCCCATCTCTTCAAATTGGTAAAAATGTGAGATCGGAGCATGCAGATTCCTTCAGTCAAAAAATAGGAATCAATGGGATGCAAGTTTTTATAAAGTTAAATAATGAAATCCCGCAAGTTAAGAGGACATCATTCCCAAAGAAGTAGCTTTCTCTTCCAAAAACTTGGAAAGATTCAGGGATCTGAAGTATTCTCACTCGTAGCCAGGCAAGGCTTCTGCCAGCAGAGCTTCACGTTATACAAAAATACCGGTAAATGTGAAGTTTTTAATTATGTCGTTTTTAGTGATTTTGTGATTAGGAGGCTACTGAGAAAAAACATGTTGGAGGGAGGGACTGGAACTTCACACTGAAAAAGAAAATGCAATCATTTCTAAAATGCATGGCTGTTCATGCTGATGCACATTGCTATTTGTTCATCAGAACTTCAAATTCCCTTTTTAAATTTATGATGAAGTGCAAACCAGGGAAAATTCAGGCCCAGAATCTGTCTATGAAAGCACTTTGTTTTTGCTCTCCTGTTTCATATCTGGCCTTTGTTCTTGGAGAAGCTTTCACTTTGCTGGGGTTGCTTACAGGATTTGGAGGCCAGGAGAGCTTCTGTGTCTCACCAACTTACCAATATGCATGGTGCTGGTAGCATTGATTATTTTTTTAGGGTTTATTGCTTCAGGAGTAACTTGGATTACTATAACAAACTTTATCCTTCCTGATCTTGTGATTTTACTGCTTCCTTGTGCTCCCTTTCTGTCCTCACCAGCTGGCCAGGGCCAGCGCTCAGCTCCACTCTATTTCCCACGGCTAATGGCCAGCCACCTTGCTTGCCAGCTCTGCCTGCCATCCGCCCATTCCTCTCCACTCATTCCCAACACTCCTGTCTGCTTGTGGCCTTGACTTCATTAAACATACCCTCTGATTTATCAGTAGCGAAGGATTCTTTACGATGCTGGGACAGAAATAGCTTTAGTCCAACACTCATGCCTCCTAGTGCAGTAGACGCCAAATCTCCAGGATTTCATAGAATCATAGATTTGCCAAATTTCATGTAGCTGGGAGGAGATCATGCTGAACTGTTTATTTGCTGGATCTCTGTTCACCCCAGAATGCAAACCTTTTTATTTGAAGAGGTTAATTTCACCTAAAATGGATAATGGTATTGTAAACTTTGAGTAAAAAAATTTCAGTGGATACTGTAGGTCCATTCTTCCCCTGTTTGAAGGGGAAATTTTTCAGTGGGTACTGTAGATCTGTACTTCCCCTGTTTGAAGACTTACAGGATTTCTCTGTTCTGCCCAGTTCACATTCATTAGGGCCATGTACTCTAAACTGCTATTTTCTGGCAGTTTACCAAGTTGTTCTTCAGTGTGAAGGGGCTGCAACCTTTAGACAAGTGATTGTATGTGAAAGATCACTGCAGTGACTGGTTCTTGTCTTTCAACAACTGAGCTGGAAATGGAAAGTTAGCAACTACTAGGAAAGGAACTGAGAACAAGACAGAAGCCATTTGGCTACATAGTCAGTCCATCATAGAAGGGGTAATAGAAGATGCAGAGAAAGGCATCAGAAATCCCAGTCTCGAGGCCAGGCTTTCCACCTGGGAAAAGAGAGACCACAGTGGAAAACCAGAGACTTACATGATGATAAAAAATGCAGATGAATCTTCTCACCATACAGGAGCAATGTCAGATAGGATTTTTAAAACAAATACAAGACCATACGTGTTCACCTAGCACATGCAGATTTCTCCAACAGTTGCTATAGAAATCAAAGCAGGCGTCTTATCAAACAACGACAATCTTTTATTCTTGTTTGCTGTTATTTGGGGGACATGAAGAGTGTGTACAATCACAGCTTTCCTAGTGAATTTCAGCTTCTTGCTTGAAGAAGTTTCACATAACCTTTTGCACATGCTTGTGGCTGGCAATGGAACAGCATGCATTGAGACAGGAAAAGAGATGTAGCATTGCATTTGGAAACAACTCCTAAAATTGTGCTGTTGCTGAAATTTCATGAAAAAATTACAGTAGTGTTGAGAGTCTGTCTTGGATACAGGCATTTGTAAGTACTGCAAAGGTGAGTTCTATAAAACGTGGCTAACTGAACAGTTGTATAACCCAAATGTTGTAATTGTAAAAGTTGTAAAATATTTAACGGAGCCTGGCTCATGTAGAGTTTGCAAGTTTCATGTATTCAGATGGTGCCCCTGCATCCTAATTGGCAGCAACAAACTCACACTGACAGCTGCCTGTGTATAATGACTCATATTTAAGAAATGTTTTTCAGTTGATTTATTTACTCATTGAATTGAGAATATCTCCAGTGACAGAGTTCCTTTTTAAAAATCCCATTTATTTAAAAAAGCAGTGAATTAAGCAAAAGAAATGCTGCAGGGTTTACAGAAGATCTTCAAAATCCTTATGAGACCCTTCTGATTTCCACCACCTTTTATTAACACCAAATTCAGGAAGGAAGCAACAAAAGCTATCTGCAAACTCCCCCCCCCAAAAAAATTATATGGAATCAAAGAGAAAAAAAAAAAAAAGTTCAAGGGAAGATATTTTGATATTCTTGTTTCAGACTTCATTCATAAATTAATCTGAATTTAATTCAAAATAAGCGCTCCATTCCCATCTTCCAAGTCTAATGGACCAAAGCAATATGCAAATCTCAAAAGAGTTCATATTTATTCTTAGTTCAGTTAGAACTGGACAATATTCAAATTGAGATTTTTTTATTAAATATTTCTGTGTTATTCTGTGGTTCCTATCTATAGCATCATCATATATTAAAACTCTTTATGACCAACACATGAGGAATTATTTGCTTATCTCCAGTACTCAAGCCTTGACTTTCTGGGAATAACAGATGTAAAATCAAAATGGCAAACCATACAGTTCAACATGTACACAAAAAATAGCCAGAAGTCAAATCCTAATGATAAATGTTTCTTGATCAAGTTTTGAGTTTTTTGCTTCCCATAAGCCAAGAGAACTTGCAAATTAATGTCTTCTCCAGGTCCGTCTCCTCCTCATGAGTGTGGCACTGAGGCACATAATAAAAGAGAGTGGCCACGTATAGGATGGTTTTACAAGTGATATTCCAGAAAGTGTTGCCATTGGGGCTTGCTGTTTTAGTTACTTTTCATTTTTCCACCTTTAAAAGACAGTTGTTAAGATTTGTCAACAGTGTTCAGAGGGAGTGTCAAGGGAAATTTTTGGTCCTGGAAATATGACTTACTGTTTAGATAAGCTAGACACCATGTAAGCTGTAGAGTTTGGACATGTCTTTCTGGAGCTTGATTACAAGGCTTAGCCTCTCGAATCGAGACATATTAATGTAGACAAAGCCACACTGGAACGGATTGGTTTTCAGCTCAGTTTTTCAGTAATCATAAAGAAGAGAAAAACTGTGTGAATATCAGAATTAAGATGATAAAAATGAGCTAATTATGTTTTTAAGTTCATGAAAATAGAAAAAGGGATTTTGAAAAAAAAGGAGAAAATGCACTTACCTCTGTAACAAAGTGAAACATTATGATTTCTCTTAATGTCAGTTGCTGTGACTGAAACAATGAGGAGCCATACTCTATAAAAATAAAAATTATGTTAAATTTCAGAAAAATTTGGGCTACCTGGTAGAAAAGAAAGTTTTCATTTAATATAGTTTTTTACTTGCTTTTGCTTTCCTAACCAAGGAACTCTGAATGACAGAAAAGAATTCTCCTGCCAGCAAGTAGTAGTAAAATTGTTTCAGATCATCTTTTAGTATATTACACATCCCTCCATAAGCCATCCTCCCTCTTGCATTTAGACAAAGAAACAAGCAAAATCAGTGTGTACACCCAGAGCCTTGTTTTTCTTTTATTTACTTGAATTCAGAAAAAAGTCATATGGAGATTAACACTGCGAGCCAGCATGGGGACCAAACAAAAACTGGAAAAAACAATTATACTGCTGCTGCTGGCACTCCTGTACAAAGCTCAAATTGCATGGTTGTCAGTGCTTCCTGCCACATTTTGGTTTTTATAAGCCACTTTTATCTTCATCTAAAAGCATTAGTGTATTTTGCATCTATTCTATATTCTTTACCCTTGCAATTGAAATCTTTAGAAAAAAAATTAGATATTTGAATAAACCTCTTAAGCTTTGAAAGTACTATACAATAGGAAGTCATTACACACATTATTTCTATATCCAGTCCAATTCTATAGCTATATGGATATAGCCTACTGGGTAGCTATTCACTCCATAACATAGGAAAGTCCTTGATAATCATGCATTTGTGCCAGTGAGTGATCTACTAGCGAACCTGTGTGGCATAAACTGTGTATAACCAAAATGTTGGGAGGCAACTGAGCCATCTTGCTCTTGGAGCTGAGACATCTATGCAATACCATCTGGAGGACTGAGGTAGTAAAGAGAGTTCTCCAAGTCTGATGAAACACTCCTTATTGATCTCACAGGGTAAAGGTTGAAGCTGCTCACTCATTTCTCAGGCTTGTCTTTACTGACGGGTTACAAGGGTAGAGCCACGTGAGCGGGACTATCACACTTTTTCCCTCCTGTTGTGCTTTGCACAAACCAGTCCTGAAGCAACAGAGGCATGTGGTTCTCTACCCCAGCATCCCTTTCTGGGGGATGGGATGACTGTATTTCAGTGTCTGCAGTCCAGTAGGTAGATAACAAGAAAGACTGACTATATCTCTGTCACACTAACATGTGCTGTAATGTTCCTAGTAATAACAGGAAACAACCACAATCTCCAGCAAAAAACCCCAAACCACAGAACGCCTGCTTCCTCTAACTGTTCAGCCTCAGGCCACACGTAATGGAGCTGGAAGTTAAAGCAACAGTTGCCATTATTGTATCCATTTAAGTGTTTTTGAATATTAAAAATATAAATGTATTTTTATGAAGTGGTACAAAATGTAATGAAGTTTGTACACTTCCAGCATACCTTCTAGCGTAGTGGTTAAGGCATAAGGATGAGAGAGGAGGAGGAAAATCCCAGAGAAATGAGGAGGAATTTAAACTTGAGTTTCCTTTATTCTGAGGTTAGTCCACCAGCAACTGAGCTGCTGAGAAAACAGGAGATATTGATTGCTTCTCCTTTGTGAATCCAGCCCCTTTTATCTTTCAGGAACACCCGAGGTGTTTCATGAAGATCTGAAAGAAGTGTTAGTGGCCAGGTGAATTTTTGGTTTGTTTGTTTCAGTGTATCCAAGAGTCAGCCTACAGATCCTGTGGAGGAAACTCAACTGGTGTGGTGATGGAAAAGAAAGTTCAATCGGCACAAGAATCCTTTCTGTGCTGCAGAACAATGGCATCCATCTGTCCTTTGTGGCCCCATTCTCTCCATTTTCACAGGCAGAGTTTCAGTAGAGGAATCAAGAGGAAAAAAAGTTGCTCCTGCTGCAGCAATGAAAAGTCAAACAAGGCTGCAGGAAAGAATAGTAGTTCCAAGAGAGGGATTTTCCCACAGAGTAAATCGCTTGTAAGAATCCTGTGGTTTCATTGTAGCAGTCCCCGAGGCAACAGTCTTCCTGGAGGACTGCTGTTGTGAGTCAGCCTAGCAGGAAAGCCAGCCTTGTAAGGAGCTAAGCAGTCATTAAACTCCTTAACTCTCTTTCATTAGTCAGAGCTATGCTGATTTAACAAGACCTTCTTCTGGAGCCATTTAAATTCTCATCTTTAAGAACCTGTTGAAAGAAAAATCTCCCTCCTCCTTAAGATGATTTTAAAGTCAGCAAGTATAAGAGAAAAAGTCTTTATTCTGCTGTGATGTAGCTGCCTTGATCAGTGTCGATATTGATTTTGATACCAGCTTGTCTTCATCTCCTGCTCAGGCCCTCCAGGAGTCAGCAAGTGTCTGATTCTAAATGTGTTCACAGGACCATGAATTCAATCTAGCTTTTACATCTGTGAGACTCTACCAGATTTAAAGTAGGGCCTTTTAGGGAAGGCCATAATGATAGCCCTTTTATTCCCTGTGGTAGATGCTAAAGGATGAGCTGCAGGCTTTGTGGAGGATGTGTTCCACTGAGTATGGCTGGGGCTCAGGAAACCTGACTTCTGTGCATAGGTCTGTCAGCAGCCTTCCAGCAGTCTGGTTAGTGCTCTCTCACGAGGCGCTGCTAGTGGCAGTTTCAACAATTCTCTGAAGAGTGTTGAGGTGTAGTCACAAAAGGCACATTATGCAGGTGTTGTTAAAAGCATATGAGGTTAGGGGAATAATGTGACTTTTGTTAGTGAGAACTTCAGTGTAAATGTTTATTTTTCCTCTGTTTTTAACCATCATGTCAGGTGCCAAAGTGGAAGAAGACAAACAAATAACTAATCTAACTAAATTTAGCTTACCTATGTATTTAGTTGTAGTTACATATCTATCACATATAGATATGTGATCTCATCTGTCATGTAGTTATATATCTAACATGTAGTTACATATCTACTATTATACTACAGGACAGTACAGTATTGTTTCAAGATTCTGTGAACGGGCACACAGTTATGTAAGAGAAAACGTGCTTTGTGCAAAGTTCTAACCCGGAGATTTTGATGACAGAAGTAAAAATAGATAATGTGTCAAATATATGTTGTGCAGCAGGAATATAAAGAATTAAACATAACTAATGAATTGAAATTCATTAAAAATTATCTATCAAATATCTTAAGGGGGAGTTGTCTTCCATTTGACAAGAAGAAAATATCTAAAAGTTGCACTGAACTGAAAGAACAATTAGTAAACTGATAAAACATCTGAGGACAGCAAAGGGTGAGGGTGCCTGTGAGGCAATAGTGCAAACGATCATTTCAGTTTGATATTGATATATCAAACACTATATGTGTTGTAACAGATGGTGCATCAAATGCATTTCATGTGACGGTAGAGTTAATTACAGTATTTGAAAAAGCATTTGGACACCCATGTTTGGCATTTCATTACAATGGGCATCAATAAGCTCTGGGGATAAAAATAATTGAGCAAAGTTGGAAGAAATGAGAAAATTGCAACAAAAACTGTGAAATTCAGTATCTCGTGTGCACCGAGCAATCATCATTTCCAAAATCATTGGAAATAATCAATTTACTGCATTCAGGATTGGTGAGGCATGACAACGTGTGACGATTTAGCTACTGGTGTACAGCTTGATATGCCATTTATTGTTTGGAAAAAGAGAGCTTGCACATGGCCTCCAAAGAATAATCCACAACTGCCTCATCAGCAAAGGCTCATGGTCTAATGGTTTTGTTTATTTTGATTTGCATTTGAAATACACTCTCAAGGAAATATGGATTTCCAGGTACTGATATACTTTCTAATACCCAGGCTGCATTTAGGAAGCACTGTGTGTTTTGGTACAACATTAAGACTAAAGGAAAATCAGATTATTTAAATCAGTCTCTTACAATAGATTTAATTAGTTTTGAAAGCAAGTAATCTAGTTCACTACAAATCTAAACACAATTGATTCAAAACATTTCAGAGCTCCTTTCTACTGAACACCTACAAGACAAAGGTGTTTTAAGTCACATTCATTTTGGAGAACAAAATGGTCAAGAAAAATGAGTGATCTGAAAACCTGGTTTTGAATTCTTGAACGTGAAGCAACAGTGGTTATCAGGATCAATCTTGAAAATAAAATTCAGGGCCTCAAAATACTTAGCTACTTGCTCAAAAACAGTAAGATGTTTATAATAACACATGTAATTATTTGTAGAGTAATGTATGCTTGAGACATTCTTTTCCCCTATGTAGTACATGAAATTTGACATAAGAAACTTTTACAACTGAAATGTGTGTGGTATCTGTACCAAAACCAGTCAAGATCAAAACAACAATTACAATGCTTACCACAGAAATGTGGAATGGAAAAATCATGTCAGCCAAGGAGGGAGTACTGGTTTTACAGCGCCTCTGGAGGAGCATACAAATTGCAAGAGTGGAACAGTTGCCATTTGTCAGGAGCAAAACCAGTTTCACCAGTAGTATCTGTAGGTGAAGCTGCACTCCTGGGGGACATCCCAAGCAGTGACATGTAGTTTACAGACAGACAAGTGCCATATGTTCTTCTGTCACATGCTCTCCTTCTTGGCCAGGCGGGATTGTCCTTCCAGCTGGCTGGGGGTTGCCAGCAGCCCATTCCTCAGTTCCCACTCAGTAAAGGTATCAGGGAGAAAGACCTTTTGACAGGAGCTATGTTCAGAGTCTCCTGAAACGAGTCACCCATCTCAGGAAGGGCTTCTAAATCCTACAGTGAGCACAGAGGAAGCATGAATGCTGCAGAGAACAGATGTGGAGAAGGCAAAGCCAATTCACCTACAGTATATGGCTGAGCACAGTAATTACAGACGTGGTGTGTAGCATGCTTGTTTGCTGCTTTATATCACACTGTATAACAGCCTGCAGGAATCCATTCTGCCCCAAATTCAGTATTAATTAAGATTATTCCTTTCCCTGGGTAAACAATCAAGAAATGTTGAGAAGAGTGGGTAGAATAAATAAATAATGCAGTACGTTAAGCCATTGCCTCAACCATTATCAGTCAAACTCCTCATATACCTAAAACTTTTGAATGGCAATGAAAGAAAATTGAATTTAGTGGGATTTTGCTCTAGGTATAGTGTTAAATTGATCTGACTCTCAACCTGATAAAATTAATGCTCATGGCAACAGTTTGGCAGGCAAAGGCATGTATCTCTTGGTGCTTTATGATTAAGCCTGGCTCCAAGCAATTGTCTGTTTCTGAAAGATGCTGTTATGTATTTTCCAATCATACAGAAAATGGATTTATAGCAAAAATCAGATAGTGGAGAATAATTCACAGATGTTGTACAAACATACTAGACTCTTCCTTTTAGGTGATGATGAATATATAAGGTAAGGCAGCTCAGATGCAGGCTCACAGGCAGGAACAACCTCAAACATCATTGTCCATGTATGGTCCTGAAATCATAGAATCACAGAATCATTTTGGTTGGTAAAGACCTTTAAGCCTAAGATGATAAAGTCATCCAAGACCTTTTCCTAGGTGTTTTTTTCTGTTCTTAAATGAGAAAATGTATCAAAATGATATAATTGTTTAAAGAAAAAAACAGAGAGTATAGATCTCTTTTAGCCACAGCAATGGCTCTTCCACTTAAAGTATAAC
This sequence comes from Colius striatus, assembly GCF_028858725.1. NCBI lineage: Eukaryota > Metazoa > Chordata > Aves > Coliiformes > Coliidae > Colius > Colius striatus. The sequence continues at coordinate 25,891,416 of NC_084763.1, forward strand.
AAAAAACCCCAGTGAAAACCCACAGTACATGTTCACACAAATGTGTTTACATAATTCAGCTTGGTGGAACAGCGAGGAAGAGATGCTTCACAGACACATTTGTCTAGATATTTTTTTCTGAAAAAGTGAACAATGATAAAATATTTTTTATCTCAAAGCCTGTATTTTATTTGGGATGATAGTTTTGATGTGTCAGCGTGAAATTACAGATAGAAAAAGGTGTTGTATCATGGAAAGAGCATCGTGTCATGCATTGCTCTAATCTTAGTTGCAGCTCTTAGGGTGATAGTGTAGTCCCAGTCATAGCTATGAGACAATGCAGCTTTGCTGTGACTACTGACTATATAGTCACCATACGTGGCTTTGTGAGAGTAGCTAGTGCTGTGGACAGGTGTAGTGCTGGCCAGCTGGGTAATTCTGACAATGGAAATCTGCATGAAGCAAGACATCTTGGAAAATCCCTGTCTCCAGGTATTTTGCTTTTCCATCACATTTTGTTTTACTTAATTTATAGAATTATTTCCTTTACACAATGACAATCAGAGGCACATAACCTGTCATTATGTTTTGAGGCCATTAAAGCATTTTCAGCAGTATTAGGCAAATCTACCTATGAACAGTGACTTTACCAGAAAAGTGGTTTCTAGGAAACCTCTGTTCAGAAGAGAGGAAGAAAACCATGCTGTTCATTAGAATGGCTCACAGTAGACCTGCTGCAGATGACGGTCTCATGCATTTCCCTTACCACCTTCCTTCTCTGGGCAAGGGGGAAGATGGAGCCTTTCCAAAGACCGTGCATGGTTTGAGGTGTACTTCGTGATGGATGTTTCAAGTGTGCTATCCTGAACATAATCCTCTCTGAAAGTTTTACAAGTATTACAAGATTAAAAAAAAACCAGCAGCACGCCCCCGTTTACAAAGGATTTGACAGTGTATTCAATAACTACCTCGTTGTTTTTAATAGTTCCTATTTGGATGGCTAATCAACATTTTGAAGCAATAGGATAACATATTCTCCCTCATGCTTCCTTCTCTGTTTCCTCACCACCCTTTTCCCCAGTAAATCAGCTTTCTCTGCATGTCTCAAGGGAAGGCACAAAGAGTGTGAGGTGCTTTTTGTTCAGGCCTCCCTAGGACTTGGGCACACAGTTGACGCCTGGTTAAGTGCTCCTGGATATGTCTCATGCTCTCTGCAGCTAAGTGTATGCCAGCATTGTAGGCTCCATGAGACTTCCTTTGTCCTATGTCTTTGCAGAGACTCTAGCATGTTGGCACTAGCTTCAGTAGTCCTCAGGGCAATCCTAATGGTAGTAAATCCTAATTACAAGCTCCACACAAGATCCATCACCTGGGTGGCCCTGCAAGTCCACCTTCTCTCCTGTGTGTGCAGATCACAGCAGCGAGTACAAAACATCTTTGCTTTTCAGCCCTTGGGCATGATGAGCAAAACCATACTCCTTGATCGAACACAATATTTTGTATTTTTCTAGCCAGTCGTGGAAACAGGACTCTGCTATCTAAACAGCAGGGCTCTGCTGGCTAAAAGTAAGCAGAGTATCATTTTGTCAAGCCAGATAGGAGACTACTTCTGAGTCTTGATGGATCTGTGGGATCATTGGACCTTCAGCCAGCACTGAAGGATTCTCAGGGAGAACCTCCAATCCGCGGACCAGTGATGCAAGACCTCTGGAAGCAGTAAAGGCATTCTTCTTTTATAAAGGGTTTGAGTCTCTGAAGAAGACCCTGGAAAAGAACAGTAGGATACTTTTCCAAACGACTGGACAATGTTAATAAGGGATGACCAACTTGACTCAGAGCCATTGTGCTTCTGATTCATGATGTCTAGAAATTGACACTTAGGCAAAAATTGACTGTGTTTGTACCTAATGCAGTTACTACTGTTTTGTAACAGAAGGGTGATCATTGGCTATCCCCAGTCAAATGTTGAAGTATCAAGCTGTTTTACTGGAAAAGGATAATGTTGAATTGAAAGTAAATGTAACTGCAAACTATAGAACAAGTCTATTCCAGCTGAGTGAACCTGAAGGATGTTCCATTAGAAAAGACTGAATGGGCCTTATTTGTTGCTGGTAGTAGCTTTATGGAAAAAAATGGAAAGCTGGATATAACACAAATCAAGGTAATAGAAGCTAGAGGCTTCACAAAAGGCCGAGTTAATAGCCTCTCTGAGGGCCTTGGAGCTTTCAGAAGGGAAAAAAGTAACGCTTGGACTGATTCAAAATTTGTATTTGAGGTCATGCATGCTCATGGGGCTCTTTGGGGAAAAAAGCACTTTGGAACTCACAAGGCTCACCTGTTAAGTATGGGACCTGATACAGGATCTATTACGAAAGATCAATCTGCCAAAACAAGAGGACTTGGAAATACTCCAGTACATATTGGAAATGTAACAGGAGATAAGGCTGTCACCACCAGAGTACAATCCAGAAGATGATAAATTGGCTGAGCTTCTGAAAGCTCAAAAGAACCAGGAGAAATAGTGGATTACACCTTTGAATCAAGTAATAGCCCAGGAGATTACTGACAAATAGATTTTTCAAAACTACCATGTCAAAGTGGGTACAAGTGTCTTTTAATAATTGTAGATACCTATTCGGGATGGCCAGAGGACTCCTGTCACATATCTTCAGTATATAGATCCTTCAGATACTGATTTACAAATATGGCAAATATCCATTCCAAAGATTAGTAATACTAAATGTATGACAACTAACCAAACCATACCTGTATTAATACAAAGAGAGGTAGGACGTTATCCAAATAGTGATTGGAATATACAAGTAATGTCTCCCAGGAATCAGATGGGATATTGGAATGTGCTGCAAGGAAAAGGATGGTATTGGCTGTGTGGAACAGAGGCTCATAAAATGCATCCCCTAGGTTGGAGGGGAACTTGCACCTTGGAAGTGATTATACCACATATTATCATAATTCAGGACTTCTCGCTCATTTACTAAATGGTTTTTCCCTTCATTCGGAGTTATTGAATTTTTAATATCTCAATACATAGGTTAATGGGAAGTATCAGAAATAGGGAAAACAGCTACTTAAAATCAAATGGCTCTAGATATGATGCTAGCACCCCAAGGAGGATTAATAGTAGTTGCTATGTGCATGTTGATGAAGCTCAACAGGTGATCTGATACGGAGGATCTGGAGGCTGAGAACAAGTGCAGATCCCTTGTGGGATAGAAATCACTTTCTGGTTCCCTGACCTATCTCAGTGGATCAAAATAATAATTATGATTGTCTTATATGCTAATGATTATTTTTAAAATGTTTCTATGTTTTGTTACATTGTTTCATTACCTGTGCAAGGAAAATCACTAAAAAAGCAGAAGAAAACATTTGGAAGTGAGGCTAAAACTTAAAAATTAATAGTCTCAAAAGAAAAAAGAGGAATTGATACAAGAATTAAACCATAAAGAATGTCATGTAGGCTTTGAGTTAAGAGAAATTGAGGCAAGATGCTTATCTCGTGTGCACAGGTGTAGATAGTGGAAACTTTGTAGTCAGTAGGAAGACATAAAGTACTAATGAGCTAACACGGAAGACAGAGGTATTAAATAACTTAGAAAAACAACTGTGAAAAACAACTCCTTTTAAGGTGAACCATATGAACTAACTCCCTTAGGGTCAAACAGCAGACACTCACAAAATGACCACTAGAGACCCCCAGAGACCCCCAAAAGACCCTGGACTCAAATCATGGAGCGGGTGCAAGGGAGTGAGGGATATGTGGATAATTACCAGGAACTAAAATGAATATTCATGTATTTTCCGAGAAACATAATGAATATGTACCTCCCTTAACAATAATGATGGTTATCTTTTTGTGGTAAGACAGACAGACTTTGGAGGAATTATCCTTGTGTGTCTCCATTACTGCAGCTTTTAATAAAAGAATGCCTGCTTTCTAAAGCTCCAGACTGAGTCTTAGAGTTTACTCAGACTGGCTTCTACGGTATCACAGCAACTTGGGGCTCTCCCCAGACTTGCCTCTCCAGAGATGTAGAGAAAAGCCTCCTCAGGCAGAGGCCTGACCCTACCGTCTCCCAGCTTCTGGATTTGAAGGTCAAGGAGACCTTTGGTCTTGTGAGCAGCAAGGCTCTGGGGCTGCGCCTGAGGGGACCGTGTCGCTGCACAGCCAGGTCTGGGTAAGGGCAGAACTCCAGCCCGCAAAAAGCAGGAAGGGCTGCAGGTTTGCTAGAAGGTGCCAGAAATCAGTGACCCACAAAGTCCTTCCCAGCTCCATGGTGTTCCCTCCATCACAGAAACCTAAAAGGCTTGGGGCTCTTCAGCCAGGTTTAGCTGGGTGACAGAAGGACTGCTAAGTGATCCCTGCTCTATTTAGCTTGAGAGAGATTAAATTATGTTTCTTGCTTTCTTTTAACGTATTTAATGTTTATTTCTATATGTGCATGAGTACTTAATTTAGCATAATTATTGAGATGAATTGCAGCTAACATTACAAGAAAATTGTAACTTGTCATAAAACAAGTGGGCCATATTGTAACAGAGCTGTTACCACACAGAAACGCTCTGCTAGAACAGCTTAATAACACAAATAAATTTGCACTCCCCAACATGATACTTCTTTGGGGATTTGATTAATTATTAGGAAGCAAAATCACTAACAAAGTAGTACATATAAAAATATCTTCTCATATCAATAAGACTGTAAATTTTAGCTCTATTGCATGACAGCAAGTGTAAGCAAGAATTACACACAATGCAATGAGCTGAATGAATTAATATGCTTAGGGCCTTTGTTGCTAGAATACTTAGCTCTGTATTATAATCAGCCATTGTAACTCCTCTCAGCTGCAATTTAGGTTTCTCCTCACAGTTTAGTAAGTGACAGACAAGCATTTGTGACAATGAGAGTGTTCAACAATGTGCGTTTTTACAGCTTTCCCCACATGTCCAAGGCCTGACCTTCAGGATGCAGTGTCTTTTCCATGTGGTAAGCAGCTCTGGATACAATCGCTGCTTTCACCTCTTTTCCAGTTCCAATCCTTGCTTGCTGCAGCCCAGTCCTGTTTGTCCTTAGCTCCTACAGTGCTCTCAAGTACAATTTAGCCACCCAGCTATATCTCCTCATGGAGTTCAAGAAATCAGAAGCACTGAGTATGTTGTTGAGATGTAGGGAAGAATTTCCTACACAGATATCCCTGCAGGCATTTGCTCACCAACTGGCAGGAAAATCTGAATCAGATTCTGGGAGTTCAGCCCCGATTTCCTCAGTGCCAGCCAACTGCTTGTATCATGAAGCCCATCTTTCTTCCTCTCATCTAGCAGGAATGGAAGATGAAAGGTCACGCTGCTGCTTTGACTCCTTGACTCAAGTATTTTGGAAAATTCCAGTGATGTAAAATTTGTGCAACCACATGAGTTGTGTTTTTCCAAGTGGATTATGGTTCAAGTCAACCCAGAGCATCAGTGAAAAAGATTTTAATCAAATGGTTGTTTATTCAGAGCTTCAAGTGACTTCAGTCACTACAGAATAGACAGACCTGTGAATCTTAAGGAGATGATGAAATTGTAGGGGGTTTGCCTGACCAGCTGCTAAGAATTACTCTTATCAATATGATAGTTTTTCTTAACACTGAATGTAGCTCTGAACACAAGATTTGTCATCAAATGCTCAAAAAACCAATTCTCAGCTACCAAAAATCATGAACTTGGCTTAAAAGCCATGAATTTAGAAACAAAATATCATTTGAGCTTTTGTATTTCCTTTCTGCTTGGAAAATGTGGGTTTAATTTAGTCACAGCTTCAGTCTTTTCTCCCTAGAAAGGAGGATTGGAAGTTTACTTTCTTGTTTAAATACGTGGTTTGCTGTGTAATCACATTAAGCTATTAAGCTGCTACATGACACAGCTTTCTGGTGTGGAGTAAACACTGACGCTCCCACAAAGACAAAGTAAGAATCAATGGAACAAGTTGCACAATACAGCTTCTTTTCTGTCACCACTATGACTGTAGGCATACTGCTTCTTTTGGATTTATTTTCATTTGTGAGCTGTTTTTCAGTGAAATGGGGCAAATACGCAAAAATGGTGCTTTTTGCCAGGACTCTTGCAAAAAATCTCCAACATTTTTGATGGAATAACAGTTGTGACCCAACCTTGTCACCGAGGCTTTGACACTGGGTGCAGTGCTCTGTGGGCTGCAGTTATGCCCCTGAAGGTTCTGCAGGCAGGGCTGCCATGGAGTCATCATACCCAGACATTTGAACAAGGTGTGGAGGATGCCAACACTCTGCTTTGGCACTCTATTGCATGGGCATCTGGTCCTACTGTTGCTAAGTGGCTGATTTCACCAAGCCAGTCATATGTCCCCACATAATTCATTTAGTCCAGAAGTGGAGAGGATAAAAAAAGCATTTTATAGCAAAAAAAAAAAAAAAATTACTATTATGGGAAACACAACCTTCCCATTCAGAAGCCTTTGTGTCACTGTAGGAAAGCAATGTGATTAAAAAGATTTTGTAAATTAGCTACATTTTATTTCCTGCACCTCTGCTGTTGGGTTTTTTATCTCTGTATGTCTAGACAAAGTGGCTGCAAATCACTTTTTATGAATGCATCTCCAGATTCATTCCATGAATGCTTGATTTTGCACCCAAGGTGAAAAAAAACCACTGAGATCCTAGACTGAATTTCACCGTTATGTGGTGGATGCATATACAAGCTTTATGCTGCATGTGCCAATCTTCAAACAGGTTTAATGAAAGGGCTGCTTTAGCTGACTATTTCTACCACAGCTGTACTTTCTCTGTCAGCTAGCCTTGGGACATATCAATGCGCAGTGCAGCAGTACTTGCCCCGAAGTGTTTTCAAGCTTGATAGACAAGGAAGGAGAGGATCCCTGATTTTCCTAAAGCAGAACTGGAGTTTAAACTCACGACTCCTACCTCCTAGGCTGGATCTCTGATTTTGTATTATTGTACTAACTAGAACTCTAAAAACTTCAATCTATTGCTATCAAGAAGAAAAGCACATTGTATCACAAAAGATCAACTCTGTGAATCCTGGCTAGAGTTTGATGCTTCAAGGCAAAACAAGAATGACACGAAACAGCAACCCAGCTTAGATAAGTGCACTTTGAAAAGGACTTCAACACTTTGCCTTTTAGGATCTGAGAATTAGTTCGGTATATGTTTTACCTACATGTGATAAGAAAAAAGGAATCAGAGGTGACATCGGAGTGAATTTTTTTCCGTATTTTTCAGTATTTTCTACATTTTGAGGTCCACTGGATATTCATGGAACTTGTACTGACACAAAATATGTAGCATGCTGAGAGTCTTGCATTGCAAACAAAACTTCACTGATGCTTGTTTTCAAAGAAGTGCTGATTTTCATGAGAACAAATAAACAGTGACAATTCATCAGATTGAAGATTGAAGCCAGATGACCTCATGGCAGCATTTCATGAATAAGGATGGTCCCCCTACACAAGATTAAATTAGCTACTGTAACAGATCCCAAAATACAGACATCTCACTGCCATGGTGTTACAATGTGAGCAAAAGGTTAAGAAAATACACTTGAAAAAATAGGTGTCTATTAAGGCAGATAACTTAATGACACTGACAACTTTGCTGAAGCAGTGAACCCATCTGTAAAAAATGTTGACCTAACACAAAAGACTAAACAGACATCCAAAGTTTCCCCTGCATCTCCCCGAGTGCTCTGCCCAAGTCAAATTCACAGTCATGGGATTTTATATTCAAGGCACTTACTAGCTCAAATGTCACCTCAAAGTTCAGAACTATTTGACAGCTCCTGAGGTCCAAATGACTTTTTTTTTTTCTATATGGGTGAAGTCTGCAATGCAGAGATTGGACAGATCATTCTCAGCTTCAGATTTAAAACCACATAAGAATTTCCCAAGTACCATCCTAAAATGTTGCACTGCAAAGCTCTTGAGTGAGAATAAAAAAGAACAAGTAAATACACGTGACAGTCGTATCACGTTCAGTCTTCAAACTTCATGGAAATGTGCTTGGATAAGGGGTTAATGGAGCTTTATGAGCACTTGTGAAGCACAGGTTTTTGGCACTGTGCATAGGCTGAAGCCTCATGGATTTCACCGGTCATGTGTCTCAGGTGTAACTCATGCAAAGAAATGGGTTATACCTCTTTGGACATTTGTGGGCTTGCAGAAGTTTCAGATGAGAATTCAAGTCTGGCAGAAGGAAGTAGATTATGACACAACCTGCTCTGCACTGTCAAAAATGAAAAAGAAGCACTCAAATATGCACAAATGCACCATGAGAGCATCTGAAGAAAAATATTTTGGTCATATTCTCTGAGCTAGTAGGATATCAACCGAGCTTCTGCTATGGCAGAAAATTTTGTTATAATGAGGGACACTACAGAACAGTCTTAAGCTAAAAGAAAATATGTGGTAACTGACATGATTTGAGGAGTTTATATTACAGCCTGCTGAGCATATCGTACCTTTAATGTAGATTCTTTTAAAAACAAAGAAACCATAACCCAAATCCCCAGAGACCTCAGCATCCTGACAGCAAGATCCTGCCTTGGTAAATAAGAACAATTCATTTCTAATACAAGAACACTTGTGTATGTACATGAAAATATATGAAGCTAGTGAGATGAAGTAACTAAATGATGCGAGGAAGGAGACAAGTTTCATGTGCCAGAATTACTGTCCAAACAGAATATCAATGCAAAGAAGTCTGTGCAAGCTAGACCCGAACTAACCTTCTACCTACGGATTTTGCTGCTTCAGTGATCTTTAAAGATAAAACCAAATCCCAAGCCTTAGGCTGGCCTTTTGCCTTTGGCTCCTTGCATTACTGTTTTCTCCCTACCTTTACACTGAGTTGTCTTTGCCTTATCCCACAACATCTGTCTATATAGAAAAGATGAGCTGGTTACCCTTCACTGAGCTTTCACAGCTCCAGGTGTGTCAGACATGTTCTGGCTGCAGCTGAGCCGGGTGAAGAGGCCCAAGCTGTAAGAAAAAACCCTATGAGCCCTTTGAAGCCATCTGCTCTTAGAAGCAGTTAGACTGAAACAGGATGTTTGTGTGGTCTCAGGACATGCCGGCAGTAGTAGCAATCACTGTCTGCTTTCCAAAGCCTACGCTGAAATTTGGCTGAGATGATCTGGGCTGAAGGTAAGAGAGGAATCTGTCCCCTGTGACGAAGAGCTGAATGGGTGAAGAGCAAGAATGATGATTTGAACACGGTGAGGAAAGGAGAGAAAGATGAAAGGAAACTTCTACCCAGTTTTTAAAAGGCCTCCAGATTCCAAATGGGTTTTATCCATGCTAACAAGTGTGCCCTGCCCTACACTTTCAATCCTTTTAGTTGATGATGGCTTATTCATGAGTGCAGAGATGCTCATGGTGATTCTAGGGAAACCTAGCCTAGGTCCAACCAGAAGTGTTAGCTTATATCTGAGACTGATGTGCAGATTTCACAGCATATGCTGTTTGGGAGAGCATGAGGAGCATCATCCAAGCTGCCACAGCAGTGGCTCAGGTCTGTCGTATTATCCAGGTTACCTGATTTTTCTTGCTCTCTCACTTTACAAGAGAGGGAACAGAAAGTTAACCTGAGCAAGCCGAGATGTTGCTCTCTGGGCCACAGTTTTCTTCCTAGTTTGCCCCAGTCCTCCTACTGTTCTTTCTTCCCTCTTCTGCTCACTGGTTGCTGAAAAAACAGGAGACTTTGTTGAAGCCAGCTTTGAAAAGCTAGTGCCAACGTGTTTTTCTTTGAGCCTGAATGAACAAATGAATAATACGGTTACACAAGACTGGCTGGGCGCCACCAGTCACACACAGTTGCATGGTTGTCTGGCACCCTGCAGAATTGGCAATGGTGAGTGGAAAAAATAATAAAGACGTTTATATTTTTATTATGGAGAGATCAGCTGAATAACATCCTGGTGATGTACCATAATGCCTTGGCTGACAGAGAAACTCAGCAAGGTCTAGACACTGACAAAAAAAAGAGTTAAAGCACATTAGTATTCAGCAACCAGGATCATGCTGAAGCAAGCAAACAAAAACTATCTTAACCTTTCAGATACGATTCCTTCTCTCTCTTTTTTCAATAGTAAGTTCTCCCTTGCTTGTCCAGTTTGTTACCTGCAGCAATGGTGGAGCATTCCTGCTTTTACTTTGATCACCTACAGTGCTGAATTCTTCATCACGTGCCAATAGCTAACACACCATATGGCACACAGAGCATGAAGTTAAGGACTGTTCTGAGCCATGGTATTTGAATCGGAGATACTTCAGACCATGAAGATATTCAGGCTTAGGTTTTTAAAAACAAATAATTTGAGGTAAAATAATTCAAAAAGGCTCTGAGGCTCTTTGGAGTGGAATGATGTGCAGGCTGAGATGAGCTGTGATTGTCCTCAGCAGACCCAGAAGTCAGCTTTATAAATCAGTCCCTCATCAGCAAGGGTCCCTTGGGTTTTCCAGGCTGAAGGTCCTGCTTCTGCTACCGCTTTCCCCAAAGAGGGCACTGCCATTAACCTAGACCCGTTTTAGCTGTAAGCCACCTCCCCTCTCCCTTCCTAAGGAAGAGAGGGATGGTGGTAGAGGCAGGTTCCTCTTTATGCCACCAGAGCTTCATCTTTTTTTCCGGTAGTCTGAAAGTGGAGGCAAAACTCCACTCTCAAAAGTAGGCACTGATGAGAGAGAGCTGCTTCTTGGTCATGTCTGTCTGAGGAGATGTTTCCTGCACTGTGCTTTCCCTCTAAAGGCCTCAGTCTTGATATGCACCTTTATATTCATAGGACCTATAATTTGTGTGAGCTGGGACATGGACTGCCTGAATTCACTATTCTTCTTGATAAGATGGCTCCAACTGGTGAGGTATAAGGTTAGGCTGGGGGAATTTAAAAAAGGAGAGGTGAGAGAATGATAACTGTCAAGCTTTGTATTTTCTTATGTTGTGCAGCTGTCTTCCTTATGCTATTGATGTGCCTTTGTCTTTTTAAACTGTAGATTCTTCAAAGTGGGATTTATAATTCACTCTGTGTGTAAAGGGGGTACATACTGTATCTAAATAGTATGTGTGATACAGAGGAATACAGAGGAGTCTTTAGGAATATACAATATTCTCTGCCTCAAGTTTATCCACACACATTTAAAACAGAATGATCTTTCCTTGTCCTAGTCCTACATACGTTTTCTTTTTCTCCAGGATTTACCTTTGACATCATTGCATTTGCACGTATGTGCATTTTGCAGAATACAAAATGCCAACTTCTGCCTTTTTTAAATCTCTCATGGGAAGTAAAGGTTCCCTATGCTACCTGAAGTGCACAAGAACCCCTGCCTTGGGCCTCAAAAAAATAGAATTAGGCTTGATATTTAAAAACTGAAAAGTACATGGGGATATCTGAATCAGAAGAGAGATGAAGAAAGGGTTAATTGCCACAAAGACCAGCATAATCCTGACCATATTGATTGTTGTAAGGTTTTCATTAGCAAACAATTAGTACCACCTACACCAAATAAAATGAATTTCTAAACAACAGGTAGTAATAACAAAATACACTCCTCAGCCAAGAGTCATTAGAAGATAAAGAAGGATTATTCCTCAAGAGAGAATTAGAAAAAAGAGAAACCTCTGATGTGGCAAAGGGAGCCCCAGCAGGCCAGCTGGCTAGATTGAGGCAATAATCCCACATTTCTTTAAAGAAATAATAAAAGTAAAAAGAAAGATCAAAACCAATAAAAGAACTCCTTTGCATGATACAGCGTGCTATGGATAAAGGCATGTGCCTTTTTAACAATCATTTCTAACAGGTAAACAAAGAACAATCAGCGGTTGGGTTCGGTAATATTTAAAGACACCAAGGAACTGATAATACCAGTTTTATACCTGTGTAACTCTAATAGTTTCTTGATTTATACCAACATAATTAGGAAGATAATCTGGACTCATATGGTACAGTACAGGACAAATTGTTGTGTGCTGTTTCTCTGCTGAGGGGGGCAGAGAGAATGAACTAATAGGTCTCTTGGGTTTTCCTGGGAGTTTTCTTTCTTTTCTTAGGAATGTTTAGATTCTGGTTATTTTCTTGCCTTAGTACTGATCATTGCTCCCTCTTCTTGGTGACGGGAAGAAGAGGGTGAAAGTTTGCCTAGTCTGACCATTAGTTGAAGGCTTTTCACCCCTTCCTGAAGCAGCACTGCTATGGCAACAGGTAACTCAGCGAGGGCGACAAGTAGATCAGGGCTAGAGGCCAGCTGCCAGGGTCTCAGCTGCAGCTGATTTGGCTTACCCAGATTTTCGGTGTGATAAATTAGACTGCAGCGGTCTCGGGCTGTCAAAGGCTCGTCACACCGCGCTTTTGAGCAGCACCGAGGTCCAGGCCATGCCCGGCACCTCCGAGTCCCCGCGGCCGGCTCTCCGAACGGTGAGGTAGCGAGGACCAGCCTCTGTCTCGGCAGCCTCCTGGAGCCCGGCCTTGCCTTTCGGGTTTGCTCCAGGAGATGGCAGCGTTGCAGCACCCGCGGCTCGGTGCGGCCCGGCCTGGCGTGCCCCCTCGCCTGCCGTAGGCGGGACTCGCAGGTTCTGCTACCTCTGCCTTGCCTTCCTCCTTCTCCCTGGGAGCGATTTTTTCAGGTAAGTCTGAAGTCCGAAGCGGTGAACCAAAAAAGCAAAGGCAGGCGTCAGGAAATGTCACCCTGCATGTTGGGAGCGTGCATACCTGGGTGCACCTGAGAGGGAAAATGTGGGGCCGTGTCTGTGAAAAAAAGTAGTTGAATCGTCTGTGTTTTATATGATCCCTCACACATGTCTGACCTAGAGGAGCAGGTTTGCATTTGATGGAGGTCACTCCACAAAGCACGAGGAGGATGGATGGATGATCTCCTGCCCTATGATAGCCTCCCGATAACCCCAGCTTTGCCTGCCTGTGTCCTCAATCATACAGCAGTGTCTGAGACGGCAGAAGCAGCTTAAAACATTATTGTCTCTGTCTGCTTGTTACTGCATTGTTGCCACAGGCTGTCATCCTATCAGCCACTGTTTCAGAGCCTGTGTGTGCTCCCGCCTGGGTCTGGGGCAGTCATCCCATGGGCTGTAGCAGGAGCAGTGGGAGCTGGCATGGATTGTAGATGTTTCAGTGTCTGACCTGTGTGAAAACAAGTTCTGGACCAAAGGTGTGAAATGAAAACCTCAAAGCACTCACCCGTGAGCCAGTGTCACACTGCACCATGTCTCCTGTTCAGAGGATGTAACTCTGTATGAGCATATGCTCAAAATTAGGATAATATCTACCAGATTCTTTTAGTGGCTACTGTACTGAAATTTCATCAGATTTTGAGCTTTACGTGCTCTCACAGCCCTAGTTTACAATAAAGGACCAAATTAACAAAAAATGTTTGCTAGAACAAGTCTCCTAGATAGAGAACCACGGAACTGCTCTAGAAATGGGTGAAGTCGAAACAAGGTCCCTGTACTACCACAGAACTTGGGCCATCATGGCCCCAGAGCCAAGAGTAGGTGCTGCATAGCTGTCAAACTCCATGACTTCCAGGAAAAAGGAAGGATGATGCAGCAATGATGCTGTACTACAAGCTTGTTGTTTCTGCATGCATGGTGAACACCAAGCACGATGACCATGCCAAGAGGAGTCCAGCTGTCTTCTGCTGGCTTCTCTGAGACCTTCACCAAGATCTCTTCCAAATGGAGTATATTTTTGCACTCCACTTTGTATGCATGGGAGGAGAAAGCAACCTAGAGAATGTGCAACTCCGTGCTCAGGCAAAAGCTTAGGCACAGTCTCAACAAGGCAAAACTTTGCTGAGATTTCTTCCCACTCTGCTTCCTCCTGTGGTTTCTCCTGGAGGAGGGGGCAGCCAGGCCCATTATTTATTTAACACGAGATTGTTCAAAAAGAGGATTGAGCTGGCTGTATAAAGAAAAGTAGGTTTCATTACCTATAGCGCTTCACATTTCAGAGAAGCTTGTATTGTTACGCAGTTTGAATTGTTTGACAATATAATTATTATGATTAGTCCATAACGTACACTAACAGGTCTGGTGGTGAAAGGCTGTATATTAATGCACAGTAACTATGTTTCTCTGGAGGGGGTTAAACAAAACTGTAACTAGGGTCAAAGCAACGCCTTTGCCTCCATCTGCTAGAAACCAGACCTACTTGCTCAAATTTTAATTACAAATTAATCAAACAAAAATATGGTACATTTTGCACTGGAGAGGTAAATGGTAATTTTGCAGCTAACCAAGAAATATCTAACATGGGAATGCTCTAATGCTAAAGGTTTCTATAGTTTGCCTTTGAAAATACACCTGATAAGATCCTTGAATTGTAACTGAACACTAAAATCAGGAAAGAATGGTGTAGCGTGATGATCTAATTTTTACACCTTCTCTCTTTCTGAAGGTTCAGATAACTTCCTAGCAAGGGCTGTTAAGCCCATATTTTTTCTTAGTAAAGGCTGACAAGTTTCTGGAGCTGTTCTATAGCTGCACTAGTTTCTGGGAAGGAGAGATAAGCCCTTTCCTATTTGCCAAGCAATGATGGCAAACAAAGCTGTATGTTGCAGGAAGCAAAAGGCTTTTTAAAAAATGTGGTTTATTTGTTTGGCTCAAGGTAGTTGCCCGCTAGACCAAACAAGCAGATACATTTTGGTCACTGTTCTCTATAATTCGTGTTCCAGTGCAAAGTACAGGCATTAAAATACAGGTACAGAAGTGGTTTCAGGATGACTAATCTGTTTCTTTCATAGGAAAAGATTTGTGTGCTAATAATGCTGCAGATACTGCACACTAGTAAGAGCCTTGAAGGTATTGCTCATATCTAGTCCCCTGCCAGGGGAGAAACTCTCAAAATGGTTATCTCTTGGGAGGTGCATCAAGGGGTAGTGGTGACTGCAATGCATCCTCCCTTCTTCTGGGTTGTCAAAGGCACATGAAACATGATGATTCCTGAAAAGAAGCAGTACCCTTCAACAAGCTAGTGAAACTCACCCAGAAATGGGCAGGAGGCAGAAAAGGGAGATGGTGGCTAGAGTATGTGAGTCCAAGAGATGGCCTGTCCTGAAGACTCTTGAAGAATCTCTGTCAAAATACTAGTGAAACTTTAAGTTTAGGCCAATACTAGTCTTCGTGCCTCCTAATCTATCCAACATCCTGCTAAACATACCTCTTGCTTCCCTTCATTCAGCAGGTTGCATGCACACAACCTGGTGGTTCTGCTCCAGCAGAGCTGGAACGCGTGTTTCTTTGGATGGTGCCAAATGTCTTTAGGGAGCTATGATGTCGCTTTGCCACTGAAGTCCTTGCGTGTGCCTTCACTGCTCACCAAGCTTTGCTGTAAGTGCACCTTAGCACTGCAATGACCTGAGGGAAAATGTATGCACTAATGATGGTTGCCCCTCACTCAGTTATCTTGAAAGAATCTTCTCTCCTAATTGACTCTCCTGTGAGTGAGGGCAACCCCAATAGGCAAATTTGACAAACGTGTTTCCTCAAATCACAGTTTTGCTGGTGCCAAGACAGTTTGAAGAGATGTATTACTTCTGCTGGGGCTGTCACCACCTTCTTTTTGCTGGAATATGAGAACTCAGCTGCTTCTTGGTCTGTCCCAGTCCCACTTTCCCAGTCCAGCTGTTAACCTCTTGATGATGGAAGAATTGCTGCCAAGAACCCATGACAGAAGAAAGGATAGAGGCACAGGACTGATGCGTTAATTTTGGGGGGAAGTGATTGGTGGAGAGAAGAAACTAAAAACAGCTAGGCCAGGCCAGCCTCCACTGTCTTTGCTGAGGAGGGCAAATCAAGCCGGAATTGAACCAAAGATGCATAAGGAAAGGAAGGAAATCAGACTTTGCTCGTGCAAACCTGCCCTTGTTCTTGCATTCCCTGTGTGACTATGGGGAAAGTCTATTGTGTTTCTGCCTGTTTCCAAGGGAGGTAATATTTGAGAATAAATATTTGAGATGAGCCAAAGCTTTGGGCTCCACAAAGACTCAGTAGGAGTGTTAGCTCCTCAGCCACCACCTGAGTCCTCACTTTCTTCAAGTAGAGTACACACAGAGCCTGTCCTGGAGATAGGCCAAGTCTTTTCATGGCATGCTTCCCCATGGAAAAAAAAATCAGGCTCTTGTTTCTATTTGTTGTGGCATGTTAGCAAAAGGCTTGCCTTCTGTCCTGAGTGATTTAGTGGATTTGGTGACTGATTTGCCACTTTTGTAACATGGCCTTCCTGAAAGAAGTCATGTACAGTGATCTGTCTCTCCACGGTCTGTCAATCATCCTGGATGTACGGCTTTTAACAGTTGCCTTGAGGCCTTATCTTGTTAAGCTCTGTTTAAACACATAGGAGGTATTGTCCCTGTCACGACTAACCTGACATATGTAATGTGCTAATGTGTAGACAAAGCCTGAGCCAACTACCAAGGATACATAACTCTTCTCTTTGGATTTCTTTGTGTTTTAATTTTCCCCAAACTGTTCTTTTCCCTGTCTGCTCCTCTCTATATTAGGCTCAGAGAGTATCTGCTGCCTTATGAGTTACTCATAAATACATACAGTGTAATAAGTGTGTGTATGTTATAGGGGTCACTGAGGACAATTGAGTGTTACTAAAGTTGGAAAAAGAATGGGCAGCATCAAAAGGCTTCCTCTGTCCTGCACACCCATCCCTCGCTCCTATGGGCAAAAAACCTTGTGGTTTGAGAGTGTGAGATCATGGCAAATTTTTCTTGTTCTTATTTCATTCTTTATTGGAACTCCTCCAGGGGAGGGGATGTTTTTGTTTTTGTTTTTTTTTTTTTTTCAAACTGTGGGTGACAACTGCTCAACAGAAGACACAAGGAAGAGGGAAGGTTACATTAGCACTGAGAGTCCTGCAACTGAGGTTTTGTCCCCCAGGAGCTTGCAGGAGCATTTCTCCCTTTGTGGGGGACAGGGCTTTTTCTCACTAGTCCTTAGAATTCTACTTTTGGTGAAGGCAGGTGAGAAGTGTGTACAATTCACTTAATTACTACCTTACCCTCCTCTGAAGTGTGGAGCAAGCTTTATTTGTAATGAGTTTGCCCCATAACAACAGAAAAAAAGAAAGAAGAAAAAAAGAGAGATCTTAACAAATGACATAAAGGTTCTTAAATATAGGGAACTGACCTAACTGTGTGGTAGTACAAACCTATCTCTAATAGATACGCCTATTAAGTTTTTGCACTAATGGATTAACTGTTTACATTTACTAAAGATAGGGTTTGATCCAGAGTGTCTTTGCACTGATACAATGGAGAGGATAAATCTAGTTATCAATACATAAAAAGAAAAAGAAAAGGATGGATTATTCCTTTACTAGACTCTATGTTTACTTCCTGACTTTTTTCAGCCACAGTGCTATGGTGATTGAGCAGGAAAAGATTTTTGAAACACAACAAAATTATGGGGAGTTTAGTTTTGTGCCTTACAAGACAAAGTGGAGAGTCCTATTGCACTCCCTTGTTTTGGTCAAAGACAGCATCCACAATTTTTTCCTGCCTGCTAGTCAAGTCAGCAGTGTGAAGAGCAGTTATATGCCAGGTTAGGCACCTAGTGCTCTGAATTATAAGAAAGTCAGATATAATCTGGTAAAAAGATTGTGCCATGTGTCCTCTCCTCTCTCCAAAAAGAAAATCATGGTGGTTTGGGGGCACAAACGTGATCAGGATATTTCAATCTGTGACTCTTCCTCTCATTCCTGCTTACTGCTTATCGCATTTACATATCCTCTCTTAGACTGTGGGACAGAATTACCTACCAGTTAGTCTGGGTACTGATTAGGCGCTACACAGGTTCTTGCAGGGATTTGGGTTCTTGCATTCCATGCTGTTAGTAACTTTCAAAACCTACTCTTAAAATATTGTTAGAATAATAAAGAATTTTGTGTTTTCGTAAGAGATTTTTGATTTCACTTTAAAGTGATTTGAAGTGATCACTGGAGGCACTTAAAGCTCTATGGGCTGGATTTAAGCAGGGCTTAATTTGCATAGTAGACAACATTTTTCCAGGCTTTCTGTGGTGGAACATAAATTCTCTTGGACTGTGAACTTTTACATGCAAAGGATAAAATTCTCTAATGTGCTCCTGGGAGGAATTTATTTATTGCTTCTTCCCATGAAAGCCATGAGATTTTGAACCTATTCTAGGAAGATGATGTTGAAAATCCTTTCATGGATTTCAATCCTTTCATGGTTCAATCAGCATATTAGAAGACGAAGTATGTCACAGTTGACTATAAAAGCTGGAAACTGGACAGCTAGTTCCTAAACCCTGCTTTTCTAATGAAATGCACTGTTGCTTGATATTTTTTCCTGTGCTGTGAGAGGACCCATCTGCTTCTTCAGAAGCTGAAGGGAGGATAAAGCCCAGGGAAAAAGTGAATTGAAATGAGCTAATTCCACTGGGGCACTCTCCACCCCTGCATTTGCAATCTGTGCTCCAGCCAGTGACAAAACATAGACAGATTCCACACAGGCAGTCACCTCATTCTCCCCACTGATAAGGCAGAAGAGATGGTGGCAAACACTCTTTCAGGGCTATAGCTCCAGATAGATAACTCTTCCTGAGTTAGGGCATATGGTTCCTTGCTGAGTTGTATATGTAGACAACACTTCTCACTGACAGGAAAGCCCATCACACTGCAGTCACAGACTGCACCCTCAGAAAGTCATGGGATGCCTGGCAATGAGTCTAGACATTTTGCACGAGTAGATGGCATTCTGGAGCTGTGTGAAGAGCTTGTTTTGGCCCACATGGATCCAATGGACTTGGGTGGAAAGGGCAAGAAATAGAAGATGCCTGACCAGGTTGTTACAGGTCCCCAGCTCATCAGTTTGGAATTGGTGAATCACCCACCAAACCCACAGTTATGGATGCTTGATGCAGGCAGCTATTTCTTTGGTTCATTTGCAGGTGGAAAAAGAAGGGCAGTGTTCCCAAAATAATTGCAGGCTTTCAGTGAGCTGCAATAGGGCCACTGAGGGCACACAAGAGTCCATTATGCCAAGCAGGAAAGGACCTTACTCAGATGCTGAATAGGTTTTGGCAGAGGGTTGAGAGAAATCTATGGACATGTACTCATCAGCAGCTTCCCAGCACAAGACAAAATGCCTGAGACACAGCTTCTTTGTATGCTGGTACTTCTTTGGCATGTGATGATCAGCCTGAATTGCAGACATCCAGCTGAAGGTTTCATGATGCCTCAAGCAGATGTACGGTGCTGGCAGAATGTCATTTGGTGATCCCGCCTAGCCTATGAGAGGAAAAGAGGAAAGCGTTTGCACTTCTGCTTCTCTAAACCAGTGCCAATAGACTGTGAATGCACCTTGACTAGATCCAAGAGAAGTGGGGAAACAAGGTTGTTCCCACAAAACTGGGCTATGAGGAGAAAGTACTTCAGCTTAAGTGTGACTTTTGTGCTTTAATTTAGGAGGCACGTGAGAAGTTAGGTGAGGGCCAGAGTTTCTTACTACTGAATATATTCATCTTAATCCCAGTTGCTAGAATTAAATATGAGACAATAAAAAAGAATTTCTCTAAGAAACTCTCTCTCTCACAGAGGCGCCTGTTGATGCATAGCCCAGCTGCCAGAAAAATAAAACGCAGGCAAATGGACAAAAGCAATGCAATACCTAAGTCACTTGAAACCTGGGGCAGATGAGTGTCAAGGCCCATGGGGAAGGATTGCAGACTGTCAGCACACTAGTTGCCCTTCTCTCCTGCTGGTAAAGGAAGCTGGGTGTCCTGGGAACCTCTTCTCCTGGGACAAGGCAACACAACTTTCAGCATGAGTTTGCAGCTGGCTGCTATAGCAAGGCAGAAAGCTGGTGGTCTGCACAAGACTGGGCTGGAATCCTCATAAGATATCTCAAATGACATGTCATTTGCTGCCAGAGAGGAGAGGCAAAGGCTGCAGGAGCCTATTACTGGCTTCTGAACTTCCATCTCCCAGTCCTCCTCACCTCCAGATCTGTGCTGCTGTGGCCTGATTCCCAGCTTCAGTTTGAGCTTTGCCCAATCTACTCTGCATGTTGTCTTGGCTCCTTTTCCTCCCACTGCAAATATTTAGTAAATGGCATGTTAGCAACTCCTGGTAATAAGTTAATTCTACTTTCAGTTTAGTGGTTGTGGAAATCAGTAAGACATTATATAATTTGGATTTTGGAGAGAAACCAGGTGGCACAGTGCTCTGTCAGAGGAAGGCAAAACCTGACACTTTTATCTCAGCGCTTTACAGAGCACTTTTTCTTTGCCTCCTCTACCCTTGTGACTCCACATATCAATAATATATGTGTTTATTATATATTTTTTAATGTGCAGTGTTATTTGTAATACTGCATTGCAGCTTGTGTCCTGTGCGAGCTCCCAAAAGGGGTCAGAAGGAAAGGGGCAAATTGCAGAATGGAGACATAGCCTCCTTCACCTGAAATTTGTGCTACCCAGACAGCAAAACCATTCTTCCTTTTTCATTGTACTACATTCTCAGCACTAGTGTACAGATGGGATGTAGGCAAACCCACATAGCAAGTGACCCCATATGCGATGCTGAGACATACCGTTAGCTGCTAATAAGTGTGCCTAATATGGGTTGAAGCTGATGGGACAACTAGCCAGATTCTAGGCATGCTATGTAAAATAAGTGATTAAGCCTTTTATGGATTAAATGAGCTAACACAATGGAGGCCACCTGCCAAAGCATTGGCCACATGAAATGCCAGTGCAAAAATTATCTCAGAGGAAAGAAGAGAGGCTTTCCCAGAAATCTGAATACAAATACAGGACTGAGACATCGACTGCTTTCAGAAGTAGAAAGCAGTGAGACACATGGCCTCAAAAGAATCTTCAAGATAGAAAGTGAACTCTAGTTTTGGGCAGAAAACTGGATGGCAGGGATGGACTGAAACAGCGTGGAATAAAAGTCTTTTTCTTTCCTTTTCCCTGTTCTGTTGCAGAAACGGGTCTTTAAGCACATTGTAAATAAACTGGAATGTACCAAAGAAATACCTAGCATATATCTTGATTTTATAATTCTAAATGAAAGACATTGTGTTTCTCTGTGCTTTCAACTCATTGCTTGAATCATCCATGTGATTTCTTAGGGAGATCCAGAATCTCAGGAGGAAGACCCATTGAGTTATGATGTAACGAGTCAAAAGAAACTTTTATGTCAGGTGGTAGAAGTAATTGCAAAACTCAAATATTGACTAATTGAAACTGAAGTTGCCAGAAACAATTTAAATATCAGCCTGAAGCATCCCAAAAAAGTCATGCAGGGTGACCTTGCATAGAAAAGCTCTGATTCAAAGACTTTTTGGTTATAAGAAGTAAGAGTAGATTGCTTTTTGAGCTTCAGATGCCAACGTGGACTGGCATTGGGTAGGGACATCACAGATTTTATTTTTTTTTTTAGGAAATTTATGCCAGGCAAACTTTGGTGAGTCTGGAGTTTGCTAGCAGCAATGATTTTCAGCAGGATTTACAGAACTGACAAATCAGTCTCAGAAAGAAATCAAGATGATATAGGATAAACAATTAGGAAGTGACCAACTTAGACAATGTGGATGAAATGAGGCATTGTCATATGCTCCTACCTTTTTTATCTTTTAATCCATGGAGAGGAGGAGGAGGAAGGTCAGATGATGCTTGTTTAAGAGATACAAAGTAACATTTCCTCTGAAGGTAAAATCCAAAACTCATTTCTCTAAAACAATAAGACTCATTTGTCCCACATGAATAGCTGGGAACCACAATGGTCCTGCTCTACTGATGCTGGAGAATTTACCCAAGGAGGAATTAGCTAAAACTAACACAGCCCCCCTCACAGGCAGGCCCCCTTCCTTCCAAATGGAAGCAGCTATCCATCAGAGTGGGCTAAACACAGCTTTATACAGAATTAATAAAAACACATGACACCTACAAATATCAACAAGAAATTTTAGAATGAATTAACGAAGGACACAACTGTCCACTTTGACATCAGACTTGCAGAATTAGATCAAGACAAGGATGCCAAGGATCCTCTCATAAATTTGGAGAGTTAGGGTTTTTTCTGCTGCAGTAGCATACTGGAAAGGAAAACACTTCCTGAGAGGAAGCTGGGAGCTGGTGTTCATCTACCTTGTAAGTACAGCTTGCTGTCTAATAAGTGTAATGGAAAGGGGGAGGAGACATTAATCCTGGTTCATCAACTTTATGAATGACTGGAAAAAAAAAATGGTTTTCTCTTTGAAACAAGAAAATGAAATTTTCAGCAACATAAGCTTTATTGGTAACTCCCCCTCCCAACTCTTGCAGCAATTTTAAGGGAACTATGAGAGAGCACAGGAAAAGTTTGTCCAGACAGCATTCAGGCTGCTATTGCAAGAGAATTAGCTGAAGCTTTATTTCCAGTTGGTAGCATAATATCACCCAAACTCTGCACTCAGCCTCATCCACAGGCTAATTTGTTGCAACTGTCACCACCTATGAGGAACATTTGTGCTTTTTTTGTTGGGTTGGTTACCACTGATACCCCACTCTCAGAGAATAAACTTTCCCAACCACCATCAGCAGTATCTTTGGTGCTGGCTTTTGAAAATACTTTCCAAAATGACCTTAGGCAGTTTGAAAAACCTTGAATATAAGTTAAAAGTATGCTTCTGGGGTTAGTTAACAGAATACACAATGTTATAAACTGTGTTCAAGTTAAGGCAATACAGAATCTGTAGCTCTTCGCAGATACCTTTGAGAGAAGTGTTTTGTCCTGAGCACCATTCACATAGCAATTGTGTGTGTATTCATCCAGCTGCTAGAAACTAAACCAGAAAATAGTGACAGAAGATGCCAATGAGTTAATAGTCAGGGACACAGCTCCTGGACAAGCGTGACCACAAGTAAATCTTGGAGTTGTTGTTTTCTTCTATACCTTCTGAGATGGTGATTTGCCCTGCACAGCAGAACAGATCTCGGCCTTTCTTTTTCACTTACTAGAGGATTTGCAGAAGAGGAAAAGAGGATTACAATTCCCCTCAGCAGAAAGTAATCCTTTTAAGTTAGGTATGTCACCATTCATTGAGAAGTGTGGGAAAGTGCGTGCTACTTAAAATGTTTGACAGGTCTCAGAGAAATGTGGTGGCAGGAAGATGGACGCAAAGCCCCAGTAGTGATTACAATGGACCTCAAATGTTGGGGGGAGCAGCAAAAACAGAGTTCAGGAACAAGGACTGATTATAATGTTTACCCATCTCAGTAAATTCACAGTATTAAAGTCCAGAATTATAATCTAGAGTGGTGTTTATTAATTTGAAACTAATGGCAAACAAATTTTGCATTTACAAGACCGCTTGAGAGAGTTGGTGGTCCTGTCTTGTAGTTTTACTGTCCGTCAGCATGTTAGTGAGGTGGTCTCCTTAATCTGATGGATCTGCTATACCTGATACCTATTCTGAACAGCTCATAATTTGCTTCACTACACATTTGTTCTGTTTGGAAAGTTATTGTCTGATTATAATGGTCATGCCAACAGAGACGAAACTTAATGAGTTTCATTGTATAGTTTAGGAGCCTGAAGGCCTGGAGACATTATCAGCAAGGCTATCATGGGATGATCAGCAAGGTCAGAAACTATTCTGAACCCAGCTGATGCAAAATAATTCAGGCTTAATATATAAGACTGAAGTTGAAGAGTACCCAGATACCAGCTGTACCCCATTTGGCAGCTGATGAGATCCTACTGGCAAGGCAATAACAAAAAAGCTGTTGGGAATCAGAAAAACAAACTTTGAAATAATATGGAAAGAGGTAAAGAAAATAGGCACGAATTCAGTGATGGAAAATCAACAATGAGAAGTATTTGAGGTACTGCTGCAGACAAATTAAACTAACAAGTTAAAAAACTCCCCTTCTAATAGAGCAACATGAAGAGCAATAGCTGAGACAAAGGGCTTGGAAAATGCTGGGGAGAACAATTGTGAAAGTACAAAATTAAGTGGAAAGTTAACAGAAAAAAAGAGAAAGCAACAAATTGCATAAAATAGCAGAAGATATTATCATGCAGTTCATAATGTATTTGTAACAGCTTAATAGCTGCACATCCCTATTGTAAAGGAATGCAATTTTATTCACTCTAATTTATCACAGGACAGTCAACACAGTCATTTCAAATCTGTTGTTCACCATCCAAGATAGCATCCTGACAGCTTTTAACAAATGAAGTGCTTCGTAACTAGAGCGCTGGGGACAAGTGAAAGAACCAAACTCAGGGACAGCAGTGGAATACATGAAACACATGCCTTTCAGGATCACAACACACAAGAGATGTCTACTCTTCCGTAGTTTACAAAGTTCGCATTTCAGTTTTGCTGATATTATACAAAATTCACACATTTTGTCTTCTACTGAATTCCCTCCTCCCCACCTCATCCCCAAAGTTTCTTATTTCTGCAGCCTGAGTGACAACCCCAGGTGCCTCTATAGAGGATATTGCAATGCAAACCAGCATTTAAATGGCCTCCTTTGGTTAAATGGTTCTTTGTTTGCATGTAGCTACTTTCCTCACACTCCCTTCTAACAAATACTCTCCATATGGATAGAATATAAAGGCTTGGAAGTACTTAAACAGGTCATTCACCACTTGTTACACAGAGAGGCTCTTCCACTTTTTAGGATGGCTGCTCAGAGAGGGGCAAAGACAAGCATTTCTCATCTGTCCTTCACTTTCCTACAAAACATTACCTTCCTCTGACTTTTATTTTTAAGTTTACAGTATAGTATTTAAAATACCTAGTCCGGCCTGGGAACTCATCACAGTAGGCAGAGCACACAACACATTTTTAAATTCTCCCATAAATTAAAACACACATGTAACACGTCATTTGATGGCACCCAGAAAGTCCTAAAATAGCCACAACAATCTCAATCTATTTTTAGCATAGCAATTCACAATCAGGTTTGAAGGTAAGCTATGGATGAACTCAGTTGGTTCATCTGATTTGCTTTTATCAGTGCAAAAAAACCTCCTACACACAGTTATCATGGGCTTATTTATAGAATCATAGAATAGTTTCAGCTGGAAGAGACCTTTAAGATCATAGAATGGTAGTGTTGGAAGGGACTCTTAGAGATCATCTAGTCCAACAACTTGAGGTCATTTCTTTGTGTTCTATTGCTTGTTATGAGGGAGAACAGACCAACCCCCACCTGGCTATGACTTCTTTTCAGGTAGTTGTAGAGAGTGATGAGGTCTCCCCTGAGCCTTCTTTTCTCCAGTCTAAACAGCCCCAGATCCCTCAGCCATTCCTCATATGAGATGTGCTCCAAATCCTTTACTAGCTTGGTAACCTGCCTCTGGATCCTCTCCACCACCTCAGTGTCCTTCTTGTAGAGAGGGACCCAAAACTGTACACTATTCAAGGTGTGCGCTCACCACACCTCCCTCCTCCTGCTGACAATGCTGTTCCTGATACAGGCCAGGATGCCATTGGCCTTCTTGGCCACCTGGGCATGCTTTTGGCTCATGTTCAGCCCCTGTCAACCAACACTCCCAGGTCCCTCTCTGCCTGGCAGCTTTCCAGACACTCCTCCCCAAGCCTGTAGCACTGCTGGGGGTTGTTGTGGCCCAAGTGCAGGAGCCAGCACTTGGCCTTATTGAAACTCATGGAATTAGCCTTGGCCCAGCTATCCAGTCTATCAAGATCTCTCTGTAAAGGTTCCCTACCCTCAAGCAGATAGATACTTCCACCCAGCTTGGTATAATCTGCAAACTTACTAAGGGTGCACTCTGTCTTCTCATCCAGATCATTAATAAAGATGTTAAACAGGAGTGGCCCCAGTACTGAGCCCTGGAGGTCACCACTCATGGCCAGCCACCAACTGGATTTAACTCCATCAACCACAATTCACTGGACCCAACCATTTAACTAGTTTTTCACCCAGGAAAGTGTGTGCCCATCCAAGCCAAGAACAGCCAATTTCCCTAAGAGAACTCTGTAGGAAGCTGTGTCAAATGCTTTACTAAAGTCAAGGCAGACAACATCCACAGCCTTTCCTTCATCCAACAAGCGGGTCACCCTGTCACAGAAGGAGATCAGGTTTGTTAAACATGACCTGCCCTTCATAAACCCATGCTGACTGGGCCTGATCACCTGGTTGTCCTGCATGTACTGCATAATAGAATTTAGGATGATCTGCTCCATCAGTCTCCCAGGCACTGAAGTCAAACTGACAGGCCTGTAATTTCCTGGATCATCCTTCCGTGTCCCTTCTTATCTATGGGTGTTACATTGGCTGACTTCCAATCAGATGGGACTGAAAGAAAGGAAAAAAATTGAACTAAAATGGCGTCAGAAACTGCAGGGTAAAACTAAGGACATTACTCCCTCCCCCCCACGCTATCAGGGTGACCTGGGTTGGGGCTTGTTTGGGTTTTGGTTCGTTTGGGCATGTCTGGACATGTTGGGGTTTGTATCGAATGGAACTGCGCAGGTGTGCTGGGATTTTCCACTCTCCTTCCCCACACTATTGATGTGCAGATGTGCTGGAATTTTCCGCCTCCTCCCCTCTCTATATAAACCCTCCCCGCCAGGCCTCGTGGTCGCCTCCTCTATCTCCTGCGTGAGGTATGAGACGGCCCGGAGCTCCGAAATAAAGCCACCTCGTGTTTTTGCAGCAAGCTGGTCTCTCGTCTTCCTTGAGGTGATCGCCGTCCGGTATTCAGAGAGAAAGTTCCGAATAAGGGAAGCTTTCATTTGGGGGCTCGTCCGGGATATCGACGAACACCTCAGGAAACGATGACCCCTTGGAGGTGAGCTTTTTGTGTGAATGTGCTTGTGAGTGTTTGTGAGTGTGTGGCGCCACATGAGTGATTGAAAAAGAATTTCTGTGCTGCTATAAAATCTTATGCTGTTTTAGGGATACACTACGAATGTTCTTGTGCATTTTTCTTGGGAATCTGGTTTGTACTGTGGGTGTCTTACTGAGCTATATCTTGGGGGTCTGTTTCGTGTATATTTTGGAAGGCTGGTCTGTGTCTCTTTAAATGTTTTAGTGAGTGTTGTTTATATTGTATACGACTGGGAGTTTGGATTGCAGGACTTATTCGTTTTTGTCATCGTTCCGAGCCGCGTGAGAATAGTTGCAAAAAAACCAACAAAAAAACCACGAAGTAATCTAGCCTGTTAGAATAAGATCTGTCTGAAGGAAGCAAAATACCCGACACTGGTCTGAGGACAGGGATCGTGGGTTCGAGTCCCACCCCTGGTTGTGGGTTTAAGTCCCACTCGTGGGTTAAAGTCCCACTTTTGGTTCACTGGTCTGAGGACAGGGATCGTGGGTTCGAGTCCCACCCCTGGTTGTGGGTTTAAGTCCCACTCGTGGGTTAAAGTCCCACTTTTGGTTTACTGGTCTGAGGACAGGGATTGTGGGTTCGAGTCCCACCCCTGGTTGTGGGTTTAAGTCCCACTCGTGGGTTAAAGTCCCACTTTTGGTTCACTTGGCGTGTTGGCGATTTGGGATCCCGTTGGTATTTTGGTGCAGCTGTCACTGAGGACCGTGAGGACTCAGTGACTGCGGGGATAGACGTGTCCAGAACCGCAGGCTGCGGCCCTGAGGGACGCCTCAAGGGTGGAAGGGAGTCAGGAGGGTCTAACTGCCCGGAATTCAGTGAACCGCTGGTCTTGTTTCTGTGGTCTTGTTTCTGTTAATGAGGTGTCGGTATCGGTATTTAACAGGCGATTGTGGTCTTTGTTGAATGGGAAGGAGAGGCCTCAGGCCATCTGAAGTAATGCTTCAGTCTTTGCTGTCTGAGTGTAAACAAAGTTGGTTGGAAACAGGCTCGGTGTTAGTGTTTTTCTTTGTTTTCGTACTAGGAAGTCTCGGTTTTTATTGGAGTAAAATGGGTCAAGCTGAATCTACTCCTTTATCTTTGATTCTGGATCATTGGGCGGACGTTACGGCTAGAGGATGGAATTTATCGTTAATTGTAAAAAAAAGGGAAAATGGCAAGTCTATTGTGAAAGCGAATGGCCCACCCTTAAAGTGGGCTGGCCTCGGACTGGTACTTTTGATATCACAACCATTCGAGCAGTCCAGGCTATTATCAAGGGAGGGCACCCGGACCAGGTACCTTACATCTCAGTATGGGAAGACTTGGTTCTCTACCCCCCTAACTGGGTTAGACCTTTTCTCCCCCCGCGGGGATTAATGGATTTACCCGCAGAAGTTAGTGCTTTGACATTAAATACTGGGGAAGGGGCTGACCGAGATAATGAGGAGAAAAGTGAGAAAAGTAAAAAAGAACCGTCCAAAATTTACCCTGAAATAGAAGGGCCTCCTGAATGGCCCACGGCGCCACCGCCGGAACCAATTCAGCCCCCTCTTTATCAACCCCCCCCTCCTCAAGTGCCTGCCGGGGGACCGCCCGCCGGCACCCGCAGCAGGAGACGGGCGTGGGCGGATGGGCCTGATTCGGCCGTCACTTTGCCTCTTCGAGTGGGTGGGCCACCCCCGGCAGACCAAAATGAGTTGCAGGTGTTGCAATATTGGCCTTTTTCTTCATCTGATCTATATAATTGGAAAACTAATCACCCTCCTTTTTCGGAGAATCCTACTGCTCTTACAGGTTTAGTCGAGTCTCTGATGTACTCCCATCAACCGACTTGGGACGACTGTCAGCAATTACTAAACACCCTCTTTACCACCGAAGAGAGAGAAAGAATTGTCTCGGAGGGGCGAAAAGCTGTTCGTGATCCTGCCGGGCAACCAACGCTGACGGCGGCAGAAGTCGATGAGGCTTTTCCTTTGACACGGCCGCAGTGGGACTATAATACAGCAGCAGGTAGGGAACGGCTGTCCATCTATCGCCGGGCTCTGGTGGCAGGACTTAGGGGGGCTGCAAGGAAACCTACTAATTTGGCTAAGGTAAGGGAAATTATGCAAGGTTCTAACGAACCTCCCTCTGTGTTCCTTGAGAGGCTTATGGAAGCCTATCGGATATACACTCCTTTTGATCCGACATCAGAAGGGCAGAGGGCGTCTGTTATTATGTCATTTATTGGGCAGTCTGCCCCAGACATAAAAAGAAAATTGCAGCATATAGAAGGGTTACAGGACTATACTCTTCGGGATGTGGTAAAAGAGGCTGAGAAAGTATATCATAAGAGAGAAACAGAGGAAGAGAAACAAGAAAGAGAAAAAAAGGAAAGGGAGGAAGCAGAAAGAAGAAGACAGAAGTGTCAGGATAGGAATTTAACTAGGATTTTAAGTACAGTAATACAAGAGGGAAAGCGACAAGGAGCAGAGAGATCCAGACAGGGAGGGAACCTGGGCGACAGTCAAAGGTAAGGGCCAAGGAGACCCGGAAGAGGATGGGCGCCCTTGGAAAATGATCAATGTGCTTTTTGCAAGGAGAAGGGACATTGGGCCCGAGAATGCCCTAAGAAGAAAGGGTTGAAAGTCATGATCTTGGAAGACGAAAATTAGGGGAGACGGGGCTCGGCCCCCCTCCCCAAGCCTAGGGTAACCCTAAGTGTGGGGGGAACTCCTGTTAACTTCTTGATCGATACAGGAGCTGAATATTCTGTACTCTGGTAATTGGGGCCAGCGGACAAAAAAATAAATGGGATTGCCCGAGGGGTTCTGACTCAGGCCTTTGGTCCATGGAAACGCCCAGTGGCCTATTTACCCATTATCAAAGCCTGCTGTTAACAGATCGTATCGTTCTCGCACCACCGGCTGTCCTGAATCCGGCCGCCCTGCTGCCTGAGGTAGGGAATCTTCCTGTCCACAGCTGTGAGAAAATACTGGCGGAAGAGACTGGTATTTGGGCAGATCTCCCGGACCAACCCTTGCCAGGGGTGCAGTCGTGGTTCACAGACGGGAGTAGCTACCTCGTGGAAGGTAAGCGAAGGACCGGAGCAGCAGTGGTAGATGGGAAGAGGGTCGTATGGGCCAGCGCCTTGCCTGAAGGGACCTCAGCACAGAAGGCTGAATTGACCAAATGGCCGATAAACATGCCAAGGAGGCGGCCCAAGGACCCATGATCGTACTGACCAAAATCAAAGAACTCACCTCGGTGGGAAGCTCAGAAACCAGAGAAAAGGTCATCCTGTCTGAAGAAGAGAGTGTGGCCTCCAGTTGACGCACTTGGGACCTGAGAAAATGCGGAGTCTCCAAGGTAATTGGGTCAGACAATGGACCTGCCTTTGTCGCCCAGGTAAGTCAGGGGCTGGCCAAACAATTGGGGATTGATTGGAGGCTTCATTGTGCTTACCGGCCCCAAAGTTCAGGACAGGTAGAAAGGATGAATAGAACTATAAAGGAGACTTTAACTAAGTTGGTTACAGAGACCGGCGGGGGTGATTGGACAGCCCTTCTCTCCCTTGCTCTTTTCTGCGCGCGAAATACCCCAGGACCCACGGGGTTGACCCCCTTTGAGATTATGTATGGGGCGCCCCGCCCATTAATGAGACTTTGGGGAGCTGGGCACGTCCTGATGATGATATTGTTATGTTTGTTGTATTAGTAGCTATGATTTATGTTGTCTACAAGTGTATTTTAGGAATCATTGCCAGAGAAAAGCACAGCATCAGCCGACTTATGGGAGAAGGTTACATAAGAAGAGAGCTGAAGTAGCCTGAAAACTTCTGTCAGAAAAGGCTTGACAAGAGACTGGGGTCTGCGTGGATGGCTCGCACTGATCAACCTGGTCTCCAGCCTTGTTTTGTTACAATAATTAGTAGATTAGTTGTTTTTGTTAGATGATAGGATTGGTAATAAGCCCAACTCAAGTACCCTGGAGCGTGAACATGAATTCTAAGATTAGAATTATTAACAAAAAGGAGTGGGGAATGAAATAAAGGAAAAAAATTGAACTAAAATGGCGTCAGAAACTGCAGGGTAAAACTAAGGACATTACTCCCTCCCCCCCACGCTATCAGGGTGACCTGGGTTGGGGCTTGTTTGGGTTTTGGTTCGTTTGGGCATGTCTGGACATGTTGGGGTTTGTATCGAATGGAACTGCGCAGGTGTGCTGGGATTTTCCACTCTCCTTCCCCACACTATTGATGTGCAGATGTGCTGGAATTTTCCGCCTCCTCCCCTCTCTATATAAACCCTCCCCGCCGGGCCTCGTGGTCGCCTCCTCTATCTCCTGGCGTGAGGTATGAGACGGCCCGGAGCTCCGAAATAAAGCCACCTCGTGTTTTTGCAGCAAGCTGGTCTCTCATCTTCCTTGAGGTGATCGCCGTCCGGTATTCAGAGAGAAAGTTCCGAATAAGGGAAGCTTTCAGGACCTCCCCAGTCAGCCAGGACTGATGAGAAATGATGGACAGTGGCTTGACAAGCACCCCTGCCAGTGCCCTCAGCCCTCTAGAATGTGACCCATCCAGTCCCATAGATTTGTGCACATCAATGTGGAGCAGCAGGTCACTGACCATCTCCTCCTGAATTGTAGGGGGAC
Source organism: Colius striatus (assembly GCF_028858725.1). Taxonomy (NCBI): domain Eukaryota; kingdom Metazoa; phylum Chordata; class Aves; order Coliiformes; family Coliidae; genus Colius; species Colius striatus. The sequence continues at coordinate 25,922,901 of NC_084763.1, forward strand.
ATTTTGCTCCTCACCCCTATGTCTTGGCTTGAGGGTCTGACTTTCCCCAGTGGAAATGCTCTTATTACTAAAGACTGAGGCAAAGAAGGCATTAAGCACCTCAGCCTTATCCTTCTGGGTCTAATAGGGGATGGAGGCTCTCCCTGGTCTTTCTTTTACTGTTAATGTATTTATAGAAACTTTTCTTATTACTCTTTACCTCTAAAGACAGATTGACTTCTATCTGGGCTTTTGACCTTCTAATTATTTCCCTACATAAGCTAACAATGTTCTTGTACTCATTGTGAATGGTCAGCCCCTTCTTCCAGAGGCAATGTCTTGGTTTAGACCCATCAGGGAACAAAAGACCACGATTAGCTTCAAGTACCAAAGACCTGAGAATTGCCAAAGGGCAGGGAGGGCTTAATTGCCACTTAAGGTCCAAGACAAAACAGACCAGGCTACTTGGCTTTTAATGCAATACCAACTAAAGCATAACCATAAAACCCCAAACATAACCAAAATAAAACAACACAGAATGGTATGATGATGAAGAGCACAAGCAGCCCTTTAACACACACACACACAGAGCCTGGGCCATGGCCGCCTCCTCACAGAGTCTCTTGCCCATCCAGGTGCACTCACACACAGCTGCTGGTGGCTCTCAGTCCTGCCACGGCCCTGCATGGGTTGCAGGGGTACAGCCTGTGTTCTCACCACGGGTTGCAGAGGGATCTCTGGTCTGGTGCTCCTCCTTCCTTCCTCCTTTTCTGACTGTGGGGTCTGCATGGTCGCCTCCATCTCATATCACTCTTACACCTCCTGCCAAGCACTTCAAATTCCCATCTTTAAATAGTGGTGGTGACAAAGCTCTACATCAGTGGCAGAGACGCTAGATTGGCCCAGCCATGCTGGAGGTGGGTCTGAATTCAAGAGCAGGGAGAGAGTCTGAGAACTCTTTACCAGGTCTTCACTGCAACCCCCTCCCCTTGTTAGCAAACAAAAGCGGCTCCTTGCTAAACCATGACAGACCATAAACTCGCTTTCTCCCCGATTTTAAACCAAACCTTCAAATTATTCTGGAAAGTAAATTTCATGCTGTCCTGGTCCAACTACCCAGACTAGAAGACTTCTGGAAGCTCATCCACATGCTGCTAGACAGAAATCTGGGTGTGGAACACGCCCCCAGACCTTATCCTGACATCCTCTGGTTCAGACATAGCCATTGAGCATTGTCCTATTTTCTCAAATCCCAGAGAGAGAGAATGGTAACAACACTAATTTATTTTAAGCCACTGCAAATGGTGGTAGGTTGCTCCTGATACCAAGAGGGCTCTTTACCTTTGAGCTACCTGCAGAGGCCATCCTGCAGATAGATGACAAGCAGCTGGCAACATCCCTGTCAGAGGAGGTGTGCACTTGCACTACTGCCAAGATGGAGGATGCTTCTCAAGCCCATCAAGGGAGAAGTGTTCAGACTCAAGCATGGGAAAGGGAAGGGAATTTGTAAAATGTGCCCTTGTTGTGAGTTAACTTAATAGAAATCATACTGGAAAATGCACCATCCCATTACCAGTGCTACAGCAAGGAAATACCATCTCAACAGGTTTCTGCAAGACCTGCTTCACATAGCATTGCGCAAGTGAAGATTCACAGTGTCAGTGGGACTGGGCTAGGCTGTGCATGGATCTCCACCTCACTCAGCCAGCCATCATTGGCAGCACATCTCTTCTCAAAGGGCTAATTTTCTTATTGAATTACCGAGTAATTGTAAGATAAAGTACCTAATCTAGTTCCACCCCCCTTGATTAATAAAGGAATATATATAGTGTTGTACATTTTAAATAAAAATTGAACCTTTTAATTGAGGAATGTAGGTGGTTCAGGGGAAAACAGAAAAATAGTTTCTATGTCTTTGTGCTCATTTTAATTTCCTGCTAGCTGAAGAGTGGACAAATAAAACAGGAAAATGGAGGAAAAATGCTTTAAAAATTGACATTTTTCAACAATACACTTCTCTAATTTGATTTACTTTCCACCTTTTGTGACATTTTGAAATCTGAACTCTTGATTGCTTTCACCTTTAGGTTTCACTTGCATAGTTAAGGACAGTTGATTCAGGAGGCTAGGGAATGCTCAAAGCATTTAAAACTTCATAGAATCATAGAATTGTTTAGCTTGGAAGAGACCTTTAAGATCATTGAGTTCAAATGTTACCCTAGCACCGTCACATGCACTGCTAAACCATGTCCCTAAGCACCACATCTACACATCTTCAGGGACGGAGGCTCAGCTGCATCCCTGGGCAGCCTGTTCCAATGCATGACAGCCTGTTTTGGTGAAGAAATTTTTTCCTAATGTCCAATCTAAACCTCCCCTGGCACCACTTGAGGCCTTTTCCTCTTGTCCTATTATTTGTTACTTGGGAGAATGACCTCCACCTCACTATGACCTCCTTTTGGGTAGCTGCAGAGACTAATAATGTCTCCTCTCAACTTCCTTTTCTGCAGACTAAACACACCCAGCTCTCTGAGCTGCTTGTTTTAAGACATGTTCTCCAGGCCCTTCACCAGCTTCATTGCCTGTCTCTGGACACACTGCAGCACCTCAACCTCCCTCTTGCAGTGAGGAGCCCAGAACTGGACACAGTATTCGAGATGGGGCCTCACCAGCACCAAGTACAGGGGTATGATCACTTCCTTGGTCCTGCTGGTCACACTATTCCTGATATAAGCCAGAATGCCATTGGCCTTCTTGGCCACCTGGGCCCACTGCTGGCTCATGTTCACATGGTGGCTGTCGATTAGCACCCCCAGGCAGCTTTCCAGGCACTCCTCTCCAAGCCTGTAGCATCGCCTGGGGTTGTTGTGGCCCAAGTGCAAGTCCCTGTACTGAACCTTCTGTTCCCTTTTTTTTAGAGTTTTTCAAAAGCCTTACCCTTCAACGCTGTATTATATAAACAAACGTTTTTAAATGATTTGCAGGACAGAAGCATGTTCCCCTAGGCAAGCCTGCTCCGCTCATGCCAACGCCTGCTGCCGGGCGAGAGGTCTGTAGGAACGAACCGAAGGTACTGTGTGCCAGTAGAGCAGCACCCCCTCCATCTTCCCGAGCCCGACGAACCAGCGCTCCGCACGAATCCGACACCCCCATCTCCCCCTCTCCAGTCAGGCCCCATCCCCATCCTGCCTTTCCCGCCGTTGCCGCCCGGCTCCACCCCCCGTCTGTCCGTCTGTCTGTCTGTCCCTCCCTCCTCCTCCTCCCTCCGCAGCGCAGGCAGCTCCTCGCGGCATGGTGCGGCGCGGCCGGCGGCGCCGGCGGCGGGGGGCGGCGGTAGCCTCAGCAGCCGCGGTAGGCCCGCGGGCGGCGACCCGGGGCAAGGTGAGGCGGGCCGCTGGCTGTGTGGCGCGGGCGGGAAGAGCTGGGCTGCGGGGGAAGAGGCCCTTTCCTCTTTCACGGGGCAGCGGCGGCCTTTGTCCGTTCCCGGCGGCGCGGGGGTCGGGAGAACGGAGGTCAGGGGTCTGGTACCGGCGCCGCCGACAGCGCCGAGCTGCTCTCCCGACCGTCGCGCCGCCTAATACAGACGATCACGGCCGCCCCCGGTCCTGCCGGCCGCTCTCCACGTGGCGCGGCGGCGGTGGAAACCTTTGGGGCGGCCCCGCGGAGTTCCGCACCGGCGCGGGGGAGCGCCGGCGGCGCAGCCTCCTGCAGCCCCTCGTAACGGCTGGAGGGGCTGCGCGCAGCTTGGCGGGGAGGAGCTTGTTAATTACTTGCGGTTAGCCTGGCGATGCCACTTTTGAAATAGCTACTTTGTATTTTTTATCTGTCTCTTTTTTCTTGTTGTTTTTGGAGTGCCGCTATGCCACAAACACATACTTGAGTTGCCAGTGTTCATCTGGGCATTGATATGGCAGGAGGCTTTAGGAAAGAGTGTAGGTGGGCTTTGATCGGCACAAGGACTGTGGTCTGGTCCAAGCCTGGCATTTCATTGTGTGGTTCAGGCTGCTTGTGTGGTTTAGGTCTTGAGAGGTGGTACGGTGAGTCCCCCAGGTGATGGTCAGGAAGGAGGAGGATGTCAGCGTCTGAGTCAGCTGTTTAGTGATGGAAAGTTTAGGGAGTGGGGTGGGTTTCTTTGGAATAGGAGAGTTTAGAAACACTGAAACGTTTGTTAGGCCCTCTGTATTCTCAAAGGCTTTGTAAACTTTCCACCTCTGCATGGTCTTGGACTCTTTGTTGGCAGAGTGGGAATGAGGGAACTGTAAAACAGTTTTGGAGAAACTTATTTAGTCTAGAGGAGACTGAGGGGAGATCTTATTAACAAATATCTAAATGGTGGGTGTCAGGAGGTTGGGGCATCCCTTTTTTCTGTTGTAGCTAGAAACAGGACAAGGGGTAATGGGATGAAGCTGGAACACAAAAAGTTCAACTTAAATATAAGAAAAAACTATTTCACTGTTCAGGTGAGGGAGCCCTGGCACAGGCTGCCCAGAGGGGTTGTGGAGTTTCCTTCCTTGGAGGTCTTCAAGATCCACCTGGACATGTTCCTATGCAACCTGATCTAGCTGAACCTGCTTCTGCAGGGGGGTTGGACTAGATGATCTCTAAAGGTCCCTTCCAACCCCTACCATTCTATGATTCTATGAAACCTGATTGACACGGTATGATAGAAGCAAATTGCACTTCTCATCTCTGGTGCTATAAGGAGCTGTTCTTACTGTCTGCTGGGCACCTTTTTACTGTTAAAATAGTGTACACCATGTTTCTTTTAAGGCTCATCTAAGGGGAGAAGGAGGCAGTCTATTCTCAGGGCTCTCCTGTTTCTTGTGGGAGCTTGGTTTTGGCTAAGCAAGGCCTGCTTGCTCTTGCTTCTCTTTGTGGCGTGCTGGTGAGCAGGGGGTTTAGTCCTAGCTGAGGCAGAAGGATGTGGAGGTGAAGATTTCCTTGTCTCTGGTCACTGGTGTCTGCTGACTGGTAAATTAACTTTTAAGTGAGTATGTGCACTCCACTGAAAACAACGGCCACAGAAGTCAGCAGTACAAAATTGTTTTGAATCTCAAGACCTGCAGTTCCCTTCCCCATCCCAGGGTCTAATTTTACAGGTTCTTGCACAGCAGTTTCAGTACGCTGAGATTGTTGAAGGAGTGCTGGCTCTCAAAGCTTTTTTTAATCCAGAAAGCTTGGGTGCCAGCGGTCCAGACATGAAGAGGGAATGTGTTGCATTCCTGTGTTTTGCTTGGAATGGCAGGGCTAGGAAAGTAATTAGGCACCACAAAAGGGATGCTCTTGAATTACACAGAATTACTTCAGAAATGGCTGTTAGTACTGTTTGGATCAGCAAGAGATTACAGAATCACAGAGTCTCAAGGGTTGGAAGTGACCTTGAAAGATCATCTAGTGCAACCCCTCTGCCAGAGCAGGACCTCGTAGAGTAGGTCACGTTTAGATATGACCAGAGATGGTAACAATTGACAGAGCATTTAGACTGTGCTCATATGCTGGCATGCTGGTAGTCACATTTTAATCGGTGTTTTTGAAAAGCAGGGCTTAGTTTCCAGGTAGGTGTTGCCTCTGGAAGGTAACATTTGAAATGACTCACCAGGTAACTATGAAGGTTGGACATTCTTTGTTTTAGGATAAAGTAGCTTGATGGGTTTTAGCTTATTTAATTATCAGTTAAAGTGATGTAGAAATTATACTGTTCTGAAAATAGATTAATTTGCTAAAATTTCATGGACTACTTAGGTTTAGCAATAGGTTGATCAGAGTGAAAATTACCACAACTTTCCACAGGGGCAGGGGGAACCGTCCTGAAGGTCTCAGCAGGTGTTGCTGCGACAGATTTACATGCTGAATCATAATCCATCCTCACCATCAGTGGAATCAAAGTATCCCTGAAAAGATCACAAAACAGTCTGACAACTGTGTATTTTATCATGTGTTCCTTCTTTTCTTTGAATGCTTATCTGCCTTTCACTCAGCGTCACTTGTGCCAGGAATCTACTTCGCCATCCAGAAGGCTTCAGGGTTTTGTGTTCTGATACTGTTATGATGTTGTGGAGCTCATCTGTGATCATCTTTGCCTTCCCAGATTTCACTGTTGCCCTTGAGTCATGGGCTGGTTGGATGGTCTTGACAGTCCTATTGACCATGTGTTTAGTTGTGTGATTCTTCTGCATTGTAATACATGACTTGGTCTCTCTTTGCCTTCTACGTCTTTCAAACATTTATGTGATGTTTAAAATTAAACTTTTACACAATGCTGTTTGCCTTTATGATTCCAGTGGCGAGACCAGGATCTTGACTCCTAAATAGTACTGGGGTTTTGGTTTGGCACCTATTAGCGTTCTGGCTGGAGCCCTCTGTTCTTGGAGTGCTGCCTGTAATTGTCAGCCTTGGAGTGCTTCCCTGTTTGGTTGTTGTTTTGGGGCTATGAGCCAAAGCCTGTAGCCCTTGGGTGGTGTGTCGTAAGCTTTCCTCTGTACTGAGTCTGGGACAAGTGAGTAGGTTTTCCAGCGCGTGTTGAAGGTGTGACTTTGCACAGGGTTGATTTGTGTATGTGTTTGAGATCAAACTGGGATTATCTCAGTTTGACTGAGTTTGAATGTTAGCAAAGTGATCTGTCCTCAGCTTCCAATTAGAGTGTCCATACATTCTGTAAAGTTGAATGAGGGGAACACAGCCCAGTTGTTTTGTTTCTTCTGTAGCAGGAACAAAAATAGTTACATATAGCTCTACTTTCTTACACAGTATGTTCTCCTGATGCATCCTTGTTTGTTAGAGAAGAAAACACTTGTAACAATTGGTAAAGAAAGTGATACCTACAAATACCTCTTAAAAAATTAGTATGATCAACAGTGGCTTAGAAAGAAACAACTATGATGTGGCAGGTGTGTGTGAAGAGAAGCATTCGCTCCTTTCAGCCTCCTAGGGTATTGCCTTGCAAAAGGGCAAGTTGTATCTGCTTTGGCTTTGATATCAGGAAAGTTAATTTTTCACTTGAGAGATGAGAGTTCTTCCTGGTGGTGTAGAAAGGAGGTGATTGTTCCTAGGGAGAAACAACCCTGGGCACCAATACAGGCTGGGGCTGACCTGCAGAGAGGTACCTGGGAGTTCTGGTGGACAGCAAATTAAACATGAGTCAACAATGTGCCCTCATGGCCAAGAAGGACAATGGCATCCTGGGGTACATTAGTAAGTGTGGCCAGCAGGTTGAGATTCTCCTCACCCTCTATTCTGGCCTGGTAAGGCTTTATCTGGAGTACCGTGTCCAATTCTAAGCTCCCCAGTTCAAGACAGAGAGAGAACTCTCTGCTGGAGAGAGTCCAGTGGAGGGCTACCAAGATGAGGAGGTGATTGGAACATATCTTCTGTGAAGAAAGGCTGTGAGACCTGGAGCTGTTCAACCTGGAGAAGACTGAGGAGGGGACCTTGTCAACACTTAGAGATTCCTAAAGGGCAAGTGTCAAGGTAATGGGGTGAGTCTTTTTTTTTCTGTAGTGACCACTGACAGGACACGAGGTAACAGGCACGAGCTGGAACACAGGAAGTTCCACCTGAACACAAGAAGAAATTTCTTTCCTGTGGTGGAGAGGGAGCTCTGGCACAGGCTGCTCAGAGAGGCTGTGGAATCTCCTAGAAGTTTCCAAACACACTTGGATGTGTTCCTGTGCAGCGTGATAGAGGTGGACTTGCTTTAGCAGGGAGTTTAACTAGATGATCTCTGGAGGTCCCTTCCAACCCCTACCATTCTGTGATTCTGTGAAAGTAAACGAGCTCAACCCAGGCTTTTCTTTTTCTACTTATCTAACATGACAGGTGGAATTCATGGGGATGGCACTTAAAAAAAATGTTTTGACTGCTGGGGACCTCAGGTACCATAGTTTGCTCATTGCTTATGTGGTGAGTCTGGGAACATCGCCAAAATAGGTCTGACGTCCCTCCAAGCTTCGTTTTCCATTTCCGTCACCCTTGGCCCTTAGTGACAGATCTGCCAGCCCCCACGGGCACACACAACTGCCTGCTCCCAGTTTTGCAGGAGCAACAGCTCTCCTCCATGCAGCCTAGCAAATCCAGGTACACTCCTGGCAGCATTTTGTCAAATTTAGAGAAAAGGAAACAGAGGTGGGGATGTCTTGAATTTTTCTTGGAAAAACATAGTTAGGATTGGTTATTTTGGCAAGTGTTGGTCTGTGTGCTCTTAGTAGCAGGGAATGGTTTCTGCTGCTTTTCAAAAGTACCTTGTGGGTGTTTTAAACAAGTATTTTATGTGTCCAAATAACTGAGTTCAATAGGTATAACATTTCCTATTAGAAATAAGACTTTTTGACTTTTTCAGCAGCTGTGAATTATTTCCAGCTTTTATTAGATTTTTGTTACTCTGTTTTTGTAACTAGTATCTTTAAAAGACAGTATTTCTCATATCTCTGAGGCATTTCAGCAGACTGTTGCATCTGAACTTGTGGTTTGTTCATGTTGAAATATTGAGCAAAGTTGAAATGTTTGTCACTTCTTTGCCTTCCTGCCTTTTTTAGGGGTTTAAGGCTAAAAAAGATCCTCCTTTGAAGTGCCTGCATCTTTCAAGCGTTCAGAATAGTTAATTGTTTTGACATTTGTGTTTAGGAAAATATGTATTTTCTTTCTTGGTATATGTATTTTCTTTCTTGGTATATGTATTTTCTTTCTTGGTATATGTATTTTCTTTCTTGGTATATGTTACTTTGTTGACAGAGTTAAAATACTAGGCTCTGGTACTGATTATAAATCAGTTTTTCAATGCATTTTATTTGAAAGTTAAATGTGGAAATGTCTGTGGCTTCCAGAACTGCACAATAAATAAAAAGCAAACCAACCCATCATGGCAGAGGTGTTTGGTGCAAGCTTGTCTTGGATGTCTGTCTTATCTGTCTGATGCCCATCACTTGAGTTGTGATTTCAAGTGTGGAAATATTGGTGGTGAGCAAGCTTAGTGATGAGGGTGCTCATTTTAAACACTTGTAGTGTGCCCACCTTGTATGTGTGGGGTGCTGTCTGTTTCAGTCCTTTCAGTTGAAATGGGGACTCATCAATGACTGAATGGGATTCTTGTAGGCTACAAGGGAGCGAGTCACAAACTAACAGTCTTTGAAGCTCTGCAGTAAGTTATTTAAATCGGTACCTTAATATTTGGGAATGCGTAAAGATTAGAAAAGGTCTACTGGGAAAGAATTTTTTTTCCTTTGTTCAGAATCAGTAATTACACCCCCATAACAGCTCCTCTGGTGCAGATGCAGAAGTAAGAGACGAAGAAGAGGAAATTAGTTAGGCATACAGTAATCACAGCAGTGGCTAAATCGACCCTACAATAGCACAAGAACTAATGCAGTGGCTCCTGGAAGCAGTGTATTCATAGCAACGAGGCTCACAGCTCCTTATATGCTTTTCCATTAAGATGCATAATGCTTCATTTTAAACACTACTCTGTACTGGGCGTATTCTGTCCCAGCAACAGAGGGGGATTCTGGCTGTTTGGTGCAAGAGGTTGGGGTGAAGGGATATCCAAAGGGATTCAGCTTGAGGCAGCATGGCTTCTGCAGCAGTGCATTGGGTCATGCCTGTGAGGGTCAGTTGTTCAAAGCCAAATTCTGCTCTTGCTCCAGCAGCCATCAATCAGTTTTTCATCAGCTTTATAAAAGTAGACCAAGAATAAAATTATGCCCGTTGCTGTAGCTTATTTCAGAGAGTGAGGCTTTGGTCAAGGTGCCGATTGCTCTTTTAACAGAAGTGGAATTTTGGCAGCAGCACTATTTTTGAAAAATAAGCCTCCTTTAGGTCATTTGCCTTGACACTATTAAAAAATAAAACGAAAATCCCCAAAACATTTTATGGGTCCCTGTATGAGCCACCTTGGCTGTCTGTGACAGCAGACAAGGGCAAGTTGCTCTCAGTTCTGGAGTTCATCTGAGGAATGTTCTTTTGAATGGTTAGGGCTGGAGACTTCCACCTTTCAATGAGGAACTGGCCTCTCTCACCAGGCAGCTGTTGATCTCAAGTTCCTAGGTGTTAATGAGAGGAGGGGTAAATCCACATACAGATTTAGCACACAGAACAGCAGAAAAGCTTGCTTCAGGCAAGAGTAGCACTTGTGATGTGTACTTGTGGTCCTCGGGATGTAGAAGACAAATGTCCATGTGCTGACGGGCGATGCAAATGTCCTTCTTGAGCATTTCTGTGAATGGCAGACCAGTTTTGCAGATGATACGGGGATGTGTTAAGACAATGTTCTGAAACTTGGTAAAATGCCTTCAGCCTCGGTTTTTGAGGCTGTATCTATGCATCCCATCCTTCTTCAGGATTAGCGTGCCGAATCCTGAAGCAGGCTAAGTGAGAGCTTTTTGAAGGCTTCCTTACTGGCCTGTTACATGAGGCCAGTTACACTGTTACTTATCCAAAGTGTTTGGTGAAATACATGTGGGGCAATAGATGGATGTGGTTGTGTGAGTCTCCTTATGTGCTGGGGCTGGACTTCTCAAGCTCTGAGGTTGTGACTCTGGTCTCCTCTGGAAGTGTTGCTGTCTGCCCTTGGCAGTGCTTCCTCCTGGCAGGCCGCATCCTGGGCAAATGAGTAACATTCTTGGTTAAAATGGGTTTATCGAATGCTGGGGGAAAAGCATCACTTCTGATGAAGGAGAATGAGTTGTATTGATTTATTTTTGGAGTTAGCCAAGCGTCTGCTAACATATGCAACAGTACTGTTACTGGGTTTAATGGTAAGGTTTCTTTACACTTTTTTACCAGAGTTATATTGATGTATTCCTTACCTTTGAGCCATTGCTGCTCTCTAAGAAGAGGGGCAATGGTGGGTTTCACTACAGATACAAGAACGTGCTCAGTTCACCATTTAAAGTTGAGGCACGCATATTTTTATGTTGGTAAATACTCTTCTGTAGAGTACCCTGCATATGGCATCCCCTCCCTAGCCCCAGATCTGTAGTCTGTATCTAGGGATTAGAACAGTCCCAGAGTTTAGTTAAATGAGGTACAATTTATGCATAGCATGTTTTGTGATACAGATTTGTACTTGCATAGGCGTATAAAAGTAAGTTGTACTGTTGCCAATTTGAGTTTTCCTATTAAGTTGGCATGTCTGACACATATCTTCTCTTGTTTTGAATCAGAAACAGATACCCAAGGATGTGGCTGACATTTTTAATGCCCCCAGTGACAATGAAGATTTTCTGGGGTTCCAAGATGATGCTTCCAGACAGAGGTTGTTGTCAAAGAACAGCTATGCTAATTTTGATTCTCTGGAGCCAGGAAAAAAGGTAGGAATGGCTTGCTGTTTCTCAGTTACACTCTTTGGGTGCAGCAGTACTCTGAGCCTGTGTCAAGGCTGTGCAAGCCATGGCTCACAGCAAACCCCAGAATCTGCAGTCTTTGTATTAAAAAGAAATGCAAGGAAACTTGCCATCCCTGTTAGGATTTAATGGTCACTTTTAAAAACCCTTTCATAATATGAAAAGTAAAATGGGTTTCAAAATAAGATGAGTTTAACTGAAGTAGTTAAGTGTAGCAAACAGGAAAGAGAGAATTATCTTCCTGGGCTGGTGTGCTCTGGATAGAGTGGAAATGCATGATAATAGAGGGACATTCTTGAGTTTGGAGATTTCAAGGTATTTCTTCCAGAAATCTCTCTCGGTGCTGTTCTGTGCTAATTTATGTCAGTGTTTTTTCTGCACTAAAATTGTGTTTTAGTGGTAGTGACCCACAGAAATCATCAGTTCCTGCTGCAGTTGCAAGATTTGCTGTTTTTCTGCTCTCTTAATGGTGAAGTAGCATGGATCAGCATAATGTTTTGATATTTTTTTATTCAGTGATTATGAAATCACTGGAGATGTCAGCTGAATTCACAAGAAAGGAAGAGAACTGGTGTGCTGTCTTGGCTACCAGAAAGTTTTGGGTTTAGTCTTTTAGAAGCTTATAATTATATAGGTAATAGACAGAGGCTAATGTGTTAGAAGATACTTTTGTCAGCTGTGCTTTTGAAAAGGTCCTTGTGCTCCATTAACTGAAAAGGGGTTATTTTTTGTTTGTTATTTTTTCTCCTAGCCCATTCAGGTCAGTACCTTGTTAAGAGGTACTGAAGACAAGGAAGATGACTAGTGTTAGCAAAGGAAACAGAACAAGACTTGTACCAGTGTGTACTATTTCTGAGCCTTTGTAGGCCAATGGCCTCAGGAGAGTGCAGAGTCTGGATGGGGGCAGAGCCACCCACAGTCTGCGCTATGGAGGAAGATGGTGGCTAAAACGTAGTGAAATATACTGGGCTGTAAATTGCTTTGCGTTCTTGTTGCTAGACAGATGTACTGGTAACTTTAAGATCCTCTAATTAAAAATGCTGTGGAAGAGCTAGATACTGTTAGTTTAATAGGTGTTAGTGGGAATCCAGGTGTGACTTGTTCCAGATTTACATCTGGCAATGCAGCCTTCCTTAGCATTCCTCTATTTCCCTTGGACTGAGGATTACTTTAAATCTCCATCAGTATTGAGGTTTTTGAAAACTCTGGATTTTTTTTATTCTGAGTTCCATCCATTTATGATGCCAAACACCACTGTCACTAAAAAAGACCCCAGGGACTTGTGCAGGAGACAAAAAGTGGTGTGAAGAGCATAATGATGAAAAGTTGAGAAAAATTCTTCAGTCGCTGGGAGAGGAGGCAAGGCATCTGCCCTACTGGGGTGGTGAAAGGGATGTTAGTGCTTCAGGTGTTGCCTTGGATGCTCCTGGGCAGATGCATGAACGGGTAGTGACCTCTGCACATCTGCTTCTCCTCAGGGCTTTTGCAATCCTACTCCCATGATCTCGGCACTCCTGCTGAGTTTCAGCCATGTCTTCTATCCCTAATGCCTATTTTACCGTGTGTAAACCATTCTTCATAGGTGTAACAGCATAGCTCTAGGTATGTTATTTTTAGTCACTTTAGCTAACAAACAGCTTATTTCCCCCCCTAACCTTCATTGTGGAATTTCATGAAAACACAGAATGCATAAAAACTTCAGTTTCCCTCCAAGAGATGCAATTTAACTTTAAAGTAACTTCCCTATTGTGTTTGTTCCTTTCTCAAGGAGCTGCACTGCAGCTATCAACAAAAGGATAAAGTAATTTTCTTCAGAGAAAACTCATTCCAATTACCCATAATAATTTGTAGGAGACGTTTAAGTGTAAAGCAACAGTATATGCAGTAGCTCCCCCCCTTCCATTCCCCTCTAAGCTTTTCCACTCATCTATTGTATCTGTTTTTCACCAGATACTATCTTAACATAATGAAGTGTGTGATTAAAGGGAAGGAAAGCAACTGAAAGGAAGAATAAAGATATTTAGCAAGTGTGTCATATGGAAGGTCATTTTTATATCTCACATGGGAGGAAGAAATAGCAGAGGAAAATTGGGGAAACAGACTTAAGTCAGTGTTGCTGACTTTGAAGAGGCAGGTGTGGTGTGAACATGGGTTATCTTCCTACCATGAACAAGTCTTTCAGGAGACTAACAGGGACAAGTTGGCAGATGGTCTTATACTAACTGTTTGGAAGTATGGAAATACATTTCTGGTTTAATTGGTATGTAATGTGCATATTGTGGAGAGTGTTTAATGAGATCTGAGTTTATTTTTCATGGACTTTTTAGTTCCTGGTCTGGAAGCAGAAATTTGGGATCTACCTACTCTAGAAAACATTTGAATGATAAACTGCACCATAAAAACAGAGAGAGTTGAGCAGTTGGGTAGTGGAGGAATGTTAGTCAGGCTGTTCAGAGCTCTGTGTTTTTGTGATGGTGTCTGTCACTTCAGTGATAGTGTAACAGTGTGAGAAGGAGCAGATTCCTATGTCTAGGAGGCTTGAGTACTGCTGCAGCAGGCCCAGAAGAGTGTGGTGTTTCTATTGCTAAGTGCAAAAAGGAGGGCTTTTTCTTGCTGTGGTTTGTATTTTCTTCTGTTCAAGACCAGTTTTTCTTACATGCAGAATAAAACATTAAAAAAGTGATAGTTTACAGATTTATGATTAGTTTATTTTTATTGGGTAGTAGTGAGGAGGAGGAAGAGGCATAGAATAAAGTTCACCCCACCAGAAGCATCTCAGTTAAAGCCCTGTGCTCAAAATGCTAAGTTGAAATGCTGAAACTCTGTCTTGTGCTTTTTACTTTTGACAGGCTTTGCCTGCAAAGTGCTTTCATGGTGTATGACATCCAGTTGATACCTACTTGAACCTCAGGGCTTGTTTATTGTGACTGTGTGGCTACTCTGTATCTGACTGTCCCTCACAGCTGCTGTCTGGTATTTTTTATAGGGAGTTCGATTTCAGTCCAGGTACCTCACTGAAGAACTGCAGAGGATTTTCACTGAAGATACCGACTCTGAAACGGAAGTGTTTGAGGGCTTCGCTTCAAGCGAGGTGGATGTGAACAAGAAAGGAGTTCTGGTAAAGGCAGTCACCTACATCTGAATGTATACATTGCCTTTTTTTCTGTCTTTTCAGGTTATAGTAGGATTTTTTCTGGTACACTGTGATGGTCTTTCTTCATGCTGCAGAAAAATACCTGTTATCTTAAAAGAGGACAAAAAAAGCTTTATTTAATGCAGTATCACGTATTAGAAAAGATAACTTCATTCCCTGCTTGTAGACTGACTGTACTAGGCAAGATTGTTCCCCTGAAGACAGCCATATCTGTGTCCCAGACAAAATTAATATATAGATTTTGTGTTGGTCTCTGCACACAGGAAGTCATGTACTGTGAACTATTAAAAAATTGGTTGATTTAGGTGAATTTATGACAATGCCTTCAAGTAGTGAGATTGCTACCTAGACTTAGTGATTTAAAAATGACCTTCCTTGTCTCACAGTCAGTAATGTAATATTGGATTCTTCCTGCCTCTAGGCGATTGAATCGGACTTGAGTGAGGAAGAAGAGGAGGCAAAGAAGAAAGTTTCCCCCAAGAGAAGAAGCTTTGGCCTTCGTGTTGCCTTTCAGTTTCCCGCCAGAAAGTCGTCTGAGAAAAAAGTGTCTGAACAGGCTTTTTCTAACTTACCTCTAAAGGACAGTGAATCCCTCCCACCTCATTCAAAAGAAATAAACTGCCAGCAGTGGGACAAACTAGAGGGCTCTGCTTCAGAGTCTGAAGAGGACATTAAAGAAACACAGGAGGAAAGTTCCAGTGCTCTGCTTAAGAGAGCCATAAATATTAAAGAAAATAAAGCCATGGTAAGACTTATGAGCAGTGCTTTGTTCTTTGACATTTTCATCTGAGTACTTAGCTTCAGAATGCTTGGTTTTTGAGGTCCTCACTGGTGCTGCACTGGGAGTTTGGGGCAAATCTCGTGGTGGATTGTATTTGAATTTTTCTACCTGGGAAAACCCTAGAGAGCCATCAGCACTCACACATTTACCCTAAAATAGCCCCAAGTAGGAGTAGCCTGCTCAAGTTTGAAATCAGAGTGGAACCTAGCATTTTGTGGATGTGAACAAAGTTAGATACCCAAATTGTAGTCTTATATTCAGAACATGTTGGAAAAGCAGATGGTCCCTTCAGCTGGTTTATGGTATCATTTGCACAGTAGTTTCTACTTTTCATTTATGTCTGACAGATCTCCAATTACTGATTGGAAAGCCAACTAAAAACTGCTAAGGATGATAAATGTTACTTTTCAGTTGTGTGGGAAGGGATGTTTACAGTTATGCTGTATAACCTACTGAAAAAGTGTGCATGTGTGCGTGAAGGTGCAGAAGAGAGACACTGATTGATCCCTAATGCTTTTTCCTCTGTTGTCCAATATGCCACCAGCTCTCTAATTATCACACTGCCATGCAAATACGAGTTGATGTTGGATCTTCAGTGGCTCCTTCAGTTTTACTGTATTTCAGGAGAAGCTGCAGCTTCTAAGCAGTATTAGGGCTCAAACACACACCTCTTAGGTGTGTGGTCCTGCAGCTCCCTTATAAAAACTTGCTTTAGTTTTGTACCTATGTTTCTAATCAGTCTTGCATCCTCACTGGCACTGTGTTCATCTTGCTACTCTTCCACCTCTCTCACCTTGTATTCTTCCTTCCTGTTTGACCATAGCAAAGTTCACTTGTATCCTAGTTGCAGTACTGTAATGACATTAAATAGCTCTTAATAAATACAATGCTGAAGGATTTACTGAGAAAGACCATATCCAGCTTTGACTGCTATGATTGGTGTAGCCATCTCGGGGCAGCTTGCTAGCGGCCAGGCTCATCCTGGGTATTGTTGCCTTTTTAGAAGATAGCCTGACCTGAATGATAGGACAAGAGGAAATGAGCTCAGGTTGTGCCAAGGGAGATTTAGATTGGACATTAGGAAGAACTTTTTTACTGAGAGGATTAAGCATTGGAACAGGCTGCCCAGGGAGACAGTGGAGTCACCATCCCTAGAGATATTTGAAAGACTCATAGCTGAGGTACAGAAGGACATGGTTGAGTTTAGTGATGGACCTGTCAGTATGAGGTTAATGGTTGGATCTGATCATCTTAAAGGTCTTTTCCAATGGAAATGATTCTATGATTCCAGAACAGATTTTTTTTTTTTTTTTTGACCTGTCCAAAAGCCACAGCTTCTGTTGACATGTACGTCCAGGACAGCCCCACAGTGCAAGACACTGTCCTGCCAGAGTGCTTCTGATCCCACATACGCCATGCTCAGAGAACTAGCAGTGAGGCAAAGTCGCTTTGCAGTGTGGGAAACGAGTGCATACCTATGTTTCTGGGGGTATCTGCCCAAAGCAACAGGTCTGCAGCCTTACTGGCTGTGGTTTGCAGCATTTGTGAAATCAGTGCTAGCTGTCTCGATTGGAAAAGGGATGTTCCTAATCTTTGCTACCAAGGATCACAGAAGCATGACAAGCAAGGTTTCCCTGCTACGATATCACTGCCTAAGGGGACACTGAGTTCCCTGGCAAAAAGTTCAGGTATATCAGCAGTCATTCAGTAAAATAGGCCATGGGGAACATATTACAATCTTCTAGGCTAAGGGCACCGTGTCTTCCTATTCTCCCTCCTGTCATGAGAATTGTGACCTTCTTGTTATTGGTCATAGACACTGCAACTGTTGTAATGCTCTTCTTCAGTGCTGCTTCAACAAGATTGGATGTGTAAATCTAGCCAGTTCTAACTCCCAGTAAGAATTAAGGGGAGCTATGCAGTTATTATTGCCTGCAGAGTTTTGCTCATGCAAATGTGCCCTGCTTAAATAAAGTGCCTTGAGAAAGGTTTCATGCACAGAATCTTCATGTGTTTAGATACAATTTGGAGTGTATGTGAAGAGTAGATGATAGGTGTTGCTTCTTTGCAAGTTTACAGTGAGTTTTCAATGTGATATCACTGTTGATTTCAGCTTGCCCAGCTTCTGGCAGAACTGAATTCCATACCTGACCTGTTCCCAGTGAAAACGCCCACCTCGACTCCTTCGGTAAGTCTCTGGCACAGGCTAGAGGTGAGAGTCCTTTTTGCTAGACTTAGCATTAACATGTTTCCTGATGAAACACTTTCACCCAGTCCTGGTTTTCTTTGGTTTTGGTCACTTGTATATGTTTGCTATTGGTCAGTAATTAAGTACCAGAGGTTATGTGAGGCAATGAAATTTTGCAAGGTGATCTATGAAGAAATATGGAAGCCAAAGTGAGATGGTTTTTTATCATTTTTGCCCCACAAGTACTGTTGAGATGCTAGACAAGTCTATATGTGGGAATAAGGAAGAGTAGTTGGTTTCCTTTGGGTTTAGATTCTGTTAATTTCCCTCTTGCAGGCTTTTCTTTTAAAATCCATGCTTCCCAGTAGAGTTATGCTGATTAAGTGAATTTCCATATGAACCTGCAGTGATACTGTAGTTAGTTATTCCAACTGACTTTTCTTGTCTGGAAGCAGAGAACTGCCAGCCCCTCTAGGTTTTTTCCATGCATATGACAAACTGAAAAGATTTGATGAAAAATTGAAGGGGCTATATCTTTGGGAAGCCCATGTAGAAATGCCAGTGTGGTGGTTGTCTGGTGAAAAGGTGATGCCAAATTATACAGTCTTTGAAAGGCTGGAACCTTGCTAGCTCTATTTAAATGCTATATAAACTTTAATGTCCTTTGAATACATACATAATCCTGTTACTTTTATTTAGTGTCTTTACTTGAGGAAGGGAGGGAGCATCAGGAGTATTCTAGTTACCTCATCAGCTTGGTTTTTGAATTCTGGCCTGTCTTCTTCTAATGTGCCTTACACTTCTTTTGAAGGCAATAACTAAAGTGAATGGTAGCAAGCAGACTTGCTTCCTACATCTTGTTTATACTGTCAGGTTCAGTAGCCTTGATTGTGGGTGGCTATGCAGGACTTATATTGCATGAATTATCATGCAGTAATTCACAGGTGTGGCAACATGAAGAGGGTAGCTTGTATCTCCTAGTAATTTTCAGGTCTTATGAATCTGGAAGTAGGAGAAGCATCTTATTAATGCCCTTTCAATTTACAAAATGTAAAAGAAAATAACCTAGAATTTGGATTATTCCTCGAAGGTGTATTCATACTGTGGGGAAATCTGGACATTTAGCTACGGAAGAACAGAGAGAGCTAGCTTCTACCTTAAGATGCCACATGTAAAATCTTGGTATAGTTCTGTGATGTTAATTGAAGCAGAATTTGACTGCAAAGATGTAGTGTTGTAAAAGGATAAAAAAGGTATAGCATGTAGGGAGAACGCTTAAGAACGCTAGAAATTGGTGAGGTTTGGCTTAACAAATAAGGAATGGGAGAAGAACAGATTAATTCATGGTAATAAGAGTGTGGTACAGTCATTCTCAGATTATTTCTGGTGGTTTAACACTACACATGTTACTGAAAGGAGAGTTACTGGAGCCTTCTCTTTCTAGAAACAGAAGAAAATCCCAAGGAGGACATTTTCTGAAGGCCAGATAACACGTCGCATGAACCCAACCAGAAACGCTCGTCCGCCGGAAAACTTTGCCTTGGAAAAATTTACTGTGTCGGCTGTCAAATTTGCGGAACACTTGCGTAGCTACAGACAACAAAACCTCTTGAAGAAGAGACTCAGTGTGGTATTTGCCAGACTTTTGAGACCTCCGGTAGCTAGGGATTAGGAAACGTTGTAATTGTTGGCCAGCAGTTAGAGCAGAGATCACATCCTACTGAAAGTTAATGAGAAACTTTGGTTGGAATTAGCTACAGAAGAAGTTATAGAGCTACTGGGCTCTATTTGTGACCAGTGTTGTCCAAACGTACCAGTGTGATTTACTTATGGTCTGTGATTCATTATGTGAAAATTCTAAGATCCTACAATGTAGAAGGCTTTCAAGTGGCAAGGCAGTGGGGCTGGTAGAGGTGACCAAGCAGATCTTCTCTGTTTTTAGACTCAGAAAAAAACTTCTGTAGAAATAGCAGGAGTTCTACAGCTGAACTGAGAATGAATGAAGAGAATCTGCACCAGCAAACTGCTGCTGTACTGGCTAGCCATCCAAAAGTGGCAGGTTTTATTCTTCCCTGTTTGTTTTTTATATAATCTGAGGTTTTTTACCTCCCTTAGTTTATGGTGGTCATTTGTCTTAGTTACATTTACTATATGGCCCTTATGAGGAAGGCTCCTAAGTTTGCATCTATGTAGGCTCGATCCCAGTTCTGCTTGTAGGATTTGAGTGCTGGGCATAGTTGAAGCATTATAGAGGGAACTTGGCTATTGAAAAAGTGAAGGAACACTGAATGAGAACCTGGGCTGGTAAATGACTTTTGGAGAAATGAGAGCTGACCCAGGGTGAAGGTCAAATTAGGTGCTGAAAGTGAAGCAGGAGGAAAGCTAAGGATTAAATAAGACTTGAACATGAATAAAGGTCAAAAAGAATGGTATTTGGAAGGAAAAATAGTATTCGTAGTGAGTGGAGGGCTTTTCCTAATAACAAACAGGATGTTAAGACAGGGCTGGGTATGGCAGGACTAACCTAAAACTTCAACAAAGGGTTTTGGCAGGACATTTGTGGTTGGAGAAAGCAATTAGAGAGTATGCTAGGAGATTTCAGGAGCAAAGCATGGGAAAGCAGATGGTCACAGTTCGTTATTTTGAGAGGAGATAAGTGAAGAGTTACGGTGGAGGTGTGCAGGGAATGTAACGAAAAGGAGGCAGCAGAAAAATGTGTCAGCGATTTGTGGAAATAGAGGAAACAATGATGGGAAGGAAGAACATATAAATGGAATAAATAATAAATGGAGAGGAGAAAAGGTTAAGGAGGAGAGGGAAAGAAAGAGGTGGTGATTTGGAAACTGTTTCATGCTCTTCCAGTGGTCCTGAGCCTGTAGTCTGTCTGGCCTAGACTGCATGTGCATTATAAATGAAAGAATTTGTCACCAAGTGTGGTGACAGAGTCTTCATGACATCAGACAAAAAGTGTTGAGATGAATTTGTTTAGCAGGGGGATTGTGGAGTGCGCAAGAGGAGGAGGTCATCAAGGTACTCATCTTACCGTCCAGTCGAGGATATCACTGATGAGGACTTGGACAACATTGCAATCACTGTTAAAGACAAGATCTATGATAAAGTTCTAGTAAGTGGCTACTGCGTTCTTTAGTATGTCCATGCTCTTGGAATTGAAGGTCTTTTAATGGTTCGCTGGTGTTTGCTTCCACTTTCCTGACGTTCTGGGGAGTGTAGCTCAGCATTAACTACACAAGCACAACTTTGAAAGCTTTGCCAGGCTTCCGTGGGCCTGCCTGTGCTGGTTGGTACCTCCCACCAACTTTTTGCCTCTGTGAAGAAGTGCTTTCTTGCCATAGAGCTATTAAGTGGAATTTGCTATAGGTATGACTCACCACTGGTAAGAGTTGACATCTCTTTTCTCTTTCGTTCTCACTATGTATGTTGTGGTGGTTGTACCATTAAATAATAGAGATCTCTGCTGCTCCTTGTACTCCCTGGAAAAGACATCTGTGTATGGGGTGGGTAGTTCCCCAAGCTCTTGATGGAACTCTTCTTTCCTTCACTGGGTTTGGCTATAATTGTCGTAAACATATCTAGATGATTGGCTTACTATAGATTTCATGCTCTGCTGTATTTGCAGAGTTGAGTCACAAGACATTTTTCTGAGTAGTTTTAGCTTTTTCATAGAAGAAGGGGAAAGGATCACAACTATGACATGATGTTCACGTGGTGTGAGGTTCCCAGTACAACTAAGGCTGGGCACTGTATGTGTGAAATTCCTAGCATTTCTCCAGATAACTATATGATTTACCATAATAATGGAACTTAGGGTTCTTACTAAGATTTTCATTGCTGCATTTGACTTTGATTTGAACTTTGTGCTTTGCTATCAGCAGATAGATTAGGAAAGTTCAGCAATGAGCATTTAAGATGTCTTTCATACATCTGTGTTTCTCCTCCTTTCCCACTTCAGGGTAGTACTTGCCACCAGTGTCGACAAAAGACAATTGACACAAAGACAATCTGTCGCAACCAGGGCTGTGGAGGAGTAAGGGGGCAGTTCTGTGGACCGTGCCTTCGAAATCGATATGGGGAAGACGTGAAATCAGCACTGCTTGATCCAGTAAGTGTAATGAACGTGATTTTGTTAGTAAGCTGTGCTGAATGTATGCTCATGAGAACGAGCAAAGGTTTTTCAAAGGTTTTTGCTATGAGGAGATACGTAATACTGTTAAGACTGACACTGATCGTCTTGGAACTCAAGTACAAGGTGCTGAGCCTGGGTTACAATTAATCCATCTTCATGCTTTGAAACTCCACTTGCTTACCACATAGTGGAGGGTGTGAGAGCTTTTAAGGAAAGAAATCTGTCTCCTTTCAGAAAAATGCCAACAGGTACCAGTTTTTTAAATGCTGCGAGTAATGTGGTGTGCAAAGCAGGTTCCTTGTTACAGAGTCTAATTTTAAAGTAAGAGAAAAAAGAGGAAGGATATCTAAAAGTCTTAGGGTTGGTTTCCTTTTCTCTATTATCCCTTTTCTCTATTATCCCCTTTTCTCTATTATCCCCTGAGGACAGACCACAGGCTGCTGCAAGAGAATGAGATGGAGGCACACAACGACCTCTCTGTGGAATAGCTCCTCTCTGCACTCAGCTTGTTCTGGGACCTTCTCTGCCCCACCTTTGCTTTAGAGATGGGCTTTGGGGCTGTTCTGAAGGACAGTGAAGTAGAACTAATGGCTCTGACATGCTGGCACAGCATGGCAATGGCTGGTATACTGTAACACAGGTTGATTACATCTGCACCTCTGTGCTGAGTTGCTGAGCAGCTGGGAGATGCCTGACTTCACATACATGCTGAGTAATTCTGTCCCAGTGATTGTGCTACACCAGCAGGCAAAGAAACTTGTCAAAGTGGGTACCCATCTTTTCTAGGGTGTTCACTGTGGCCAGCTCAGCATAGGATGAGTTATCCATTGGGCATTAGAGATATCTTTAGTCTATTTGAAAATTGATACTGAGCACACTTGGAGAATCTGAGTCTTTTGACTTAAGAAATATTCAATAAAACAGGGTAGTACTTAGTTTCTTTAATCTTGCAGAATTTGGAAGGAGTTAACAAGGTTGGCTGGCAGATATAGGTGTTTAAAGCTTTTCCCTAGACAGTCACGCAGTAGGGAAGTCATAGTGGTGTGTATCTGAGCTAGAGGGAAGTGAATATAACCTCATCCTGGCTTGCCTTTACACATCCCTGCCTTCACCTCCCTGCAGGCCTGGATCTGTCCTCCTTGTCGTGGGGTGTGCAACTGCAGCTACTGCCGCCGGCGGGACGGGCGCTGCGCCACGGGCATGCTCATCCACTTAGCCAAGTTCTATGGCTACAACAACGTCAAGGAGTACCTGGAAAGGTGAGAGCCATGCCTCGTGGTCATACCTTTTTTAAACTGTTGTAGCCCTTGGAGTGATACCTGCCTTCTGTGGCCTGGGGCAAATCCTGGACCTGTGCAAAAGGTCTCTTGGATTTCAGGTTTTTCCTAGGCTGGAATTAGTGGAAACAACTCACTTGCTTAAGCAACCGAAATGCTTTTTCCTATCTGTATTGATTCCTGGAAGCATATAGAAGTACTGTTTTGGAAGGTGTCATCTTCAGCAATGGAAACTGTCTGTTTATGGAGAACCTGAATTTCCTAAAAAGCACTAATGCTGTTTTCTTGCCATGTCTTCTAGTTTACAAAAACAACTGGTGGATGCTGATTGAGAACACTGAACTCAAGCTGTGCCTGCAAATGGTTACTCTCTCGACAAATTTTGACTTCAAAAGGTTATTACTATGTTTTATATAAGATAGAATTGTAGAATATAGTATATGCATTTCTGTGTTGGAACTTGTTGATTGTTGTGGTCTTATGCAAAAGATCTCTCAGGAAAATGTTTTGGTAGAGAAATCTACATGCACAGACCCTATACATTAAGTGAAATGGCACTCTTGAACTTTGGTTAATTTTTAATAGAGCTACACAGCCAGATGATGGAGAACTTGGTCGATTTGAGTAATATTTTTCTTTATATAATTGGACAAGTTTGCAGAAAGGTGTTTTAACATAAACCATACCCCATCTTCAAAGAAACAGACCTCCCCCTGTGTTCCAGCTTAACCATAAAGATTCATTTTTCCAGCCCTTGCTTTCTGAACCTATTCCAAAACCTGTAGTTTGTTGAACTTGTCCCTGCAAAGAAGGGAGGGGTACTTTCATTTGAGTGCCAATATATTCCATTATATTCCAGCCAGTGCTGATGCAACCTAAAACTGAGAGTATGATTTTTTTTTTTTAAATTCCAAAGTGCAATTAATCACCAAAACATGAGTGGAAATGCTTTTAAAAATAATTTTTTAAAATATTTAACAATTTCCAACAGCAACCCAATAAAGAATCGCTCACCATCAGTTTTTGTGTGTGATGCACCTGCTGCCTGAACCAGCTACCTTACAGCAATCATAACTAGCTAACTGGGTTAAATTACAAAGTTTGGGATTATTTTTTTAAACACAGTTAATACTTAAATGTTTTTTCATATGTACAACCAAGTTTTCAAGCAACTTTGTTTAAATGCAAGTTTTATATTGCAGTGTGACTATGTTAAAACTCTTGTATGATAACACATTTCTTTTTATGTAGAGAGAATAAAGAATAATCAAGAGGAATATTTTTGAGTCAAAACTCCACCCCAATGCTGATGTTTCCTGTTTACTTTCCCATAGCTGGTGCAATGAAGGAATACTTGCAGATCAATAATCATTTTGTGGAGAAACACATGAACATAACACTGATGGATGAATAAATAACAACATCTAAAACGCATAGTTGTTACACTAAAAAGATTGTGTTTTTGTGAGGCTAATCTCCTGCTCCAGCTGAATGTGAAAAACACTTATCTCTTCTTGCTTTAACTACAAGGCAGATTGAGAAAGCAGCATGTACTACTGAAAACCGTAGTACTTACCTGCCAAGAGGAAAGCTACTGCTGTCAGAACCCATTTAGCTGGCTTCTCCTTGCTTTTCAGACAAATTCCAAATGTAAGTTGGCCCTCTGCTTTGGTTTTATAAACTGGACATTCATAAACATCCTTAGTTTCCCCTTTGATCCACTGGACAGCCCAATGCCTGGCATTGCTGAAGTCAGTTCCTTGAGCCAGGCCTCAGCTATGGTCCCCATCTAGATGTTCAGCCTGGCACCTGCAATAAACAGAGGCACATGCTTTACATGGTGTTCAGTAGTGCAAGACCAGAATAACTTGGGTTTAAACAGTTGCTTACTGCTGAATTGCTTTAAGCTACATTTGAACATACAGATGTAGTTTGGCCTATTTTGTGTCATCTCTTTGCATAAAGGTGGAGGTATGTAGCATCTGCCTGGACTGGACTTTTGGTTTCATCAGTGTGCTCTTTTGTTGAAGGCAGAGTGGAAACTACTTACAGTTGGGATTTTCAGGATGGCTGTGACTGCACGTGCCTGTGGATTTTAGCAGTTTTACTGTAGAAATGGGGAAGTTTATATTTGTGACTAGCAACAAAAACACAGAAACCATAACTCACAAGGTTCCTTGATACCCAGAGGAGGAATGAACAGTGTTGCCCTTTGAGTGAAATCCTCTGAAAAAATTCAAGCTACTGTTTTAAAAAGCAACAGTCAAATGACATACTCAGCATTGCTCCAGTCCTCTACCCTGATTTTCCCCTTGAGGCTTACCTGCTGTAATAGCAACTCCCTTCTAAAAGAATTGCTTTCCTTTTATTTTATTCAGGTCTGTTGAAAAAGACGAGTCATTACGATGTTTCTCTAATTGTGTGCTGGAGTCATTCATGTTTCCTGTAATTAGCTGTAACTTGGTTGACAGCCTAAGTTAAAACTAAACTCTCATCTTGACTGCAGGCTCTAATTGTCATCCCTAAACTAGATACTTCAGTTTCAGGAAGACACAATTCCAAAAGATCAAGGTACAGTGTTTATCCTCTGTAAGTTGTTAAAAGAGGGGTTGCAGAACAAAAGATGAACACAGTTTGCATTCAGGGACATCTGCAATCGTATTGTAGCTGCTGCAATAATTGACTGCTTGGAAACCCAGAGGAAAGATTTAATCTTGTCATACTTATACCTAGCCCACTTCAGTGTGACATTATATCTCATGCTAATACAGGGTATTTTGAGTATTTGCTTGCTTCTTAGTATATCTCTCCCATGGCTTGTAAGAGAGTCCAGCGCAGAGCCACCAAGATGATCAGGGGACTGGAACATCTTTCATATGAAGAAAGGCTGTGGGAACTGGGGCTGTTTAGTCTGGAGAAGAGGAGACTGAGGGGAGATCTTATTAACATTTACAAATATCTAAAGGGTGGGTGTTAGGAGGTTGGGACATCCCCGTTTTCTATAGTAGCTAGCAACAGGACAGGGAGTAATGGGATGAAGCTGGAACACAAAAAGTTCCACTTAAACACAGGAAAAAAACTGTTTCACTGTTCAGGTGAGGGAGCCCTGGCACAGGCTGCCCAGAGGGGTTGTGGAGTCTCCTGCCTTGGAGGTCTACAAGACCTGCCTGGACATGTTCCTGTGCAATCTATCTAGGTGAATCTGCTTCTGCAGGGGGGTTGGACTAGATGATCTCTAAAGGTCCCTTCCAACCCCTGCCATTCTGTGATTCTATGATTTTGGCTTAGCAAATGAAAAATGCAGAGTTTTTGAGATCAGTTTATTTAGGACTGACAAATTTCTGCCAAGGTGGAAGAAAAAGCGAGAGAAAAATGATTTTGAGAATAGCATTTTTTCGTTTGGTTTGAGGGGTTTTGTTTTTGTTTTAACTGCAACTATATACATGGCTTGATCCAGGTTACCAACACCTGTTAACTACTAACCCTACTCTGTATCTCTTAAGAGCTGCAGAAAATTTCTAGGTGATCAGTATCAGAATGAAATTTAAAGCAATAGCGTTTAAGCTTCTGAACCTCAACTAGATTAGAGTTGCTGCTTTACTACAATGCAGGCCTTTTTCAGACTCAGTTAAGAAGTTATTTAAATGCATGAAGTATAGTCAGTGAATAAGACGATCTGAAATTCAAAGTAATTGTGGACCATCATCAACAATCTACCACCCTTCCTAAATGTCCTCGATGCTGTTCATAGGACAACAACACTTCAGTCCAAGTCCTGCTGGAGCTTGCCTACCTAATGAAGGAAGCTTGAGTCTCTGAACTAGGTTACTGAGATCACGCAGTTTAATTTTATTTCTTGCCTTCCATGAAAAGTCCACAGATATAGGCTCCTTCCTTTGGTGGGTGGCTGTAATCTTCTTTGGTCTTTTTGGTACCATCTGCAGTCAAGCACACCTTATCCAAGGGCGAGTTGTTCCTATGTGACATGCTCTGCATTACAGCTTTAAAAAAAATAATACTTTCAATAATTCAATATCCAGACAGTAATTTAAATGTCAAAACTGTTAAATTGCCCCTCTTGGGCCAATTGTTCTGAAGAGATTGACTGGTGTTTGTTTTGGTTTTGTTCGTCTTTCTTTCCTTTGGCCATTATTTGAACTAAGGCAAAAAAAGCTGCATGAATGCAATTATGTGGAAACAAAACATCCTGAACAGTACGGAACAAACCAGCCCTGCCCTGTCCCCAGCAGGGGAGGAAGACTGCAGCACGTGTCTGCACTGAGAGACACTGCTTCTCTCCAGCTGAGTCCCTACTCAGAGCAAACCCCTCTAACATCTATTTGCACCTGCATGCTCCTTATGCTCCTCCAGCCCTTCTCAGGAGCAAGTACCCAGAAGTGAAAGCTTGGAGAGAGGTGGTAATAGGAGGGAAGAGTACAAAATGAGCACCATTTAGGGCCCCTGACAAGAGAAGCAGAGAGAAGAGGAGCTGCCTGCCAGTCCACATGCTCTGCTTCCAAGTACAGTGAGAGGCATTTCAGGGTCTGGGCTGCACTCTCTGGGCTCTCATTGCCCATGTGCTCCAGAGAATGATGGCAGCCCTGCCAACATGTCCCGTGCTGCTGGCCAGCTTTTTGCTAGGTGAGCAAAGGATTATCTCAATGCCTTTGGCCATGCAGAATTACAGATATGTACTTTTCAGGCTCACATGTGGCTTCACTGTGGTCTTCAGAATAGATACATGCACATGTACTTATTGTGGCAAGAAGTGAGACATCAATACACTGCTGAAGATTTTTCATCCCCTACTAGGGCAACAACTACACAAAGAGGACTGGGGAGACTGATTTATTCTTTCTACTTAGCCTGGTAACTGCGTTAATACTAAGGAATAAACCAGAATGGTACCTTGACATATGCACTGAATTGGTTAAATAATAACAGTAGGAAAATTTACACTCTTAACCTTTTTTAAACTATGAAATTCAAGCTTTTATTTATTTCCTTAGCTGCTGTGTCTTCACACTTCTGAGTAGACTGAAGAGAAGTTTGGATTGTTCCCCTTGCTTTCAGGAGATTATAGTTATTCTAATATTTGGCTGATTTTAGTAATTTTATTTAAACTGTGCATAACTCCAAACAGCGTCACAAACTCTGCTAACATGATGAGTGAAAAAGAAATGTGTCAGTAAAACTGTATGCCCAGTTCCTGACAGCCATCACTGCCTACCTGTCAGAAAGTATTGAGGGTTCAACAGTCCAGAAAGCTACCCTGCTGCTGGCAGTACAAGGTCTTGTGTGTCCAGGTGTCATGTTCTCTCTATCATAGGAGAAAATTGGTAACCCTAAAAGAGAAGTAGTAGTGGCTTCTATCTTAATTGATATGGATTGTTTTTATAGACAAAACAAACTGCACAATTCAAGTGATAAAGTCCTTTGGTCTACAGAGAAAGTACATGGCTGAAATAACCAGAAAGTATATGCACACGTAAGTGTATGGTCGTGGTTTAGTGGAATTTGTTCTTGCCCTGGTGTAGGTATGTCCAAAATCTATTGTAAAAGGTGAGCAGCATGAGACAGGTTGCTGGTGACAGAGAATGTGAGTATGCTCAGTCCTGTAGAACGTCATCGAGGAGAAGCCTAAACACCACTATTTAGTCATATTAACACACCTTCAGAAACTGCTAAAAACTGGTACAGTTGACCTCTTCTTAAATGCAGATTGTCTGAGAACACTTTCAGTGGTGCATTTAAGCTTCCTATAATCCAGAATAAGGCACAAATCAGGGGCTCAAAAGAGCCTGACAGCTGAATAATGGCGTACTGCCACATACATTGCCCTGAGATATCAGAGGAATTTCCCAAACCACTGTCTGTTTTATCCATATCTCACTGCCTGCCAGTGGATATTGCTGGCAGCAGGGTAGAGGAAAAGCAACCCTGCAAGATGCTGAACACTCCTAGTACTTGTGACCAAGGTAGATGAGGGAGCCTTCACTTTGGCAGAGTGCTTAGTATTTCTGCAAAACTCACTTCAAAGCAAAACTGACTTGAATTAGGACACATTTTGGACAAAAGAAACACAAAAAAAAAAAAAAAAAGGAAGGAAGCTGCTGGGTTTAGCTCACTGGAATCACTGCAATAGCACTGTGCATAGTGGAAACCCTGTTACGCTGTTGGGTA
The DNA here is from genome assembly GCF_028858725.1 of Colius striatus. Classification (NCBI taxonomy): domain Eukaryota; kingdom Metazoa; phylum Chordata; class Aves; order Coliiformes; family Coliidae; genus Colius; species Colius striatus. The sequence continues at coordinate 25,951,940 of NC_084763.1, forward strand.
CTTACCAATGAGTGAGGCTTTACATGGCTGGGTGGTGCTTGTTTAGCCCTTGAGTCTGGCACAGCATCATAGGAGAGAGGATTGCAGCATTTCCATGTGAGGAGAAAACAACAACTCCTCCTTTGTTGGAGAAAAATAAAAAGCATGCTGGTATCATAAAGAATAGCTATTTCATTTCCCAAAACAAAGCAACAAAATGCCCCAAAATAGAAAAGCAACAGTATTGTTAATTAAAAATAATCGCTTGCCTTCAGGCTGATGTTCAGCTATTGAAAAGAGCTGTGGATCTCTGAAAGCAGGAGGTTCATCTTCTCACACTCTTCAAGGTAAACAAGGGCATAAGGGCTCCAGGCAGCAGTCTTCTGTGTGATTCCTGCTATGTTCAACACCTTGGGAAGCATCTCCAGAATATCATCCAGGACATGCTTAACTTGTCCAGGCCAATACAAAGAAAGCCATCAGAAATCACTGCAACTGACTCCTTTTGGCTCTTCTACTTGCAAGTGTACTTTGTTCTCCTGGAGAGTGCAAAGATCCCATTTTCTTAGGCAGATAAAAAACTGAGATGGTCCCCCTCCTTTGCCGTCTCTTTGAGAACAGTACTGAGATAATGACTTCAAACAAGTAACACTTATAGGCTTGTATTTCACTTTACTTTTTCAGGCAACATTGACCCCTAAAGGCCCCCAACACACTGTCTCTGGGCTTGGGATGATTGCTATTACAAGGATGTGCCCTGAGACTACCTTGGTTTTTAGTCAAGCATGATTATTAATTTGTGTTTCTAGAGCAGCTAATAGCTTCCATCACTCCCTCCACCACCCACAGTCATTGCTGTCTCAGGCGTTAGGCAAAATACATCACAGGCACACACACGTCTTACCCTACAAAGAAGCCTCTTTCCCTCCCCCAGGCCTGCTCTGGAACAGAGACAGAATGTAAATGAGGAACAATACTAATGTAACAGTACTAATGAGCAGGAACTGAAGGCACAACATTAATGCAGCTCAGTCTCTGTTTCAGCCTTAGCTTTGGCAGAATTAGTGATGAATGCCATATATAATTGTCCACACTCCCTAAGTGGATGGGAACCAAACGTGAAAAGCACAAGCTGCCCCCAGGAAATGAAGCATTGTTTGGCTAGTTGCATGCAGAGCTGTCATATTCCCTCCTGCAAAACCTCCATGATCTGATGGTGATAAGAGAGGAAAAAAAAGTGCCCAGAGGAAAGGAAGGAAGTAAAAAAAAGGGATGGAGAACTGTAGAACAAGAATCACAGCCACGGGAGAATTTCATTAACTAACTGATAAGGAGGAGGAGGAGGTAAAGGCTCAGCTTCATGGCAGTTTTGGGCGCATCTGGACATAGTTTCTCATGTGTACACTCAGAAAGGAAGGTGCAGAAGACAGCAGGGGCTGATAGCAGAAGTAGCTGAGATTTCTGATTACAGTTGCCTTCCCTGCTTATCCTTATTCATTTTATCTGTTAAGCGCAGCACTAGTACTGTTCCATGCTTAAACCTCAGTCTTTTACATTTTTCAGGAATCAGTTTGGCTGTACTAAGACACAAGATATCTTGACTATGAACAGAACTACAGTGCCCCAGTTAACTCCATATTAAGTGACAAAGCTTATCTTCATGTTAGTGTTGGTCCCTTCAAGCCTGCATCTGATAGCTTATAGGTGTTACTGTTCTCCTGAACTCCAGGTTTGGTACAAGAGAGGTGCTGAGGCTAAGAACTGGCTAGACAGCCTCCTTGCCCAGATTTCATCCCTTTGGATTACCCAACAACTTAAAAATCTCTGAAAATCTTCTCCTCAGCTGCTGCTTGCAAGGGAAGTTTCTTGGAGCAGTCACATGGCTCCTGCTCAGATCAGAGACCAGTGGTGGGAGAGCACTGTGCTTGGGCTGCTCTTCCTAGCATGGAGACCCTAAACATAGCTGCTAGGCTGTGCTGTCAGCATGGCAGAAAGAAGCTAGGGCCATAGGCTGCTTCCTACTGTCATCTTAAGTGGGAAGGAACAGAGATGCTACTTAAAGGGGATTTATCGCAGAGGAGATGGGAACAAAACACAGAGGCGAAGACTAAGACTCACCAACTCGACCAATTATAACTTTTTTTAGTAAGTTAGTGTTGCTGTACTTGTTTATAAAAGCATCCAAAAAAGCAAGACAGATTCATACCTTGTTTCCCACCCCACAATAATTTACAAGTGCAAAAGAAATGGTCTGCACAACAGGTTAGATGTTTCTCTGGCCCAAATTCCTCCCTAATGCAGTAGGTTGCACAGGGTGGCACATGATAATCACTCAGCTGATCTTTGCTAATTTGATGCACCTTTTTTTCCTGGAAATGAAGTCCTTTGCTGAAATAAGGCAGTAAGATGTGTGATACACATCTCAGTAACAGCACTGACAATGTACCACATGAAGAACTTCACCTTTTGCTCTGCAGACTGCCCTGATCCTTCTCCTATGAGTGAATTCATGGGTTGCATTTCCAAAAGAGTTTTGAAGAGATTATCTGAGATTATCTGATGTTGTTGTAAGGTATCCCACCTCAGCATTCAGGTGCAGTCCACATGGAACAGGGCTTTCAGATGGAAGCATTTCACCTAAATATTTATGGTATACAGCATTATCCAGATTTGGTGGAGCCAAGAAACCTGGTGCCACAGCAAGTTCCCCTTCAAGCTTCAGTAAAAGAATCAATAACATTATTGATAATGCTCAAAACAGTTCTCAAAACTCAGTTGGCTGGCCTCCTGTGACAACAGGACAGAATAAAAGCTGCAGCAATCACATTTCTTTTCCAGGATCCCCCAGCTCCTACACTGTAAGGACTTAACTGTCTTCAAAATGTCTCAGAACTGCGATAGAGCTGTCCAGGATTTAAACCAGCCTTGCAAGTTGTTTTTGCTGAATAGTATTTCTGTCTCTAAGTGGTACTTTTCACAGGAGCTATTTCTTCCTAAAAATGCACAACAAAATCACAGTAAAATTTAACAGTTTTTGGTACTTAGAACAGTCAACAATAAGCTGATGCTCACAATAACACCAGTAAGCATTTATTTCTGGAGTCATTTTGGTTCTGAAATCAGCCACTTACCTGTGCCTGAACCTGCACCACTAACCTCACCCACAATAAGCCGTGTCTTAAGACGCTACTTTGAAGTTAGTGCGGAGCTTTTGAAAAAAGCCCTGTTATTCACTTTGAGTGCAAGATAATTCTGTCAGATAATGTGTACTTGCCAGTCTCTCTGCTGGCACTTAAATCTGGTTTTACTGTGTTCCTGGGAGTCATGTGTGCAGAGGGAGGCTGTGGGTTATGGGGTTCATAGCAGGAACTCACCACCCTTCTGTGCCTACCACAGATTCCAGATGAGGTGTAGCAATGCTGATGTATAGTGGGCTTATTCTAATGCACCTGGTGGAATGAATTTATAGCTAAAAGAACTCATCAGTAATTGAAATAGGTAAAAGAGAAGGTAATATCCCCAGTGAACAAAAAGCACCAGTGTTGATGAAAGGCATTGCCATCCTGTTTGCATTTATTTGGCTGCCAGCCAATGAATGCTTTTCTGGTTTTGCTGGTGATTTGGGGCTCTAAGGTTTTTCAATTATGGCCAAAAGCTTGGAAAGATACCTCACTGTTTAAAATACCAGTGGATCACGCTTGGGGTTGGGTGCCTAAACTTTCCAAAGGCCATAAAAATAGCAATGTTTCTGCTCAGGTTTCACCACCTATACTTATTTTACAATTATTTGAATGAAAGTTCAGGCTTGTGAAGGTTAATGGACTGCCTAAATTGGAAGCAGTAATTCTTTACTTATCCATAGGCTAGAGGCAGAACTGGAGCCGGCAGGATGAGCTTCCCACCACGCCCCCACGACCTCAGCTGTCATTTGGAGAAATCAGCCTCAGCAGAGGTCGGGAGCACTGCAGTGTTTAGCCTTTCCATCTCCATGGCAACTTACTCTTGGGCATCTTCTTCTGAGCAGTTACTTCCAATTGCCTCCATCTGAGTGTGGCTCTTTGACATATGAACACCCGCTCGTTAGGGACCAAGGAGACATGCTCATCTTGCTAGGAAAGGCAGGCTTCAGCTACATCGCTCAGGGTGAAAAGTTGTGCTTTCTCCAGGTTGGTCAGGCCCTGCAAATGGCCCGTTGACACCTAATATGCTAATTTTCAGGGGTTACATTTCCTCCTAAATAAGCCTTTTACCTTTGGACAATGAAAAATAACAAGTCTGGAAAGGCCACTTGAAAAATCTCTGTTTTTAGCAAATTGTGTATAATCAATTCTCTAAAGGGACTAGTTCAGCAACTCAGAAGCAGCAGCTGATTATGGTTTGTTTGGGATTTTTCAACACACATATACACACACACACACGTATATTCATGTATTCGTGTATATTCTGTATATTCATACATGTTATATAAATGGACGTATATGAAAATAGACTTAAATAGTTTCCATGCAAGGCTTTTTAGAACTAAATTTAAAGCAGTATATACATTTTGTATCCTCAAAAATTCTAATATTTGTTTCTGATTAGAAGCAACTTTGGCAGTCTTGCACCTTGGACTCACAGATGTTCCATCTGTACTGCTGTCCAGGACAAAAACTCCATAGTGAAATTTGAATAATTCACTATATATCAGCTGGTGATAATCTGACGAAGCTACAGATGTATAAGAAAGTGACGGGAAATGAGAAACAGTCTTACAAACCAATTTCCCTATTTTGGAAACAGGAAAAAGCAAGGAAATACATAACACTTCAATTTGATTATTTTTCTGGAGAGGAGCACAGACAGTAAAACAAACAGTAAATGTAAGTTGTGAGGCAGTGCCATTCTGATCTGCTGTAACTGGTGAGTCTGCGTTGGTTAAAGTGTAGTTCCATAAAAGATACCTTCCCATGCCTACCCAGACCTTTCTAAATGGCAGTACCTTAAATGAATAGTTTTATTAGGAAAACGGCAATCTAAATGTCCTCTCCCCTAACACCATTAAGCTGGCAATGCAAGCAGCATTACAAAACACTGAACTCAAGTTGCCAAGTAAGGGTGCTTGCAGAAGTATTTAACAAGCAATATGCCAAGTCACAAATGTTTGTAGACAAAATTTGCTCTCATTGAATCATTGTACTTACGACAAGTTGGAGAATTTATTCCCCCACAGCCAGACATGACCTTGCGAGGTGGGGTTGCATAGATGAGAAAGCTCTTGCTGTTCTCCACAAGGCTCCAGTTCTAAAAGAAGACTTTCTCTTAGGTTGAACATATTGTATATGTGTTCAAGAGCTTTAGACATATATGGAAGTTCTTACCACAGGCAGGCTGGTAAATTCCTGCAGATATGCATGGCAGAACCTGCAGTCCCAGGCACTGTACATGACCTCACTAAGGAGGTAACTCAAGTCTTCCTGTGGAACCTACGCAGGGGAACAGAACACATCACTGAGAAAAACAAGTCAGCTTTCTAAAGGACAAAGCAGAGCTGTACAGAATAAATATAGTTAAGAGAAACAAAAGAAATCCAAATGCTTCCTTTAAGAAAGTATTATTGTTATACATTTGTATTTTGTTTGTTTAGCAGATAAGTACATTGAAACAGATGTTTTATTTCAATCCAGAGGTATCTATAAGTAAGTGGAAAAAAAAAAATCAAGTTTGTGAGTGAAATTCAGCAATGCTGTAAAGCATATCATCTGAGCCTTACATCATGTTTTCTACCTTGTCACTTATGAAGAGCTTTTAAGAGAAAAGTACATTTTCAAAACCCTGCATGATATAAAAGAATGTAACTCATTAACAAGTGCATGTATTTTCCTATATGGATCTTTAAAAACATAATCCTCACGAGGAAGGTAACCTACTGTGCTTTTCTCAGAGGAGAAATAAAAAACTTGTATCTGATTGCAGTCCTTTATATCTCCTCACTAGGAAACACTCAGTAACTGAAATCCTACATTATTTGAATTTGGGATGTATTCAAGAATTTCAGTAAAAACTGAGTTAATATTCATTCCATTACTACCACATCAGAGAAGGATTATGTTTATTGTAGAACTCTGGTCATAATGCCACTGTTGTACCATGTGTTTAACAGTGGTAACACATTTTATTCAGGAAACTACTGTCTCTTTTATTTGGCTTCACAGAGTTTGAAGCTTCTTTTTACTACCCTTTGGTTTGCAAAATATGCCAGTTTGTGGTGAAGCCTTTCCAGATGGCAACCTTCACCTTGCAGGCAGTATTTACCTCCCAATAGTTCAAGTAAAAACTTAAGTACAGGCTTTAAGTATTGCATGATGAGACAGAACAGAACAAGTAAAATAGCTGCAGCTATTCCAGTCTGCTTTCTAGAAGTTTATTTCAATTTGAATATGTGAAAAAGGCTACTGGATATAATATGCAATGTTGCATGCTGGTGATGAGAAGTCTGCACAGAGAATCCCTGTGAAAAATGCCAACAGCTTGGATTTAGAATGAAACATCTTCTGGGGGATTGATTACACTGAGATAATGAAAGCACATGACATAAAAGTGACATTTTTTGCTAGTGAGAGAAAATCAAGGGGTTTGCATTAGAAATATTTTGGGCTCTCAGGTTTGCATAATTGCCTTTGTACTCTATACAAAACTGGTCTGTTGTACTCAAAAAAGTGCCGAGCCATTGCTCAGTGAATGTGTATGGTAAGGACAGAGTCCACATCCCCCTCACAACATCAACTGGCAGCTGCATGAACATGCGTGTGGGGATGAGAAGGCGAAGGGGAAGAGCAGGACAATGAGGCAGGATCAGGCATCCTGCACTTTACTTGAGGAAACCTTAACTATCAGAAGATAGTGTGGTGGAGTCTGTCTTAGCAACAGGAAAATGATTTCAGTTCAACTGAGATGTAGGAAGATTCAATATTCATGGGGAAACACCAGAAACTGGTACAAGTAATGATGGAGTCAGGGCAATTTTCACTAGCTATAGAGCCAGGGATCTCTAGGTTTCCCCATTTAGGCTTTCTGGTCAATCCCTAATTGTCTTAAAAAACGTTGTCCCCAAAGGACACTCAATTGGAAGATTTTTTTACATATATGCACACACACACACTTATACACAATATATCTACATATACACAATATATATAACATGCACACATACGTACAAGACATATATATATATATACACACACATGCAAAGTAACATTTAAAAGAACTGTTCTCTCTTTTGTCTCTCCAATATAAAAAAAATAAATAAAGCCAGAGGGTAATGAATCACTAACCAATATAATGACAAGGGCCAATAAGCAACATTACCACGAGAAGATAAGAAATAATTCTTGCTCTTAAAAGACATTTCTAGACCAGAATCCTCCCTCTTATTAATTCACAAAATTAATTATCCAGCTTATGAACTGAAAAGAGAGAGCTTAAAGCAGCAAGATTTATTAGCAAAGAAAACTAAAGGTTGGAATAAGCTGATTTTATAGACTTCCAACTGGGAAGTATTATTAAATCACCACTATAAAATTAAGCAATTATTTCATTATGACACCAAGAAAGGAAAAACAGTTTCATGTTCTATTAGCTAAATAAAAGGCCAGTAGTGGTAAAAAGAAAAAAAGGAAAATTAATTTCTAAGAATAAATATAAAGTGGGAGATGTGGAGAGAAAACATGTCATCAAGGGGTGACATTTCTCTCCTTTTCTTTTTATATAGCTCTTAAATTTCTTTAAGCTACTAGAACAGGAGGACCCATTCAGCACTGTCCTATATCATTCAGTAATAGATACTGCTTTTATTTAGGCATTTCACATACAGAACTTACACAAATTACCTCAACTGAGTATTTAAACTATACAAGTTTGAAATGTGCTGTAGCTCAGAAATAAAATCGCTCATCTACCCTTAACTTTGGCTCAAGGGGAACATTACTGAGAAAGTCACAACAAGGTGGCATCTTTAATACATAATAATGACACTTGCAGGAAATGCACCATTATTTATACATGTGACGTGCTGTAAATTGCTTCCATCATCAGAACTAATTGTAGTGATTATTAATGCCATGTTATGAACTGTCAGAATTGCTGTATGTAATTACATTTGTGCAAATGCTTCATTACCTGCCTAATGAATTTGGCATATATGCACATGTAAACCACTGTTTTTGTTAACATAATGAAGGGCATTTTTCCCCCCCTTAGCTACTGATGTGGAACTGGTTTGACCTATATTACAAAGTTCGAACATCCACTGCCAGACACCACTACCACCCCCCTGCCTTTGATCTGATTTATTTACATACTCAGCAGCAGCATCACACAATGCCAGCTAATGATTTAAGTAATAGCTGGTGAGAAAGTATTGTGTCCCCTTTATTCAGTATCAGCAGCTGATTCGAAGTCACCTTGGTATGTGGTTACTTGACCACTACTTCTTACCTTCATATGTGTCTCTAAATCGTTGCAGAGAACAGTGATACAGATGGTGAGATCTCTAGCACTTTAGTAATTCTTTACTTATCCATAGGCTAGAGGATGCCTTCCATTGCAGCCCCCGGGGGCCAAACTCCAGTCTCCCAGCAACGCAAGCATGAAAATAGCACAGAGAAAAAAGGATGCTTTTAAATTCTCTTTCCATTGTACATGGTTCAAGGGTATCCTGCCAAAGAAGAAAGGAATCCAGTTAATAACCATCAGTGTTATCGATAGCTATGCCTGCCTCAGCTCCTGAAAGGGAGCACTCACAAGCATGGAGTTTGAAGGAGAGTGAGAAACAGGTTTCTTAGTGATGAGTGTTTTCTTCAGTAATTCCAAGACCCAAAGGTGTTGACGGTTACCTTTTTATTTCCAAATGTCTCTTAGAAAAGGAGAGCTGTTGTCCCACTGAAATCAATAAAACTAGAACTCTATACATATTACTCAGATAACCGCCTTAGTTTCTTAGCATAAATCACAGAATCATAGAAATCATCTGTAGACTTTCTCTCAAGGAGAAAATTTTCCAGTTTAACATTTATTTAAAACCACACTATTCTTTGAAGCTTTACAGTGTTTCTCAGTGAATGTTTGAAATTAAAGTTTAAATTTGTTTTCCTTCCTTTCTTTATAGTCTTAAAAGAGAATCTCAGCAAGATGACATTTTGCACAGGGCTTCGGCTGTTTTTTAAATTACTAGGACAAACTCTTTGGCATTTGCCTATAAAACCTGCAGAAATTCATTCTTAGTTGTCTCATAGTTTTCTATCTTTTAGTTTAAGTAACTGACATAGCAAAATGCTTTCTGATACCCATAAGAACACAGATGTGTGGAAGGAACTTCGGAGGGATTAAACTCATGGCTGTCTAAAGGCAATAAGTCATTTGGAACTGAGCAATAGGTCTGAGCAAAGGTGAAAGATTTCATGTCTAATCTTAAGTCAGAATCCAGAGTTTAGCCATGAAAAATACAACACAAGATTTTATCCTGAAGAAAACCACAAAGCATGAAATTTATTCCACCTGGATTAAGCACAGTCTAATTTTTGTATTACAATTCTCTCCGCTCTCCAACATTGAAATATCTTAACCAGAAGCATATTAAAGACAGTGTCTGTACAGGAATTTCCATGTCTCAAAATAATGGGAGGGAGAAAAGGGTTTTCAAAATACCAAGCTGAGAAATTAGCTAATTAAAATTCAGACATATATCTATTTCTTTAACTGTACACAGCCTGAAGTGGGAAAACTTTGTCCAGCCTTTTCAGCTTTCCATTAAAGATATTATTACAGTAAGTTATTTAAAAAATAAACAATGGTAGATTAATAATTGTCTGTTTACCTACAAAACCACAGCAATTCTGCCATTCTTGCAAGTATATTTCTGAGTCACCTCATACCATCAAAATCAATCCATTTGTAGCCAAGGTAGCTTTGACATGGCTCTCTTAGTGTACAGCTCTTTTTTTTTTTTTCTAGGCATTGATTGGGCAAAGCTCCCTTTAAAAAAAATTCTTACCTTTTTCACATCCCACCTCTGCTTTCATGTGTCCCATATGTTGCCCGTTGTGGTTTTGCCCAGTCAGAAGTGAAGCACCACGACAGTCACTGCCCCCCATCCACCTCCACCCTCGTTGGGATGGCAGAGGCCCCAGCAAAATGAGAGTAAAAAGATAACCAAGGATGCTGTGGATTAAGACAAGGGCAGGGAGGGCTTGCTGCCAGTTACAGTTCCAGGCAAAACAGACTCCAGTACTTGACTTAGAGAGGAAAGTGAGGAAAGTTTATTCTACTGCCTATAAGAAACAGAATAGAATGAAAAGCAAAAAGAGAGAAGGATGATGAGAAAATTACAACCAGCACTTTAAGATCTCCCTCCCCCATCCCTCCTTTCTTCCCGGGCCCATCTCATGCTCCCGATATCTCTACCTCCTCCCCACTCAATGGCTCAAGGGGGCAGGGAGTGGGGGATGTGGTCAGTCTCTCACAGATGGGCTCTGCCACTTCTGTCTTCTCAGATGAAGATGACTCCTGGCATTCTTCTGCTCCAACACGGGGTTCCTCCCCTGGAACACAGTCCTTAACAAACTTCTCTGGTGTGGATTGTTCCCAACAGCTGTGGCTTCTGCCGATACAGGGTCCCTTACATGAGACGGAGCCCTTGGTGAATATCTCTGGCGTGGATTCTGTGCCATGGTTAGAGTTTCTGCAGATACAGGGTCCTTCCCACAGAAAACAGCCTTCTCTGGGCTTAGTGTTAATGAACTTTTCCAGCGTGGGTTCTTCCCCACAGTTACAGCTTCTGTGAATATGGGGTCCCTCACATGGGATACGGCCTCCTCTGGGTATAGTCACTGACACAGGGTCTTCAACAAAGTGCAAACAACTCTGCTTCACCAGTCCTCTCCACAGGATGCAGGGGAGTCTGCTCCAGCACACCTCCTCCTCTTTTCCCTCACTGACCTTGGGGTCTGCATGGTCACTCCTCGCTCTCTTCCAACTCCTTGCACCACCACCAGCCAGAAAAGAAGGAAGAACAGAACAAGAAGGGAAAGGAAGAACCCTCGTCTTCTGGCTTCTTCTTTTTAAAAAGTGATTGTGAAGGTGTCTTTGTCTCAGCCCCAGAAGTGGGTCTGGCTCAGAGCTGAGGAGAGTTTTGAGCAACTTCTTACAGGAGCCATCTTTACAGCCCCTTCCCCCTTACTAAAAACAGCTCCACACAAAACCATGACATTCCCAAAAGACTGACGTGCACAGTTACCATTGCGTTTATTTTAGACTGCTCTGCTGACACCAATAAACTTGTTCCAGCACGTTCACCACTGCAGGGAAGCTGGCCTGCACTGAGCTTGAAAATCTGTCTACAAGTTCCTCAGGGTAACAGATGGGGATAACAAGGAACATGGACGGAAGAAGGCTGTGCATGTCCAGTGACATCCCTGTCCTTCACGTTCTCAGGTCATCTTTCTCCTACTTCTTCCATCCACCAAGCAGCTCTGCAGAACCACATGCAGCAAAGAACAAAAGACAAAATGACAAATGGCACATAAACCTTGCTCATTACTTCCTTCTTTATGCCCAGCTACAGATACTGAGCCATTGCCTGAACACGTGGGTAGATAAATCCACTCTGTCACAGAATGAGTACAGTCAAACTAAATTTAGAGCTGAACAAAGTTTGCGAGTACCATCGAATAAAAGAGCTCTGACTTTAGAGTATGGACAGGTTTTTTTCATAAGATGGCACCACTGGGTAAGGCTGGTGCCATAAATGCACTTTGTTCTCTCTTTGTAGGCACAGCTGTGCATGTCTACATTTTAATACAAATGTATGTATTATTGTCACGCCTTTCTTCCCACACAGCATTGACAGGAAACACAGAGGCAGTGCAGGGCACAAAGGGTTGTCACTCTGCAGCTGTCAGGTGAATTTGGAAGCACAAAGATCCCAAAGTTCTGGTTTCCTACAAAGTGGTCATCAACATTACCACTTCTCCCCATGGAGAAAGGAGTAATTAAAACAAATGCATTAAAAGTATATTTGTTTTCACCTGATCAAAACTGTAGAGAGCAGCATTAGCCAGCATCCCCACAGGAGGTCCACTGGTAATTTTAATTGAGTTTTCTAGTCTTCCTCGAGGAATGATGTGCTCTTCTGGGGCTGGAGCTCATTCAGCACTAATAAAGACATGAAAATCAGGATGACTTTCTTCACTGTATTGCTCAAGGAGTTTCAAGGTTCCTAGCCGCTGGGCTACTAGATGAATATTCTGTTGAAAACTAAATGGTTATTTGGAGAAAGCAAATAAATCTGGTATTCTTAAGACATTGAAGCATCACTTTGTTATTAAAAAATTGTTAACACAAACAATAAACTTGAAGATCATTAGCTACTGCTATTTCTTGATATGTGTTGAAATAGCAGAGGTTTCACCACTAGCCTCTAAAGTTTCAGGCCTTGATTGTGAAGCTCACAAAAATATTAAAACTTCAAGGTTAAACAATTGGGGTGTGGGTGTTGTCACATGTAAAGGTAAGAGTAACTCGGCAGACACCTGAGACTCTACTTAAATGCTCTATAGAACTGGGATCTAAGACAAAACATGTCCAATGCCTACTAAGAGCAAGACTGAAGAAGTGCTAGACAAAGAAAAATGTTTACAGCTACCCTGCTACTTAGAAAATACATTTCATACCAGTTCAGAGCATAAGTCTTTCAGGTTCTTAATACATGAAGACAGTGGAAAGCCACTGATAGATTACAGAAGTGCTGAAGTATGGGAATATCAAGAGAAAGGTTTACAACATGGCTGGGCTACTGTTGTTTTCACCCCTCCATTAGACCACACTCCACTCTTTTTTTATTACAGTTCTAGCATTTCAACCCAAATTGCAGCTCAGTTATGCAGCTTTTCTTTGTCTCTTCCCCACTGTGCCAGAACGCACTGATTGCGCTGGCTTACATCTTGGTGTAGCGTGAGAGGAGTTACACCAGTCATACACCAGTCAAGGAGTACGACACATCAGTCATGCTTTAGCTGCTGCATCACTTTACCATGAGACCTGCTGAGGGGATACTCCCAAATTGTCCCTTGACATGGAAAAAGGAACAGGGGAAAGAAAGGGAGACTTTTCTATCAAATTACATGACAGGAGCCAGATGTTGCCTGTATTTTCATATAGCCTACATCCACCCACTGCAAAGCAGAAGTGATTTAAGCCTTAATATAACAACAAAATAACCATTCCATACATTAGATGTCTGAGACTGAGAAATTAAAAGAGACAGAAGAGCTAAAATTGTTACCAAAAATTTTCAAGTTGTCTTTTTTTCTGACAGTTTACCAACTACTGTGCCAACTGTTTTGACAGATCTGAAGCCAAAGTCATTTAAAAAATATTTCCCAGGTCAGCCAGAATAGTGGTAGGGGGTTTACCATCTAATTATACACTCCCTTGGCCCCAATACAATGTATAGTAAAACATCTTTTTTTTTTCCCCAGGATATTTTTGTAAACATAGAATAGTTTTGGGTTTCAGAAGACTGAAGTTTGAGAAGCACTGAGTACATTCAGATCCCACTAGCTCTAACTAATACCTTTGGGGATTTGGTCCAACATCTTTATGTAGCCTCCTTTCCAACTTTCCCCAGTCCTTCACTATCAAAAATCTTTGCAGCAAACTCATCATCTCTCTCTGCTTTCAGAAGCCAAGCATAATGGGCTGGAAAATGGAGCAGGTCTGCAACACTGGAAGCTTCTCAGATGTTCCTCATTTATCTCTGCAGCTTCAGACACACAACTGCTGATTTGGGGCCTCTGCCATCTCCTGTTTTCTTGCCCTGTTCCTAGAGCAGCTGAGAACTCTGAAATTCCCCTGAAAACTAACTCTGCTCTTTCCTTCACATTTCTACAATCACTATCAGAAAAATGGGGTTATTTTCAGACTAATGTGACTAGCAAAATTTGGTGAAAGAGTTCTTCCAGTTTCAGTGTCAACAAAGGGGTCAGCTTGTGTGTGTTTGCACCAGTGCCGAGCACATCAAGGCCCCTTACTAACTCCATGGTGATTTTATTTTAGCCAGCAGGTAACATGGACTCTGGCCCACCTCTTAATTTGTTGCGGGTAACAGTGGTTTGGTTTGTAGCCAAATGTTTGCTGAGGTTAAAACCAGAAGAGGAGGGAATGAGCTCCTTAATATCAAAGCCTTGAACATGTACTTCTTTCTTGGCTTCAGGGCAAAGCAGTTGTTATGAATATCCATATGGTATTTAGTGTGAAATGGTGGGAAGGGAGCACCTTCTCTCAGTAGCCTTAACAACTGCAGTGCTCCCGAGGGCTCCATCACCATGTCGGGAAGTGCAGCTTGCCAGGGGTTGCACTGATCTTTTTGTGAGCTGCAGAGCACGTTCTTGATCCACTCAATGCTGGCCAAAGCTGTGGCTGCTATCTCAGAAGAGCAGCACTCCAGGGCTGATTATACTGTTGCCCAAGGGGAGTCAAGCCCATTTCATTAGTCTTATGGCCCACTGAAGGGAACAGGAGCTCTTAATTACATAGGGGAAGTGTATGGGTGAGGGCAGTCCAGCAGCTTTCTGTATTACCTCTCCTATTCCTCTTGGGAGGGTGAAAACAGTGTTCAGCAAAACATGACACATTCTATTAATATGTTGTTTGTCCTGTTACAACCAAAAGCAAAAAGGAACAAAATTATTATCTGTTTAAAACTTTCACTGTAATCCAACATGTATTTTGTTTTTGTTCCAGGAATATCCCTCCAACTGGGGAGACAGTCCCCATCAGAGGGGCTGTTTGACACTCACTTGGAAAGAGCCCGATGGCTGTGTCTGGCAGACTTCTCAAGTGCCTCCTCTACAACCATCTCTTTCCCTTGTCCTAGAGAGATGTTATGAAATCTTCCAGAGTCTACAGGGAACCCAAGCTTTTTGCCTGTAGAAGAAATAATTGGGGAAGAGTGAGTGACAGAGGGGGAGGAGATGGGAAAATTAGCAGAGCAGAAAGGAAGAATGATAATGCCCCATTAATTTCACTATCACTTGTGCAATGCATATTCCTTCTTCCAAAGCACTTCACTAAGCCCTTACAATTTCAACAAGCAAAATTGCGAGCTCTCAACAGTGGCCTTATTGCTGGTATTAGAAAAAGCCTGCAGAAATCTGTTCCCTTGGTTTTAAGATAATGAACCTTTTGACATTTTGATAGATGCTCAGTATTGTTACTGAGCTTTAGAAACTCTTACAGGGGGTACAGAGCAATTGCCCTATGAAAAAAAGGGAGCAACATGTGGTAGATATCACATCAGTTTTTTAACTGATTGGTTCAGTGGGTAAATGTACAAGTCTCTCACCTTGTGAGGCCTGAGTTTAAATTGAGCACAGTGAGGTCACAGCTGTATTAACCTGGTATTCTCACTATTGTCTGTGGGGAATAGTAATCCTAAGTATAAAGCCACAGAGCCCTATGCAATTGAATATAGTTTGTATAATGACCATTATTTAGTCACAGGGGGCACAAGATTATATGAGCATGGAGAAAATTGCCCTCTGGCCCTCATCTAGTCAAAAGGTAGAAAACAGTACAAAGCAAACCTGCATTATGCCAAGCAGAGGAACGTTCAGTCTAAAAATGTCTTCATATTGTAGTGCTTATGGTGTTACACTTTTCATCCACTCCATTTACCATGGATATAGTGGGGGTGGAAGAAACTTTAGAATTTGAAGCTTCTGCTGAAAATAAACTGTGCCAAACTTTCCCATAGTAATGCATACTCCATCATCATGACAGATGATTCCAGAAGGCTTTGTTTAGTAAAAGTACACCCACATATGTATGTGTGCATAAGCATATACACATATACTCACAAGTGTAAAATCATATATAAATTTATATACATTTCTATCCCTGCATACTGCATTTTATTTGTAAGCTCATTTTTCCGTTTCTTTAATGGGAGGACAGTTGAGTGATCCTTGTACCAGAATGAAATAAGAGGCTTACCTAGTGTCTCAATATCTTCGAGTGAGTCTGCTTCTGTAGACAGAATGAAAGACACAGAAAGCTGGACTGCTTTCTTCACAGGATTTTGCTAAGGCCATCCTTCTGCTTTCCACATATCTTAAGCCAAGATCGTCCTCCACAAAGTTCCTATAAAGATGAAAAAACACGCCCTAAACACCCAAAAACATTCCCTAATACAAGCTTCAAGCCTGCACCACTCTCAGACTTGAGTGGCTGACAGTAATGCTCTAACAATTGTTTCATCAAATAAATTCTCAGGAAAATTAGCGGAAGGCAAGAAGGTAGTGAAGCAAGACAGAAGGTGGTCATTCCCATTTTTCTGTGAGATAAGGGCTATGTGACAGAAAATAGCAAATTCTGAATGAAAAAAACCCTATTCAATAACTGAATCCAAGAAGTCATTATGTGCAGGTAACACTGTCATATAAAGCCGGGGACACTGCACAGATTAAACACTCAGGATGCAAAAACTGCACAGTATGTGATGCCGAAGGAAAAATACATTCAAAAAGCAAAGACAAGTCCTCTTTGAAAGCATCACTAGTTCTACTAAAAATTACAGTGGAATTATCTGAAATTGTTTAGTTGTAGCATACCTCCAGAAATAACATCAAAAAAGATTTAGAACTAGAAAGCAATTTTCCCAGCCTACTGTAATGGCACTCCATGACTGAGTAGTTAAGACGTCAACAGGACTCTCGTAAGTGTGCTCAACTCTGAATCGAAGAAGGAAGTCCAATTCAAAGAGTTCTATTTCTTTACTTCAGAGAAGAATCTTGACAGCATAGAAAATTGAAAAAGGTCATCAGACTTGCTTTAGAGCCATTTCTGTTTTAAAGTATTCACTGCTCAATATATTACTGAGCAAGGAGCTGAAAGTGACAAGAATTCCTAAGGCTGTATTTTCTGAAACTCTGATATAAGAATATACGTCTCATTTAAAATCTTTTCTAAAATATTATTTGAAATCTATTGCAAATGAAATGATACCCCCAGATATTTGTCACAAAAAAGTGCAACATTTTTTCCAAAACCATTCCTACACACACACAAAGCTGAACTTTACCTATTAAAAAAGACTAGATGAAAACCACACCCAACTTCTCAGCCAAAACTTTTTGTAGAAAATATAACTGCATTTACATTTATAATTTATATACAATAAATATATATTATATATATTTCTGTACTGAATGATGAATTTACTCAAAATTGAGATGCCACTAACAACAGCAGTTATTTTTCTTTAGCTTGTGGGAACATAAACATAAAAATCTAAGTGTTGCATACTGAAGTTAGCCTTAGATAAACTTGGCCACAAATTATTTTATACTAATACTGCTGTAAAAGTAGAGATTTCTGAGTTCTGTGTAATGATCCCCATGTATCTTTTTAATGTCTTAGAAGACAGAGAAAGAAGAATAAATAATGCACAGCTGTTTGCATCATCATTCTAAGTCCTCTTCAGACTGCAAGCTCTCACACAGATGTCGGATATTTGCAAATCCTGAATGTTTTTGTTGATGGATTTGGGGGGTGGGGTGCTTGTTTTACACAGAATCAGTTTTGGCACATGAGGTGTATATATGTACCAGAGAAAACTCCTCATGTTCTACCAGGGGGTTTTCTAGTTCTTCTATCACTTAAACCACATATAGTGGGAGAGACACCTTTGCCATGAAACCACGTATTCTCTCTCCTTTTGATACAGATATATCTTCCTTCCTCTACAAAAATACTGCTTTCTTTCAATCAAAAAATGTGTTTAATAAATCAGAAGTTTACTGTGCCCTTTACTCAATTTTCCATCTACTCTCTAACTGCGACTGAGCTTATTTTTCAGTTGCCATACAGATTTCCATTCTTCATGATCCATTCCAGTATCATAGGTAAAAAACAGACAAAAATTAAGCAACAGATTGCTAGAAATCTAGGTGATACGAATAAATCTAGCTGCACCATGGTGCACAGAAATCATCACCAATTCTCTTGCCCCTTTTTTCTCGTTTCTCTTCCAGCATTTCTGTCTGCTTTTTATTCCTATTTATATACTGTGTAGAAAAATGACTTTTTTCTTCCTAAACTTTTGGTTTCTAGTTTAATTTTTATCTCTTTTACTGCCCAGCTCTACAATACAACCTCTTTTGAAGACAGCTCTTCAGGGCAAAATCTGCCAACCAGTACAACTAAATCCTAATTTTTTTTTTCTAGGGCATACAGATACTAAAACATATCAGGAAAAACAACAGACTGAATGTAAAAATATACACTATTTACTGTATTCCTTTACATTACTTTACATATCACATCAACTTCAAACCTAATTATCCAAACACGAGCAGCTCAATCATGCTATTCATCCTCAGTGTAGCTTCATGAAGTAACTGTAGCATTTTAAGACAATTACACAAAAGCATCTTTGGAATTTCTGCAATTATTATTGACACTGAAGCAGCAATCCCACTGTGTGAGAAACTGCAGAAGGTAACAAGAAAACTTCTTTGTGCAGAAGCATCACCTTATAGTGAAGGAACAGCAGAAAAATCAGCATACTTAATCTGAAAAATTTTCCTCAGCTGAAAAGCTGTTTGGGCCAAGAAAATGAGCTTATCCTTTCCAAAAATCCTTGGCTTATGAAAAGAAAGGTTGAATACGTGCCAGCTTCTGTCAGGTTAGATATACGACACTGAATATCCCGATTGTTCAGCCTGCTTAATTGCTTTGCAGAAGACTGCATTCAAGGCCTGAAAATAAGTAACATTATTTTTATTTGTTTCAATTCTACTGTTTTGGTTTTCTACTGGTAAGCCAGTTGGATCGTGACTGTAGGTTTCTAAGAAGAGATGGCCTAAGCTGTCTAAAATGCAAAGCACTTGTACCGAGAGGCTTTTGAGGAAACTTTCAGCAAACCAGGGCTGCACATGGCAATACTCTTCTGCTTACTTATTTCTCAGCAGGCAGAACCTCTCACTTAAGCGAGCTGCTAATTTTGCAGTGGGTGATCTCCCTTCCTCATAGCTTTAGATCATTTGGTAGATTTGTCACAATGATCTGTTTATACAGAATCCCTCAAAACTCTTTGTACCTGATGGTTTAACACAAAGAAGGTAAACCTTGGAAGCAGTCAGAAAACACTGTCCGAATGGAGACGGCCTTCAAAGAGACTGGTAGGAACATAATGTGTTACAGACCAGCAGGAGATCACATCATCTTCTCTCTTCTCAGACACACAGCCCTGCAAATGTAAACATCTAGCACAGGTAATAATACATTGGGCATCACTGCTGGAGGCAGAGTTCTTTTCTTTGCAATTTGACACCAAACCAGCAAGATAAATTTTTACTTCCAGTGAAAACTAGTAGATGGGGTTGATGCTGCTCAGATGATTTACTAATGAAGTAAAGAACAAAGGCTCTTATAGCTGTAGGTCTGCAATGCTCTCTGACATTAATCTGGGCTTCATTTTCTTTGGCTTCAGCTATCTATAGGATGACAGTTTTCTCATGTATTTAATGCACTACGATTATCCCACACAATTACCAAAACATTCCTATTCATGCACAAAGGAATGTAGTTATACCCTAGAAAATTGACTTTATTTCAGATGGTAACAAGTATTTAGGTTAAGCAAGCTTCCTATCTTAGGCAAACATTAGGGAATGACTGCTTTCTGCAGCAATATACCTGTTTACCTGTGAAAACACAGCAACTATATATGAATACATTGCTTCATATTTCATGATGATACCTAGTTCTTAGAAGTATTAACTCAAGCATCTAAAGAAAAAAGAAAAAAACCCCATATATGTGACAACTACATATCATAGATCTGAAACTGTGAGCATGTCGGTGGACAGGCAGGAAGTTGACTATTCCTACCTCACACAAATGTTTCACTAAAAATAATTAATAACGCACACTTTACAGGGGACTTTACTACAACTGTTATTACCTTGTGCTCTACTTCTGTTGCAGTTGACTTTGTTGATTCCAGTTTCTCTACAAGTTTGCTGTCATCTAAGAAACTGCCGTGGGCACCTGACAGGCTGAACAGCCTGTCATCCTCGAGCTGCCTGTCTTGAAACAGTTCTGCTGCTTGACAAGGACTGACTAGCAGAGGGAATGAAAACACTATATTTAAACAACCGCAGCAAGACATACCGTCTCATAGCATTTATGATCTGTATTTTCTGTTGAACTACATTAGATGATTAAATTTAATTTTTGAAAGAGAGAGTTTATCTTCTGCCCCAGTACATTAGAACTAAGGTTTTGGGACAAAAAGCCCCTAGGTGACAGAGGGATTATAAGCATACAATCCCACATGGAACAACATGCAGATGCAGAGGAAAATGGCCATCTGTTTTCAGATGTGTTCCCATGTACACAGGTTTCATTCTTCAAGGGATAAATCATAGAATCATAGAATGGTAGGGGTTGGAAGAGATCTTTAGAGATCTAGAGATCATCCAGTCTAACCCCCCTGCAGAAGCAGGTTCACCTAGATCAGGTCGCATAGGAACATGTCCAGGTGGGTCTTGAAGACCTCCAAGGAAGGAGCCTCCACAACCCCTCTGGGCAGCCTGTGCCAGGGCTCCCTCACCTGAACAGTGAAATAGTTTTTTCTTATATTTAAGTGGAACTTTTTGTGTTCCAGCTTCATCCCATTACCCCTTGTCCTGTTGCTAGCTACTATAGAAAAAAGGGACGTCCCAACCTCCTGACACCCATCATTTAGATATTTGTAAATGTTAATAAGATCTCCCCTCAGTATCCTCTTCTCCAGACTAAACAGCCCCAGTTCCCGCAGCCTTTCCTCGTATGAAGGACATTCCAGTCCCCTGATCATCTTAAACCCTCTGACCGAGTTTGCCCTTGTATGAAGAAGCAGTAACTCAAAGAGTTGTAGCAGGTCTTTGTGGATGAAGTTACTAAGTTACATGGGATAACTGGAAAGACACACTGGAGAAGCAGGAAGTATTATTCATTTTCCACCCCTAAGTACTATTTCATTTTTTTGCTCATAGATCACAGTTTGTTCAAAGTCACAGAATCACAGAATCTTAAGGGACCTATATCAATGTTTCTCTTCATAAGTAGATTGGCATGACTGCAGAAGCCACAGAACTGTGTCTACAGGAAAAAATTACGATCTATAAACCAAACACCCCAGATCCTAACAGTGCCATCATATCCCTCTTATGGACTGGCATAAAATTTTATACACACTTATTGGCTTATGATCACTGAAGCACAAAGCACTACAAAGGGCTTTAATCCTGCAGTGTAAATTAACTGTAATCTACAGAGCAAACCAAGCAGGAGAGAGAAGTGTGGGAATCAGATCACAATAAATTTAGGTCAAGCCCAGTCCTCTGGGAGAACAGATTTGAACACACCAGTAGAACTACTTTCTATATTTTGCAGAATCTGACCCTTAAAATATTTCTGATATATGAGTTCCTAACAACTGCTGTACAGCAGATTCAAAAAGCCATATTAATGCTAGCCTTAAAATCTCAGAACAGACAACAGAATGATCAAAAGATAGTATCTACCTTAAGTTTTTCTAAGTCTGGCCTTTCAGCACTAACAACCTCAGGCAACAGCTGGTCTTCCAGTCTGACTCTGGTGACAGTTAAATTAATGAGGATGGTCTGAGCTTGCAGTTCTGGCTTCTAGTGAGGGTTAGCCCTTCACTTTAGTGTGAAGGATGAGATGGAAATTCTTGTTGAATTCACATTCTTTGTCTTCAGTCTTGATATATCTGAGAAGAAATAACATGCACAAGAACAGGGACTTCATTGAATTAAAAAAACCCATAAATATCTTGGATTGCAAAAGATGGGTATTGTATGCTCTTGGCAGCATAAGAAACGGACACAAATCAAACTTTAGATGTCTGCAGCTTAAGAAACAAAATGAGGATGATTGATCACACCGAAATTATATGAAGAATACACAGAGCATTTCCTAATTGGCATAGTTTCACTTGCATATATAGCAGACACTGGTAGATTATTCACTGATGTACGGAAGCATCTGTGGCTTAGGGCTAAGTGTCTTCATTACTTACCACAAACTTATGAAAGTTTTCAAGCAACCTTTCACGACATAGCAATTACTTTGTACAATCACTTCCTTAAATGTATTTTACTTTTCCATTTTTTTGAAATAGCTTAGCAATAAATACTAAGAAATGTAAGCAGACATAAATTTTTATAACAAACTGATAGTGACCAGAGGACAGAAAAGGCACAGTGACTGAAAAAACAAAGATCATGTTTTAAAGCAACCTACTAAATGTTTTGTTCCCAATCATTTGAGGGGCAAAAGAATGAGTTGTACTAGGTTTATCTTTTATTCTCTGAATGAGATCCTTTGCTCAAAAGATGTCATTCCCTGACCCCTTGTCTTCAACAAGAGGTGCCTATCTGTGCCACACAACAACATCACTACTGCTGAAGTACCATTTTGGAGCCCAACAGTGAGGCATAATAAAAATGACCTTCCGACTTCTATGGCACAGTACAAAAAAAATTTGAAAGACTGCTTATAGTGTGTGCCTGGTTGGGTGTAAGCAGGTGCCACAATTTTGTGTCATCAGTTTGCAGAGTGACCCAACCTTCAGCCATCACCCACCACACACGAGCATGAGCACCGTATTTTCTTTACAGCAATGGCTTTGAATGTTTTGTCTGCCAAGAAAGGAGATCCAAACATTGGAAACACAATTCTGTTTTAAAAAATTCAGTAGAACACTTATACAATGGAACACAGGTAGCCACAAATCCTTTTCTCAAAATTCATATTGACATTTGTAAGTCAAATCAATCTTCAGTGTGATTGTGACAATTTATATTCAGAACACTTCAAATGCAATTCATGAAAGTCACATCAAAACATGAATAAAACAAGTATTTTCTGTACAAATTTTAACAACACTTTCTGTCCAGAATATCACGGCATTTCCAGAGTATATCTGGCATATATGCATATCTGTCATTGCCAGAGTCAAGGATACAGTATTTCAGCTTTTAACATCTGTGCCTGCTTCTGACATCCCCTTAGCCAGAAAACATAAGCTAAATGAAATGTTGTGCTGAAAGCACTTCTGTATTTTGCCAAGGATCAGGAAGAAAAGACAGCAATTTATGATATACTGAAAGTGAATTCCTAAAAATAACCTAGTATGTGGTGCACTAGGAAACCCATGACCCTCAAAAACTCAACATCAGATCTGTATGTTGTACACTACTGCCTTGCACACTAGTGGGGATGAGTTTTCCTGGCTTATGCATGTATAATGGTGAAATAATTTAGCCATATAGTCCTGTCCTTCAGATAACAACCTTTCTCAGGTGCATATGAGAACCTTCCAGTTCTGCAACATGGATTTCAATTCAGATACTGTGATCTCTCCACAGCCTTCAAAACTGGCTACAGCTGGAGGGAATAAAACTAGGGCTTGGCACAGAGGGAGCAATTTTGTCTCACTCTCAGTATACACAGGGACAGGTGAATAGCAGAGATGTGACAAGACAACTTTTTCAGTTTGCTTTGTCAGTGGAAAAAACTTTGCTAAGGGAGTCACGCTATTTCAGAAGGTCTATGTGGCAATAGAATAAGCTTTAGAGTTTTGGATTCAGCTACTTACTTTATGGATTCTCAATTCACAAGAACAATAAATTACCAATTTCTGTGATTATCACCTATGAAAGGCAAAAACTACATAATGACTCAGTAGGTTTTATTACTGCAGCTGTTCTAGGTTTTCTGTTAATTACAGATCTGGGAAAAATAAATGTTTTGTTATTGCTCTCATACGGTTCAAGGAGTACAAGCAACAATGATTAAGACAGAGGTGGGGAAAATCAGTAGAATTGCTTCACATTTTTCAGTGAAATATATCTGTTTAAAGGTTAATTCTGGATTCTGAAGAAATGTAGCAGACACAGGCACTATTTATTGAAATCCATGATAGAAGGCATATAAAAAAAATGGTCACCAAAGAAATTACTTAAGAGAAGTTGTACTTTTGGAAATTATTTTCTGCATAATCTTCTATTCCACCAGCAGAGGCATACAGAACAGACTGAATTAAAGCACCATTTTACCAAGAAACAGACAAAAGCATCTTGCAAGTGAGCTCCAGATCCCTCTACTTTAAAAACACATGAAGTGAATTAAAGAGAGATTGTTCTTCACTAAGTTTCGGAGGTTTTTTTCCTGTTGAAATTCTCGTAGATCTTGAAATAAAATAGTATAAGAGTTTTGAAAGGTATTTGCAAAGTACTTAAAAAATCTTAGATACACTTTGAATAACAATTGTTTTTTAGCAAAAGCAAATATAAAAACAGATAAATTTCAGAAGCTAACACAAGCACTAAACTCTCAGCTATGAGAAGTCTAGGAACAACGCAACATCTGGTGCAACCTGTCAAAACTTGAGTTAGCAGCCCAAAGTCATGCTTTCCTCTTGCATAAGGAAACAATGCCTAGGTCTTTCAAAGACAGAATCTCATGAAGATAAAAAGATCTTGAGTATATGAGCATGACTTCATATCATGAAATGGCCTAAAAGTTTACACAAAAACTTTTCTTAGCAGATACTTCTATGCAAGTCAAAATTAAAGAGCGTAACTTTCAGTGCAGGTGTTCTCCAAAACATGTCATAACTCTGAATGGCAGAAAGTAGGGTATCTTTGTGTAGCTAAATATTTTGGATCAGCTCAGAAAGAATGAAAATAGGTGATACATTTTTGGACAGGAAAGGAAAGGGAAACAATATTTTTCACTGTGTAGGAAGAAGGATAAACATATTTTCCAAAGTTCTTTCAGTTCCTGCTACTTAAAATGAAAAGCTTCTAGAAGCAACTTACAAACTCCAAGAAGGTAGGTAGAGAAAGCAGTTGAATAAATCAGGTGAAAACAAGTGCAGAATGGAGCAATCTCAGTAGGCAAAAGTTGGTCAAACTAGTTCAGTGGGAAAAGCGCTGACTTAAAGTTGCACAGCTGGCAAGACCTTCTAGGCAAGGAAGGCTTCTCTCTGTGAAGAAACTGAGTGAATTATCTTGCTGTTTCGTGAATAATAGTCATGCCTCATAAGAATGGAAACTTGTTCATAGAAGCTACATTTGCACATAAATCAAATTTCAAGACTTCTTGTAAGAATATTGTAACAACTTAATCTTGCAACTGAAGAGACATGACTGTGAGTGTGCAAAGGATTTGAGCAGGTGTTACAGCTTATGTGACTGTAAATAGGAACCTTATGAACAATGAATTTATTCCTGTATCTTCTCCTCTGTAAGTCAAAATGACATTGATCTATTACAGTTAATGCTCACATCCAGTGATCTCCAAAAGAATGGTGCTGGGGAGACAGAATAGAAATAACACAGATAAAACTTAAATATTAAATCTTACCCATACTAAACCTATTCAATGGCATCACTCCTCTTATAGCAGGCAATTTCCAAAATTCAACACCATATACAACTGGCACCTATTTACTTTTATGCATTTATTTTTCTGCTCCAGAAAATGTAAGTATGTGCATTTTGAATATGTTTTTCCTACATTTCTAGTAAATTGCACCCCAATTTTCCTTACTTTTTCCTTGTGCCTTTCATGCTTACATAAAGCTCTGCACTACAACTGATAGTTTAAAAAAAAAAAAATTCTTTTTTTTCCCTCTTCTTAAAACAAATATCCTGAAGTATTTTAACATAAATCTTACCATTTTAAAGCCATTTTGAACATAAGATCACAATACAAATTATATTAAGATTCACTGAGCAGGTTTGCACCTCCAAAATATTAAGGCCCTTAAGCAAGAAGTCTGATTTTCAGAGATAACAAATATTTGTAGTTCACCTTATAATCACCCATGTTTTGAGGAAAATATAAATTTATACATGCATTAGAAGTTCTCTGAAGCCGAGAATTTCTTTTGCAGGATTCATTCCAAGACAATGACAGAAGCTGGTGTTGAAGAATAACCAAGAGTCGAATACAAGAACCATCTTGGTAAACAAGGAAGGGGAGAGATGCTTTTATGAAGCTGCTTCACAGATCAGCAAGTTCTCTAACATGCAGACTAGTAAATTTGCTTTGGAAGTAGAACAAGGTGATAAATCTCTCTTGCTATGCTTTCTGTCGATTGGTATGATAAAATATATTTTACTTAAAATTGGGACTGTCTGAAGCTCAGGGGATTTAATTATTTGTAATTATCCAGTTGTTGTCAGTATGTGGCCATTTTATGACAGTGGTATCTACTGTGTGGGTCAGGTTCAACTGTATATCTTTTCAAACACAAAATTAATGTACTATTGATGAAACCATTACTAGAACCAAATTAAAGTCTGTGCTGATGTATTGGTCCACAGGGTGCTGTCAGACATGAAAGGAGTAATTAGTATTCATTACTTCATACTCTGCAACATTCCAATTATTAATGAACTTCAACTGCTGGACTGCATCATATCTATCACAAATACCTCTCTAGTCTTTCTTTATTAGGAAAAAAAAAAATCAAAGTGCCTGACACAACTACTAAAACAAACAAATAACAGAAACAAATCCAGAATGAGGAAAATTCTGTTTATCCAGTAATAAAGGGGTATATACATTATCAGTATCCCACAAAGGAGACCTGCCACATCTTCAACAAGACACAGAATGCTAGGTCATGTGACACCACTTAAAATATTAACCAGAAGAAGAGATTCAGATCTGTATTTGAAGAGATTCATACAATGGTGATTGTGTCTGTGTGTACAGCTCTGTTGTGTTACATGTAGGCCTTGGCTAAGTCAGTGCAAAATTATATTGCCTTGACCTTTGTCCTTTCTACTCCAACTTCTTTCAGTTGTTTCACATCCCTCTGTTTCACGCCTTAAAGATCTGTTAGACTGCAATTTCTGATCTCTCTTTTAGACCAATGTAGTTTCAATTTTCTGTAGAGTTTCTTTACTATGGATTCTATAAAGCAAGCTATAAGGTCTTCAGCTGAAGTACTTAAAATACTGCTACAGAAAAATGTAACAAAGAGGAATCACGTCAAGACCTCACAGTGCAGGGCAAAAGTGCATCTTCCAAGAGCTTTATGTACGCCAGGAGATTTGAGCTGTTGTGTATTGCTTAGACTTACTGTGCAGCACCAATGCCTGAAATATGGTGGGGGGGAAGAGGGGAGAAAAACCTTGGGTAATATTTCCAGAACTAGATATCATTTTTACTTAATCTTTCATATTTTCCCTTTTAACAATCTGAAACTGTGCAAGCGCTCTAAACACTGTTTGAGTAACGTTTGAGACCCATTCAGAAATGCTCAAGGGATATCTCTGACTTTTTTATCAGAATAAATATCCTATTCTTCAACATGACAAAAATCTAGCTTCTTGATGCGTTGTTTGAAAACAAGAACACAACATTTTCAGGCTTAAAAACAAATTCGCATTTGAGCAGAGACAACGGCATTTCAGTTCAGTAGATGAAACATTTAATGAAGTTTACCTGTTTGTTTTCACGGTAACACAAATCAACATTATTCTTTAGATAGCTGCATCAAAGACTCAACAATCACACTGGAAGTTTTCAAGAAATAGGATGGAAGACATTACAGAATGAAATTTCCTTGCATCAAGTACAAGCTCCTTTATTTTTTTTGTTATCTTCTCAAAAATGTGCATCTTGAAGTATCTTAATTAGGTGAAACGTTTTTGATGCTATATTCTAAATGTGACAATAATTTTTCAAAAGCTAGGGGAAAAAGATGTATGGGAATGAAAGATGAGATTCCCAGACATCCCCCATAAACAATTAGAACACAAGGTTACACTCCACTGCAGTTCAAGACCAGGAAAACACAAGAACTCAGCCTTGTGTTATCCAATTCAAATTTGAGTCTCCCACTCGAATGCCCAGCTATGGAGCTCTGGCGTGGAACTCACATGCCTCTCTGAGCTGTAGGCCTTTCATTGGGAAGGAGAGGACAGAACACTCCTCGTATATGGATCACTTGCATGAGGAATGAGGCATGTGAGCTCTGGTGCTACCAGACTAGGTGTCTGGGTAAAAGAGGTAGTAACATCACTCTACATCTGCCTCGATGGATCTGTGAACCCTATCAACTGGACTGGTTTGATGCATGGGACATTGGCAGCAATAGTGATATAGAGTCCTCCTCTCCGGCTTGCTTATTTCTGCCACATGTTGTACCATTCCAGTTTTTCCTCAACCTTTTTTCTTCTTCTTGTTTTTTTTTTTTTTTTTGTGTGTTTTTCTGAGGTTTTTTTTTTGTTTTTTTTTAAAAACTGCTTCAATATTTATTTCATGGGGTGGTCCAACGAATAGTTATGGCAACACACTGCAAAGTGGAAGCATGGTTTTATTAGGCTGATGTTGCAGTCAGAAAACCCTGTATTGTCAAATCCAAATCTAATCCATTGGTAATTTCCAATGCTTTCCCTTTTGCTATAAATGCCTAAAATGGAAACTAAATATTTTCTTATCTTTTGAGCCAAATTATAATACATGCTCCTCCTTGTTTTATACCTTTTTGAACTAAAAATAGTGAAGATTTTCACTCTGGGTTGAGAAACTTACACACGTGTCTGCATTGTATCTTGAGTCCAATTTGCAAATTGAGAATTTTCTTATAATGTTATAATGGCATGATAATGTTATAATGCCATTGCATTAAAAAAACCCCTAACTTCATGAAGCGTTATGAAATAGTAAGCAAAATGTGGCAATCCAAGCACTATAGATCCAGTTGTGATGGAAAAATTCTGATTATGCAAGTATAATTATTTTCTCTTTTTAATTGTATGTCTTCCAAGTAGGAGATCAAGTACGGGATCAATAGTTTCACCCATGTTTTCAATTAGTACTGTCTCTCCACAAGTCAAAGCTCTTTCAGTGGTTTTCTGAAAACTTAATATGAACAATAAAAAATAAGCCCTCAAATATTAGATAAATATTGGCTGTGGAAAGATTTCTTTTATATAACAAAATTGGAAAACTTTTTTCTAAAAAATGCATGGTTAAACCATGTAAAATTGTTCACAAAGAATTTCCCAGTGTTTAAGAGTTAAACAGTTTTGAGTTTGGTATCTTTCTGACTATGTTCCTCTTGCTAGTCCTCGTATCAAACAAAAGCATATATTGCTGGGGCTTTTCTTCTAGGAAAATATAAAGATTAAGCTCCACATTGAAGATACTGGAATTGACAGAGAAGCTGAGGAGCACATATATCTTTTAGCTTTTGTTATTTTTTAAATTTTATGGTTCTGTGTTATTCTTTTGGTATATCCTCATCTTAACAATAAACACCTTCTTGAAGGGTTAGAATCTGACTTTTGAGAGGTCTGTTTCAATAGGCACTTAGAAGAGAGTAGATAATAGGGGAAAGATAAGTAAGCAGACAATATAGCTTCACATAGTATGAATGAAAAATCACCATTACTTGTGAAAAAGAAAAAAAAATCACAGCAGGTGAGGAAAAGAGCTCATCAGAGGAGCAGAGAGGTTAAATTATTAACAAATATTTTTAGAATGAGGCATTACTGCAACCACTTACTGTACTGTGTAACTGTGTGTCATATCTGACATTCAGTAAAATAAACTCAGACAGCCTCTTGAAATGGAGTAGTTAAATCTTACCCAGTCTTCCTAAATCAAAGTAAACATGAGAAAGGATATGAACAGATCAATTACATGTAAGTGCTATCAACTTACATAATAAATTAAGTAATACTAGTGAGAAACAAAAATATGTTTGTTTACCAGGGAAGGACCTGATACTGGCTTTGGCCTTGAATGCCATACACTGTATTGAACCATTCCCTCTGTAAGGTGTGTGCATTTGGCTCTGCTGACTAAGCCATGCAGTATAAGTAAGATAGTGGCATCAGGTTTTGCACCTTAGCTACTGATAAAGGGATTTGCCCCTCCCAAGATGCACACCTCATCTTCCACTTTATTTCCTCCTCTACACTTGAAAACAGAATAAAGAAGGTCCACTTTCAAGCACCAATTTAAGTGGAAAATGATGCTATTGATAGATAAGTAAGCAGCAGCATTATAACATTTCAAGTCTTAAGTAAGTGCATTTCAACAAACACCAAACCCTTATAAAAATTAAGGGAACTTGGGGGCAGTAAATGTGTAAGTTAATTCTTCAGCATCCACATACCCTTTCTGTCCTAGATGTATGACTTTATGGTCAGCTCCATATTTATTCTTAATCCATTTAATTCCCTGTTGCTGGGGATCTATCGTCAGAAGCCAGTGCTCACAGTTTGTTAGAATTGTGGCATTTTCTCTTGACATCCTACCATCGGGCAGTCCCTCGTTACTCCATGCTGTAATCGTAGCATCATCCGTCAATGTTGCAATTGGGTCTAGGCCCTCCATCACAGGAATTGGAATCTTTGAATCAGAGTGGAATATAATCATCCAGCAAGGTTATCAGGCAGCAAGACATGAGTCAGTGTAACTGGGCTGATATAATTTGAGGCTTTCTAGGCAAAAAAGTAAGGAGGATCCCTGTGGAGATTCTGATGCAAAAGAATATTCTAAGAAATGGGATGAAAAGCAGTTTATTGTATTTGTAATAGATATTTTTTTAAAATGTGCTTTAAGACATTTATTTCATTAAAATATATAAACTTAAAAAAACCTCACCACATATTATAAATTTCAGCGTATGAAGATTCTGATATTACAAACTCACTGCTCATGTATGCCCTTGAGCAGGTACTTCGGGGACATAAATCCACACAAAAATTATAAAAACAGAATTCCCATGGTATCTTATTTGTATCATTCAGATATGTGCTAACAAGGTCAAAAGACAGAACTGAACCATCCCGAGGGGCAGAGGCAACCTTGGAGCTCTCTGCATGGCACCCGATGTGTCAGTGCTCTCATGGGAGTGTCTGTTCCCTAAGAAGGAATCTGCGATCCCCATGCACACTAGAGGAGCCACCAGCTAGCCACGCTTGCTAGATACTGACTTTCTGCAGGCATCTACAGGGAGATGAAATCAGAAAGAAGTGGAACATCTGAAATCAGTACTTACTGAACAGGAAGGGAAATGCCTAACACAACACAACAGGGTAAGAGAGAAAGAAAAACAAAGTTATTTGAGTCAGAAATAAAAATAATGGCTAGTGGAAACATAAAAGAATGTCTATACATCTATATTAAATTTTTCCTTACCGAAGAAAAGAGGAAACCCCCACCAACTTCTTCACCATGTTATCTCAGGCTTCCTTATTTGTGACTTCTGGATTGACTTCTAAACCCATAAATTAAATGGAAACCTGGTATCTTCAGAATTTAGCCTCAACTATCTTCTATTATGTTCAGAAGTGTTTCAAAAACTCTTCCATCAAAATTTTCCTTCTCTAGACACATAGAGTCCTTAGTGGTAGCATGCAGACTGTAGATTTTCCTTTTAAAGTGCACACTAAAATAAAAAGTATGTACATCTGATGGTTATTTATAATGAAAATCATTCCATATATTTAAGTCAAATTTGCACAATTATTAGTATGAAGAATAGCACCATACCTCTAGTGCAGTTTCTGTGGCATAATGTCATAGTTAGTTACCAGATTATTACAAAATATGTACCACCCTAAAATTGTCTAACTGCTGATTCTACTCACAGAGTCTTAAACAAACCTAATTTTTTAATAAGCTTGCTGAAAATAAAAGCACAAAAGGAACAACAGGCGTACAATCCCCTCTGCTAGCATGCAATGTATTCATCTCCCATCTGTAACGCATTTATCTAAGTAGACCAGAAAACTGAAAATATGATGTCTCTCTGGACTGTAAGGCAAGCAACACATTCATTTCCATGATTTCAAATACTTCCTTCTGGAAAACACTGGCATTAGGATGTTATTAGGGTTTCTAACACAAATTTTCAATAAAAATATTTTTATATATAGGTACATCCATTATCCCTGTATCTGCACAAAGCTGATAATTCATGGTATAGAACTGCTTGCTGTTCCTTCTAAAGAGGACTATTAATAAATATCTATTTTTAACATCAATGTTAAAATGCATCTCTCTTAATTTCTGCTCTTCCCCACTTGCAGGAAAACAACCAAGACTGAAATGAGGTTTTTTATTTTCACTGCTGTTCAGTGAAAGCATCTTAAAAAGAAAAAAAGTCACAGGATGGATTATTTTTATTTTATATATATATATATATTATTTTTTCAACCCATTTCAGAGGGTTCTTAGAAGCATTAAGAATGGCATTAAATAAATCTCACTACTGAAAACAAATATTTGGGGTAATTTTTTTCTACCTATCAGCATTAGGCTGCAAAGTTAAGAGGTGGCTTTTGTGAAAGAACTTTATCTACAGAAAAATTTTTAGTGACAAAGGACAAGGAGATATTCCAGGCAAAACAAAGCACACAAATTAGCGAGTCTTAAAACTCTCACACAAAGCAAACATCTACAAAAAGATGCCCCCATAGTTCTCAGTGCTGACCTTGGGAAGCCTGGATTTGGCTTTAACCGTATTTTCAGAGTTTTCTTGGGGAACTCAGCTTGCCCGCAGTGCCTAAGCATTGTGATTTAAAATGAGGTAACAGTCCCATAAGTCACATTTTTCAGAGAATAAACTACATGAGTTATGATATAATGCTGTGATTTGTGGCTCATGAGAAATAGGGAACAAGTAGGAAGAGATGAGGAGCATTTGCAGCAGTAAGAAAGAAAGGAATAGTCCAAAGCTTCACAAGGAAGGATGAAGAAAGCTTTGCAGAGACATCTCTAAAGGTTAGAGCTCCTATGCATTTACTGAGTACTAGCACAGCTTCTTCTCTGTACAGAGAAATGGGGATAATCACAATTACATGCTCCTGCTGGAGCAGAAAAGGTAAGCAGAATAGGTCTCTCTATACAGGTCTATCACTATAGCATTTGCTGTTACACAGGGGTCACAAACGACAGAATCTGGTACTGAGAATTAGATTTTTGTTTAGTAATGATGACTTAACCTCTCCCATTCCCCTTGAAATGGAGCTGTAATCTGATGAAAGAGTGTGTGTCTGTGTGCACACACATATGTATATACACATATACTGGAAAACAAATACCTGCAAAGTGCCACTTTCAGGGCAGCGAGGGCTTAGTTGCCACTTAAGGTCCAGGACAAAACAGACCAGGCTACTCGGCTTGAGGAAGGAAACAGAAAATAATTTAATCCACCACCAGCTAAAGCATAACCATAAAACCCCAAAACATAACCAACACAAAACAACACAGAGTAGTACGATGATGAAGAGCACAACCAGCCCTTTAAGATCACCTTCTCCGCACTCCCCCCCTCTTTCCTGGCTCAGAGCCCTGATCCTGGTGTCTTTATCTCCTCCCCCCACCAAACGGTTCATGGGGGCAGGGAATGGGGGTTTCAGTCAGTCTATTCTCGATGGCTTCTGCCATTTGTCTCTCCTCAGGGCAGGTGGGCTCTGCACCAGTCCTCCCTGCTCCTCCGTGGGGTCCCTCACACACACGGCAGCCCTGTATGTGCCGCTCTGATGTGTGTTCATCCCAAAGGCTGCAGCTCCTCTCTGCCTCTTGTGTGGGTCTGCTTTGTAGCCCACAGGGTCTCCAGTACAGCCTGTGCCATGGCCGCCTCCTCACATGGTCTCTACCCGCCCGGGGGCACTCACCCGGAGCTGCTGGTGGCTCTCAGTCCTGCCATGGCCCTGCATGGGTTGCAGGGGTACAGCTGCATTCTCACCACGGGTTGCAGAGGAGTCTCTGGTCTGGTGCTTCTCCTTCCTTCCTCCTTCTCTGACAGTGGAGTCTGCATGGTCACCTCCATCTCGTATCACTCTTACATCTCCTCCCAAGCACTTCAAATTCCTGTCTTTAAATAGTGATGGCAGAGGTGCCAGATTGGCCCAGCCGGGCTGGAGGTGGGTCTGAACCCAAGAGCAGGGGGAAAGTCCAAGAACTTCTTTTCCAGGTTTGCACTGCAGCCCCCTCCTCCTGTTACCAAGCAAAAAGTGACTCCTCACAAAACCATGACATACAGTAAATGTTACCTTTTGTCACTTTAGAATAGGAGTCCAGAAATGTTCCATCAATGTGGTTCCTGGTGACACTATTTTGTGAAGGGTCCAAAGTAAGACACAAATGCTGCTGTTAATAAGATATCACCACATAAAGTTTTCTTTCATGCTCTGAGGTTTTCAATGGACTGGCTCCAATGAGTGTTTTCAGACTGCAAAGCAAAATTGGAAAAAATTATCTCCTGAACAACTTATCAGAACATTTAATCGCCACACTAAAAAAGAGAAGCAAAAAGAAAGTACAACAGGAAAGCCATTCTGACAGCAAAAGATACAGTTCCTAAGACTGCAAGACTGGAAATAATCCAAACTTTCTGATGGTGATTTGAAGCCTTTGAAGTTGAAAAAATAGTATGGAGCTCTTCATCAAGAATTCCACGTCCTTCCCTTGTCTGATTCTTTTCTGTAATGGGTGTTTTTGTCTAAAGCTGATACAGTATGTCAAATACATGGCAGTAATGCCAGCTACAGTATCGTTCTGCTGCCTTGTGCAAAGGGCAATCATTTCCAGCAAGATTCAGAAAGGCAAGGAAATAAAAGTATTAAAAGGAAAAAAAAAAAAAAAAGAAAGAAAGGAGAAAAAGTTTTTTCAGCCTCAACAAAGATGTGACTTTTACTTTTTTTCTCATGCTTTTTTCCAAGGGAACGGGCAAGTCAGAAGAGTTGAGGGGTTTTTTTCCCCTTTATTTGTCTGTCTTGTTTTACCTACTAGCTGCTGAAGTTAAGAGCTGAGTTCAGCTCTGGGTTAAGAGCTGCAATGATTTGGAATTTTGACAGGAGGAAAGATGAGAGTGGTTAAAACACACAGGTTGCTCAGAGAGGTTGTAGGGTTTCCATCCTTCAAGATATTCTAAACCTGAGTGTATGTGGTCCTGGGCAATCTGGTCTAAGCAACCTAGTTTGAGCAGTGGGGATGGATTAGATGATCTCAGAAGGTTTCTTCTATCCTCAACAACTCTGTCAAACTGTAACTCAACAAACTGTGGTGGTGTTTTGTTTGGGTTTTATTTTTTCCAGAGAGAGCCCTGATTTCTAGAATACCTTGTGTACTTTGAGATTTGACTTAAGATGAACTTCAGAAGTTCACCTTAACCATGCATACCCTGGGATATTTTGGATGAATAGTCAAGAATAGCCTCAGATATTGATGTTTTCTTATTAGTAGCTATGTAGAAAGCTGTTAAAGACGACCCACTGTCTACTTAAACCCACTGTCTCTCACTGTTAAGCTGGTGACTCAATTCAGATAAATGAAAGTACCTTCTATAATGAAAGCTAATGTGTAAGATATGGGGCTGTTTAGTCTGGAGAGGAGATTGAGGGGTGATCTTATTAACATTTATAAATATCTAAAGGGTGGGTATCAGGAGGTTGGGACATCCCTCTTTTCTATTGTAGCTAGCAACAGGACAAGGGGTAATGGGATGAAGCTGGAACACAAACAGTTCCACTTAAACATAAGAAAAACCTATTTCACTGTTCAGGTGAGGGAGCCCTGGCACAGGCTGCCAAGGGGGGTTGTGGAATCTCCTTCCTTGGAGGTCTT
The DNA here is from genome assembly GCF_028858725.1 of Colius striatus. Taxonomy (NCBI): domain Eukaryota; kingdom Metazoa; phylum Chordata; class Aves; order Coliiformes; family Coliidae; genus Colius; species Colius striatus. The sequence continues at coordinate 25,987,637 of NC_084763.1, forward strand.
CAAGACCCGCCTGGACATGTTCCTATGCGACCTGATCTAGGTGAACCTGCTTCTGCAGGGGAAGTTGGACTAGATGATCTCTAAAGGTCCCTTCTAACCCCTACCATTCTATGATTCTATGATTCTATGGATCAAATCATCACTTCCTTTTCAATTGGAATTTATGACGTGGTATAAAACCCAAACTAGCAATATTTGGCACATTTAGCACTTTCATTGCTCTGTGTATACAAGCAAAGGAATAAAGGTATGTATGAATGCATGGTGAAATAGTTTCAGCATAGAAAGTAAGGCAAATATAGATCATCCATTAGAGTTAATCTCAAATTGATGAAATTCTAGATGTAAAATTAGAATAGGCTGCTATAGCCTTTCTTGTTTTTACTGTTTGAAATAGGATAAAATAAAAGTTGTTTCACAGTTTGTTCACTTGCATCAAGGAAATCTTAGGAAATCATTCTCCAATAAGCAGAGGGACTGAAGCAAAGCAACAGTCTGCATGAGAGAAGGGATGCACAGTCCTCAACAACTTAAAAGGGCTGTCCTTTATGCGCTGTTGTACAGACATTTATTTTTCAAAGCAATGACAGTAATCAAAACACATTTTTCCAGTCCTTTCCATGATGCAATCAAAATCAATGAAAATCATTTAATAGAAAGCATCCTCCATATTTCAAATAGCTTTGTGTAAAATTGCTTGCATTTTGCTTGTGTTAGCTGCTTGAGAACTTAAATGAATACTCTTAGATGTATTCATTCTTGAAAGTCTTAAAAATGTGTAAAATAAATCTCAAATAACAACTCTCATTTTCAAAATAAATTTCCACCTACATAAAAACAAAGTAACAACATAATTGTTAATTCTACATTAATGAAGTATTTTTCATATATTTTTTTAAAAAATGAGAAATATTTACTTGAACCGATTAAACATCCTATCCTGAAATGACAGATACAAAATTCTACGATAACAGAAGACTCAAACTCTTTTGTATTAAAATGAGAGTATAAAATATCTACTAAGAAAATGGAAGTATCTTTAATCAAAGTATCGTGCTTGAGAGACTTAGAATTTCAATGTTTCACAATGTGAAGGCAGGAACTGAGTGTGCGAAGGCCTCCTAAACCCAAGTTGCAGCCATAAGAGATGCCCAACAAATAACAACTAACATATTATTACTGTTGAAAACTCCAACAGCAATCTTTGTAACGTAGCAGTTTTGTTCTGAAGTATCTCAGACATCCTTTTTTTCCTACAGAAGTCATTGGATTCTTCTTTAAACCATTAAACGAAGGCAACAAAACAATAAATCCATTAATTTACAAGAAGGCTTTTTGATTTATCCATTCTCCCTTCTTCTTGTCACTGACTACTAAGTCATAAACAATAAAGAGCACCCCCCTCATTCTCCAAAATAGCTTCGAGATTTGAAGATTTACTAAACATAGAATGATTGTCTATTTAAATCTTCAGTAATTTTACCATACCACCCAAGCACCATAAATCACCAGTGACATTGGCTAACAAGGGTTTAAGAGTTGGAACATGCAGTGTAATAAATTTACAGACAGTTAAAAATCACTATAATTTTATTCTAATGCATTATAGATTGCCTGTAATGTCATCCTGGCTGGGGTGACCCATTTATAATTTTGAACAGCTGTTCAGCTCGGGAGTTAGTTAATGATTAAATATAAATTGCCTGATTTATTAGTCTGAATGGTTGAGCTTCCAGGTCAATGCTATATAGACAAAATCATCAGTCTTGATGCTTTTCAGAAGTTAACTGTCTCCTGTTCTACTCAAAAAGAATTTCTTCTCAGAGGAAAAGATTTGACATTCTTAATGAATCCCTTTAAATATTTTTCCTCTTAAGTTACACAATAAGATAACTAATAAAAGCTTGAATCTTGGAGAAAATCTTCTCTTAACTATGTATAAACCTCCAATCCAAAACTTATGCTACCTATATGCAAAGGCCATTGCCTTCCACAGAGCTTACAAAGGGTTTGGAGCTCTGCAGGGTCAGGCCAACAGCAACCACCTCAAGTGTCTTGGGGCAAATAAAGGTTTTCATATGCACACTTCACTGGCTTCATTGTTTTCCCACCAAAAGAAAGATTATTTACATATTCTACATATCTAGGAATATTAACTGAAGATTCAGGTATCAAAACCAGATGTGTTTTAATTTCAGCTCGTTTTTTTTATTAGCTCTATACTCTCACAATATTTTTTTTCATACTGATTTAATCTTGATTGCCAGTCTCTGCTGAGAGATTTGCAGAAACAGAAGTACTCACTTTCTGATCTTAGAAAGCAAGATCTCAGGAATTTTATGAAATTAAAATACTTATTCGGACTGCCTTGGGAACTCATGTAGTACTGTAAATATTCTTTATACTTTTAAATTCCTGTTATTTACACTTATTTGTCAAAAAGAAATGGTTAAAACTCTAGATGAGGAATTGACATAGCACAATTTCTGTAAAGACCTAGGAGAGACTGCACCGCAAAGCTGTGGCTGACTTGAATGGTTACTGACCGTTAAATAGGCATGTGTTAGCTTTAATAATATTTGTTTGCAAATAAAGCTAATAATCACAGTGAAATATATATCATTTTAACATAAATACATTTCATTTTCATTTAAAAATTAATAGTTTATTCAAAAGGAAAAAAACAAAAACAAACGGTAAATATCTGATTGGTGCCTTCCACTTATTTGCAATCTAAAGTGTAACAGGGGCAGATGCAGGGTGACTCCATCATGACCTAGAGAATTATTCAGTCTTTCTGCTCATTAACTAGAGGCTGCCCAGGCTGTCACAATGTGTTCACAGTTGTGTATAAATGTGGTGACTTAGTTATTGAGACTTCTCTCTAGCAATCATGTCAGTATCAGTTGCTGGGCAATACACAGTTTTTAGGAAATGCAATTGTGGTGCAGCACATTTTCTTTCTCAGGATTTTATTATACATTTACTTGTGGTTTATGGTTGGTTTTTTTTCATTTAAATGATTTCTAATAGAGGTCATCTTGTTACCTGTTGCCCCTCCTTCCATCCCCCACCACAATACTAAAAAAAATTATGTTTACCCTCATGCTCAACAAAACATTTCAAATATTTCAAAACTCACACTAGGATGGACATTCAAGCAAAATCTTACCTCAAGTCCCTTGGACCAACCTGCTGACCAGCTCAAAAATTTTGTTTGTTTGGTTCACATTCTCTTGACGGACTTTCTCAGCAACTGCTTTCTCGAGCAGAGCTGGCAGCTTGTGCAGATTGCTATCCAGAACTTATTCAGAAGAGGGATGAGTAAATATTATAGCTTAAGGGGTTTTTTTGTTTGGGTTTTGATTGTTTTTTTTTTATCTAATGTATTTAAACGACAGTAATTGCAGACAGTATCTTTAAGTCTGAAGGATGCAACATTTAGAGGAAAGGTTTTGTTTTACTCTATGTTCTTTCTACAGCTCCTGGCACAATATAAGTATGTTAACTAACAACAGTTTAGAGCAAACCCCTTACCAAATATTCATTGAAATGGTGGAGATCAGGTGCTTGAAGATAATAACAGAAGGAGACATGTTTCTGCTTGATGACAATTGCAATGCTCAGATCTGGAAATCTCCAGAAAAAAAATGCAAGTTTCTTGTGCTAGATTCAGTAACAAACATTCTAGGACACTGTGACTATGTTCTATGTATTCTGAGGCATTTAAAATTGTATCAGAGAGAAAGGAAATGCAAAAACAGAATTACAGAATTATTTTTATTTCATATATGAGCCTGGTGGCATAAAAAGATCCAGACAGGATGCTTTCACTAGTGTCAGAAAACAAGCAGATATCCTGTATGCTGATCCACAACCTTACCAAAGACCTTTAACCACAATTTTATGCACTCCACTAAAAAAGCAGCAACATGAATGTACCTCAGATGAGTAACAGTCACTGCCCACCTCCAGTGAGCACCTACAAATTCCTTCACTTACACTGCTCAGATCCTTTATTTTCTACAGTCTCCATCACTCCTGCCATATAACTGATAATTCACTGAGCTGTAGCATTTTCTCCAGATTCTCTTGAGAAGCTAGGATGACATGGGATTTTTAGATAAAATTCTGTTAAAATTGTTTCTGTTAATGTCTGCTTAACTAAACAAGCTGAAAGACACTTCGCTGAGGAGCTAGTTTGTTATCACTGTTGATAGTACAACATCCCGTCTTTCTGAAAAAAGGTTTAAGAAATATGGTAATAATTAGTCAAGAACAGTTAGCCAAAATAGCAGGGGGAAAAATCCCAAATGTTTTTCTGGATTAAAAAAATTCCAAACAACTGCATTTTTTCATCAGAAAGAACCAAAAAGAAAAAGGCCAGTCCCATCGTGTTTATCTCGGCTTTCTCTTTCATTGGGAAGAGAAACATATTCTTTCCTACTCATCAAATTAAGAAGCACTAATGAAAAGAAAGGCATTTAAAATGTCAGATAGTTGAGTGATAAAAGAGGTTAAAACCTTGAAATATGTTATTTTTACATCAAGGCTTGAAAGACCATTTTGAAAAAAGAAAAGACAAAGCAAGAAAACTGAGGCTGCAGCAGACAAGTTGCCTGAAACTGTTTTGTTTCTCTAGAGTAACTACAGAAATAACAGTGAGTTCCACATTAGAAAAAAATTTTCCTATTTTAGTCTTAACAGAAGAACCATAACAGCACTAAGGAACGCACACATCCACAAAAGCTTGATGGTTTTGCAGCATCAAATATTTATATGTCACCTGCCAAGTTCAGAGCTTGAATTGGTGGTGTGCAATCAGGAAATTTAAAAATAAGAAATGAATTGGCAAAGAGGGAAATATGAAATTTCAACTTAGAGCTTAATAAAGAAGGTTAGCTTGATTTCTTAGGGAAAATGAAGTGGCCAATCTACTTTTTAATGGTAATGGATCTGAAATTAAGAGACTAATGAGGACTTCTGCTCAATAAAGGCATCTCAAAGACGTTAGTAAAATTTCATCAGTCTAGCATGCAAAGTATAAGAAGAATGAGCACAGAAACAGTTCTCTTCTGTCTTGTTTTCTTGAGAGAGACTTTAGACATCTCAAGTTTTCCTGCATGATAACATAGATTGACCACCGTTCAAGTACACACACATCCATCAAAGGCTCAAGTAGTAAAGATGGCCAGAATATTCTTCTGCAGTGAGATACACAGTAAGGAATGACCCAACATCTCTGTGAGGGTTCTGTACATAATAGTCTCCTTTATCAGAGCACTTCCTACCTCATGACTTTTGAATAGGAAAGTTGTCACTGCAAAACACAACATTCCCTTTTGCCATTCTTTCATAAGATGTAATACAAATAAATATAAACCTAGCAATAGCAGGATTACATATTGCATTTTATACCCCAGTACTCAAAATTCTATGGGATAAATCACACATTTTAAAAGCTATTGAGAAAAGCTTGCTATTCAGAAAGTTAGTGACAGAGAACTATGCTCCACAAATCACATCAGGAAGCCATTCTTCTCCAGAGTAAGCCTGATGGACTGTGCCCTTCTATAATCTTTTTCAGACATGGAGTGTATTTTCACTGTATTTAAGTGCTCGTGTGTATTAATAACGATTGCAATGACAAATAATGCAAATTGTATCAGTTCTGCCAAAAGGATGAACTTTTTAGCCTTAACATTAATAAACACACTACCTTTCCTTCTCTTTTTTTTTTTTTCATATTTGTCCTGGTTCCAGCTGGGATAGAGTTAATTCCCTCCCAGTAATTGCTTCAGTGTTATATTTTGTGGTTATGCTGTAGAGAATGCTGATAACACAGGGATGTTTGGTTATTGTTGAGTGCTTGCACAGCCATCAAGGTCCCCACCAGTGAGTGGATGAGGAGTGAGCTGGTAGTGAGAGGAGGCCAATATGTGCCCAAGCTGGGAGGGAGCAGGTCCAGGACAGCTGACTCAAATTAGCCACAGGCTATTTCACACCATAGGATATCATGTCCAGTATATAAACTGGGAGGCATTGGCTAGGAGAGATGAATTGCTGCTCGGGCATTGGTCATCAGGTGGTGAGCAATCACATTGGGTAGCACTTGGGTTTGTCTTTTATTTTCCTTCTTCTCTTTCCATGAGATTATTTTCATTACAATTATTATAATAATATATTGGTGTTACTATTATATTTAGTTTCATTTTAGTTAGTAATCTGTTCTTACCTCAACCCAAAAGTTTTACCTTTCTTTTCCTCTCCTGATTCTCCTCCCCATCCCACTTGTGGAGGATGAGCAAGGCGCTGCATGGTGCTTCATTGCCAGCTGGCTTAAACCATAAAAATATTATAGGCATACTTATTATACTACATATGTGAACGTAAATCCCTAATTTTCACAAACTTTTAGCAAATAACTGTAGTCTAAGAATGGATTTAATGATTTAATGGATTTAATTTATCTCAAAATACATGAAAAAAATTTACTATGAAAAAAACCCCCTTTTTCCTATTTCCTAACCTGATTTTCTTTCCATTTACTGTAAATACAAAGCAATTGTTTAGATGGACAAATGTATATATTTTTGTATATTAAAACTTTAACACATAAGAAAGGATCAGTAGGCATCATAATCCACAGAGAGTTTTCTATTATCTTTAAAACATTGTAAATATTTAAAATGATGTACTGTATTAGCACCAGTCTGTCTATGTTTGACAATATTCACTACAATATTGTCCACAGAATCATTGAATCTCATGGAAAATCAACCAATTCCCTGAGCAGCCTGATCCAACCTTTGACAGCCCTTTTGGTGGAGAATTTTTTCCTGATATCCAATCTAAACCTTTCCTGGCACAACTTGAGCCCATTTCTTCATGTCATATTGCTTGTTACCCAGGAGAAGAGACTGACCCCAGGAGCAACTGTAGAGACTGATCCATGTCTCCCCTCAGCATCCTTTTCTCCAGAGTAAACATCTTCAGCTCCCTCAGCTGCTCCTCATCAGACTTGCTCTCCAGACACTTCACCAATTTTGTTGCCCTTCTCTGGACACACTCCAGCACCTCAATGCCCTTCTGGTAGTGAGAGGCCCAAAACTGAACACAGTGCTGATGGCAGGGGGACAATCACTTCCTTAGTCCTGCCAGTCACATTGTTTCTGATACAAGCCAGGATGCCATTGGCCTTCTTGGTATTGACCTGGGCACACTCCTGGCTCACGTTCAGCTGTCTGTTGATTAACACCCCCAGGTCCTTTTCTGCCAGACAGCTTTCCAGGCACTCTGCCCCAGGCCTGTAGCATTGCATGGGATTCTTGTGGCCCAAGTGCAGGACCCAGCACTTGGCCTTGTTGAATCTCATGCAATTGGCCTTGGCCCATTGATTCAGCCTGGCCAGGTCTCTCTGTAAAGCCTTCCTGCCCTTAAGCAGATCAACACTCCTGTCCAACTTGATGTCATCTGCAAACTTCTATTATCAAACAAACATCTGTCATTTGATGGGGCACTCAATCCCCTCATCATTCCTCATTTAAAGATATATTCTTGAAGACATGAAAAGTGAAAGAGGTTAGTTTAACTGTGTTGTCTAGGCTGAAGCTGTTTTACTGATTACTAATGGCTACACCAATTATCATCACTGAGAATTGCTGACCACAAAAACATCCATATGAAAAATACGTACAACTCTCTTCTCTCTTTGTGAGTAGAAAGAAGCTCAATTATGAGTCAGGGAGCACAGAACATTCATGAATGCATAAGCAGAGATTAGTAACAACTGATATTCTGTCTTCAAGTCTTTTCTTTAGAAAACTGGATAGAGGAAGATGGGAAAGAGACAGGCAAATAAACGACCAGAAAGGAAAAGAGCAAGAAATGAAGGACAGGGGGCAACCGCATGTATGGACTGATACTTGGATAATGACAAGAAAAACTATAATGAAACTTTAGATTCATTTAAAACAGATGTGATAGAAGAGTAACTGCTTCATTGCTCTTACTGACTTTATTTAGCTCCAGAATACAGAGGACTACTGAAAGATGAACACTCATAAATGATATAGAAAATCTCTCTTCTGTACTCTGCTTGATTTCAGGCAGATTCAGATTTTGCAGTGATAGAGGACATTCTTGTTGACTCTACATACTTAAAAGCCTAAAAGAAATTTGGCTTTTCAGAGGGTGACTGATAGAGCTGCACAGCATTTCTACTACCTGAAGAAGAGGTGGTGGGTAAAGCAAAAACTTCCAACAGACTGGATACTGTCAGCAGGTAATCCATGTAGATAGATATAGAAGAATATCCATATATCAAGAAGGACCTTCCTTAAACATTAGAGAATTCTTGTTTTTATGGACTACGGGTGCATACAGCTCAAGTAAGGAACAAGAGCTTCCTCGAGGCTGATGGAGTACAGCAGGTTAACAGTAGCTAAGATGATCTGGGTACTTGTCACTGAGAAAAGCCTATGCTGTTCATTTTTTTTCCCAAAAGAAATACAAGTTTGCCTTCTTTCACATCCATTTCCCAGACTGCCTTACACAGTGAATCGTACCTTTAAAAGGGCTGACGTGAGGCTGACAGGTAGCACAGAGCAGGGACACACATAGTAAAATACTAAATGAAAACAAAATGTAGCAGATTGAGAACTTACCATGCATGATGATTTGACATGGAGATGTTTCTGGTAATGGGGCTCTAAAGATGGTTCCTGTAAGAAGTTGCTCAAAGCTCTCCCCAGCTTGGTGCCAGACCCATTTCTGGGGCTGAGCCAATTGGGTGCCTCCACGATAACTTTTTACAAAGAAGAAGGCAGAAGAGGAGGGTTCTTCTGTTTCTTCCTTCTTCTGTCCCTTCTTTTCTGGCTGGTGGTGGTGCAAGGTGTGGGAAGAGAGAGAGAAGCAACTACACGGACTCCAAGGTCAGTCAGGGAAGACAGGAGGTGTGCTGGAGCTGAGACTCCCCTGCATTCTACAGAGAGGACTGGTGAAGCTGAGATTTGTTTGCATTTTGTTAAGACTCTGCATCAGGGGCAGTGACTATGGCCAGAGGAGGCTGTCCCCCATGTAAGGGACCCCATATTCACAGAAACTGTAACTGTGGGGAAGAACTCATGCACAAGAAGTTCATTAAAATTATGCCCACAAGAGGCTGTGTCCCATGGGAAGGACCCTGTATCTGCAGAAGCTGCAAGTGTGGGGAAGAACCTACACCAGAGATATTCACTAAGGACTACATCTCGTGTGAGGGATCCTTTATTGGCAGAAGCCACAGCTGCTGAGAAGAACCCACAACAGAGAAGTTCATTAAAGAATGTATCCCGGGAGAGGGACCCCGTATGGGAGCAGGGGAAGAATGCCAGGAGTCATCCTCATCTGAGAAGGCAGAAGCAGTAGAGCCCATCTGTGAGAGACTGACCACATCCCCCATTCCCTGCCCCCCTGAGCCATTGAGTGGGGAGGAGGCAGAGATATGGGGAGCAGTGAGCTGGGCCCGGGAAGAAAGGAGGGAAAGGGGAGGGAGATCTTACAGTGCTGGTTGTAATTTTCTCATCATCCTTCTCTCTTTTTGCTTTTTTGTTCTGTTCTGTTTCTTGTAGAATAAACTTTCCTACTTTCCTCTCTGAGTACTGGAGTCTGTTTTGCCCAGAACTATAATTGGCAGCGAGCCCTCCCTGCCCTTATCTCAATCCACAACAACCTTGCTTATATTTTTTTTCCTCCTATCTCACTGGGGCCTCTGCCATCCTAACGAGGGTGGGGGTGAATGGGGGACACTGAGCAACAGACTGCTGTGGTGCTTCATTCCTGGCTGGGCAAAATCATGACACCATTTTTAGAAAAATGGAGCTGATGAACCTTCGATAGACATAACAATCTCTGGAAAAGTGTAAGACAATTGGTGAATATTTATACAGTACTTAATTTTAAATCTAAAAATAGACGACTACAAAAAGTCTTTTTTTTTTTTCTCTAAATTTGCATCTTTTCATCAGCTAATTCTGGTTAATTCTACTGCTGTACTCCCATAGGACATCATGTTGAACATCGTATCCTTTAACACGTGAATTAATTGAAGTTTCCAGATGAGGAAGTCAAGCAGATTTTAAATATAACATTGAACAGTGCAGTTCGGGATCATTGAATAGAGAAGTAAATCTACAAAGTTTTTCACTTGTGTGCATATTTACTGGAATGTTTGGGAATAGGCTGGCCAACTTGATCAAGAGGGCTTTAAACTCAAGGACTTAGGGGGTGGGGGGAGAAACGGAAAAGAACAAGTTATTCTGTCTAGCAGGGAAACAGGGCAGGGCAGGGAATGCAATGATGAGTGCTCCTCAGCCACACAACCATGATGAGATGGAGAAAGCTGACCACCCTGAGACAGTATCAAAATCAGGGAGGATCCTTTTGCATCCATCCAGGGAAACCTGTGTGTTCGAGTAAATCCCTGCATTGCCTCTACACCACTGCCTCTACAGCCTGGGGAATAAACAGGAGTGACTGACAATGTGGGTGTCGATGCGGGGCTACAACCTCACTGCAGTCACAGAGATATGGTGGGACAGCTCACATGGCTGGAGCACAGCCATGGAGGGCTATGTATTGTTTAGGAAAGACAGGCCAGTGAGGCAAGGAGGTGGAGTTGCTCTCTATGTGAGAGCGTAATTAGATTGCACTCAGCTCTGCCTGCGCTGGGATGAGGGGGGCGTTGAATGCTTGTGGGTGAAAATTAAGGGGCAGCGTAGGGTTGGTGATGATGTTGTAGGAGTTTGCTACAGGCCACCTAATCAGGAGGAGGAAGTGGATGAGACCTTCTACAAACAGCTGAGAGCTGCCTCACGATCACAATCCCTGGTCCTCATGGGGGACTTCAACCACCCTGATATTTGCTAGCAAAGCCACTCAGCCAAGCACACACAGTCCAGGAGGTTTCTACAGTTGATGACAACTTCCTATCACAGGTGGTCGAGGAACCAACGAGGAGGGGTGTGCTGCTGGACCTGGTGCTGACAAATACGGAGGGTCTGGTTGGGGATGTGAAGATTGGAGACAACTTCAGCTGCAGTGACCATGAGATGGTTGAGTTCAAGTCCTGTGAAGAAGAAGTAGAGCATCAAGCATGATTGCAGCTCTAGAATTCAGGTGAGCTGACTTTGGCCTCTTCAAAGACCTGCTGTTCTGGTTTAGCAAGGAGCAGCTTTTGGCTTAGTAACAGGGGGAGCGGGTTGCAGTGAAGACCCGGTAAAGAGTTTGCGGACTCTCCCCCGGCTCCTGGGTTCACACCCACCTCCGGCCCGGCTGGGCCAATCTGGCGCCTCTGCCATCACTATTTAGGGGACGGGAATTCGGAATGCGAGGCAGGAGGTGTAAGAGTGATACAAGATGGAGGCGACCACGTGGACCCTTCAGCCAGAGAAGGAGGAAGGAAGGAGAAGCAATAGACCAGAGACCCTTCTGCAAGCCGTGGCGAGAATGCAAGCTGTGCCCCTGCAATCTATGGAGATCCGTGGCAGGACTGAGAGCCACCAGCAGCTCCATGTGAGTGAGCCCGGACGGGCGAGGGACTGTGTGGGGAGGCGGCCATGGCCCAGGCCGTGTTGGAGAGCCTGCACGCCGCAGAGCAGCCCCACACGAGAGGCACAGAGGAGCTGCAGCCTTTGGAATGGGTGCGCGTCGGAGCAGCCTGTGCAGGGCTGCCATGAGTTACCCCACGGACTCAGCTGGCTTGAGAGATGGGCAGAGAGGAACCTCATGAGGTTCAACAAGGACAAATGCAGAGTCCTGCAGAGTCCTGGGAAGGAACAACCCCATGCACCAGTACAGGCTGGGGATGACCTGCTAGAGAGCAGCTCTGCAGAGGGACCTGAGAGTTGTGGTTGATAACAAACTGAACAAGAGCCAGCAATGTGCCCTCGTGGTCAATGGCATCCTGGGGTGCATCAAGAAAGATGTAGCCAGCAGGTCGAGGGAGGTTCTGCTCCCCTTCTCCTCTGCCCTAGTGAGGCCTCATATGGAGTCCTGTGTCCAGTTCTGAGCTCCTCAGCTCAAGAGTGACAGGGAACTTCTGTAGAGTCCAGTGTAGGGCCACTAAAATGATCAGAGGACTGGAGCATCTTACTTATGAGGAAAGGCTGTGGGAACTGGGACTGTTTAGTCTAGAGAAGAGGAGCCTGTGGGAGTATCTCATTAATATTTACAAATATCTAAATGGTGGGTGTCAGGAGGCTGAGGCATCACTTTTTTGTGTTGTATCTAGTGACGGGACAAGGGGTAATGGAAAGAAGCTGGAACATAAAAAGTTCCATTTATACATAAGAAAAACTCTTTTACTGTGAGAGTGAGGGAGCCCTGGCACAGGCTGCTCAGAGAGGTTGCGGAGTCTCCTTTTCTGGACATCTTCAAAACTTGCCTGGACATTCCTGTGTGACTTGATCTAGGTGGACCTGCCTTGGCATGAGAGTTAGACTAGATGATCTCTAAAGGTCTTTTCCAACCCCTACCATTGTATAATTCTGTGAGAAAAAAGGATGACTCCAGAAAGCAAAACAGAGGTGCTGTGAAATGCTGGGAGTAACTACGGTTAAATCAAAACCAAGTGAAGTGATGGATTTCATGGAATTAATGAGTGTCAGCTCAGTTAGAAAGCAAAAGTGCAAAAACAGGAAAGGGTCTTCTTCTGTGTCCATCAGTCTGCAGAGCTCTTTCCACCTACTGAACCTTACTAATGAACTCAGCCTGTCATCATCATAAAATTAAAAAATTACAGCTACAGCTCCCTCAAAAAAGTTTATCAGGTTGATCAGCTATGGTGTGAATCAGTTATGAAAATATCAGTTTGTAAAAGGAAGACTGGTTGAACACGCAGTATTGGTTTTATGAAGTGGTTAGGAAAAATATTCATATCAAATCACAGAATCACACAGAATCTTAAGGGTTGGAAGGGACCTCGAAAAATCATCTAGTCCAACCACCCTGCTAGAGCAGAATGTAACAACAGGAAACAGAAAACTGCAGACAGAACTGTATTTTCACCTGTAGTGCAGAATTCTTCCTACTAGGAAGCACAGGTGAGAGAAAAACTGCTGCTAATCACCCACAGAAAAATTCACGAGGAGATGAAATGGGAAGTAAATAAATGAAAAAAGGACAGGACTACATTCAAAGTTGGAGACATATTGAACTGTAAGATCCCCTAAAACAAGAAAAGGTTATTCGAGAGGATAGGCTAGGAACACAGAAGCACTGGTGCTCTTCCCCAGGCAACACGTTAAAACAATAAGAGATTCCCTTTGTTTCAAGGGTGACTATTGTATATGAAAAATGTTTTCCTTATAAAGGATATTTTTGTCAAAAACCTAAATATTTGCATGTAAACCACATACAACAGTATACATGTGAACTAAACCCTACGATTCTTCAGTAAAGCTTTCTTTTAGTGTAGATACAAGCTTTGCTGGGGCAGATGCACTGAATGAGCAACTCCAAGGTCACAAAGCTAAGGCCGTATCATATCGAGACAAAATACATGCTTGTAGCAGCTGATGGGATTTTTGAGGTGGGGTACAGAGGAGTGATGGTAAAAGCTAACTTTGTTTATCCATTAAATATGCATCTCCTTCAGATGAAGACAAAAAACCAATCAGTTATAATGTGCCTAGATGGCTTTGAGAAAATTCAGTCATTTCTGATAAACAGCTTATACTGAATGTTCTTCAGTAGATTTGTGGAGGGATAATCTCTAATGAAAACCTATCTTTAATACTTGAACTAGGAACTAATAAAATCCATTGAAATAAACAAAATGAAATAAATAAAATAAGAGTAATAAAAATATCTGGGCTCAAGATATTAGAGAAGAATGCTTATTAATCAAGTAGTACATACAAGAAGCTTTTTCCTATTGGCTTCCAGTTTTTCTGTAGCTGCTGCTAATTCAGCATTTTACTGGGCCAATGCACAACGTTTTGGCTCTATTTTACAATATATCTTGAAAAAGACATACAACGTAGGTACATTTGACAGGGAGCTGGTCTCACATTCATTATACAAATTACAAATGCTGAGGAAAGACTTATAAATAATCCTCGTAGTCTCTCTCTACAAATATTTGCTTTAGAGTCATCTTTCTACACAATAGTGAAACATATGGCAATTTCTTTCATTACTGACCTAAAATCTACAGGAGATTTGATTACATCCTAAATAAGGGTATCTTAGGCAGAACTAAATGCATCCTTAATGGGTCGACTCTCCAGCTAAAATTGATTTTTATATATCACTTTCATGGTTTTAGAATACAGGTGGAAACCAAACAGGTATTAAGCTTGAGTAGATTTCAACTAAAAATCACTATTTTTCTACTGATTGTAATGAAAAGATAGCATGCTATAATACTAGGACGAATGGAAGAATCCTGCTGCCAGATGCTTAGTGAAATCACAAGTGATAAGCTATGCCTTACACTCCAGACAGCCAGACTCAAATGGATGTTTCAAGTGAAATCTATACATCTGGAGAAGACTATTTCCCAGCTGTTGCGTCATAATGACATTTATATCCTAGACAGCCATATCTTTTTTAATGTCTTCTGGTAAAAAGAAACACACACATTCATACTGTTAAATACTGAATATTTCTCACTTTATCTGTTATATTCTTCCTGGAACACTAAGCTGAGATTAAACAAAGTAACAAAAATCTTCAATGACAGAAATTCTATCAGGGCTAGTCAAGGGAGGAACTGATATATATATATATATATATATATATATATATACACACCACAATGAATTTTACTATATTGATGATCCAGACACAGAGACCAACTGCTGCAAAGGATTTTGTATGAATATAATTTGGGTTGAAATTTAGATCCTTCAAGTAATGTTCCTTGATGACTTTCAGACAATTCTGAGGAACATACTCCTTCTCATAGTTGTTTAAACCTTGTAAGAAGCCATCAACCTTCTAGAAGAGAAGTTCCAGTACATCAATCTTTTTTCCATTTCAGAGGATCAGCAGCTAACTCCTGTTAGCTGCAAGAATCCTGTACTAACTTGTTGGTTTGGAAATATTATGCAGTACAAAGCAAAACTATTTCCCCCAAAAGCCTGAATTACCCTCAGAAACACATTTTGTGATTTTATGATTGAGTTGAGGAATTTGGCAGAGATGAGATAAATATAATAAATGCTCTCACTTCAACTTCTCTTCTGTTTTTGCAATTCATAAATCTCAGTGATGTTCAGGCTGGCTTGAGTTAGCCACCAAAGGTAAACAGAAAAGAATAATGCAGGGCCATATCTTATTTTCCTAAATTCAAACTGTAAGAAAATTAAGTTGCAATTTAATTTCTCTTTCTGTGGTTCTCATTTTTAACCATTCTTTTCCTCTCTCATCTCAGATATTACATTCTATCCCATTGATAACCTTTTCCATACAGACTTTCATAGCTTTCCAGCTTTGGATTTTGGGCACTTTCCCTTTACATGTCAGGAAACGGTTACAGTAACATTGATTACAGCCATTGGTGAGTTGAAGAAGCTTTTAGTTCTGTAAGATCAATCTGAAAAAAAAAAGATCAGAGGAACAGGTATAGAATGGTACAATGATAGTGCATTTGTTCCACGGAAGTTTTCTGATTACCAGCACACAACTCTCAGCTCTTTGAAGACTACTACTATTAATTATTTGATGTGGTGAAAATACGCACAGCTCTTCCCTTGCTCTGCAATCCTATGTACAACTTGGTCAAAGAGAGTGATGGGAAGCCTAATACCAGGTCAGGCACAGCAGTTCCCAACCTGTTGCTTTGGAGCGTGCTACCCAGAGAAGATGGAAACTTGATTGTACTTGGCAGCGTGACAGTGGAATGACCATTTAATAGCCTTGAAGTATTTGAATGATGAACTTTATTTTTTTCAGACATCACACTGTATGATCTTTACTTTATTAAGTATGTCTGAGGCTTCTGCAGCAGCAACAAAAGCAGGTTCAGCTTCCAGCAGGTCATCCTCACATTCTTTTTGTCTTAGACATACTTCTCTTGTATTGCTGCCACTTATTAAAACAATAAATCTTAAGATTTATGTTGAAAGCTAAAGCTGTAAATCAAATCAGAGCTGTTTAAGCCCTCACACAGTGTCATGTCTCTATACAAAAGAGATTTTACATTCCATTATTTTATGTTATGCATACTCTGACCGTCGACCAGGTTTCTGCTTGACTGTTCTGCATGGTGAGAATTACTATTTCCTGCTTATACCACCATACTGCAGAAGAGTCAGCATTGACTCTGTATCTGGGAAGATCACGGAACAGATCCTCCCAGAAGCTATGCTAAGGCACATGGAGGACAAGGAAGTAATTTGAGACAGCCAGCATGGCTTCACCAAAGGCAAGTCTTGCCTGACCAATTTAGTGGCCTTCTGTGATAGTGGAATTACATCAGTGCTGAAAACATTTCATGATCTATGTTCAAATGTAGAAGCTGGAGCTAAACATGAGACCTATGGCACAGAAAAAGGTGAAGATTTTTCACTAAGATTTTGACAGCCATGACCTTTTTTTCCCCTATTCCCCCATTTTTCCCACTTAATGTGCTCCTTTTTAGAAAAAACAGAGAAAGCACTAGGGAGTCAATGGTCAGTTCCAGTGAGTCACAGAGGCTTCCATAACCAATCTAATATTCTGTGCATTTTTTTGGGTACAGATAAACATATCAGACTTGTCAAACCAGCCTCCACCTTTTGGTAAATTTGCTTTTTTCTTTTAGTTCCTCAGTCACAAGTGTGAAACCATTGGCTTCAACAGGGAGAGAACAAGAGAAAAGGAAATATCTTACATGAAAACACTGTCCTAAGTTTGGAAATTAAACAGCTATCATTTCAAGTAGACTTGTCAAAACACTTATTTTGGTTTAACAGCAGCTTAGATCAGTAGCTTTATGTCAGCTAGCACCAATTTTAAGTGAAAGCTGAGAGCCTCCACAACTTTCTGCAATGTTTTAATTATCTCTTTAAATGCTGATTATGATTTCATTGGTGCAAGTTCATCTGGTAGAGTAATCCTGGAGGGTGTTCTGTATAATCTGCAATTGCAGATTTGGAAAACTATACACATTTTCAAGAACAAGTTGCCTGAGGCCAAAGTTAGTTATGTTTGGTTCATCTTTATCCTTGTACCTCACAATGATCTCACAGGCTCACTGCCTGTCAGGTCTTGCTTAAACATAGTCTAATTACCAAGGAAGAGAGTATTACAGTGATCGAGATGTTAATACTTGGATTAAGCACTATCCATTCACAGTAACAGGCCTCTGTAAGAATTTAATATTCTTACAAAATGTGTTTCTGCAATTGTTGGGGGCACTTTCCCTGTATATATTTATTACCTGGGACACACACAGACACTGTCCCTGGAAATAACAATGATTAAAAATCAATATGCATTACACTACACTTGACAAGTTACTAATAAAGTTAAATATTTCCCCCGTCTCTTGTAATATAACTTTTAGGATGAAAATCCCAATATTTATTTGTTGCCACTGTACACTCAACATTTCTTTTAAATTAAACACTGCATACACAATCACAGTTGTGGTTTGGGTAATATTTTCTCTAACATGATTTGAGGCTCACTTTACTGAAGTGAAAGTGAGGCATTTAGAACAGACAAACGCTTCTCCTGATAAAGATTTTAAGGATATTATCAAGTGAACAAGTATTACACTTACAGAGCTTCTAACAGCACATGGTATTCTCAAACAGCTAATTGAAGTCACACAAGTTGCATTATAGTTCTGTCGCTCTTTTTTCTTATAGTTAGTCATACTTTGCTTGATGATGCCCAAAGAAAATATGAGACTAGATAATTTAAGATAGGAAAAATTAAACAGAGCAGGCTGTAGATAAGCTTTAGGACAATATTTCTCAAATCTCCTTCCCTTTACAAAGAGATGAAGGAACTTCTCATCCTGGTCTCCACAGGCTTGGTTCCCTTCACATCAGTAACTTCTATGGTATAGAGCTCTTCAATGATGGCTAAATTGTTAGAAAAGCTGTAAGCAATGCAACCTTAGCAATCAGATCATGAATAGAGGGGCTCAAATATACTATTTAAATAAAGAATGCACTTCAACTGACTGAAGTAAATAAAAAAACCTGGTCAGTCGGGATCCATCTTTGCTCCTATCACTATCACTCATATACTGACACAATGCTCTGCATGTTCTCTTCTTTAGAAGGGGTAGGTCTCGTTTTAGAAGGCAATGGCATATATATTTTCATCTATAAACCACTCTGGCTGGCATCACTCAGATCTCATAGCCAGACAGAAAATTACAGCAGTGTTACTGCCAACTATTTTAAACCCTTAGCACTGTCATGCTCATAGACCCTGCTGATTACTATACAAATAGGTAGCTCTGCCATATTTATGTGGCATATAGACTGATCCTGCTTTTCCTAATGAGTCTGATCTTAAGTGATTTTCACTCTTTACTTTTTCTTAAGTGATGCATCACTCTAAGGCAATACCTTCAAGGTATTTATTGTCTCATTGTAAAACTCAAAACTGCCTTATAAACTCACCTGTGAAATCTATAGAACAAAAAAGCTAAAATAATTTTTTACAGTGTGACAAATGTTAACCAATTATGAAGAGTATTAAACAAATACTTAGCTGGAAGATGAAATATCTTCCCTGTTTTGTTTTGTTTTTTTCTCCAACAATGAATACAGAAGATCAGTATTTAGAAACCATCATCAGCTTTATGAAATAGTTTCTAAATATTAATCTTCTAGAAAGCTATGAACAGGGGAGTAAGGTGTCACTTGCTGAACTTCACCCCTGAAACACATTGGCCTAAAGATGTGATTATCCCACAATAATCACTTTGTGTGTTTCATCTAGTTGTTTAATGAAGTAATTAGAATTGTAATAAGAGTCTATTTTGATTATCCAAATGAACCAGAAGCATATAGAAGCAATACAGGAAAAGCACCGCTGAAATATCATTGGTAGTATGTTGAGCTTTTGAATCCAACTTGTGCAAGTTTAATTGCACTATTTGGTCTTAAACTTCATACTCATATATAATGTAAGGTCTTTCATAAGGTATGGATCAGCAACAGGCTGAAGTCCATAATTACAATCCATTTATGTCAGTGTCCAAAATCATTTTTTCCTTGATAAAATTGAGACACAAGGTTATTAGAAAAGTATTAAACACCATCTCATAAGGAGAAGTCATTAAAAAACTAACTAGAAGAAAATGAAAGACCTGCTTGATTGTTCAGGCAGTATAGTCTTCCTTGTTATCAGTACATGAAAACTGTTTACAAAGTTCTTGGCAAATTTAAGTTTCAGTAGCTCAAAATCAGGCACTAACAACTATTATGAGTCAATTAGAGATTTACCTCTGCAGTAGTCAGAAATGACACAACATACTTCACATTTTGTAGCAAAACGCCAGAGTTGAATGAGTCCTTCAGACTTTAAGGGCAGAGAAACCTCAGTTTACAGCATTCCATATGGATGGTGTTTTATTTAAAAAAACATGCTTCTAACAACACATTAAAAATTTTGGAGTCCAGATGAAATGATGCATTTCTATTCCTTCTGGGGTCAGGACTAATGCACATAAATGTCTATGTTTCCAGGACGGATATTGATAGATAATGTTAATAGGCTGGAACTGAGAGCCAAGGAAGAAGATTCAACACTGATGACACATACAATTAGGAATGTTATTATGATCTTAAAATTCAAGGTTTGCACCTTGTAATATTGCAAGATACTGGAATGAACTTCTCTATCGAGTTGTTCAATTTACCTAGAGCCTCAATGCCTTTAGAAATCTGAAGTGCTCAAATATGACTCTCTGACCTTTACTGTATTACAAATATGTCTGATTCTCAAGATCCACATCCATTAAACGCTTGAATGAGCTCAGTATTTATTGTTCTTTCATCTCATTAAAACAGCTAAAAGGTTGGCAAAAGGCATAATGTAAAGAAAGGTCGAGTGGTAATCACAGTGTGAAATGCTGTTACATGTGTAAGTATAATAATTCCTTAGATTTTATGCTCCCTGGAGAGGAAGTTGTTCAAAACTGTTCACCTAAAAAGGTTTTGTGCTAAATATAGACCAACAGCACTAAATGAGGGAATTAGACTGACCTTTTGCTCCTCTGCATCTGCAATGGCCTTTTGTTGGCTCACTTCCTCAATCTGAAACTCTTTCTTAGCAATCAAAGCTTCAGTATCTTGATTTCTCAGTTGCACTTCTGTCTCTTGAGATGCAAGTCTGGATTTCAGCTCTTCTACCTACAGTGCAAAAGGTAATGTGTTATTTGGGAGCAAAGGTCATTAAGTATGGTTCTGGAAAGTTTGTAACACATGAGGAAGCTGAATGGAAAACAAAATGCATGTTTTGTGTGTCTCAGTACTAGAAGTATGGTCTTTTCCTTTTTAGTTTTGTTTCAATTTGACAGCTTGTTTGTAGTTTACAGAATTCTGTTGACATAAAGAACGTCTTAAGAACAGCCTAACTGCACCCCCTAGAGACCCTGAAGCTCCCCAGAGACGTTCAGATGTCTGTCCAGCTGCTGAGGTCTCTTGGCGGTGCAACAAGGTCCAGCTGCAGCACCTAGCAAAGATCCAAATGTAAATGCAAAAAGGACATTACGGAAAATGCTTAGTAATCACTCTGAGCAGGTAATTCCAGCAGAGGTTTGCTGAAAGGTTAAGACAGACTCAGAGATTGATGAACAAAGGCTACATGTTAGTTTGCTGAACTAGCAGTTTATTGCCTGCCAGGCAAGAAGGTGGAATCAAAATGCCCTGAAACAGTATCTTTCCACAGATAGCAGAATTATTTAAAATATCTGCCGGTTTGGGTCTGGGTATTTTTGGGAGGGCAGGGGGCAGAGGTTGTGGAATTATTTGTTTCCTTGCTTTTCCCCCACCTATTCCTCCAAACACTTTATCTGGCAGCTATTCATGATAAATGGCTATATTTTAACCAGAGTGGGCTATTGTTAACTTGCTCTGGGGCTAGGAATGATAAGACAAAAAGGAAGACAAGTATTAGGGGGCTTAAACTTTCATCACATGGAAGCCCTTGAGGGCTTCCTTTCTTTGGTGGCTTCCTGAAACCTTACAAAACCTACATAATCTACCTTTTCAAAATATGACCATGATGACAAAGATGACAAAGGTGTAATAATGAGTTGTAACAGATGACTGTAAGATGACAAATCTCTCCACTTTCTTTTCATTTTTTTGAGCTGACTTTATGTATCTTTCTTTTAGAAAATAGTGAGGCATTGGATATTCTTGTATAGAGCTCTGGAGTGTAGGATAAAAATGGCTCAGTGCTCAAGCCCTGTGGCTCCGCTAGCACAGCGTGTGGCACTGAAATTGTCAAACTACCTTACATCATCAAATTCAAATTCAGAGAAAAAGAGCATCTTAATCATCTACTAGCATGAGATATCTCAGTAAAAATTTACTTTAAAAAAACAGACACCTTTTTCTGTTGACCACTCATTTTTGCAGGTCTTCAGCTGGCAGAGTGGGAGTAAACCGGTCAGCTCCCATTATTAACCTCAGGCAGTAGCACCAAGATGAAACATTGTGCAAAGACTGCAACGCCTTGCACTTTTTTATAAATACATATGGACTTCTTACTTTTAATAAAGGAATCACTGGATTACAGTTGGCCTTCAGTATTTGCAAAAGGGATGTGTGGGTTGGGTGAGGGAAAAGCTTCAAAGTAATTTAATCTCCCTCCTGTCTCTGTGGACTAATGAGCTCCATAGGCAGTAGCTCTGCCTGAAAGCTGTGGCACTGGCCCCACAAGGAAATGACAAGAGCTGAAGGAAAGGCTCCACACTTGTTCCTCCTGCCTTTATTACCCCTCAACTGGCCACTGGCCATGCACAAAATCCGCACGCACATAGCTGCATCTTCTCTTTCCATGGTCTGGCTTTTACTGTGGCACTTGCATCCTTTCCCATTCTTTTACTGTGGCCCCACTGCACTACCCTTCTCTCCAGACTTTGTCTTTGCTAAAATGGCTGGGCCTCTCCTTCTAAAGACAGTTAAACAGTTCAAAGGGCTTCTATGTAAAAAAAACCAAACAAACAAAAAACAAGCCTCGTCTCCAAAACCAAGTAATTTCAATGAAACACAAAAACGACAACCCATAACTAATCAGCCTAATGAAAATGTGCTACAGCAACTTTGGTTTATTTGCAGTAAAACCAAGATGATTTTTAATGAATGCAAGAAAAGGTAGTGACTTTCACAGCTTACCTGGAGAGCTACTGCCTTCACCTTCTGCATGCCATTCAGCAGATGTTCCATGTATCCTGACATCTCCTTTCTTTTTTCTCTGGGAGGATCTTATGAAGCATGATTTGCTCCAGAAAACAATTTGGAGTGCTGTAATTGCATCACCTCTCATTGTGATTGAATTTGACACTCAGCATATTCACATTGATGTGGGTGTAAGCCATGAAATCACAAATGAAATCCTGGATGAGGGGCTGAATATACCAAAGGAACAAGAATAAAAGTCAACACAGGAGCAAAGAAACATTTCCAAAATTAACTGTACCTATATAAGTCAGAAAAAGTTAATTTTCTCAGGATGGCTCATTCACAGAACAGTCTAAACAGAATTTTGTTGGCATGTAAAACACATTAAATCAAAGTGAACCTTCCCCAGCTTTTTTGCATACAAATTGATTAATTCTGCACCGGCATTCATAAAGTCTTCATCACTATAGAAGCTCAGTGATTCAACCTATCTAGTTTTGTGGGGTTTTATTTTTTTGTTTTGTTTAGAAATGGACTCCATGATCTAGATTTTTGAAGTTGTACAATCCCCTGTTTATCTGTACTTGTCAAAATCAGTGATGAACTAACATAAACTGTTACGAGGGCAGGATAAGGCCACTGTGACATGCTTTTGAAAGCCAAGTCTCAACATACTGTAAAATGTCAGAAAATCAGTAACAATTTCTGTGCTGAAAAGATCTATCAGTTCTTAAGGGGTATTTGACCAGGAAAGTAGTTACAACTTAATGGAGTGCACAGTCACTCTGAGTTGTGACAGTTGACACTCTTCCTTATGTGCCATCCTGGTGTCAAACCACAAAGTTCACCCCCAGCTCCAAGAAAATCTCAACACACTGCAGAAAGGGTCCCAGGCATGGTCCAGTGGCTGGGTACCACATAGCATAGCACAGGATTTCTCTCATTGCAGGGAGGAAAACTGAAGTCGTGTGACTCAAAAACTCTTCTCATGATATCCCAAACAGGCCAGGCATATTTAAAACAGATCTAGATGGTCACTTAGTCATTTACTTCTGAGCAAAATGCAGAGGCAAAATGCCTGTCTTTATTCACCTCTCACAGCAAGAAGAGAGGTAGTTCTAGGACTGAAGATCAAATGGCCTTTTTCTAATTTGTTTAAAAAATGAACTAGCAAATACAAGACACTACTGCACTGCTTTGAATTAGATTATACTTCCCCAGCATTAAAGCAAAATAGGAAACACTCCAAATTAATTATTGCTTGTTTTAAAGGATCCTGCCTACCCATATTACTAGGATAGATACATGTCTAAGCGTGAGTACCGTATGCAAAATTAACAGGGAAATACTAAGGAAAGCCATTTAATTCCTTCATTGTAACTAACTTCCATTTTGTCCTCTGTGACTTCTAGAGTACTTAAACTTTATAATTTGTAGAGTCACATCTCCCTCATTTTAATGATTATTTATTGCATTCTGTACAAGACGAACCCTGTTCAATTAATCAAGGGAAGCCTAAAAATCAATTAATATGAATTAAATGAGCTACACCAACTCTTAGGAAAGTCACACATAATTTACCAAAGCAGTGTCAATAACGCTTAGGGAACTTTGGGAAAATTGCTCACGAGTGGCTGTTGATGCAGTTAAATGTTTTAAGCCCACATCATTAATATTACAATCAGGTTGATGCACAAAGACTTGCAATTTTTCTCAGTAAGAAACCTCATTAGTTTCTCGTGACTTTTAAAAGCTAGTTTAGAAGAATACTTATTTCACCTATAATTATAAAAGCAGAAATTAAAAGAAGGATTATATAAAGAACGATTTCTCTTACAAATTAAAAGAAATAGAACATCATTAGTTGAGGCAATGGTAGAATAATTTCATCTCAAAAAATCTGTTTGTAAAAGCAAGGCTGGTCAGCAGGAATGGACATTTTATGCAGATTAGAGCAGTGCTTGGCTTCCAACGGAAATTCGTTTTAGCCTTTTTCTCTGTTTTTCATTGTTTGTGACACACACCCACCCTGTAGTACAGCTCTTCCTAGCAAAAGACAGCCTCCTTACACATGATCCTTATGAGAGGTCTCTACTCAGCAGCCCTGAAAAGCCCTATAACAACAGTTTCATTTGTAAATCAGTGAGGGAAGAAGTGGGTTCCGGTAGAGCTGGAAGTGGCCCGAGACAACTTGTCTCAATGGGGCAAAATAACTATTGTTATGGAGCTTAACAAAATGGCACAGCATGGGAGACATGCCGAGCCAGAGAGCAGCTGGTTGTAATTCACACTGGTTTTCAGAAAACACTAATCGTTCCAGAACAGACCTCTTTGAGGATTGGTCTTCCCTGCATTTTCAATTTGTCACTTTCTCTTATGATAAGGTCAGCGGTGACAGCACTTCCTGACATTAACAGCTGTGGCTTTTAAAAGGGTCATTGTGAAACTACTAATTGCAGTAATTTCATTAGCATAAATTATTTATTCTGCCATTCATTTATCTCCAGGGTTGGGGATTTTTTTTTTTAATGCTACATTGTACTTTTCAATATATGCCCATTCAGGGTTGTAGACAAAGGAAATTATTATTGCTAATTTAACCTTCTCCAAAAAAAAAACAACCCAAAAACTAGCAAAAAAAAAGAGTTGATACAGTAACAAAATCTGGTTTAACTGCCCTTCACCAGAAAGCATAAAGTAGCTCGAAGACAATAATGAAGATTAGACTGGTACAAATCAAAACCATTCAGTAGTCATAAAGACTACTAAGTTTATATTCAAAGAAAATATGTTATTCATTCTTCTGCAGTCCCTCTGTTCTAGGCCTTGGCTGATTGACTTTTAAGCATGCAAAAAACCCCAATGCATGTTGCAAGCACAGTGTTTAGATGGGAGTTTTGCCTGCATTCTCCCTATAGCTTTCCTCAGGATGTGAAACAGTCATTCCAAGTTGATAATTCTCAACCCTTTTGCATTCAGGTTGAGCTAGCTGAAACATGTCGAGCAAAGACCAAAAAAGAGCAATGTCACTGAACTTGAACACAGTCTGCAGGCAGTTATCAAAACTGAGCATAAAACCAAGCCAGCATTTGACTGAAGGAGGAGGTAACTGGGAAGTGTGTGGAGGTGGGCAGAGGGCACTTCAAGAGGCACGAGTAGAAGGCAAAAACGTTACTTCAGGCTGCTGCTTCGCCATTTCATGTGCTGTAAAACACTTTGGAGTACAATAAACTAAGAGCTTAATAATTTATCCTCAATAACAGCATGCATTGTTTGGCGCTAAGCAGCAGAGGAGCAGTGTACAAGACAGCAATAGCAAAACACTCAGAGAAGTCAGAGACATACATTGCTGTTACTTTCAGAAGGATGGATTAAACAATCCTGATTCTTTTATTCTGTACTCAGTGTTGACACAAAACAGCAGCTGAAAGTAAGGAAGAGAGATTGCCTGTCATGTAGAATTCGGAGACAGACACTATTTTAAAATGCTGTACATCATGTTTTACAGCAAACAAGGTATAAAGGCACTATTGTAAGTTTAAGCTCAGTATGTGGATTTCAGAAGCACTGCACAGTGTTCTTGTGTTCTTTTAAAACTGTTTAGCAATTTGAGTACTCAAACAGAAGAGGGCTCTTTTCCTTTCTTTTCTCTCAAGAAATCAATGACATCCAAATTGATTAAATTTCTGACGCTCTCCATTTCTCTCCAAATATCTTTGAACTTGCTGTTTCTTGCCTTAACTCAGCCATTGACTAATGTCTTTTTCAGTGAAAGGGGCTCACGGGACTTATTTTCAACAGGCATCATAATTAGGGAGGATCATGTGTTCTTTCTGTTCATATACTTTCACACAGAGCAGAAAGGATGTTCATGGTATCCTTCACTGCAAATACTGACACTGCAGCTCACCACCTCTCTGATGAGCTCAGTTTGCTCCTGTTTTTTTTTTTTCCTGGATAAACTGTATCTTCCAGAGAAGTATCTGGACTTGGTTTGAAAACAAAAAGATGGAGAACCCAAGATTTTCTTCCCAGGTCCCACAACACTATGATTTTTTTATGGGTTTCTTTCACCAATTAGCCTAGATTTTTTTTTCAGGTTTTGTTAAAGCAATGTGGATATGTGACATCAGCTATGTATTGAACTTTTAAGAGAAGAAAAAGAAGGTAGTAATCTTAACTTCAAGCTACCCTAATTTAAAATAATCTGTAATATTGTGGTGAACAACAACAAAAAAATCTATTAGTTATTATTGTTGTAATTTTGGAAACTCTGAAAAAAGACAGTTAGGACCTAAGTATCAATTATGCTAAAATAATCACTCAGTAATAGACCTTGCACTGCTCATTCTAAGAGCATGTTTACAGTATGTTTCAGAAGTCCAGGCATACATGAGCCTTAACTAACAAGATTTCTCTACTAAGAACAAACAAAAGTATTTCATGAAATATGTAAAACAGAGCAAGTGAAATTGCATATTAACATACCAGCACTAGAGATAAGAGGAGACCATCACCCATAAATCTTTGACAGAGAGGGGAGTGCAGACTGCAGCTAAGATTCCCTCTTCTTCAGGGTGGTCCTTTTCCATTCAGCCCCTCTCCTTCTTTGGATATTCTAATACACCTCTACAACTCCCCTATTCCGCCTCCCTATGCTGTTTTTCTGTGATCATTCTCCCTTCACCTCCCTTTCAACTCTCAGGCTCTTTGCTGTACACCACTCCTACCTCTCTGGTTCAGTTTTGCTTTTCTACTGTCACTCTTGGTTGAGTTTCCCTTCTCTCTTCCCACTACACTGTCATAGTTTCTCTGTTATTTCAATGCCTCTCTTCTGGGCTCACTTTTTCCATCACTTTCCCCTGTTTCGTCCTAACATTTTTTTTGCATCCTGCTGTCTTGTCTGTCTTCTCACTGGTTGCACACAGAGGTATGACTCAAGCATCCAGTGCTGTTTTATGTATATTGATAACACAGAAATCTGCACTCACCATCAATAAAGTCTCATGCTATTTTGCTAGTTGTCATTTCTTTACTTGCCGGGAACAGAACAGAAGAGATATTTATTAGGAGCAGTTAACATCAGCCTGAAAAAGACTCATCAACAGTCACTTGGGCTGGGGAAATCTTTCATAAATACGTGAAACTATAATCATATAGGAACATAATGCTTAAGTTAAAGTTTTAAAATCCCACAAAATAATTTCAGCATTAAGAGCCCAAATTCTGATGACCATTTGTATTTTCAAATGAGAAAGATATAATTAGTTAAGGACCTGAAATAAACCACCCAACTTTATTCTCTTTTCTCCATGTAATCCTATCCTTTTCTTTCAAATAAATGGGAACCTGCAAGTACCCCATCAGCAACTGATGCAAGTGTTTATCGCAATCCTCTAGTTCATCAGGCAAACAAATAACCACAAATGTGTCGGCAGCTGTTCGGGTGAAGCGGTGCGAGCTGGCGGGAAGCGGAACGGCCGAGGGCGCGCAGCATCTCCCGTCCCTTCCACCGCAGTCCCCCGGGAGGCGGCCGCGCGCCGCCGGAGCGAGGCGAAACAGCAGCGTGCAGCAGCAGCCTGGCCAGTGCCCGGCCCGGGGCTCGCCGGCTGCCCTGCCAGCAGCCCTGCCAGCAGCCCTGCCAGCAGCCCCAGCCATCCCTGCAGACTGCCTCTCTCCTTCGCTTTCCTTTCGCGACGACTCTGTGTATTCTGAACAGGTCTGAATGAAGGACAAACGCTGTAAATGTATCACTCTGGCAGAGATTTGCCCGGGGACTGGTTGCTAAGGCTGATCTAAAACCTGACAGCTCTACCTTAGGCTTTCCTGAAATCCTCAGTCTCTCGTGATTGTAAACTCTCTTTACAAATAAATGGTCTCAAACATAAAGGCACTCCAGAATGAAAGTACTGCAACTGCAATCAGAAAGTAAATCTTTTCTACCCCTCCACCGGCAAATACCTGAGCAGCCTCACTGCCAGCACAACAGCACTGTCCAATGCTCGGTGGGACAACAGAGGCAGCTTGCTAAAACTCGGAAGAATATGACAGCATTCCTTTCCCCTGAAAGGAAACTCACGATGTAAGGTTTTTTTCTGAAAACAGGTCACACTTCAGATCAATCAGGAATAAGAAGAGAATAACTGCCCAGATATTACAACTGTAAATGCATTTGACATGTGGTTACAGGGGAAATTTTTACTTTTGCTCAGTTGCTGAACAGAGGGAAAACTCTTCTTTAGCCTAGTCTGTGCATTGTGATATTTCAGCCTCGCTTACTACAGCACTAATGAATATATTTAACTGTACTGAAAAGGGTTAAACAAATTCTGTACCTATAAGAGCCTAAAAAGCCTAGAATTGAAGGTTTCTGCAAAGACAGTGCTAGGAATTATATGCCTCCCTTCATTTCCCCTTACTTCTCTGCCTATGCTAGACAGCTCTCTAAACTGCTGAAGGAGTGAGCATGGACTTGCCATAAAAATTCAGCTTTTAGCAGGGTTGACCTTGAACCACACCTGAGGCAGTACATATGCAAAAAGGAGTAAAAAGAGCATTGTGTTTTTTTCTGCTTATTCAGTTTTCAGTCTTTCAATGATCTCCATTGCTTTCTTAGAAGACCGATGAGCTTGAAACTCTGTACCTCAATGCCCTCAGTCTCCTGAACTGGCCTCCTGCTGACGAGCACAGGGCCTCCAGCGGCCACTCATGGAACCAGTCAATGGTGGGGCAGTTCATGATGTCTGGGAACTTCTGAGCTCACTCCCACAGTGTGGCACCCATGGCAGGGAAACACAGAGCCACCTGCGGAGAGGCGGGAGGGAAAAGGGATGGAAAGAATCACACAGCAAGTTGAGGCCATCAGAAGAGAGCCGTGTAATGAGCCTAGCACCGGCTGGTGCACAGCTGAGGCTGTGAACCAAATTTGGCAGCTAATAAACATCATCAGTTACCTTGGGCAAACAAGTTTTACTGCCTTTCCCCTGTACAAACACAGCATGTTTGCAGCTTCCTTCCCCTCTGTCCATGTTGGTATTGGTTACCCTGAGAGCTATAAATAATAATGCAGCTGTGGGGACTGGCTGGTATGCAGCCACTGCCTGCCACTTCAATAGCTGGACTGCAACCCCATTAAAGTCATGGGAAGAAAAGGAGATCTGGATTTTACCTGGTATGTGATTTTTTAGGGAGTATTCTTTACAAAAATATTCTTTACAAATAAAGGGAGGCTGAAATGTTCAAAGGAAAATAAACGTGTCATTGGATGTTAATATCACCAGGCCTACCTGGTGACTCACCTTTGGGAAGCAAGGGTTATTCTAGGCTCTCAGTTGCATCTACAGAGCTACTTACTGCACTTGGCATGTGTTTTGGCAACTGTATTTGCTTATGGATAATTAGCAAAATGTCAGATAACAAGCTGTTAGAATGGAACTGGAATCTCTCCTCTATGCTTCTTATTAAGTGAGTTGGTTTTTTTGCTGTACAGGACTGTCTAAACCATATGGCATCAATATTGTTAATTCCAATTAAAAAAAATCAAAGTAGTATCAGAAGAGCTTATCACCCCCTCAACAGCCACAAGAGTCAGGACAGAGCCCAGTCAGGCATTCCAGGGAAGTGACAGGTTTATCCTGCCTCTGGAGTAATCAGGAATTGACATTACCTATTAAAACTGAATGAAAAAGGAAGAAGAGCGGAAAGTTGAAAGAAAAGAAGGAAAAAAAATGAATGAAGAAAGGGGGGAGGCTGACCTGGGACAATATTTAACTAGGCTTTAATGCAGTCAGAGAGGAGAGAGAAAGTGATGAGTAGATAGCAACAGTGGAAAAAGCTTCTATGGTATTTGGACAGAAAACTACATGGAAAATGGAAGGGACGTGCCATTGTCTCATAGTTTCTAAAAATATATATGTGCACTGGAAAACATAAGACAACAATTTCTGCAGTTAACCTGTAGTTGTACGCAAATAAGATTAAGTTTCAGTAGAACTAAGTCAAAACAAGAAAATCTTTTACCATTATTCAGAAAACCTTCCCCAAGACAAACTGTCCCCTGGGACATTGAAACAACTTGTAAGACTTGGATTTTACGTTGAAACACAGGTTACATCCTTTTTTTTAATTCCCATCCCTTTTAGAAAAATCAATTAAGAAATGGCCTCTGGACACTAGCACTGGTCAGGCTGCATCTCACAAAAACCTTCTGTCTCCTGGCTGCACAAACTGAGTGGGATTTTGAAATTATTGAAGGCTTCAGATCAATGACACTATTTTCAGAAGGGTTTCATATGCACAAGTGCTCTTTTGTTGTGACCCATGGTGGAAACAGAGGTAAAAGGCAGAAGGCCCATGAAACAGTCTTAAAAGAAAAAAAGACAGACCTGAGAAAAGGTAAGAGGAAGAAGTGAGGAAGGCAAACAGAAGCCATGATAGTGTCCCATGATGTGACAGACAGGAAGAGAAATGATGCAGAGTAAAATACTAAATGGAGCATAAAAGAGAGGATAATTCACTGAAATCTCTACTGCTGAGTGAACCATAGATGTTCAAGAAATTAAGGTCCTTAAGCCCATTCTTGAGACTGTCCTGTGAATTAGCTGTTCCATCATTTTTTTGGCCATTTATTTCTTTTTATTTCTAAATAGAAGATATTAACTAGTACCTATTCAATTTCCAATATGCTTACCAACTTTGCAGAAATATAAGAACTCGGTACATTTTTTAATCCATATTGTAGAATGGGATGTATAGGACTTTTTCATGCTAAAACAGAGTTTTGAATTGCTGTAGTTATTCTGGTCCCCCTACTGATCTTGTTTATTGTAAAACAGAGAAAAATATCTCTCTTACCTGAACCTAAAAATTCTCCTAACTGCAGGTGATTTGCACATTTGTCTATGAAGTACTTGAGAATGTGTCAGCGAGAGAAACCACTGGTTTTAAATCTTGTGACCTTTGACTCTTGCAAGAATTGCAAACCTCAGTGCATGTTCCCTTATTCACAATAAGATAATATTCTCCTTCACTTTCAAGGACTTAGGCAGAAATGCAGACACTTATGAAAAAACACAATAGGGTCTGGGTTGCTCAGGGCTGTTACAAAGACAGGATGATCAGCAAGTTGGTCTAGAGTAAGAAGAAAATGTCACCTACTTTGAATGTCTTCAGCAGAAAGATGCAAATGGCAGAAATGTCCACATAGAATCCATTACATCCAAGTGATGAAAACTACACTAAAACTGTATGAAGTCCACAGAAAGATCACAGAATTTTCAGCAAAATTTTATCAAGTTGATGAGAGAAAAAAGGAACAACAAAAAAGTACAAGAATAAAGGGTCTCCACTCCAAAACTCTGAATCAGTGAAATTACACAAAGAATCTGCTATGCCTCTGTCATGATTCTCAAAGGTATCAGACACTTGTGTGAGTTTTCTGAAGTTTCTTCTCTCTTATACCATGTAACCTTCAATTAGACATTCTCTCTGTCTCTCATTCATGTCATCTCATTTTCTGGTAAAATTTTAAGTTCAGTTACTTCAGTTATCAGATGTGAATTTCTTGTGAACAATCTTGATGCTTGGGGCACCCCATTTTCTCCTTATTCCTCTAGCAGGCACATTCTCAGATCTGCATACCATCCCTGCTATGGTAGCAGCAGCAATGGAGAACCTAGAGATATCTGTCCCTGCTTTGACATGCTGCTCACAAGTGCCCTTGCTGTAGCAGTGGTGCTAAACTGAATCTATCACATCTCCAAAGCTGCAAATCCTACACAATCTTGCTAGAAGTTACATCTTCTGCACCCTCCTACAATGCTCACATTGCTCATATTTGGACTTAACTCTCCAAGTACTGGACTGCAAGAAGAGTCCAAGTCAAAATCTTGGACCATTTGCCAGACACAAATCAGAATTTAGTGTTTTCCTTAATTTTGTACTTCAAGTAATATTTTGTCCTCCCTAAATATCAAACAAATGTTTATATGGAATGGTTGATATTTATGCCCTAACTATATCAATCTTATGTTGAACTTTAGGCAAAAAGGTACTTTCTCTATCCAACATAATTTGTCGGGATTGACTTAAAGGAATGCTTGTATCTATAGGAGAAGCATTAGTTTATATGAACTTTAGATGCCTGAGCAGATAATACCAACTTTTCAGGACTCTTTACGTTTAACTTTATCCTAGCATAAAAATTTAAGATTTACTAAGTCATACCCAGAATTCATCTGTTCTCTTCTTGCTCTTGGCCATCCTTCAAAAAACAGGAGAGAAACACTTGAAGCAACAGTGTATCTAGAACAAGTTGCTAAACATGGTGAGTCCTACTGAAAGTCTTGTAAGAAATACCAGGCACACACTGATCCTACCAAGATTCTTTGGCTGGAAAGCTCAACCAAGAACAAGGAAACACATCTGAGTAAGTCTTCTTGACTCAACTGTCATAACTATGCTGTGGTTATGCAGTGCACCTGTCCTGCCTATGTTTGACAGTAATTCTGTCTGAAGAATGAAACTACTGTACTGCTAAATTCCGTAGAAAATGGGGAGACAACTAAATACTGACAAGACTATGCAAGGAGGAGATTATTGCAGACCAGTGATGACTAAAGCAGGCCACTCAAGTTAGAAAGAAATTGGAGAAATGGCATTCCCCTAAACGTAGCAAATTTAGTTCCTAATCCTGGGGCTTCAAAACAACGACTGAGGGACTGTAAAATTTGAAATATGAGGAAAATACACAACAAAGAAACTTGTTCAAGAAAGGAGGAGCAAGTATTTGTAGTATATTAGTAGCTCTTGAAGAAAACTGGCTACACATTAACACAGATTCAGTTCAGAAGAAAAGCCATCTAACATATGTGGCCTTAGAATATATGGTAACTTCTAAATGCACCGAGGATAAGAGCTAGTAAGAAATATAGAATTCAGAAAACATACAAAGATGAAATGCTGTAAAATGTATGTTTACTGGAAAGATAAGTTTAAGGGTATGTTTGTGTAGTGCATGTGGGCTACAAGGCATTGAAGAAAAGTGTTCCCATTTTTTTTGAAAATTATTAAGTTGCCACATCCAAAAGAATAAAATAAAATCAGATGGAGATCAAGAGACAGCAAGACTGACTGACCTTGCCTCATACCCAAGCTTTCAAGACATAGTGGCTTCTTCTGGTCTTTACTTTTCTAAGAAATTCTGGTAATGTGCAGAGTATTTAAGAGTGATTACTGTGCAGAAATGTAGGATAATGAAAAACTTTGGGAGCTCCAGTAAATCACTGTGGGCCTTAGAAATTTCTCAGCTCATGGCATGCCTTAGCACTGTCAGCATCTTATCATTTCCAATGTCTGGCCATTGGCTTTGTTTGCTTAAGCACCATTCCTCCTTTTTAATTTATTTCATCATGAAAGCTTTTGAAATCTTCAGGGCTATATATATGACACTTCAATTGTGGACCCACATTTTATAAATGTGCAATCCATTGTCTTCACATGACATACTTCCAACTTACACTGACATAAATTTGCACCTACATACATGGCATGTTCACAGGACGACAACAGTAGAATTGACTGAAAGTTCCAGACTGAAAACAATCAAAACAAAACCAACACAAAACCAAAGAGCTATGGTGGTTCAAAGAATAGCACTGCGTAGTTTGGGTTCCTGAGCTACAGATTCCTTATCATAAACAGAACTTCAAGGTATAAGATGATGGGTGAGCAGAAGGGAAATATGGCTTAAGGTAGGCTGTCATTTTTTTAAAAATGAAATAGAAAAGTGAGACTATATCACTGAGCTTCAACATTTTGAAACAGTCTAAATTCTCTCTTTTGCTCTCCTTCACATGGTATTAGTCTTTTATTCTTTAAATCTAGGGAAAGGAGGTGACAGGTCACCCAGCACTAACAAAAAGTCAATACAGATACCTGCCAGTGTGTTAACTCATGAAATTAATGTCTCCTTCAGTACTAAAATGTCTCTACTTTGCTTCTCTGCAATATGAATAGATATCTCTTGCTCTTGCCTCCAGAAGTACTAATTTGCACAGTGGGGGACTGGTGAAATGGTTGCAATGTAAAAGGTGTTTGAAAGCTGGCTTTCAAAAAGGCCCTTAAAAAAACCTGAAAAGTAAAATGAAGAAATTGCTGGGTAAATAAGGAAAACACAAAGGGAAGGAAACAAGAAAGAAATAAATGAAGATATTAGACGTAATCTTCTTTTTTCTGTCCTTTCTTTAAAAGAGTATAGAAATGCCATAGTCATGAAACAGAGACAAATATTACTGACTAAAAACAGATATACAGAAGGTAAGCACCACCATTGATCATGTCATTGAAGCTCAGAAAAGTAAAACTAGTACAGAATATGTCATACTAGATCCTGTACAAGTTTCTACTGGCCTTTAAGTTACAGAATAAATTTGTGGAGGGACACAAGTGATGCCAACAAAATTAAAGATAGGAGGGAACATCAGCAAAACTAAAGCAGGATAGGAAAAAGAAGATGAGGAAAAAAGAGAAAGTAGTATGTTATAAAGTGTAAGAACTTGGAAGAAAGCACATACCAAATAGGAATGATCTTTAGATCAGTGGTGGGGTAAACACTTCAGAAGATGGAAGACAATTATCCATATGGAAGACAATAATCTGCTATGGGAAGGCTCTTCTCATCCCCAATCAAACAGATTGGTTTAATACACAAAGTACAGGGCATATATTCCTTTCAAAACATTCTAAAGGGTTATTAGTTTTCAGACCTCTAATTTTCTTAGATACATACATGTTTCAGAAGATGTGTAAAACTGAAGCCTGCATAAACTGAAAGTTCCTAAAGATGCCACTCTTCAGCTTGTGTTTTCAGATTCTGCTTTCCAGCTTTCAGGAGAGAACTACAATCTGCCTCAACAACACTTCCTCTAAAATGGACTTTAAGAGAGATGTTGCATTTATGGTATCATATTAATGTGTATTGCTAAACAGCTTTAGACCTGTAAACAGCTACACAGATATTTTTATTTTCCCAGTTTTGAATGGCATAGGAAAAGTAGAAAGAATTAACATTTACTGTGAAATTTTAATTATTTGTGCAAATGTTTGAGAGTTGATGTCATATACAAAATTACTACATATGGAACTAGGGAACATATTTAAAATTGCACTAACTGTACGCTAACTCCTCATCAGCCCCTCACTTCTCCTCAAAACGCATCATTATATTCCAAACATAAGACCTTGAAACTATGACACAGAGCAACTATGTGACTTTTCTATGAACAGACAGGAAGGCAGTAGCCAGCTCTAGCAGTAAAACTTGGCATACATCAAGCCTTCACATAGAGAAGGTTATTATAGTGGTAATGTGAGAGGTGCCAGTTTGCTGTCACAAGTCAATGAGTAAGCCTTTCAAGAGAACAACGCCAACATATGCTGGATTATGAGACAACTGAAATATGTTGTTATTTTCACCAACTCAGCACTACCTCTTGCCACTGAAATATGTCTTACTTTTAACTGCAGCTGCACTCTACGCAAGAATCTCCAGCAGCTTTCTCTGGTGTCCATCAGGTCCAGGGCTTGGACTTATTGACTACGCTTTCCATATCTTCATCACAGAACAGATCTGGAATCTCTTCTGAGAAAAGACAAAGGGGTAATTGGGAGAAGATTTACACAACACAACCTGAGAAATCACCTTCTACGTGGTACTTAGAACAACAGGGTTTAGGTGCAGAACTAGAGCTAAGCTATATAATAGATAGATCAAGTAACAAAACAGTTTTCTCCAGTTCCCTACACCTTTTCACTTAAAAAGAATAATTCATTTAAGTGAGAGGAAACAATATTGGTTTAAAAATAAAAAGATATTTGCCCTGATAGGAAGTTTATTCATAAATTATGCATCCCTCAGAACAGTGCTGCTTTTTTTTTTTTTTTTCAGGCTGTTACAAACTGTTTCCCAGTCTGGTTGCAAAAATAAATAATAATTTAAAAAATCCAGACCTTTCAAAATGCTTTTGAACCATACAACACAGTATTATTTCCATTTTTCTTCCACTCTAGCTCCAGATCCTCACACTCAGAATCCAGATTCTCTAACTTTTCAAAACATGGATGAAATTGTGTTGCTATTACAATTGTGCAGTCACAAATACATTACATCAAGTCAGTGAAATCATATCAAAGCAAACACACAAGTCAAAGAGAGATTCTCATCTACCCCAAGATCAATGCACTTATGCACAATAAGCCTTAACAATTCATCTCGGTGGGCAATGCTTTCTTAAGCAAGTTAGGCTCAATGCTCAAGCTGGATTGGTTGACCTGGGCTCTCTAAAATCTCCCCCTACAAACACCCGAAAGAGAAATAATCTCTTTAAAGTTCACTGAAATCACAGATCATTTGTCATTGGAAAAGATCTTTCAAGAAATGTGTTGGTCTAATCATCTGATGCCAACAAGTCATTAATCAGCACCAGAAAGCATTCATCTGGAACCGGGGCATCTGTCAGCAAAAACACTGTGGGCATGTTCTTGGCACCAGTCTTGATGTACAAACTGGCAAGATCTACCTGTAAAAGAAAGAAGGCAATCACTCATATTCTGTTAAAATGTTGATACAGAAAAAGTGTGAAATGCATGTTAGTGGATGGCAACACATTGCTGAGTCTTGCTTTTTTCGGTTTATTTACATATCACCAATTTGCTGTATAACATCCAAAGGGAAAAGGAGTTTGCCTCAGTTTTCCATATCAAACATTGAGGTTTTGACATGACCTAGTGGTATACATCAAAATGCACTACTAAGCAAGGACTTTCTGCCATTAATCTAATAAAAAAAGGATATTGCAGCCATGAAAGTTGCCCTCAAGAACAGCCATAACCATACCAGTAATGTCTGAGAATTGCACTGAAGAGTCAGATCCATTTTAAACTCTCCTATTTCAGTCAGTTTGTTTTTTTTTTTTTTTTGTAGTGACTGAATAGTGCACTGGTGCACTGTTACTTTTGTTGTCACACATGGATGGTCCAGAGAGACATGGCATGGGACCATTGTGCTTAGCAGTGGTACAAAGAGAGAATGCTTTTCAGCATGAGGTTCCAGAAAAGAACAAACAAACCAACTCATATCAGTTGCATTTGAGCTTGGTCACAGTTGAAACACAGAATAAGGTAAACACTGATTGATATGAAGAAGCTGTCACACAGTCCAGCATAAAGCAAATGCTCAGGCTTGTTAATGGAGGCTGAGAAGTTTCCCCACTTGAAAACAGCATGGGGCAAATGATCACTTGAGACAACATCTTACACTGCACCTCATTTGCCCAGAAAAAGATTGCACAGGAAGTTAGACATCATGTAAGAACAAGCAGCTGAAGAACATGCAGCACTTTTCCAAAACACAACAGCATATACTTCCCACTAAAAACTGATGCCTCAAGCTGTACACGCTGTGGTGGTTTGGCCATGGCCCATGGCTAACAGAAGGATTTTTTGGGGACCATCATCCACCAAAAAAAGCCTTAACCAGATCCTTATTTAGCCATGCCTGAGATTCAGAAGCATCACTTGTCTTCCTGGAGCAAGAAAATGTTCGCTCCTCCCCCGTTTGCTCACACAGACGGGGCTCAGCCTTGCAAGGTCCTGACGTCTGTAAGCCTTATGGAGAGACTGGTTCAACTATAATTCCTTATCATTGCATGAACAGTTTAGGTGATCAAATTACTTTGGTGCAACAAGGACAAAATTTTGCCCTGTGTTCACTCACATAAATTTTATTCCACTAAATCAATACACATGCAATAACATGCAAAAATTTCCTACAGAAGCTTAACTTTAAATACCAAAACTCCAACCACATCTTTGCAATGTATGAAGTAGCTTCCTTGGAAAAAGTGAAGAAACTACCAAAATTCTGTGAAACATAAATAGACGCTAAAATATCCTCTGATCACCCATTTTTCAGAGATAAAGAAAACTAGAGGTACAGCTTGAAACCACAGGAGTTGTTACTAGAAGTTATACTGTTTTGCCAATGATTTATCAAGCCTGTGCAACAATAAAACAGCACATTCTTGAAGTAGTGAACCCAACAGACTCAAATAATATCTATTAGTTTACCCTCAGGTCCTGGATCCTGTAGTCTTTCTTCACTATGATTTGGAAAATCTCCAGGGAGCAGATGGATGCTGCCAGCCTTAACAATCTTAGTTTACCACTGTCACTTATTCAAATCAGAAGTGCATAACCCCTAGGGGCTTCTAGGATACAATCAATCCAACATGTGATGCCAAGAAAAAAAAAGAAAATCCCAATCCCATAACATAGACCTCAACAACCTTGTTAGTCAAGTTTCTCGATTTCATTTTATTACACCAAGAAGCTTTTTCCCCCCCCTCTTTTCCTCTTCTTTCTTTGTTGTCTGTTTCTGTGGTAATGTGCTTCTAACACCTAAAGATATATTACCTTCACATTACTATTTGTTTCTTTTCAATATTTGAGCAAAGGGGAAGAAAAGCTGTTTGCCTTTGTCAAATATTCACAGAATCATAGAATTCTTTGGTTGGAAAAGACCTTTAAAATCATTGAATCCAACCACTAACCTAACACTGCCAAGCCTATCGCTGTCCCTCAGTACACCTCATCTACATGTCATTTTAACATCTCCAGAGACGGCGACTCCACCGTCTTCCTGGGCAGCCTGTTCCAGTGTTCAACAACCCTCTCACCAAAGAAGTCCTTCCCAATATCCAGTCTAAATCTCCCCTGGTGCAACTTGAGCCCATTTAGTCATGCTCTTTCATTCATTACTGGGGAGCGGAGAATGATCCCTACCTCACTACAACTCTCTTTCAGGTAGTTGTACAGAGTGATAAGATCTCCTCTAAGCCTCTTCTCCAGGCTACACATCCACAGCTCCCTCAACTGCTTCTCATCAGACTTGTTCTCCAGACCCTCCACCAGCTTTGTTGCTTGTCTCTGGACACGCTCCAGCATCTCAATGTCCTTCTTGCAGTGAGGGGCCCAAAACTGAACACAACATTCAAGGTGTGGCTTCACCAGTGCTGAGTACAGGGGGCCAATCACTTCCCCGGTCCTGCTATTTGTAAGACAATATTGAAGGTCACTGGTAATTTCTACAATGACCAGAGCATCCAAGATCCTGATGGACTCTATGTGAACTCAGAATAAAGATCTACTTCATTTGAAAAGAGATTGACTAGGCTCTAGGAGCACATGAGAATTTCACATCTGGCAGTTTGCACCACAAAGGCTGAAAGATGATGTATCACTCCATGAAAAATATTAATCGTTTCATTTACTCTTTGAATACATAGCCCAGATGACTTAATACATGCATTTATTTGCTGATCATGGAATGAGATAGGATGAAGGTGCCCAGATGAGAATGTGTTTTAAAAAAAGCATAAAAGATGCGGAAAACATTTTCAGGATTTAATTTCACATACACTTTTCCAGGACTGCCAAATTGTAAGGCTAAGATGTCCTGCCACTTTGCCAAACTGGGATACTACTTTCAGTCAGTAGACTTCAGAGAGAAGACAAAGGGCTTATAAATATTTTCAAGCAAAACTAGTGACATCTGAGAAGGCTTCTGTCTGCAATTCTGATGATTATCACATCACCCTCTAAATCAGCAGAACAAAATCTACAGTCCCTATGAAAGATCCATATGATTAGCTTTGTAATTTAAGCTCTTTTTTAATCCTCTTGCAGAGAAACTTCTACAATAGACTGCTTTGTCAAGTGTGCCTGCTCTTATATAGCTCTTGTCTGCATATGTGACAAGTGAAAAATGATGACACCAAAATCCTAGTCCAGCTCAACAAGAAGAAAAGGTTTCATGTTAAATGATTTGACACTGCAAATAATAGGAACTGCTTTAACAGAACTAAGGTCTGCCAGCATAGGCCTCTCTATCTTTCTGGAAATCACTGCTTTTATTTATACATGACCAGAAAAAC
The DNA here is from genome assembly GCF_028858725.1 of Colius striatus. Classification (NCBI taxonomy): domain Eukaryota; kingdom Metazoa; phylum Chordata; class Aves; order Coliiformes; family Coliidae; genus Colius; species Colius striatus. Next base: position 26,027,970 of record NC_084763.1, read on the forward strand.
TGCATATGTTGAAGAAAGATTACAAATAATGACAAGGAGCAACAATTAAGTCTGTGCCTCACTTATTCAGCAAAATCTTCACCGTGTCTTCTGAAAACTGTCTGGTTTTCTTCCATGCTGGAAAACAAACCAAATGTGGTTAAGCAGATTTCAGAAACAGCAACTGAAATTTTGAGCTATGGTGGATACTATGATACTTCCCAACATGAGAAAAATAAATTCTATTAAACTGAGATAAGGTAAAGAATATATATAAAAAAGTCTATTGATAACTAAAATAAATCTACAATGACATTTAGAAATCTCTGCTGTTTTAGATTTTAAAAAGTACACGGCTAGGCAGCCAAGAAACTTCAATGCTGCCACGCAGTGGCATAATTATGCTTAAGGTATTTCTTGTCCTTGTTTTGAATTAATCTAATTTTAAAAGTACTTCTGCTTTCTTGGAAGCAAAAGATAAATGATACTTTTCTTATAAAGGCCTATTACATCATTAACTAATTAAAAGATAAAGTAGATTATCTACAGCATTACTAGATTATCTTTCCAGCATCAAAGAATAAATTGTGTTAATTTCTGTGCAGCGCAAAAAAGGATGAATCTCTCCTTAAACGAAACGGAGGTTAGTTTTAACACTGAGCTGCAATCCACTCTTCCATAATGGCACCAATAAAGTATATTTAGCAGGACTACTGCTGCATGGTGCCCTCATACCTTCCATTAAGCATGTTACAAGTCTGCACTGCAACAACCTCTGAAGAGTAAATGTCAACAACTTCATGCAAACATTGGTAGCATCGTGATGAATTACATGCATCTTGTATGGATATTTCACTCACACACTGCGTGGCACTCTAAATAGGACTAGTTTTCTAGGAACTCCTCAAGTATATGACTCAGTAGCTCCCAGCCTTGCACTGGCTTGTAGCAAGGGTCTGCTCTGCTGTTTGCAAAACAGCAATAGATGAGGGGAAACTGCAGCATCACTTGATCTTCCACATTCAATCACTTAGTGAGAGTGAAAAATAATAGTTAAAAAATGCCCAGACACACCACACACATTTTTTTTTCACGAAGAAATAGTCAACCGGTGTTGTGAGTGATGTACCCGTGCACAGTGCACTGAGAGACTAAAAGTAGATGCAAGTATGGGCTCAAAGCATTTACACAGTACATCCAAACAGACCGGCTCCAAGCAAACTACTAGGAAAGCTGTCTCTGTCTTTATTTGTTAATGTCTAAACTATTTAAAATTAAGAAAGAATAATTTCTCTGTGATAGGAAGTCACTGCTGAATTTCCAAAATATTTTAAATTTTCTGTTTGGATGTCCTCATTCCTACTCTTATTTTATTTCTTTACTCTCCTTTTTTTACTGGCAAATAGGAATTAGTAAGGAAAGGAAAAAATTACCAGTAGAAGAAGCTGATACTTTCTACTTTCCACTTTTTGTGAAATAACTTAAAACACACCATCTGATGAAAAACAAGTACTCTTTTAAGTGAAGAGCCTTGGAAGGGCAAGTAGAAAGAGTACTGTGGTCCTTAGTAGTTAATTCAACCTTAGTATTGGCACCATCACATATTAATTCCAGAAGAAACTGTATATGCAATAGTACTACCTAATATGTGATAGTATTTGGTTTTCTTCATGCCACTTCTGATAGAAAGAACAATACTGAGAGGTACTATATGTCATCGTATATGATGGGTTACAAGAGGCATACATAACAGAACTTAACTGAGAACATCAAGGCAAAGGAACATACTTGTATTGTGGCATGTATTTGCACTGTTTCCACTGGGAAATCCAGATAGGTGTATTGTCTCTTACCTCCTTAGAGCAGAAATATCAAAATGAAACCTGTGTTAGTTTTGTGTATCTTGCAATTTACAATGTCTTAACACTTTAATAGTTTCATTTTCCTAACAGATACTTTTATTTGTATAAATAAAATCAACAGTGCTCACAGTCCAAAAGGTACATACTATTTTAGTGACATGCTCTGAAGTCCAAAGAGGGACTGAGACTAAAAAGTCTTTGAAAAATAACTTAATTCAATATTTAAATACATATATATACACATACATAGACAAACACACTTAAAACTCAAATTAAACTATCCAGGGGTATAAAAATAATAAAAAAGGAACAATTAGTAACGGAAAATAAAATAATTTTATTCTTCTGGTTTGAAGTCCAGAATCAGGAAATGGAAAATGAAAACTGCAACTTTTTCCCACAAATTCAGTGAAGGATACAAAGAGTTATGTTCACAGACAGGCTGTTAACTCATTCTAGAGAAGGCTCGAGTGTTTGCTTTAAGTTACTAAAAGCACTGCAACAGAGACACTTGACAGTCCTATACCAGTCCAACATTACAGTCAAGGTAAGAATAGTCACCATTGAATCTTCTTAATGGGAAAGAAGAACCTTCCTTAGCTTCCTCTTTTCACTTTCCCTGGCACCTACTTTTCCTCAGTAAGAAAGATGCTTGCATTGGGGACTGGGGATAAAAAGATAGTGTGCTACTGTTACTTATAGTTCTAGTAAACACGAACTTCCACTACATAACTTACTGGCATCAGGCAAAATACTTTCAAGCTACCAACGTACTTCAAAATACCTGTGCATAGTGTCCATCATGATTTTATAAAAGAAATTACAGTCCTTGTTTTCCACCACTTTATCCCATAGACATGTGCTGATTCATGAAGTCAGGGATGTTGAAGATTATTTGGTTGCTGTAAACACTTGGATGTAGCAAATGGAATGTCCTAAAGATAAAATTTCTTTTTTTTTTTTTTTTTTTTTTATAAATGCTGTCACCTGGCATCAAAATAGGCCACTCTTAAGAGAGACTAACTGGTATTCTGCAAAGACATTAATCATACTGAGCAGATACACAATACACATTGTGCTTGAAACTATATATTCTTTAAGATAAATAGGAGACCGGACAAATCCTTGCCTCCTCGCTAACAGTTCACAATGATCCATGGGATGGGCAAGCAAGAAAAATATTCTAGAAGAGAACAGGAAAGGAGGAAAAACCAAACTAGGATCAGACTCACCTGAATTTACAAGAGGGACCAGGATTTATGATATCCTTCCCTAATTTTCTTCTTTAAACCCTACCCTGGTGTTCGGCTACTGGATTAAGCCCCTGCTTCAGAGCTTCTTCATCAATCTCCATTTCATTTTACTTAGTCTCTAGAAAATTTTTCTTCCCTCCAATTAAATACTGAGTTTTTACTTCTCAAAATATTAAGCAAGCATTGTAAACTTGGCAAGCCATTGCTTCATTTCCACTAAATACCTTTGCTTTCTCAGCTTTCAGCCTCTTTCATCTACCTGAGCATAGTCATCTCAAGACAGGTACTATCTTCTACTTTGTACAAAGGGAATCTGTTCTTCATTAGTCCACAGGCCAACATACATCATTAAATAATAAAGAGCAAAAATAATAGAGTGTTGTTAGGTAGCAAATTAACCCATGAAACAGATCTGAAAGACACTGGAGAAGTCTCTCATGTTAAAGATATTGTGGAACTTAATAGCAGCTAGCGGGAACTTTTCAATGACACTCTGGTGAAGCCATATGGCTACTCGCACTATGGCTGGAATATTCTTGATTACTGATGGAGTAAAAGCATGTTGCTGGAAGTGGAAGCAAACTATCTTGCTATAGATCATAACCAGGGAATCTGAAGAAGTTCAAAGCAAGACTGCAAAATGTCTCTGGAAATGAAAAGGGAGTAAAAAAAGAAGAAAATTCTCCAGTATCAGAGAGCAAATAGGAGTCAATGAAACGTTAAATGTCAATAAGGCCTAGTAAATGTACAGTTACTTGTGTGTCACAGAATATACTTCATGTCTCACCTCATGCTTGATAACATACCAGTTGCATGTCTGGCCATGAGCCTCAAGGGCACATCTACCAGGTAAAGGACCACAAGAGACTGTAATTACCATGAAATTCTGAGAATCTCAATATCATAATAAATATGAAGTGGCTCTTTGCATTTAGCTATAGGAACAGCAAGATTTTTAACTTATACTATATTTCAAACACCATGTTTGATCCTATCTCCTTTCATCTCCTACCTATTATAGCAAAAAGCTAACCAGTAATTATTTCGTGTATTAAATGAAGAATGCACATTTTTGCATTATAGGAAATCTGGAATATAAATTACCATAGAAACATCAAATTAGGTTTGACATTTTACAATGAAGAAAAATTCCACAATTTTTATCACATAATATATCATTCAGCTTATTTATAAAAATTAAGACAGTCACAAAATATTCTAAAGATGATAGAGACTTTTTAAATGAAACTGGCTCCAAACGAATGATTTCAACACAGTCAGAGGAAGTTCAAATCAGTTTGAGAATGCGCACAATCATCATAGATAAGACCAGACAAAATTAACAGATCTCAATAAGAAAAAAAAAACTAGCAGAGATAATCATAGAGTACGAAATGTCATTCTTATAAGTTCACTCATTTTTTTTCCAGTATCATCTAGTAGATACTGTTTCTTGCGCTCCAGATGACATAGCTCAGGTAAATTAAAAAGAGGAAACTCAACAAAACCCCAAACTGAAACTACTGAGGCTTTCAGTAGCTGGCAATTTGAGTTCTGACTGCCCAATTCTGACTGCTCAGAATACAGTCTTGCTTCTTCAGAAGGTAGTGTACAACTGAACTAGTCCAAGCAAGTCTCATTTTTTGTTTTAAAAAAAAAGGAAGACTCATAAATAATGCAGCCATTCCTTGCTTAAATCGAAAAGTCCTTCCCAGAACTTCACAGAGTAATGCATTTTCTTTCTTTCCATGTGTTTGCAACAAATTTTAGTCTATTTTAGAATTCTCAAATGGTTATACTTGAAAATCATGAACAGCACAGTCAACATTTTCATAACTTTTTTTGTAAAATGGTTATTTTAAGTTTTTGGTTTGGTTTTGTTTCAAAAAAACCAACTCAAAACAATTCAAAAGAAAGAACAATTCAAAAGAAAGAAGCATCAACAGTTTCAAGTGGTAGGAACTTTTAAGATCTGAAGTCTGAAATCTTTGTGAGAAAAAAAAAAAAGATTCCTAGCTAGAACAGCATATAGCTATGGGAAGAAAACAGGAGGGTACTGAGACATTAGCTTTGTATGTGACTGCCTTAGACTCAATTGATTTCTCCAAGCTAGAGATGCTTCCAAATTGAGCAGTCACTTCCTTTTTACTCTCTACATCTCGTTCCTTAACAAGGAATTCAGCTGACACCTGCTATCATTCCTTCATGAGATGAAGCATGACCTAGTGAAAAGCTTATACAATTCATCTGACTCTGTACTAAAAGATGCAAAAACAGCATAGACATTACTGTCTTACCTTAGTCACAATGATTGTCAGATCACAGTGTATATGCCAGGGAAACGAACTTTCTATGAAACAAATGTTTTAACGGTACAGGTAAAATTCTTGAACACATGGTGGAGAAGCAGAGAAATGAGTAGATACACTCAGCCTCCTAAAACCCACTGAAGCATGGTTGGGTTTGTGCATGGAGTGCCTGCCTATCTGTGAACATCCTTTTGACAATACACAGCCAGATAGCAACGTGTATTTAAGAGGTTTTTTTACATGTCTGATTATTCTTTACTCATCAGATTATTCACAATATATTCTTTATATGTCATATCTTTTCTTCACGTCACATAAAAAGCGATATGTTTGTATCTGAAAAAGAACCTAATATGCTTTCATAATAACAAAGAAGTATTTACACAAGATATAGATCCTTCTGTATGAGAACAAAATCAAACACTAATTACTTAATTTTAAACTGAAAACTTTCTTTTCTGCAGACTCTGGTGGAAAAATACTAATATATTTTCAAAGTAAAAAAATTAAATTATCCTTTGGAAAGTAAGAAGGGAATTACCCTAAATTCCAAAACCAATGTAATTGTCCTTCAGTGGTCATCATGTGCGGGTTTTTTTCAAGGTAGAGAAAGCCTTAATTTGAACAAGCATCATAAAGTGTCTGTGGATTCTGTTTGTTGTCTTTACAGGATGAAAAAAAGATAGAGGCTAAACATCTGGCAAATCGCAATTTAGAAAATCAATTTCTGTCTCAGACATCCCTGTTTTCATCAGGTCAATTGATGAGGTCAATATCCAGCAGCTCCATCAAGAGCAGCTGAAGGATACTTTACTATGAAGACTCCATATAGCTCCTTCACTTTCTGCTTCTCTTTTCTAAGTTTATGCCATTTTTATCCAACTGCATTGCTTCCCATAGAAGAGTAAGTGAAAAAATACAGAAAGCTGTTAAAAGTCATCTTGAAAATGAAAAAAAAACCCCTTACATGTATTAAGTATTATTAAAGTACTGAACTTTGTTATGATGTGATCCTCAACTTTTGCCACTTAGTAAAGTATTCCTCAGATTCACAAGAAAGGATTAATCATCCATGGAAGTCTGAGTTCTAATCACACTGTTTCTCTTTTGTGTGTGGAAATAAGAACATGCAGAAATCATCAGGAATTTATTAAAGCAGGACTGAAAATGAACAGTCTCATATTTCTTCCTTCCCAGGTCATATATTTTTGTTGTGTAAGTGATCACATGAATGTTTTGCACGCAATGAAACCATGGTAATAAGTGGACTTCAAGGAAAACATTTCAGAATGTCCTAGTGACTAAGTCTTTCATCTTCAGTGAAGAACCTGATGTCACGAGCTCTGCCTCATTCAGAGCAGGAATTTGAAACAAAAGCAGTTATGAAACATTTAGGGAAGATGGTAGTTACAGTCATGACATCATAGGAGAGAATTCAGATTTTATATGCATGAGATTTCTTACTCAATACTGCTGGGCAAGAGAAAAAAGATTTTTCAAAAATTTTGCGCATCTAGTCCAGATTTTTTTTTTGTCCTGCCAATATCAACACAAATTTGGGAAGCTCCTGCTACTGGTTTTGAGATGACCAAGCCCACTTTTTAAAAGATTGATATTTGTCAAAAAGAAAGAAGAGTCAGGAAATAAAAAGAAAGGATTATCAGTTCCATAAATAAGAAGTAGAATGCAGACTATAGACTTCTTTCCTTTTTTCATTGTATTAGGCTATATGTTAAAGTCATTTTGGTTAGGGAGGGAAAAAAAAAAAGTGAAACGTAAGCATATAGTTTTGAACCTGTCTTGTTTTTTAAAAAAACTGAGCAACATGTTCAGGAGCACTTTCCATTTCAGTAGGAAATGGGAAAGTGCACTTGCATAGTGACAGCTGAATGCTCTATGTCACAGCACTGTTGCAGTTCTGACTTGCAGCAGACCTTTTTCTTTCTTAGGTAAAGCAGTTTCCATTAGGACCAAAGGAGCATTGTTTTATCATCTTAGATTCTTCAAACAGTGAAATAAATTATCTGTAAACCTCATGTTTTGTCTGGCCAATTCAAGAAAGGTAATAAATTCTTCTGAGGATATTTCGGTCTAGGGATGGTCAGCTAAAAGGATGGTCACTGACTGGAGGAGAAAAGTAAGCAGAGAAGAAGTGAAGGTGTGCAGGAAGACAAGACAGAAATGTGGAAACTCAGTATTTTCAACTGGATGACTAAATTTGGAAGAACTGTGACTTATCTGTGACTTATCTTATGCTGTGACTTATCCTGCCTTTCTAGCAAAAAGAGAAGAAAACTTTTTGTAGAAATTATGTGTATATGAAAGTTTTCAAGTACCTTCTTTATCTTAAAATCTTAGGTCAAAAAAGATTGTTCTCTTCTTATAGCTAACGTACATATATACCTGTACTTTTAAACTCAAAATTAGGAATATTCCTTCTTGATCTTTAAGCTTATCTAAATTTTAAAATAATGTGTAAACTTATAATGTCTTACTCCATTTAAAAAAAATAATACTGTATTATTGCAATACAAGAAGGAAATATATTTTACTAAATTCCAACTGTACATAAATGTTTAGACAAATTTCTTCTCTGTGGCACTGTTCCAGCCTTTAATACTACTGAAGAACCCAAGCTTTATGTACCAATATTAGTTTGCATCAGAACCTGCCTCCATCAAGTAATATTTTGAAATTTTCTGCTGTTCTAGAGGCAGAGCGGGTGAGTCATATGCCTTGGGGGAAGGCTAAATAAAACCCATCACTACATGCTAAATCTCACCCACTCTAGCAGATACCTCAAAAGAAGTTAGTGGATACAGATAAGATAGGGGCTGGCAAAAAATATTGCAGATTAAAAGTGATATGACCTGTAAGAAAAATCTTTTGACCTCTGAACTATGGAAAGAACACAGCAACAGTTAACGAATAATTGTACTTCAAAATTTCGGATCTTAAGCTCTTCTTTTTAAACTGAGAATTTTAATTGCTCATTTGTGTAATTTGATGTGAATGCCTCTTCACAGACGAAGAAAATTCTAACAACTTCATTATTCCAAACAATTGCTTGGAGTAGTAATCTAAAACACATAAGGAAGGCATTTCATTGTGTCACTTGAATGCATTTTATAGGAAGAAGCACTGGTATGCACAAACACAGAAATAACACAAGGCAGTCATTTTGAGCTACACATGACAGTACAACATCATTGCCACAGCACACTGAAAAAATGTAAACAAAATGGAAAGCAAACACAGTATGTTTGCTTCTGAGTTGTAACACAGCTCTTCACCTGCTGTGACTAGCAGAGGGACTTGCTAGCAGAGCAGTTACCAACAGGTACTTTCCTGAAAAGCAGGAGACAGAGGTAGAGCTGCAGACAATCAGAGAAGCCCACTTCTTTATTCGTCTCTTAATATTTCTTAAAAGGAGTGGTCAGTTTTACAACACTGACTTAAAATCTGAAGTAATACTACTAATATTACACAGTAAACTCTAAGAGTTCATAAACTCAAATTTTATACCACAGTACAGTTGGCGGGTGTGGTGCACTTGCAGAGAAAGCCCCTGTGATGCTGACTTCATTTATTTGACTTTATCTAAGAAGAAGAATACGTGCAAGAATACACAACTTTTGCTGCCTAGCAGCTTCTTTCATCAGCTTCTCTTTGCAATGGAAAGTGCTATGCTTTTGTGTTCCAGTGCATTTCTCTTGGTTGTTGCTGGAATGGCAATTATTAGCTAAAAGAATCCCTCTCTGATCAGAGGAGTACCTGAAAAATTTTAAGGCTGATTCCCTATTAATGGGGCTATGACAGTTTACAGCAACTCACAATCTCACTCTGACACACAGCAGATTTCTATTTATGTCTCCATTCAAGAGTCAAAAAGGCAATTAAGTTCTGTTAATGCATGATTCAATGTTAACAGCAATTTGGAAACACTTCAAAGAATACACTAAGGTATAAAGTAAACTGGAAGTGGTATTTGCATGTCTGACCTGAATACAGAAGAAATCATCACGTCTTGTTGCAGAAAGAAAAAAAAAAAAAAAGGAAAAAGCTATTAAATGGAGATTTGTGGATTTATACTTATTTTTTTTTTAGTCTAATGACAATTTAACCCTTTAGCCGCAATGTAGATTGGCTGGAAAATTAAGAAATTTGATTGCACAAGTAGTTACATTAAGCACCAAGTAAGCTTCTAAAATGCTTCTAAAGATTTTATGTGAAGACTTCTTCGATTCTGGAAAGTTTTTAAAAGTGATACATTGTTTTCTGTATTCTCTCCCAGACAAATGAGAGAATAAGACAGTGTATTAACTTTTCTCAAATGCTTTTTACAGCTGTGAAAAGCTGTACAGTTAATAGGACACGTATTTTTTTCTCTACACACCAGTGTAACATTTTCAGCCAGTATACAGTTCTCTTGTCGGTTATATTAACATTTCCTTTGCTCTGAATCCATCCTGTCTAAAGGAGAATCCAAACTTCTCTAGACAGGGATTTTCCCTCATTGAGGATCATATGGTGCCTAACAAAAGCAGCCCCAACTCCCGACTCTCTGTCCTAGATCTGCAGGCACAATGCAGAGACACTCAAGCTAGCCAAAGCTGGATGAAGGTTTCTTGTTAACATAGGTAAAGCCAAATTTTCTCTTGTCCACAAGCACAGAACAACTTGTGGGAGCAGGGTTGGTGCCAGTTTACACCAAACAGTTTGATCCTTCTCCTTTCTTCTTGCTTGCTCCAACTTCAATTGTTTTCTACTTTGTGCAACGATGAGCTTGCCAAGACCCAGACAATGGCAGCAGAGATTGTAATAACTGCAGAATATTTTTCACCTTTGCTGTTGAGGGAAGATAGGTTTCTTGCATCTCTATGGAACTTACTCTGGAGCATTACTGATGCTGTGTAGTAATTGAGAAGGATCTTAGCCAGGAAGTGGTCTTCAGAGGGAGCAGCAAGTCTACCAAGTACAAACACTGTTTTTCCTACACCGGCATTTCCAACAGGCATGACTAGTTTTCCTTTTGTTAAGAGTAAATCGATAAAATATTTGAGACATGCAGTCTCAGATGCATGAACAAAGATTGCCTGAAATTGAAAAGGAAAACAACATCAAACACTTGCACAATACAGTTTAGTTTTAAAAGCAAACAGTAATTTGTCTCCTCCCTTCTGGCTAGGACTGAATTCTAAAAAAGTAATGAAACGGGGTACACCATTCTCTCAAACATAATTACTAGACCAAAATGTTCTACTGAATTACTTTCTAATGCAGCATTTCTACTTGAAAATCTGTATTTGATTTCTTCTAGTAGGAAGATTTTGAAATCAGGTTGTAGGTGAAATGCATTGGTTTCACCTCAGCCTTTATAGAACGCCAGCCTCCCAAGAATCAGTGCAGAAACTAAAGGTGACCCAACAGGTAGTTGGTGTAATTTTTCAAATTAGTACTTCCATTTACTTTATAGCCTGGCTTTCAGCATACCTAAAACAGTTTGGGTATACAGTTGGGAACAGATTAGCTTTACGTGAACATCTAAAGCCTTCATTACCTGCCAAAGCTTTCTTTTCTAAGCTCTATATTTTCTTGCCAAGTATTAACCCTCAAACAGAACTTTTAACAGGATAGCTGACAATGGACAATGCCTTTTGATCATCAGCTGTATGTGTCTATGCCTACAAACTTCTAATCTCCCCAGGAAAATTCCTACTCAGTATTTGAAAAGACCTTGCTTCAGACAAGACCTTCCTGAGTATGTCTACAGAACAGCAAGTCTTTTTGAAGGATAGGAAAGCAGATGTTAATATGACCAAAAGGATCTCCTTAGTCTCTTGATGCAATAATGTGCTGCTTCTGATTCTGGCAAGGTCGTCCTTTACCTAGGAATGAAGCATATGTCCATTTGTTCCTTCAGAAGGGCTTAATCTAATTTAAATAGTACTGAAGCCAACTGTATTTTTTTGTCTTTAATAGGCAAGTATGACTAGATGTTTCTAAAAAAAAAAAAAAAAAAAAATCATCGTCTATCTAAGAAGACACCTTAATTTTTCCTGAGCTATTTTTCAGCAAAATATCTCCAGCTAGAGGGCACATTTGGACAATTACAGCTGTATTCCCCATTGCCCATTCTGCATGCTGACCTTTGTTGAAGCTTTGGAGTGTATGTATGTCCTCCATTACATCACAAGTAGCCATGAAACAGAGAAAATGTAGACAAATTTGGCATCATTGAGTTGTCTTCTTAGGTATTTGCAAGAGAAATGGCACATCCAGTGATTAAACAAATATCAAATATTATTGCAACCAATCATCTTTTTTCTTCTCGATATCAAAACAATGTAGAAAGAAAATAAAACCAAGTAACTGCAGAGTTTTAGAACTTTCTTCAAACCTTTTGTAGCACCACAATGAAAAATGTTACTAAGGGGAATACATTATAATGCCTCGCTTATATCTACATTTCTCACTATAAATCCAACAGGTGAGACTAAACGGACATCTATCCAACCCTTTACTAAAAGCTTTATTTCTGGTAGGCATCATCCTCATATTTTTGTTGCTTGCAAGGGACTTGAGTATAGATAAAAAAAGTGTAGCTGGTAACATATGTCTATGTAAATACAGCTTTTCTATGTATGGTAAATGACCGCACACCGTCTCACACTGCAGGAAGTCATCTGCCTCAAGTTATGTCAGCTCATTTACAGATGAGCTCTGACAGATAAAGTACATAGTACTACAGTCCAACAAATCAAATGCATGGGCCATTGCTCTGTACACCATATCAGTATTAACGAGAGGAACCTGAATATACATATATACATACACATGCATACATGTCTATTTTTATCTACTTAAATATGTATGTTGGTACATACATATATCTGTTTTTCAAGCGTAGTGAGATACAGCAGTCATTTTCATTAAACTACCTGATCTTGAGAGAGTGCCTCATCAAACAGCCCACCATACACATAAGGACAAAATACATCTCACAGAGCTCTCTGGGCAAACCCATTGGCACATTTTCAGGTGTCAGCAAAGAATTCCACAGAGAACATAGTGTCTGCAACAAATAAATATGTGAAAAGAGTGATCCGTGTGTCTCGCTCCATAGGAATGTGATAGGTATTTAAATTTAAGTAGCTGAGACTGCAACTCCTTGCTGTGCTTCCTTATCGCCTAGGAGATCCTTTCAGAGGTCAAAGGCATGAAAAGGTCTTCTGATAAAATGTACCAAAATACCTTAATTCTATATTACTTAAAGTAAGGCATATGAAGAAGATGATGCAATTCAGGCATGTATGTTATAGCAAATTATTAACACTCATATTCAAGAAATAGTTTTCTCCTTTCATATTGACTTATTTAGAAGGGGGCAAACACTCAGAGTTTAGAATGACAAAGCATATGAAGTAAATTTAAAATAGCAATGTAAGGATGTGCAATATCATCTCCGTTCTTTAATAATGCTTAATAATTTAGGGCCTCATCATCAGAGTATGGAGTAACTACCACTAATGAATTTATTGAGCATTTAATTAGAGACACACAGAATGCTCATATAGCAAAATGAAATGGCTAGTCCTAAGATATGTAAGACATGACTAACAGAAGCAACACAAGAAGTGAGAAGTCAGAGAGTTATGTGTAGTGCCATAAACAAACTACATTTTCTCTTGTTATAGTGGATCACTGCAATACAAAACCTCCGAATCCCTGTAAATCTCCAAAATAAGGATCCAGGTTTGACATAAAGGAGTCTTTCAATTTCATCTCACATGTGTTTCAGATATACAATAATTTTAAGCATTTTTACTCCTGCATAGGACCTTGTGCTCAATGATGTTTAAGAAATATTGTTTCCTAAAATATAAATAGCTTTAATCCTAAAACCATGCTATTCTCAGGAATAAGAGTAACTGTATTAAGCTTTGTTCTGAGTTGTTCCAAGTAAGGCGGCACATATTTATCAAAGAGAACTGTCAAATTAGCCCTTTTGGACTGGTATCTCCTTGTTTCTATCCAGCTGACAAAATACCTGCAAAACAAATTGGAAAACAAACATTTTTTTAATGAGAAAATTTGAAAAAATACACAATTTCTCCCCTCTTTGTTGACTTTGAGAACTACGACTGCCTTCAGTGCAATACACAAATACTACTGCATTGGCTGTAAGTCAGACAGAAGTGCTACCAGACGCACAAGATTTTCATTTGTTCATGCAAAGGTCATGATGCTGCAGCAGTTCTAAAAGCTGTTATGACAGTTGAGCACACTGGTGTATGGCTCTAACTCCTATTCCTTGACTGCATCCTTTTTTCTAGTGAGGGTAGGGAGGAAGGACCTAAATGATAATTTGTTTCCACCCTCAGAGGGTTGCACCATCAAAAAGCAGCTAAGAGCAAGGATTCTCTTTTTTTTTTTTTTTTTAAATGTTTTCTGTGGTTTATGTTGCTTAAGAAAAGACTTTAAAATACCAGTGTGTAAACCGTACATAATACTGATGATCATGTCCCACCCAAGTTTAACATATCTTGTATTGCAGACATCTACAATAGTACATAAAACCCAGTCTGAATGAAAAGTCTGGCTACATGTAAATGAAGACAAAAAAGTAACCCTACTGTTTCCATCTCTACACTCCTATGTTTGTGGTGAGAGATCATATTTGCCTCTCCATGTCCTCACTAGTCTTCTGATCCTCATCACCCTCAGTAGCAGCTTGTACAGACTCGTGCTGTTTAATTAAATTCTCCTACTGATAAGATTTCTCTGGGAATTGTGCACCACAGCCTTCTTGTCCCAACAGCATACAACTCTAATACAGACAGTTAGAATTGACTGGAATGTTGATGACACATTGGAATGCTGCCAAATTAAATTTTGACATGGAAAAGCAGTAATGCTGCTTGAAAATCAAACCACAGACTGACAACTGTTACAAACTTTAGTAAAAAGTGAGTATTTTTAAGAACCATTTTGGATCAGCTCAACAAATACAAAAGAAAAAAAAAAATCACACTGGACAGTCACAAGTTAATGCATCATGCCTTCATCCCTAAATTCCCTTTTACCCATGGAAACCCATATGCTTTAGAAAATATTGTTCTTGTAATTAATTTCCATGAAGCATAGATATTAAACATGTTAAAAGAGCATTACTGTGATCCAAAGGAATATGAGAAACAGAAAGCTAAACTGATGTAAACTAAAGTCCATAATAGTATCAAAGATGGTTACAGTTATTAAAAAGCTGTCAGAGAACAGCAGACAAGTTATTAATGAATTTGCATTATAAAAAGAAGACAATCAGTTCACTACCTGTATTGGGCTTGTGTGGCAAGGTTTGGGGTAGCTGGGGGGGCTACGGGGGTGGCTTCTGAGAGAAGCTGCCAGAACCTTCCATATGGCTGATGGAGTCTATGCCAGTTGGATACAAGACAGACCCATTGTTGGCCATGGCTGAGCACATCAGCAACAGTGGTAACACCTCTGGGATAACATATTTAAAAAAAGGAAAAAAAATTGCTGCACAACAGCAGCCAAGACAGAGGAGTGAGAATATGTGAAAGCAACAATCAAGGTTAAGGAAGAAGGAGGGGGAGAAAGTGCTTCAGGCCCAGAGCAGAGGTTCCTCTGCAGTGTGTGGTGCAGCCCATGCTGAGGCTCTGCCCTTGCAGCCATCGAGGCCATGGGGAAGCACAGATCCACCTGCAGCACGGGGAAGACCCCATGTAATAGTGGGTGGATGTGCGAAGGAGGCTGTGATCCTGTGGGAAGCCCACACTGGAGCAGGCTTCTGGCAAGACCTGCAGATCCATGGAGAAAGGGGCCCACACTGGATCAGCCTTAGTGTCAGGACTTGTGACCCTGTGGAGGACCCACGCTGGAGCAGCCTGTTCCTGAAGGACTGTACTTCATGAAAGTGACCCACACTGGAGCAGTTCACAAAGAACTGCAGCCAATGGGAAAGACACACGTTGGAGAAGTTCATGAAGGGCTGTCTGCCATGGGAGGGACTCCACACTGGAGCGGGGGAAGTATGATGAAGAAGGAGTGGCAGAGATAGTGAGTGATAAACTGACTGTAACCCCTAATCCCAACCCCTTGTGGGGAGGACGCAGCGAATTCAGGAATGAAGTTGATCCTTGGAAGAGGGAGGGGTGGGAGAGTGCTTTAAGATTTATTTTTATTTTTTCATTACCCTATTCTGATTTGATTGGTAATAAATTAATTTCCCCAAGTTGAGTCTGTTTTATCCATAACAGTAGTTGCAGAGTGTTCTTCCTGTCCTTATACTGACCTGCAAACCTTTTGTTGCATTTTTCTCCTCCTGTCCAGTTGGGGATGGGAGTGATAGTGCAGCTCTGGTGGACACCTGGCATCCAGTCAAGGTCAATTCACCACTCTGTTACTTTGATTAAGTGGTATACATAAGAGGGGAAAATAAAACAAAACATGGTGAAATTTTCTGTACTGCATATTTGAGAATATACATGGCTGACAACTAAATTCTCCCACTATTATCAGAATAAAAACTAGAACAGTTAGTATAAATATTGGAGTCTATTCCCATTCATCTTTCAAGATGTATCTTTAAAATGTTAACTAATATCATCAGATACTCACAGATTCCACCCCAGGTCCTGGGCATTCACACAGAGAATATCATCTCTGGATACTGTAGCTGGTGTAGCAACTCTTGAATGGTGTACCTCAAATAACAGCCGTATTGATGCAGTCACAGGCACACATTCATTGCTTGTAAGGGTCAGAACCATGAGTAAACTTTTCAGCAAAAGCAAGCTGAGATACACTGTCTAGCAATAATGTGATCAGTGCAAACATGCATTTATTATATCCCCACAAAGGAGCAAAGATTATCTGCAACACCATATACATACACTATTTATTGAATTAAGCTAAATAACCTTTATTCAAATGTGACTATAGTTTTGTTGGTTTTTTTCTTTTTAACTTCATAAACAGAGTAGGATCAATTAAAAAAAAGTTTTACTTGATCTTGTGCAAATTTTTCAGTTTATTTCACTCAAAAGACGATGAGCCTGCTTCACCAATGTCAGTTCTCCTGAAAGCTACTAGGAGCAGGGGAGGTAAAATCTCTCTGGATGTCAGTGGAAATAAACATTTGGAGCAGAAGCCTAAACTTTGGTGGTTTGAAACATCTCTTGGAATAACCACTTTCTGTTCATTAGCTCCAGTTAAGCTATGTGGTTTGCCTCAGACATCTTGCTGAGTAACCCAGAGGCTATGTCACTAAATAGGTTTAAGTTCTTAAGACAGGAAAGCTTAAGACAATGGGCTGAACTACAATCACCTTCCTACGGTTACATTCCTATTTTAGATTTGGATTTCACCACATTAAGCATTTCAAACAGCCAATAAAACTGGTTTGGTTGTAGAACTAATAAGAATCCTGGATACTATTAGTAGTTGTTACACTGACTGATGTAGATCTCCTAAACACTAGCCTACCTGAATATAGTGCTGTGAGGATTTTGCTCATGGACTTTTAAATCTATTTTATTGAGAAGCTTTTCAAATACTACTTTCAATAATATTATAATTGACATCTTGAATTACATCAACTCATACACTAGGAGGCACAGTCACCCTCACAGTATATGTGTCTTTTTGTTGTGCAAAATAAGCAAGATGTAATGTGTTAATCAGATGATAAAATATCAGTTAGCAAAAGCAAAAACCAAAGGAATTATTAGAAGAAAACAGGCAAAATTATCTCCAGAATAATACAAGAAAAAATGTGAGAACAAGTAGAGGATACTTGCTTATCAATTGCTCACCCTTGTTATCATTTGTAACAGTGTTGAATAGGATCTACACCCCCATCTAAATCTAACCATTTTAACCCCTCATGGGTAATATTAGCTTGCTCTCAGGAATGATGACAGGAGACCTGCAAATTATATTTCAACAGAATATCATCACTTTAGTGCTTAAATAACAACACTATACAGCAATTAAAACTTCAGAAGACTTAATGCATAACTGAAACAAGAAGCTTTTGTGTTATCAAAACCATGGTTTTTTCCTTTGATTAAGCAAGTAAAGGAAAATTAAAAAAAAAAAAACAACTTTCAGTGAATACTTGATATAGCAAACCAACTGCATTTTATGTAATAATGACCTATTTCTGCTTTAATTACAGGAGAGTGTGTGTCATTAGTCTTAATGATATGGGTGGTTTCATGGGTCTGGGGAGAAAATAACTCATCTTTCAAGGTAGCTGAATGAGCATAATTCAGGCTAGTACTTTGCTGTCTACTAGCATCCTGCCCTACCTCCAGTCTTTCCACAACCACTAGTGTTCTGCATCCACATCTCATTGCACCAAAACAGAGAAAGCCCCAAGAATTTAGTCTCCAACACAGTCTCCAAATTCTGACATTGTCCATTCTATAGAATGCTGATTGCAAAGGTCATAACACCCCAAGGTATAGCTGGTTGTCTTTCATCTTTCTCTCGGGATAATGGAACAAGATAGACAAGAGCAGAAATTCCTTTATAAATCTCGAGATCAGCCACATTTAACCAGCTTGGTTATTTCAGCTTCCAATATACACTAATAAAGGTATGCAGTGTGCTATTGCATATAGCAGATGTGGATGTTCCGTGAAAGAATGTAGAAATATACTTAGTAGTCCACATACTCATGCTTTTAATTTGGCCCATATACTAACCAGTGCTTCTAAGCTTCAACTTTTCACCCTGCCTGCAATTCAAAATTAGTGTTAATTTTTAGCTTATGGACAACTAATTCTTATGAGTATACTTGTATCAATGTACATGCATGTTTTTAATGTGTATAGCACAACGTGCACGATATCATACTGAGATATCAGAACACATAAAAGTCATGGGTAGTCATGCACATTCCAAATCTATGCTGCCTTTTTTTACATGTTTCTGCTCTCTTATTCTTCTTTTCTCTCTACAAAGAATTACCAACAATTAATTTGCTGCTGAGTACAAATGCTTAGCACTGTACACAAACACATATGTTTGTCAGCACAGACAGCTTCGAACAGTACATATTTCCTTGTGTGTATATTTATCATATTGAGGAGCATTACTGCCATGACAAAATGCCTTTGAAATAACAAGACGTTGAAGACACTATCAATACTGTAACATACTCAAAAACCCCCTCTTCCTGCCTAATACAACCCATTTCCAATTATTTTGATTGAAACTCTGAAGGGGAGTAATTAAAGACAATGAATTATTTTACTTTGAGAATAAAGCTCTCTTCAGGCTGCCAGAGAAGCTTCATGGTAGATTGTTCAGCCATCTGTTCAAATTGCAGGTTCCTCTTCCTCAGAACATCCAGAGCTGGAAACAGGTCACTGATCAGGTATGTGAATATTGGGATATCATCTGTCACTATTTTAGGCAAATTGGAAGTCTCTTAAGGCTCACATAAGCACCTGGAAAAGGACAGTAAACCACATATTGCGAAAGCATCAAATCCATCTTTTTAGGATTCTGTTTTTATTCAAAGACAAAACCCGAGAAACAGCTCCTACTCTTAAATGTTATTGATTGTACCTGATACTTAGATCTGTTCTTGTCTCCTCACTTCAGTGAGTCGGCAGTAGCCAAAACTGACTTGGTAGCATGAAGTCCCCAGTCATAACATTCCTGAGAAAACATTTTAACTTGTCATGTTAGCACAAGAAACAAAACTAAGTGGTACTGTTTGAAGAAAACAATCAGTTTAGGCACAGAGCAAATTGATATATTTTTATTTGCTTGTAGTTTTGCATTGGCTTTAGGCCAGTAAACCAAATAATAGAAAAATCATAAACAACAATGTTCTAGTTTTTGTTTGAATATTGTTATTATTAATATGGCAAATAGTTGTACAAGCAATTCTTCTGAATTCAGAAAGTGACCTCAAGACAAATTAATCTGAGTTAAAGATTACTATTCAGGTAAAGCAGACAATATTGCTATCTTAAGACATACAACATTCATATTCATTACCTCTGCAAAGACTGCAAGGATGAGTCACAAAAACATCAGGATACTTAGACATAATTTCAAAATTATGCAGTCATGAAAATAAGAATGCTTTTGCTTTCCTAATAGCCCTGCTTGCCAGAGCTTATGGCTTAAGGTTAAAGGGTTCCCCAAGTTCTTATTCCACTACAGGGTTCTCCTGAGTTTTTATTCCACTAATAAAACAGAATATTAAGAATGTCCTGTCAAAAATAGGAAATGAGTAGGAAATGCATAAACAGCACGCATATTTGGGAGAAATTACAAACATTCTGAGTCTGATAAGTTGTAGTTTTTTAAGGTAACTATTCTAAATATAAATTCTTCCTGGTATAATAATGACATTTTCAGCAATGTTTTATTTGCATTTTTCAAACAATCCTTCACTGTATTTACTGAGGAAAGCTTAAATAAACCTTCATCCAAACAGAACATGTTATTTGTTATTGATAGTAATTTATACAATTTATAATCTCCTCTAAGGCTTTTCTCCAATAGAAAGTCATATTTTTAATAGAGATGCTGCAAAACACCACAATGTAGTTCGGCCAACCACTGTTTGAAGCAGTGATATACAACTATTTCATGCAAAATTAATGTATTACAAATGTCCCAAGATTAGTTGAAAGGATGCCTTTTTTAGAAATCTGTATCTGACAGTTTATAAGGATGGACATGTGATTTAAAGTGTCTTCAAAATAGAAAGACATAAAGACATACATAAAATCCCCACTGTTATTATACAGTGTCCAGTCACACTACTATGGACTATGTGTTAATTAACATGTGTCAAACCCAAAGACCCTCATCTGTTCATAAAGCAGCTCCCTGTAGAGACTATATAAGGCAAAAAACTTCCTGGCTAACAGATGTGCATCAATAAACACTTCAGCAACCAACATAATGTCAGATATCAGCTCAATGTCTGGGACAACCATGGCACAAGGTCTAAGGAAGAAAACCAGAGAGAGTAGTATTTAAACATGGTAAGAATGAATCAAATGACTGATGTGTGCAAACATTTTTAAAAACACAATTAAAGACAGTCACAATTAAGAGCATCAGTCAAAGCTAAAAAGGACCTTACTTCAAAGTAAAAGGAGCTAATTAGGAACTGTTGTTAGTATTCTGTAATGTTGCTGCACACAAAGGAGGCAGCTGAGAAACAAAGGGCTTGCAAGACAGGTACTACCAGAACTTAGAGCAGGCTCAGCCTGCAGCATTGTCACTTGCCTCCAATGACTGGAGAAAACTGACAGCACCTGTACAGTGTCTGGAAGTCAAGTGTAATACCCTGCTAAAAGTGTCATAAAAGTTTTTGAAGTACTTTTATTTTTGCAGGGCTTTATTGCTTTTATGTGAAGTTATGGTTGCCTTTGGAGATTTCAATGTTAGGTTCTTTTAAAAATACAACCTTCAGCTCAAAGTTTTAGAACAAAACCATTGACATTTTAATTATATAAGGGAGAAATATCTCTAATTAAAAATGTACCACAAAGCAACAGTGGAAAGGCTGAACAAGTTCCTCATCAGTACTTAAGTTACATAGTAGCAGAGAAGAGATCTTGAATGTTGTGTTGGGGTCAAATACAAACCAGCGACTTTGTCCCTCAGGGCACCTTTCTCACTACTGACAAATACCAGGATTTCTTTTGTTCCCCAATCATATTTAAACATGACAAAATTAAGACCAATGGTTTAGTCCAGCAGTATATTTCTGACAGAAATCAATAACATATAGGCTAGAAAAAGAGTAAGCAACCCTCTCAAAAATTGATGAAATAAACTGTTCCCTAAGAAGCATTTCTTCATAAGCCCAAACAAAGGCTGCTATATGCACTGTTTTTAATTTTTTTAAAAAAATGATATACTCTTCTACTTACCATAAGCAATACCCTTCTTGCAAACCAAATAACTGCTTGCACAAGAAATATCAGGCTTGTAATATTTAATATATCTTCTCTCCCTTTTGAGATTTTATTAGCTGGCAAATGTATAGGGTTAGTGCTTTACCAGTTACCTCCCACCTGTCCTGTGCACCGTACAAAGGATAAGACCTATTACAGACATCAGCTACAGGGCTGAATTCCAGAGTCTCAAATGCAGCAGCTCATATTTTAATTCTAGATGCTTTTTATTTTATGTGACAACCAAGTGAAGGTAACACTTCAACTCTATATAGCAAGTTTGGTTTGGTTTTTTTTAAAAAAAATAACAGAGAACATTAACAGAGCACACAAAATAGTGCAATAATTTGACTTTATTTTTCATTAGATTTATTGCTAAGTAATATTATCTCATATTCCTTACTCTTTTCATCCCAAATAATAATAGAAAAAATGAACAACTAAAATAAATCATATGCATTTTCCATTCTCAAGAAGTCCACTGAGAGATGAAACAACAGGGAGTGATCCCTCCTGCTCTCTTGTGAAATACCACATCTATCCGACTGTGGAAGATGTGGCTGCCAAGGCAGGTGACTCTGGCTGCAGAAAGGGCGGCAGCACAGGCACATGTGGATGGAGTGTCCACCATTCTGTATTCCTTCAGCAAAGTGATGAATTCAGGGGCTGGCCAACACCTTTCCCTTGGTGAGCACCAATCCTGCTTTGCCTTGAAGAGTTCTTAGACGGCAATTAATGAGAAGGCTTTAAGTTGTGAAATAGGAAAAACCCTCCACTCCTGGAGAATCGGGATGGATCTCTCAAAGAGTCTCCCTCCAATCTTTGCTAAGACCCAACTATATGCTCTTATTCAGTAACAGTCTTTGCAAAGGCACATGAATTCAAATCCTCCTTGTAAACAGATGTTACTTATTCTTTGCTTGTTCATTGAGCCTAAATGACAATCAAGCTAATTGCTGCTGCTGCCTGGTCCTGCCATCTGAAGCAGGATGTTTGCTTGGCAAGAGGATGAGATATGCCTGAGCAAACAGCTTTCTAACTTTAGCAGACTTTGCCTGTTTCTGCAGTGAAAGCATGAAGGAGTATGGTGTCAGGAATTCCCTGGCTAAAGTAGAAATAAAAAAGTTACACCAAAATCGTGAT
Organism: Colius striatus; assembly: GCF_028858725.1. Classification (NCBI taxonomy): domain Eukaryota; kingdom Metazoa; phylum Chordata; class Aves; order Coliiformes; family Coliidae; genus Colius; species Colius striatus. Next base: position 26,050,478 of record NC_084763.1, read on the forward strand.
GTACTTTTAATACAAAAGAAAGCAGTAACTCTGTTTCAACTCACTCATAGAAGCAATAGCAATGCCTGGTTCTGCCCTAAATTTTTATCTTCTAAAAATCAAAGGGTTTTACTTCTCAAAGAAGCAGTTCCCTGATAGTATGTCCATACTTGTGCCTCCCCAGACAGCCTGGTAATCCCTCACAGCTTGCCCCATTGCACTTCAGTATGTTGAGTAATGAAATCACAAAATCATCTTTTTTTCTGAAGTCTTAATTAAATCAGTGAAAAGTGTTGATGCAAGAGCAAGGACTTCAATTGACAATTCTTTTTTTAAGCAAGTCCTGCATCATTTAAATCAAAGACCATTACTACATAGTTCAAAGTGCAGCTCTAATGCTTTGAAGGAATAAACTGGCATCATTTTACTGCCCACCATGTCAGAAAAACCGCATGCAGAATTAAGTCACTCTCAGAAATATCATTTTGACACAAACTCACTAAGTGCAGCATATATAATACAGTCAGATCTTTTAGACTCGAAACACTCCTCCTTGAACTATTAGCATTCAGATACAAAGCACTTTAAGAAAAAAGATAAGGGGCTGTCCCTACAGTGTCCAAAAGCATATTATTTTTTTTTTCTGTGCTACACTTTTCACAGCTTCTCAAGAATTAAATATTGAATATCTTACCAGGCAAGAGTATGTAGTTGCATTTGCAACTGGTAGTTATTAAACATCTATGAACATTTGCATGCCCACATCCATGGAAGAATGTGATAGCCAGATACTTTTCAGATGGCAAGTGCATGTTCACATAAAACCATGATGTAGCATTACTTGGAAAATGCTTATTTTAGATATGAAAAACAACTACATTAACATCTTTTAGAAAGAAGGAGTATGGTCACCCAGGCCAAGAAATGGGAGGATTTAGCTGTCCCTTTGACTATTTCGTAGTCTTGAGACTCAGAATTCAACTGAAGGCCATAATTACTAAGTCAGACAGAATTGCTGGCTGCATCATCCTGGATCACTGATTTTGACCAGAAATTCCATCCTAGAGCCAAGATATTAACAGGGGAAAAAAAAGCAATTCATGTATGTGGTTTAAAAAAAAAAAATACTGTTTTAGACTTTAAAATATGAAAAAAGCCTTATTTTGCTGAAACTCTTAATTAAACTTGGTATAGCCTACTCATTCTTCAGACTAGAAACTATTTTAAAAGTAATGAACATTGAGATTATACCATTACCTACCTGTAAACACAAGCTCAAAGATACTTTCTGAATAATCTTTTGAAATACATATGAGGTATCAAAGAACACTGAACTTCTAAGAAATATTTAACTTTTTATTTACTGAAACACATAAAGTAGACAATGTTATTAGTAACAGTCATTACCTGCCAGTCAAAGGTGTAATAATTAGCTGAGGGGGTATTTCCCAAGTCCTCGTAAAAGTATTGAAGCTGAGCATCACAAATGTTGGCAAAACAATGTTTCTGGTTGTCATCCCATCTATGGCGTAGCTGTGACAGCCAAGTAAAAGCTTGGGAACTGGTGACCTAAAAAGCCAACTGAGAGCCATTACGCTAGGTAGGAGCTCTTCAGATGAGAGAAACGAGACCCATCACAAAGCTGCAGCTGTCGTCAGTAAGTCTCACACATCATTCCTAGGCATTTATGAATAATAACTACTACAACCAATTATAAAGGATTAGACGCACCTTGAGGCATTTGTGCTTTTATACAGATGCAAGTGTAATATAAGATCTTTTTAACAGAGCTATTACAGCAGAACATACTGCCACTTATTAAGTCCAGACCTCTCCTTACAAACAATGCCATCTTTGAATGGGAGCTGACATTGCTCTGACCAGAAGGAGTTTCATTTTACTCCTCAAGCCTTTTTTTCTTCTCGTCTTAAAATGCCATCTTGGAAATCCATTTTATTTCTGAGGCTCAAGAGGTCAGAAAGGAAACTGGAATTCTTTCCTATTTCAATATCCATTTGGTTAAATGTTTTGTGCATTCAAACCAGCAACATGTGCCAGATGCAAAGTTTCAAATGAACAAAGTTCCATACAGGGTGAGCACTTTGGTTTAAATAAACACTTAAAATGGTAATTGCATGAACTTAGCATCACAGTCAGCACAAGAGTATCTCACTGTAGAGGTGCATATATATGCCTCTAAAAGGAAAGCAAAGCACACTGCAACAACTGAAGACAGAATAATTAAATTTAGAATAAAGACATGTAGAAAGCTCACTTGCCGACGTGTGAACAGAAATTTAAAGCAAGTATCTTTCAAATATCATTCTATGATTTTCCTGCTCACAGAAAGCCTAGCAAAAGTTTGAACATTTCCCAGAAGTAGGGTAAAAGTAGACAGGAAAGCTGTCAACTTTTCCTGACTTTTGCTCAGGAAAATTTGAAACTCAGAAAGCAGTAGCCCATAAAAAAGCAGGCACAGCATGCAGGTCTGAAGCAGGCTGTCTTCATGATTACATCTAGTCCACCACCCTGGTGCTCACAGGAAGATTAAGACCCAAACTTGTCTTAAGCATTAATTCCTGTCAAAACCACTAAAAGTGTGCATATAAATTAGAGCTGATAAAAATGCATACCTTCTGAGCCACAAGGCTTGCTACACTATCGCTAGTGTGAACAGCTCTGCTATGGTGCAAATGCTCATGACTTTCTGTTGATCACCAGAGGAAAGTTCTCCAAGCAGCATGGTAATAAGAGCACTTAGCTGAGTGATCTGACAAGATTTAGGTAACCCTCTAAGACCAGATGATTTCAGTGCCATCTACCATTACTGCTACTGGGAATCAGTTCTGCCTACATCATTTATTAAATCATCACAAAAAAACCTGGCTCATATGTACAAATTTACTGATATTAAACATGAGATGCCAGAAGAAATCCTGGTTTAAGCAGACATTTAAACCACCTTCAGAACAGGGACAATCCAGATGAGTACAAACATTGAAGATGGTCATCTAGGCAGGGTAGGAGGAATGAATGGATAAGCAGAAGTGCATGAAGTTGAACCATAAATTTTGTGGTTATAATCTCCGTAGAGATATGCACCAGACTCAAAAAAGTGCACTAATTGCATGAGAATATTTATTGGGAAACTGTTTGAAAGCAAAGTTTAGGAGAGATCAGTGACTTACATTTTAAAATAGGCAGAGCAATGAAGGGAAATCACAAAATATGACATGAATGATTACACAGAACAACACAGTAGAAAGACTCAATGGAATTTTTCAGGTTTCATATTAATAGGAAAGAAAAACATACAAAACTACTACATGGAATTCTAAGAAGGCAAACGTAACTTTATTACCTTACTGGATAGCTAGTATGAGATAGAACTATGTTTACATATGTTTTAAAATTCTGGCTTAAAAATGAGCAGTGAATTAGGGAGATCTTAAACACTATACTGTCTGTATTATTTGTATATAATATACAAAAACATCTACTGGTGATGTATTTACTGAGACAAAAGGCCCAGAAGGTAAATACTCCATATAAACAAGTTGTTTGACAATCACAGCCTAAAGTCCTAATAAATTTTGAAAATACTTACAAAAATAAAACTAGAAAGTAAATTTACTTGGCTCCCTATTTTTTCTGTATCATATCATAAAGGAAGCATCAATAGCAACACTTTGAATGAAATGGTATATAACCTTGAAATATTTCTGATGTCTTCCTTTAAACACACTCAAAGCCCCACTTCTTTATGGCAGTGAACTTTCTGCAGAAATGTCCAGATGATCTCCTACTCTATTCCTTTTATTCCAGAAGCACTCCCAAGTCCCTACAGCAGGTTCAGCAAGCAGCAGCAGCACGAGGCAGTGCTCTGCTCTGCTTGCAAAATGAACACAGAAATGCAGTCTGCATGGATCACGTAGAGGGTCATCATGGATCTGCTTCTGCCTTTCATAGAAGATAGCAAAGACTGAAAAAAAAACCCCTCAAACCAATCCACAAAACCCAAAACCCCTCAAAAAACAAACATCCTCCAAAAAACCCAAAGAAACATAAAAAACAAGCCCAGAAGAGGGATATCCTGGCTACCTATGCTATAACTTGCCACAGATACGGTAGGCAGAATTTATTATACAAAAGAAAAAGAACCAAACCAACAAAGCCAAACCTCCCAAAACTGTGCGACTTGTTTTATCATCATATCAGATTGCCATGAACTGGACCAAAATTTGGCTAACCCGTTACCTGACATTTTTTATACTTCCTTTATTCTGTAGTCAAAAGTTACAGATCTTAAACTGCACTGTGTGGAGGCATTTCTTTTGTTTAAAGTCTGATACTTAATAGCTTTAGGCAGTACCTAATAGCTCTTGTATTATGAGAAACAGCAAACAAAGATTAATCTTTATCCACCTTCTCTATTATAGACACCTCTAGCAGATTTCCTCCCCCTTGAAAGACTCTTTCCTATTTAATATTTCCCCTCAGCATATTTACTAGGCTGGAAAAGAAAACCAAAACTACTTAAATGTTTTCACAAAAAGAAAGAGTACTCACACTAGGACAAAAACAGTCAAGAGAAGTTGGAGGTAAACAACAGCGAAGCAAAATTCAAACAGCAGAAGCTACCCTTCTAAAGTGAGATAAACATAATAATATTAGTCTTTGACTTGACAGAAACCAACCCAAGAGTTTTGGCTTTCTTACACAAATACATTGGTTTAATATCTGTATGCATACTGGTTGCATACTTTATCCTTGCCACACTTTCATAGTTGATGTTTTGCAATATCTTTGCTTTTACCTTTCATCTCAGTTCAGAATAATTCCTCAGAAAACCCAGTAACTAAGTTGTGATAAAAATGCCCACGAGAAATCTGAAATGGAAGCAAGAGGCGTATTTTTTTTCAGTAGATTATGATTGCAGTGTATTTACTACAGGACTGAAAACTACTAAATATGCCATTCATATAATTTTAATAAACCATTTTCACATTATACTTATTTTGATTGAATTAAACAGAAAAAAAATACCCATATCTGTTTCTTGTGGCAACCCTTCAAGGCTGATGCCAAGCCCTATTCCAAGCCTACTAAATGCCATTTTGACATCCAACACTCATCAGATTTGTAAGCCAGCAACTGCAGCCTGGGCTAAGTAGTCAAAAACTCACTGTTCTCTCTCTCTTCACAGGCCAGAATCACCCCCATGATGGAGAGACACACTGTTCCATGTGATTTCCTCAAAGTGTTACAACCAAGACACTACCTTTTGAAGGGGAAAAAACCCAAACATACATAAATTTGTGCATGTAGTATAAATGGTACATTTTGTATTAACAACATAGGAAGCTTGTCTCCTTGAGTTTTACAAAGGACTTTTTTACACCAACGGTCTTTGCAAATCTGAACTGACACTGGATTTTTTTCTTCCATTTTCTCTCTCCTACTGCCTCTTCAGCAAGGGTTAGCTTAGAGTAGCCCTTCCCAATTACTGAGATACTAGACACTGTTTTGTTTTACGTATCCACTTGACTTGTACACACAGGCATATTGTCTTAGAGCTCCAAATATAAAAGTCTGAAGTTTTTCTGTTCACAGACACAGAGTAAATGCAGACAATGCAGTCTTTCCTGTGTCTCTATATGCACTCAAACATAGCTGTATCTTGGAGAAACTATTTCTATGAAGCTACATATATTTGTCCATTCAGTCTGTAGTCTCCCTGATGAGAAAATCAATCAGCAGAACCACATGCATCATTGATTTTATGCAATGTGAATGCTTATCCATTCAACACTGTTCTGAGAACAATAAATTATTGTCTCAGAAGCTGCTGATCTGACCTACCACTACCCAGTTAGCACACATCCTGGCCGGCCAATTAGCAAATATGAGTCTCAAAACGAGCCAAAATCCTGTTCAGCTAATAGGAGACATGGGAGAGAGATGGAGGTCTGAAGACGTGTGTGCTAAAGCAAAAGAGAGGAGGGGATCTGAAAGTATAATGGAAGATGAAATAAAAGGGAAGAATAAAAGAGGAAGTATGAGAAATGCAACATTTGTCCACAGGCTTCATTGGTTCTGTGGCTTTTTTTTCTTTTTCATTGCTCCTAAACACATAGTTCTCTACACTTCCTTAAACCCCAAAACTTAGGTACAAGGGGCACTCACATAATTTATTATATTATTAGTTTATTACACAGTTTTGTGACACAAAATGTTTTGAAATTTGTACAGAACTGTTGTAAGGTGGTTTTTTAATTATTATTTTTCATGAACTTACATTTTTAAAATCAGTATTTTATGCCACTGAAAGTGTCTCTTTCATCTACATCCTAAAGAGGGCGAAATCTATAAAGGAAATTCCACATAACACACCTGACCACTGCATCCACACCCTTCATAGAACAGAACATGCTCCTTTTCTTTGCTATACATCCCAAGGGTGATATTCACAGATTCCTTTCTATTATCTAGAAATTTAATATCAGCAATGCTGTTAAAATGTTTGGTAAGATCATAGGCTACCTGCACCCAAAAATACCAGACATAAAAGGAAACCATTTACCTTAGATTTCTATCAATGACACTTATGAATATTTCTCTTAAAGCTAGATGTCTACCGGGTTAACATTTGCCATACACAAAAAGGTTCTGTGGTTCAGCAAAATTTAATGTGGTTTTTCACAACTAATGGGATAACATGAAGTCTTTGCCCTAATCTGACAACTCTGTTTCTTATTCTAATGTTTTCAGCACGTAGTACTTCAATTGATCTCATCAAGTAAAACTGATTAATTACCTGGTCATTCAATTCTTAAGTTTTAAAAGATAATTAAACATTGAACACCATTTTCCCCCCATACTATTAGAACACTTCTGCCAACTGAACAAATAAGAAGAGTACTTCTCATTTCCCCAGTGGTGCAGACCAACAAGGTGATGGGAAAAGCTGGGGTTAATTACACTACTGTCAGTTATCAGAAGAATCTGAAGGACAAAGATAGCTCAATATAAAACTGAGAAGTCCTGAAATTGTTATAAATTAAGGCTAGTGCTTATTTAAAAAATTGTTGATTCAGGTCTAAATGCCTTGTTTACCCACACACCTCTCCAAAGTCTGTGGAGTTGACAGATCACTGTCTACACACCAGCATGCTCTACGCCTGATAACTAGAACAGAAGATTTGTTTGGTTGCTCCTTCTATATATGGTGCAGAATGAGTGAATGAAACAAGTCACTGAGACTCAGGTATTAAAAGAAGCCATGAGACTATGTCATCATGTTTGAAAAGGCTCAGTGTTCAAGCCTCATAAGCCCTTCATTCCTGTGGTAAGTATTGGTTCTTCTGTTACATGTCACATCACATCTAAAAAGGCTTTGCCCGAGACAAACCAATAACTCTAGCACTCAGGTAATTAATGTCCATGCCTGGATACTCACTGAGGCCAGGAGAATCATCTGGCATGAAGATAACATAGCATAAAGCTTCAGAAATACATGAAAGCGCCTGTGTTTTTATATAAATTTGTCTCAAAGTGTCACAAAATCTAGGAGGTTATTGTTCAAGGAAGAAAAACACAAAGATAGCTACAAAAACATTCTTTGTACAATGGTCAGCAGCTCAGTCAGTAACAGCCTAACAGAGACTATAGATCTTTCAGTCTTACTTATCATCACTACACATAGCACGCCTGAAATTCAATCAGTCCATGCCAAAAGGAGAACAGATTTGAAGATTTCATTGACCTTTTCCATTTCTAATTCCTGCAAACCTACAATGCCAAAATCCAAATAAATGCAAATTGCACAAGGCTAAATTTTCAGCAAGAAACAGCACAGAACATTCACACAAGCAAGAAGAAACATTCACATTTCTCAGAATGATAGTTTCTTCTCTCCTTGCTCAACATCTTTTACTTATCCGAGCTGGAGGCAGAAATGTTTACTACCTTCCTTACAGTAAGTCTTCCAATTTGTAAAGTAATTAACCCTCAGAAACAAAGGTGCAGTTCTGTGATACTATCTCCTCAGAGAGTCAGCTGGAAAACTTGCCTTTCTGTAGACAAAATGAAGTACAATAATACACAAGGAAGTTCACCTGCTTTGGCTTTGTTCCTTTTGAAATGATGTCTGGCATGTTTGCTGAAGGAATGGAATAGAAGCAAGGAAAAGTTATGCACTTGGTTTCTAAATATTCAGCAAGAGCTTTTACGCAAAGAGAAAGTCTGAAATGAAGAGAAAGACTTTAATGATATGTACTTTTAAATCACCCTAAGGCAAAGAAATTCCTCTCAATTAAGAAGGAAAATCAGGCCAAACAGTAAGACAGAACAATGACTACAGCTGTAAGGAAAGATAAGGTGGCAAACCTTATATGTTTCCTTTCCAGAAACCAAAAGGAACGTACTCTTTGTACTCATTCAGACCAAGGAACAGAATGGTGTAAGAGAACAGAATGGTGTAAGAGAAGGCCCTGGAAATTTAACTTTGGCTAAAGTGAAAATTCTTTAACCTTCCAAAGAGTCCAGTGTCAGAAAGTAATGGACAAGAACAACATTTCTTACTTGACAGGACTGTTATTTGCATACAAGTTTTTTAAAAAAATCTTTAAAATGGGGGAGCAAAGTAACCACTTTTCTTAAGATACACACATTTTCTTTTATCATAGAATTGTTTCATCTGGAACAGATCTTTAAGATCATCAAATCCAGCCTTTGTCCTAGCCCTATCAACCACTAGACCATTTCCATAAGTACAAAATCCAACTTTCTCTTAAACACCTCTAGGGATGATGACTTCACCACCCCCTGGGCAACCGTTCCAATGCCTGACACCCCTTCCCCTGGTGCAACTTGAAGATGTTTCTTCTTGTTCTATTGCTTGTTACTGGGGAGAACAGATCAATCCCCACCCTGCTACAACTTCTTTTCAGGTAGTTATAGAAAGCAATATGGTCTTCCCTGAGCCTTCTTTTCTCCAGGCTAAACAGTCCCAGATATTTCACCTGTTCCTCTTATGAGATGTGCTCCAAATCATTTACTAGCTTGATAGCCCACCTCTGGATCCTCCCCAGCACCTCAATGTCCTTTTTGTAGAGAGGGGCCCAAAACTAGACACAGTATTCGAGGTGTGGCCTCACCAAAGCCAAGTACAGGGGAATGATCACCTCCCTGCTCCTGCTGACAGCACTGTTCCTGATACAGGCCAGGATGCCATTGGCCTTCTTGGCCACCTGGGCACACTGCTGGCTCATGTTCAGCCGCTGTCAACCAACACTCCCAGGTCCCTCTCTGCCTGGCAGCTTTCCAGCCACTCCTCCCCAAGCCTGTAGCACTGCTGGGGGTTGGTGTGGCCCAAGTGCAGGAGCCAGCACTTGGCCTTACTGAAACTCATGGCATTGGCCTTGGTCCAGTAATATGTATGAAGGATAACAAACGTGAAAATGTATGTTGGCATTGTCCCAAAAAGTATTAAAAATGAAAAGAATCAACTACATGCCTATCTGGAGAGGAAAAATACGCATTTATGTGTGACTGATGCACTTCAGCTTTTACCTTGGTATCTCTCATAGCAAAAGTGACATCTCAAAAAACAAGACTGTGTCTTGGGTTTAACTTCATATTACAGCATTTTTTCCTGTGGGGAGAAACAGGTTGTGTTTACAAGCATCTCCGCCTCTACAGATAGGGACTGTCAGTGTGAAGGTCAAGGCATACCTTTAAGTGTGCTGAAGGAGGACTTCTGCTGTCTTCACTATCTCCTCCTGTGAGCGTGACAGACACATCTCTCGGGTTGTGGATGGGGAGAAAGTGAATTTAATCTAATTCAAATATATTTTTAAATATCTTTGACAATTTTTACATGATGCAATCCATAAAAAGTGAATCAGTACCTCAAATGTAAATGATCACATAAAATGCGGTAGAAATTCAATATGTCAAATAGAAGCACAGGATAAAAATATTACCATTTCATTATCTCACATGTGTCCAAAAAGGAAACATGACATCTCATTTCTTGACTGTTCCAGAATTACACTTTAGAAGAATTCACAGTGATGCTGGAAATTTTACCTGTGCCACACAACTTCGAATATTTCACACATTTTTGGCTTTGTTGTAGCCTTCATCACATTTTTTTGTATTTGCTATGTCACTCACCAGCTCCTGTACGAAAGCACGAGGAAGTTATCACAACATGTAGAATTCTCCACAGATTTTATTTCTGCTTCATACTGTTTACTATACTGGAACGAGAAAAGCACTGGGAAGAAGAGCTGAAAGAAGGCACCTCATCAGCTTGTTTAGGTTCTACTACTAAAATGGCAAAGGAACAAAAAAAATCCACAAACATCTGTTTTGACAGTGTTTAGATCAAATATGAAGAAAATGTAACATGAACGGAGAGAAACGCAATGGAGGAAGGCAAAGACCACTGATTATACTATTACATCTCTTCTAACAAAATAAAAATGACAGCTCGTAACAGAAGCATTCACTTGTAAAATAATTCCTCTCATGTAAGCAAGCCCAACAGCTTTTTTCAATATGCACCACGAAGAAACATGCATGCTAAATGCTATGAATAGTTTCATTGTTCTTAACAGCATTCTCAACTTGTACAAAGGTGGGAATATCGTTTTGGGGTTTTTTTGGTACATAGTTAGACACACTGCTACTCACATTATTTAAACTGCAGATTTAAACAATTAGAAATTTATTTGACATTTTAAATGTAGGACCTCTCTATAGATTGCTATCATACCTCAGCTTATCAGAAAGGTACATAACATAATAAGAACTTTCCTTGGCAAAGGTGGATTGAATTACAGGTATATTGAAAACACATAAGTTATTCTCTTTACTAAGTCAGGGTTCAGTGACATTTTTTTGATCATAATGAACAATGAAAACAATATTTTGTGTAAGTTCAAATGTTTATAATTACCTTTGGCCAATAATAAAAAATGGACTATTAACTTATAATTGTCACTGTCCTAAATGATACAAAGTTTGGCAGAAGTGACTTCAGTAACTCAGAAGTATCATATGTGATACCCAGTGTGACTATAGGAAGTTAAAAAGCTTATTAAATAATATATTCAAGTCATGTGAAGTTATGACCTGCAAAACTTTATCACAAATCATGGTTTGTGAGAGAGAATGCTTTAAGCAGTAGTTGTCAGTCCATGTGAAAGAAAAACCAGGCAAAGAATTACTTCAATGTTAATAATAAGGAATAGAAATTCTACTTCTGATATTCTCCCAAGTAAGTCTGAGACTCCTGTAACAATGTTGATTCAGCGGGTTAGAAACAAACCCAATCAAAAAAGTACTCAAACTGTCAATATCATAGAATCATAGAGTGGCAGGGTTGAAAGGACCTTTAGAGATCATCTAGTCCAATTCCCCTGCCAAAGTAAGTCCACCTATATCAGGACACACAGGAATGTGGGTTCTGAAGACCTCCTGACAAGAAGACTCCACAATCCCTCATACAAGATAAAAAATAGACATAAACCATTAACTTTACTAACTTTTAAGTCTCCGTTGATTTCATAAAATCTGTTTGCATCTTCTAGAAGCTGTCTTCTGATATCTTCAGAGACAGTGAAAATACTTTCTACATGAAACCACATGTTGAACTTCCATCCAAATGGGAATGACAAAATCTGCCACATTTAATTTACTTTGACAGTCTTTCACTTGCTCAATTAAAGATACTTACTTTTCAGAATTGTTTACAGCTGAACCAAAAAACTGCACTAATCAAAATAATGTATAAAATAGTGGAATTAAGGTTAATAAATTTTCAAAAAATTCTCCTGTAAGTTACTAGAATTGTACATAACAGAAGACATCTTCAAAAACTGCAAATGAACAACATGTTGTTAAATGATTTTTTTTTAAGCTACAAAAATATAAGATCAGACAGCTGTAATTTTATTAAAGTCTACATGCAGACAGGAAGTTGTTTAGAACATATATAGTTACATAGCATATATATTATTTCCCAGGACTAACATCTGGAGAAAACATGTACTTGCTGTACCCTCGGCAAGTTCACTGATGACACCAAATTAGGAGGACTGGCTGATTCCCCAGAAGGCTGTGCTGCTATTCAGTGGGATCTCGACCAGCTTGAGAGTCGGACAGAGAGGAACTTCATGAGGTTCAACAAGGACAAGTGCAGAGTCCTGCATCTGGGAAGGAACAACCCCATGCACCAGTACAGGCTGAGGGTCGAACTGCTGAAGAGCAGCTCTGCAGAGAGAGACCTGGGAGTCCTGATTGATAATAAACTAACCATGAGCCAGCAATGTGCCCTCGTGGCCAAGAAGGCCAATGGCAGCCTGGGATGTGGCCAGCAGGTCAAGGGAGGTTCTTCTCCCCCTCTACTCTGCCCTGGTGAGGCCTCATCTGGAGTACTGTGTCCAGTCTGGGATCCTCAGCTCAAGAGGGACAGAGAACTTCTGGAGAGAGTCCAGCGTGGGGTCACCAAGATGATCAGAGGAGTGGAACATCTTTCATATGAGGAAAGGCTGCGGGAACTGTAGCTGTTTAGTCTGGAGGAGATAAGACTGAGGGGAGATCTTATTAACATTTACAAACATATAAAGGGTGGGTGTCAGGAGGTTGGGACATCCCTTTTCTCTATAGTAGCTAGAAACAGGACAAGGGGTAATGGGATGAAGCTGGAACAGAAAAAGTTCCACTTAAACACATGAAAAAACTGTTTCACTGTGAGGGTGACGGAGCCCTGGCACAGGCTGCCCAGAGGGGTTGTGGAGTCTCCTTCCTTGGAGGTCAAGACCCGCCTGGATATGCTCCTAGGTGACTTGATCTAGGTGAATCTGCTTCTGCAGGGGGGTTGGACTAGATGATCTCTAAAGGTCCCTTCCAACCCCTACCATTCTATGGTTCTATGAACATCAATCTCTGCAATAAAGATCCAGGTAAAAACTTTCAATTAATCAAGAGTATTAAGGGAGTGTGTAATACTGATATAGTAATAAGTACTTCTATTAATTAAATCCTTACCTGATTGTTATCTGAAGTTTCAAGTAGCTGTTCATCTGACTTTTTTATAAAAGGAACTCCATTCCTGGGACACTCTTCATAAAATTCCATGGCAGCCAACGTTTGGCTTTTCTGCCAAAATCTGGGAACAAGAAGAGCAATAATAGCATCTGTCTACACATATCACATTTCATATTTTGTGCTGAGAATCTCAATTAGATTACATTTAATTCACAGGTATGGTAAACTACACCACAGTCATGAAGTCAGTGTCACTGAGCTGTGAATTTTGCTATTCAATTTTATAAAGAATTTCTTGAAATAAACGGTTTGTTATATAGTATTCTGCAAAAAATAATTAAAAAATGGGCACCTCTCACCTTTTTAGTACCCAAGTTTTTCACTGCGTTGTCAACAATGTGTTGCATTTCATCTTCCCAAAAGGTATGTTAAGGTAGTGTCTTCTGCTACTAAACGTCTGACCTATAAAGCAAAGAGATAGCAGAGAGCAAAATAAGTAAACATATAAGAAAAATCTGACATAAACGTATAACAAGTGTTCAAATGGAATCCAAGTAAAAAAACCCCAAAACAATGAAATAACTTATGTCTTCTGCATACTGTATATTATTCGAGATTTGCACCAAGCTTTGAATCTAATAAGCCTAAATTAAATGTCTCTTGCTGCTGTTATTCTGGTTTTCATGTCTTGAAGCAGTCTGTCTAGTGAGAGTCTGCATGTTTTTTACTAAAACTATGTGAATAATACTCATATATTGGAATAAAAACATTCTGTTATGCTCACTCTCTTTTGTGCCTTTCAGCGTTTTAGTTTTCTTCATTTAAATTTTTTTTTTTTTCAAAGATGTTTAAAAAAATTTTTTTATTCACATTCTAAAAACCAACAACTGGTCCATTTTATACCCTAGAAACCAAATCTACTAGGATTATTCTTTAGAAATTAAGAAACATCTTTTTTTCTGTTTCATACAAACTTCTTTGGTTTTCCAGCTATATGATCAACATCATCTCTCCCATATATACCTTTCCCCCTCCTGGCATCCCTCTTTTTTGTTCTCTTCTATTTAATCTCAACTGTCTCCCTACACGGTAAATCTTAAGAAATTCACTATTAGGTTGATATTTCAGATGGCTTTTCCTTAACTTCCAGTTCCCTCTGTCCATCTCTTCTGTTCACTATTAAGAAACATTTTGTTTTGCTACCCAGGAAAGTTTCCAAACACATTGATCTGTTTTCTTGTAAGTATTTAACAGAAATTATTACTGCGAAGTATTCCTGTCCTAAACAAGACAGAGAACCTTTCTAGCTTAGTGCTATTATGGGGCTCAGCAGGGCAACATCCATGTATGGGAGCACCCTCTAATTTAGCAAGCCGGGTTGGCCTTCAGAGAATTAGGTCCTTTTGTTTGAGCAGAGACCACAAACTCACTTTGCAACCCACAAAATGACTCTGAAAACAAAATCTGTGCTCTACTTTCATGTTGAGCAGCTGGCAGCAGTAGCTGTACCACATGCCTGACAGTACTGCTCCCATCTGCATGTACAGCATTAAAGACCACTACCAAGGTTTGAATCTCACTCCCGTCACATTCATGACCTGGTACTAGTGTCTCCCTCCAATTGCAGGATTTTGGAACTCCAGTATTGCTTTCAGCTATCACACCAGATTCTTCACCTTTTACTCCAAGCCTCTACATACATCCTAGGAATGAACTTCTTTAGATAAAGACCACATTTCCTAAGGAATAGAATTAAAATAACTCTAATAATTACCTGCAAGTAACAGCTATGTTGTTGATAACTTAAGAAAAATACAGGTTTGTCAGGAAGTTCTTTTTTCCCATTTTATGTGCAGATGTGTAGGATAGTTGTAGTTAGCACAGGACTATAGAAAATTTTATTGGGGTCATTGGTTTATGTAGCAGTCAAAGCAAAGGCTCTAGAAACATACTTTCCATTATGCCACTTAAAGTAATGGAACTGTATTAACACTGCATTTACACAGTGATTTTATTACTATAGTTGTATCAGAGCCATTTACCATAGTCCTGGTTACTTAAGTCTAATTTTATTAATTACTTCTTTCACTGTAGATAAAAGTATCCATAAATTTAATACATTCAGAACCAGCATGGAGATGGATAAGGGAGACTCATGCACACCAGAGAGTGATGAACAGGACATACATGATTAGCTCACGGGTGCCGATCAGCATCTTCTCTGTTCCAGGACCTGGCATGTGTGCCACAGTGAATGATGTAAAAACAGGAGCAGAATGCTGTTATCTCCACTCTCTCCTTGCTTTTACCATCCCTATCACAGAATGACAACTCCCAATATCAGAATTGCCTAGGTGCAGCCTATAATTCTGAAGCAATTTAAAACAAGATATCTGCTGAAAGTAGGATTCTCCTTTGACAGTACTACTAATTGGGCATGCAACTAAACTTATTTATTCCAGAACAAACTAAATGTGTAAAGAAGAAAGTTTATACCATTAGTTTCAAGACTTTTTTCCTTCCATACTCAACTACTATACAGTCTATGAATCACAGCTATTTCTATGTTGTGTCCTGCAAATACTCTGGGTGTATTTTGTTGCCCTGTTGTTGTTCCTATTTTTGCTTCATAATTCCTTTGTCCCATCAGAACTGTCTTCTGCAGGGCTTATTGACAACAAACATTGTAAATACTTAAAGCAAAGAAAATGCTCTCCATTTAAAAGTGAGCATCCCTGCTGCAACTCCCAGCACCCTAGAGTCATATCTAAGAGCAGAACAAATAAACTTCTACAGATTCTCTAAAAAGAATGACTTTCACATGGTGGGGCCTGTCATAAATCCTCACCCTCTTTATTCTTTCACATACTGCCTCAACAGAGATAGGTGAAAGTATAGTTTTACCACATACCTCCACAGGGACTGGAAAGTCACCCAGAAGAAAAAGGTTTTAAAGGAAAGCCTCAAAACAAAAGACATTCCAGAACATTCGGTTGGTTTGGACGTGACTAACAAATCCACTGAAATATCCAAGTGGGTGGGAAGAGTGAGGGAGTGGTGGCAATGAGACAGATAAATTGCGGAAAAAGACAGCTATGGAACCTGTCTTGGCAAATCTTCTGAGCTGCACATCCATCTGTTCCACATTAATCTGTCTCCACTAAGTTTTAGTTCAATCATCAATGCTGCTCTGAAATGGAAAATACAGATAAAAGCATCAACAACATTTGGTAAAGACGAGCTTCTACTACATTACAGATAAACAGATGCAGGGGAAAGCCCAACACACAGCAATAGCTTCCAGATTTTTTTTTTTTTTCAATCCCACACCACCACTACTTAGAAAGCTCACAAAATAATCTGTCTTCTCAAAATTCAACCCAAGATCCAAGCATTTCAAGGGTTTCACACTTCAGCACATCACGGGTATACACACATAGAGCGCTGCCCCCCCCCCCCCCCCCCCCAAAGCGCTACTAAACCCACACTTGTATTCACCAACACCATACAGATGCACCTGGAGATGTGTGGGAAACTGCCCTGTGTCCCTTCCTGGCAATACAACTGCTACGCACAATGTCATGGAATGAACATCTAGTATGTGTGTTTTTAACCTTGCCTATGACAAAAAACTGCTTGAGGGTAAGAGGATTTTATTTTCCATAAAGGTCTGTACACCACTTTTTCTAGACTCCTGCACTTGGCCTTCTACAGCTTTCTAATGCACAATCCTCAGTTTCAAAGTGCCATTTTCTGGCTTTCCAAATTTCTACTCAATGATTTTAATTATTCAAGCAAGTTGTTGGTATTAAAAAAAGCCTAAAGCTACAAAGGTTGTTTTGCTTTGGGATTATCTTGAAATTGGTTAAAGTGTGAACAGAGATACTTTGAGTAAAACACAACAATTATAACTTCAAAAACAAAAGGAATATAAAAATCTTCTATATTTTAAGTCTTTTTAAAAATCAAAACCATCACACTTGTGAAATCAGATTAAAATTCTAATATTAAAAATATATTCTAACTTTGCAATTAATAAAAAAAAATCTTACATTAACGTGAACACTAATATCCCAAACTTTCTTGAGCAACTGTACTTCTCTTCTGCATTGTTTCATTTGCCTATAATCTGTAACAGCTACTTTAAATAATTTTGCAGATTCCTGCATTAGTAACACTTATTTTTCCAGCATTTCAAGCTCTTGATTTGCCTTGAAGAGGAAAAGAGTAAAGTACTGTTATAGGGTAAATTGAGTTTACTTAAGCCTGACAGTGAAATCTATGTGTACTGCATTTGTGTTTCAATATAAGAAAACCTGAGAGCAGTTATTGCAAAGAGGTTAAAAAGTTGCATGTACATTGTCTCTGAATGCAATCAAAAGGCATACAAAGGACTCTGCATTTGAATAATAGGAAGAAAAACTACCTAGAAAACAGTTGAGTCTCTTGTAACAAATCTCAACTTATTATACCACTTCTCTTTTAAGTTGTATAAATATTACCAGTCTCTTAACGATGTTTTTAAAAGATCCACTAAACAATCCACTTCATACTCTCATATTCAAGAGCACATTACACTGACTGTTTAAAAGGAACGTGAATAAAGATTATGAGCAAGTATTCTGAAAATTTTTATTTTATCAGTGAGCATATGCAACATTCAAAGAGAACTAGAACCCTAGATTTGGTGGTGCTAAAATTGTGCCAGCTTCTCAGAAAAAAACCCAAAAAAACCAACAAACAAACAACAACAAAAATAAAACAAAACAAAAAAATCCCTAAACAAATAAAAAAAAACAAGCACCAATCCCACAAACCCTGAAAAAAGCCCAACCTTCAAACCACAACTATTCTAACGTGTACACTGAAGTACCATTAGATTTAGTACTGAAAGATTACAAGCAATTCCATTTTCCTGAAGTTCCTCATTACCTTATCGAGATGAGCATATGCATTTCAGCACCAAACTGAAAGGGAGTTGTGTTTTAAAGCTTTCTCTGAATTCCATCTGCTTCCCCTGATGAAACATAGGTAATGACACCTGTCACTGGGTCATGTTCTCATTGAAAAAACAGAGATTGAAAAAAGACTGATCCCAGAATTCAACATATACCAAGTGCATTTTCTCCTAATAACCACACCTCAGATGCTTGAAGATGAGTTACTTTGTGCTTTACCAATACAGCTCTCCTCTTAACCTCATTCCATTTTTCAGCCAATTTCTATGTAACAAATTAATATTATCTTCAAGGGAAAAAAAAATCACACACTGTAAAAATATCTCAGTAAAATCTGTATATTAACAGTGAGAATACCCAAATGCCTGCCTATGAATAAGAAATTAGAGTGGAGGATTTATTTCATCACAAGTTGTTTTCTGCAGTTTCTATTAGAATTTTTTGTCAAGTGTAAAATAATTAATTTTATGGATCATTAGTAATCATAACCTACTTGAACTAATGAACTCATTTATTTTATGTATAATCACATAAAAATTCATTCAAAAAATATGTTGGGAATCAGCTACATAGTAAAACAGAGAGCTCCACTCATGCTGCTTTAACACATTTTCAAGTATATAAAGCTGATCTGAAAACAGCTTTCTCATTCTACACATCTCCCCATGATGTCTAGAAAAATCATTCAGCAAACCGTGTGAAAAAAATCTCATTCCATCAGGATGAAAAAGTAAATTAAAGAAAAAAAAATCATACTTTTTTTGTCTGTGTCAAAAGTAAGTACAAGTAAGAGAAAGCTGATTGCAAGTCTCTTCAGGAATAATTAAAAGACTATTTTAAGGTACACATCAAAAATCCTACATTTATTTTCCTAGTTGTTCCTTCAGTCTGGTTGGGACCATATTGACACAGAAATAACAATTTTGTTGTGGATTGCAAAATTCACTGAAACTTCTACAATGTTTTCATTTTGACTATTCAGATTATCTAATGAAAAACATTAGATGAACTTCTATCCAATTCTATTTAATGCTATCTACACTGCAATGCATCTCCCCAAACAGACCAAATAAAGGTATATTGTATGCAGATGTTGATCTTAAAGCCAGAGCTTAATAAGCTTTTGGTTTAGTTTCAGTAGGAACCACTTCTGCTGTCTTGCTTTCCACCCTATTCTTATCACCAAGTTTTGCTTAATTCAGATGATTTCAGCAAATTACACTTGCCACCCAAAATAACTGTAACTGTGATGGGTGTAGGACAGAATAAACATAGAAAGAAATGGTTAAGGATATCTGAAAGACAGCAACACCTGTGTCATGGTCTGGCCCAGCTAGCACAGCAGCACTACGACAGTCTCTTGGTGTCTCCATTCATCCCCCACCCTTGTTAGGATCACAGAGGACCCAGCAAAATGGGAAGAAAAAGATAAGCAAGTTTGTTGTGGATTAAGAAAAAGACTGGAAGGGCTGACTGCCAATTACGGTTCTGGGCAAAACAGGCTCCAGCACTCAACTTAAGAGAGGAAAGTAGTAAAGTTTATTCTACAAGAAACAGAACAGAACAAAAGCAAAAAGGGAATAGGATGATGAGAAAATTACAACCAGCACTGTAATATCTCCCTCCCCCATCCCTCCTTTCTTCCCGGGCCCAGCTCACTGCTCCCGATATCTCTACCTCCTCCCCCCTCAACGGCTCAGGGGGGCAGGGAATGGGGGATGTGGTCAGTCTCTCACAGATGGGCTCTGCCACTTCTGTCTTCTCAGATGAGGACAACTCCTGGCATTCTTCCTCTGCTCCAACACAGGGTTCCTCCCCCGGGACAGTCCTTAGTGAATTTCTCTGGTGTGGGTTGTTCCCAACAGCTGCGGCTTCTGCTGATACAGGGTCCCGCACACGGGACGCAGTCCTTGGTGAATATCTCTGGCTTGGATTCTTTGCCACGGTTGCAATTTCTGAAGTTACAGGGTCTCTCTCTCGGGACAAGGCCTTTTCTGGGCATAAGTTTAATGAGCTGCTTTGTCATGGGTTCCTCCCCACAGTTACAGCTGTGGATATTAGGTCCCTCCCATGGGACACGGCCTGCTCCGGCCATGGTTTTAAAGAAGAAAATCACTGTCCCTGGCTTGGGGTCTGCAGTGAAGTGATTGGGTTCCTCCCATGGGACACGGCCTCCTCCAGCCATAGTCACCGTCCCTGCGTCAGGGCCTTTAATGAAGTGAATCGCTGCCTCTGGTCCGGGGTCAGCTTTAACAAAATGAGTCTCTGCCCCTGATACAGGGTCGTTAGCAAAATGAGTCTCTACTGCTGATGCAGGGTCTTTAAAGAAATGAAAATAAATCTCAGCTTCACCAGTTCTCTCCATAGAATGCAGGGGAGTCTCTGCTCCAGCACACCTCCTCTCTTTCATCACTGACCTTAGTTGTCACTGTCCGCATAGTTGTTTCTCTCACTGTTCCTACTCCTTGCACCACGACCAGCCAGAAGAAGAAGAAAGGACAGAAGAAGAAACAGGAAGAAGGAGGAAGAAACCTCCTCTTCCGGCTTCTTCTAAAAAAGTGAGCATGGAGGCGTCTAATTGGCTCAGCCCCAGAAGTGGGTCTGGCTCAGAGCTGGGGAGAGTTGTGAGCAAATTCTTGCAGGAGCCATCTTTACAGCCCCTTCCCTCTTACCAGAAAAGGCTGTCATGTCAAACCATGACAACCTGACAGGCATCGAATTCCAGCTTGGCCATCCATATTTGAACAGACCTCCAAACAACTGCTAACTGTGTTAAGGAAGACAAGGCAATGTAGGAATTAGAAACGCTAGAGTCTCTACTAGTGAGGCTCAGGATTTGAAGACTGATGCTATTAAATGAGTTTACAACTAAAAATAAACTTCTTGCAGCTTACGATTAATTGGATTCATTATTTCCCAACAGAAGAGGAGAAGCTGCACCTGGCAGTGTTCTAAACTCAGGTGTGCTGCTACCCTTTTCACCTTGACAGACATTCAGAAAACATCATCCCAGGAGTTCACCTACTAGGTCATAAAAACTATCATCAGCCTCTTCACCTAAAGAAGGTTTAAATGATTTTCCATGCCATTAAGGATCATTTGTTCTTGAAAAACTGGAGCTGGCTTCAAACTTTCTTCTGTGTTCTCTAAAAAGAAGTCTAAAGAACACATTACAGTGTTATATAAACCATCAACCACAATGCCATCAATGTACTCTACATAAATCTTCCAAGAGACTGAACAGGAATCTGCTTTGAAGAGCTTTAAATTTTCCTAAATAACCAAAGAAATAACAATTGAAAATTTCTTTAATGTAGGGTTGGGTTAATGTCTGTCTTCATTCAATATATTTGTTGTGGTATTATTTAATATCATTGACGTATATTGCAAAACAACACACTCTCGTATTTCTTGTTATAAAGTGTGGCCCTGAACTGTATTTTGGCCAGTGTAAGAGACTCCTGAACCTCCTCGGAACAGCATTTACACTAGTAATACTCACTGCAAGGGTGAAGGTATCCCTGCATGGAAAATACTGCAAGCTGGCAGAAAACTACCACACAATACAGCAGCTTTGGAATATCCATATTTTGCAAGAATACTTCTGGCACATTTGTTTTGCACTGCAGTACCAATCTTGCTATATTTAAGTAAACAGTTAAGAAAATTCCTTTTCATGTTGATTTCCTCCTTACGTTAATATCAATAGTTTAAAGGCAGTACTGCAAATAAAATTAGGTCTGAAACCGAACTAAAAGTTACTCCAGATAGCAACACCAAGCTATACACTGTTGACAGCAGATATAAAAATTTGTTGCAGTAGACACAGAAGCAGGTCTTTTAAAAAAATTAACAAAAGTGAGGCAAAGAGAAGCTTCTGCATTTGCATCTTACTCAAGTTAAATTCTTTAATTCAGTCATTGTATGACATTATCACTTGCAGTCATGTTATGCAGGAAATTGTATTTAAGGATATTATAAATTGATATAATTTATAAATTTCATAAGTAAACTGGTGAATTAAATTATCTGTTGTATAATTTTAACCTCACTCATAAGGACAGAGTCTTCACACTTCAAATAAAAAATTATTTCACAATAGATCTAATGTAAGAAAGTGTTTATCAACAATTTCTCCAGCTTTAGAAGTTACTTCACCTGTGGGGAATCACAGGAGCAATATAGCTCTAAGTTAGATAAGTGAGCCAGCACCATCATCACTCCAGCTTACCAGTCATCCCCAATCAGACAATAATTTGTCTTCAAAAATCAGTCTTCAATAACTTTTATGCAGTTTGTGCAATTAAATAATTAAACAAAAATACACAAGTGACCAACTATTAATACTCAGATACTTAACATCCATATTAACACATCAAAACATAGCTCATCTGATGTTACCTCAACAAGATTATGGATCTGGTAGCTATGTTCTTTCAGTACTTGTGTATTTTAGCAAGTCTTTCTCCTTTGTCATCCAGATATGAGAGCTTCTTTTATATCTTTCCTGAAAAAGAGAGTACGTTCTAGCCAAGCATTCAGAATTCCGTTTATTGACCCTTGATTGCTGAACTTTCTGCTCTAAATCATACACCGATGTTTCCACTTGCTTGATGCAGTCCTGGCATCTTGTTGCCTGCCATGTGCATATTTCCTCTGTTTCTTTTAGCTGGTCATTGATAGCTGCCAGCTCTTTTTCAGTCGGAGGATATTTTGCCTCTAATAGTCTGTATTAGCCTGCTGTACAGCTGAGTGCCAAGTTTGAGGTTTCTGACACATTGTTCAGGGGAAAAGCACACGGAGGATGAAATCCCTCTCATGTCCCACATGTACTGTCACACACTTTCCTGGGCAGAACAGCTATTTCAGGGAGGTCTATAGACTATGAAAGGAAAACCATGCAGACCTTGAGTGCTTCAAAACAGAGCAGCTGGTGGGTAGAAGGTAAGCCACTCTTGCGGTCAAGTGCAAATAAAGAATGTTAGTGAGTGGGGAATCTCTCTGTTTCTTTGAATTACGTTTTAGATCTGGCCTTAGCTATGGGTTAAAGCTTCTGTTAAGGATCTGTATTCAGAACATCATTAAAACAAGTGCAGAATCAAAGAACTGTTTGATTCTACAGTGGAAATACATGTCAGTATTCCAAGGCACTCAATTCACAAATAGCTTACCTAAAGACCAGTTTCATATGTGTACATACTGACCTTGATCATAGATTTTAAGCCTGAGCAGTTAGGAAATCCTACACAAAGAGCTGAAGCAAGATGTCTGTCAAGATCCAGGGGTTTGGCTTTAAATTCAGTATTGCTAAAAAAAAAAAGGAAAAAGTGCATGCGTTTCCAATGGGAAAACATGCTAATGGTCAGCACATGGATGTGCTAGACACACAGCTCATCTCTGTCACTGAACAAACTTCTGAATATTTCAGGTTTTTTCAGTACTATCATGATGAGCGATGATCAATGCTGTTTAACACTGATGCCTTTGGTTTCTTATTAGGTTTTGGTGGGTTTTTTTTTTTCAGAAACTGACTTAACAACTGAAGCACTTGTTTAGTAATACAGATTATTTTCAAGTAACAGTCTGTGTGTGTAACAGTGCAAGATCAATATATGTGTCCACTAGTACTACGGATATTCATGGAAAGTTACTTATTACAATACTTTGTTTAGCAAGTTTGAAAAGAGGGATAGCCATCTACACGAGGTAATATTACCCCTTCCTTTTATTCTGTTTCATCCTGTTAAGCCCCTGTTAAACAAAGGACTTCTGAACAAGTTTTTACAAGCCCAAATTATCTCTGCATTTGTCATTAAGTAGGATATTATGAGCATCAAACTTTAGTCACCCAAATACTTGAGATCAACTTGTTAAGTAAAAAAGATCTTCCGATTCCTTGTTACATTTAATTAGATTATCTTAAGGATACCACAAAAGAACAAAAAATATTTAGGCAACAGGTATTTTCTATAGCACAGCTGTACTTTCTTACACATGCATATTAATACAACTTCATGCTATCTCTAAAGGGAGAGCTCCAGCACTTTCTGCTTTGTCCTGTTAGCCACACAAATAGTAACATGTAAAGCTACGCTTGGTTCCTTTGTTAAATACTTTAAACATTGATCATCTCTGACTAAAATATTCTTTTTACGTTTACAGCTTGGCTGCATCCCGTTCCTTTTGTAAGACACTGGAAAAAAACCCAAAAACTAGAAGTAACAGTAGTCAAGACATACGTTTCAATAAATTCCAGCACCTTTGGGAAGCATATAAAATTAACTTGCTTACTTAGCAATCTTCTTCCTTTCTAACCATCTCTCTGCTCAACTAACATGTTTTTGGTCTGCCTGGGTTTCTTTTCCAACACACTGCACAAACCCACACATATATACTCAAAACACATGACCAGACAAACTACAGGCACTATAGCAAATAAAGAAATTCACATTTAGTTCTGTGACAGGGTGTGATACGTATTAAAATATATATCTATTTAACATATAAAGAACTTAATTTAAGATTATCAGTTGGAGAAGCCCACATTTGTGCCCTGGAAACTCTGTCCTTTGGTCATCTTTGGGATCAGCCTCCCAGTCAAGCCACAAATGAGACCATTGCTCTGTTCTGGACTTCAGACAATTCCTTCTACATATTAATGTGATACATCTTGCACATTGCAAATTCAGATGCGTGCAACACTTTTTTTAAGAAATATGTGGACACTATTCATATATCATACACTGAACAGCATGAACCTTGAAGCTTCTGACATACAAATTAGCTATAAGATTACAGCCACTATTTGATAAAGCTTCCGATTAGTATTGTCAAACTCAAAGGCAAATAGTTTCTGGAGAGCCTGGAAGAAAAATATATTTTAGTGTTGACTGTAAAAACCACACAGTAAATTTGTGCTTGGTATTCCACTTGTACTGTGTCAACACTAAGCCTGAATATATGAAGAAGAGTGGCTCGAACTTGAAAACTAATACTCATCGACAATGCTTTACTTAGCAGTAAGGTCAACAAACTCACAGGGCAGAATGATTTTTCAGGAACATACTACAAATGCTGCCTTTGTCCTAAGTCAGTCAAGTCACTAAGGAAGGACATGCTGCTTAGAAACTGGATTAACTCAAACTATCTTACAATCTACACCTGGCCAAATACGGTGTAATGGTTTATCAAGGAGCTGCTTTTGCAGGGTAACAGGGGGAGCGGCTTGCAGTGAAGACCCGGTAAAGAGTTTTTGGACTCTCCCCTGGCTCCTGGGTTCAGACCCACCTCTGGCCCAGATGGGTCAATCTGGCGCCTCTGCCATCACTATTTAGGGACAGGAATTTGAAGTGCTTGGCAGGAGGTGTAAGAGTGATACAAGATGGGGGCGACCACGTGGACCCCACAGTCAGAGAAGGCAGAAGGAAGGAGGAGTACCAGGCCAGAGACACCTCTGCAAGCCATGGTGAGAATGCAGGCTGTACCCCTGCAACCCATGCAGGGCCATGGCAGGACTGAGAGCCACCAGCAGCTCCGTGTGAGTGCGCCTGGACAGGTGAGAGATTGTGTGGGAAGGCGGCCATCACGCAGGGCGTGCTGGAGAGCCTGCGGGCCGCAGAGCAGCCCCACATGAGAGGCAGAGAGGAGCTGCAGCCTTTGGGATAAATGTACGTCGGAGCAGCCTGTGCAGGGCTGCCGTGTGTGTGAGGTACCCCACGGAGGTGGAGGAAGGACTGGTGTGGAGCCCACCTGCCCTGAGGAAAGACAAATGTCAGAAGCCATCAGGAATAGACTGACTGAAACCCCCACTCCCTGCCCCCCCACCCCGGGCCATTCAGGAGAGTGGAGGTAAAAATACCGGGATCAGGACTCTGAGCCCCAGAAGAGGGGAGGAGTGGGGAGAAAGTGGTCTTAAAGGGCTGGTCGGATTTTTCATCATTGTACCACTCTGTGTTGTTTTATTTTGGTTATGTTTTGGGGTTTATGGTTATGCTTTAGTTGATGTTGCATTAAATGATTTTCTGTTTTCTTCCCCAAGCTGAGTAGCCTGGTCTGTTTTGTCCTGGACCTTAAGGGGCAATTAAGCCCTCCCTGCCCTTTGGCAGTCCTCGGGTCTTTGGCACTTGAGGGTAATCGTGGTCTTTTGTCCTGATGGGCCTAAATCACTACATACGTAATTGCTGCACTTTGCATTGCAGCTTAAAACCATTACTCGAGTGTATCACCAGCATTCATCTTTATATACTGAGTATGGAAGAAATCCTCCACAGAGATGAAGACAAAACCAGGCATACCACGACTACAGGCCTGAGAAGGAGCGTCTTGACATCACATCTCCTGCAGACAAGGATGCTTTGGAGCACCCTGCTGCCTCAGAAGGTAAAAAAAGTCTGTGCCACCATTCACTTTCTGAGGCAGTTTTGTAGCTTTGTGCAGAGATTAGCAGGAATTTAGGGTGAATCTAGAGGGATTTTATCAGGAACAATGAAATTTAGCAGTACAGTATAGTGAGTCCTAACCTTTAGACTTGGGAAACTTTGCTATGGATTTTAAAGCAGTATCAGGATTTCACCCAAAGACACTGACAACTTCACAAGGGTTCTGAAGGAATTAAACCTGCACTATTTATTTATTTCAGATCTGGTTTATGACCGTTCCTCTAGGTTTTTAATTACCTAGATTAAGCCACATATTTGCAAGAAAAATCTGCATGCGTATAGAATATAATTCCTAACACAGCAAAAAGAATAGTAAATATATATATATTTCACTAATAAGCATACTGTTATTATTAGCTATTATTTTAATAATAATAAGTTTAAGATTTTAGTCTGTATCAGAAAATTTGCCTGCTAAAATAACACTACACAAAAGACGTGTACCTTGCATACATACCTTTCCCTCTCTTTAATGTACTGCCAAAACTATCACAGAGCAGATCCAAGCTGCTGAGGGCCACGAAGCTTACACCCAGGGTGAGGCTGAGCCCATCTCCTCATTGTCCACATCTGTGCTAACCCAGTACATCATGGGTACACAAATTGAAATGGCAGGGACACAGCTGGGAGAATCAGATGGCCTGAAGATTTTGAGGGAGGAATGGGTGGGTGTTAAGGGTAAAAAAATAAGTTGTCCATCAAATAGAGAAGAAGAATTTAATCTAAATGAAGTTCAGTCAGCAAACTGATGAGAATAATTATGTTTTTAATGTAGGTTATTTGGGGTGATTGAATCCTGCTTGTGATGGTGACCTTTGGGATCAGGATGGCCAAGAAAAGAGTCATCATGGGGCACCAATTAAATCTGCACTTGATACTGGAGAAACATACCTGCACGGAGGCAAATCAGAGCTCGCCAGCTTCTTTACTTCAAGAAGAATTGAATTCATAACTCCCTGCTCTCAGAGATGGCGTTTGACTCCACAGAGCTGCAGAGTAATAAAGGAAGGAAAAGAGAGTGACTGTGGCTGCTGTTTTGCCAGCTGTGCAGGAGGAGCCACCCAGCCTCAGCTGCTTGCTGGATACCTCCCCTCTCCTCCTCACCTGGGACTACAGCCTTTTCTGAATTCAGCTGCACACTCTGGCCAGGAGGCACCAAAGCCACTTACAGAATATTACAGGGTGTTTTATCTGAATTTATGTTAAAAGTTGATTAAATACTTCAGAAAACACCATTTTCCAAGTTAACAGATACTTATAGATATGAATTATCACTGAAATCTTGAAAATTACCTAAAAAAAGCATCTATGAAAACAAGGGTAATAAATATTCTTTCTGTTTTCTTGAATATACGTAGAATGATTGTTAGTGAGCATAATGTTAGGAATCATTTTAGCCATTATTGCAACACATCACTATATACCAAAATGTTATAAACATTCTTTATCTTTCAAGGAGAATAAACTATTTATTATTTACACTAAAACTAAATATAAATTAGATCCCAACACTCAGGAAAAAAACCCCACAAGTTATAGAGCTGACTGCCAGTTCTGTATATTGTATGTCATAATTTAACTTTTTGGTTTTTAAAATCTTGGGTAAATGTTGGGGGGGGTTATTTCACATTATCCAAATTTATTTCATTCACATTTATTTTATTCACTCAAATTCTTCAGTGAGAGACATCTGACTACTTCCCACATGTGGCCCTTTGAAATAATTCAATCAGCTTATTAGGAAAAAGCATCTAGAAATGTTTTCCTGAGAAAACAAATCTCTGGTTTGAAGAAGAAGTGGTAGACACTGAACCCAGCTGTGTTCAGAGCTTCTCCTATGTGCCTATAATTCCATTCAGCACTACAAAATTTCCAGTTTCATAACTTCCAAGTCCACAGATATTTTCAAATAAGCAAGAAAATAACAGCGCAAATATCAATGTGTGAGATGCAATATTGCTATGTTATTGCAATCTGAACTATGTTCCTTCTCTGAAAAAGTCACAGCTTTCCAGAAACTCTTCCTTCATTCTGCAGATCTGCTCACTTAAAATTTTCCACTTGATTCCACTGAACTCCAGCTTTTTCAGCTTTTGAAATTCTAACATGTTAATGAAAATGCACCAAGGCAGCTCATTCACAGATTCTTTGCAAACCCTCTACTTTCTTGATGTGCATAGCTCTTACCAGAATATTTTGCAATTCACAAAAGGAAATATCTACAAGGAAACGTGATAAGACATAAGGCAGAAGACTTAGGCCAACAGGAGTGGAGTATGAAGCAACAACCCAACCTGAAAAGATTCTATGGTTCTGAAGAAGAGTTTTCTTCCTCTAGATAAGAAACATACTTCATTCTTAAATATACACTGTGAATGGCAGAGCTGATGACTAATTATTCAGCTCAACTTCAAATTTAATAACCTAATACTGATAGAAAGTATCTATAATGTAATTCTGGTGTTTATTAGACAACTAACAGACATTAAATCCATGTCTTTGTTACTGGTGTACTGTATGGACTAACATTTATTTATTAGGTACTTATGTGGTTTAATACCCCTACTTGAAGCAACCCGGTCAATAAGCAGACTGCAAAACACCTGCAGCAAAACTATTTGTGCAAGCATGCTGTAGAAGTCAGGGTGACTCCACATCAGGCAAATGGTGTGAAACAAAGATGAGATTAAATTACAGATCTTGGGGAATTTCATCTCCCAAAAGAGCTAAATGTATTTTTTCAGTGGTCTCAGATACAGATACAGATCAATACCTTGGCCTTCTACAAGTACTGTAAAAATATAAATGGGAAAAAATGCTACAGTTTAACAGACAATCATTTACAAACTAATCTAGCCTTAATGAGGACTGTAAAGTCATCCTTTATTTATTTAAAAGAAAGATACTTAGGTTTTAGTGCATGTCACAACCAAAGACTGCTCATGAAACTCATCCAGTGCACAGAGGCTCATCCAGTGGCCAGGACAGTTTCCATCCCACTTTTGATAGTTAAGGATTGTCATGGTTTGACATGACAGCCTCTTCTGGTAAGGGGGCTGTAAAGATGGCTCCTGTAAGAAGTTGCTCTCAACTCTCCCCAGCTCTGAGCCAGACCCACTTCTGCGGCTGAGAAAATTAGATGCCTCCACGATCACTTTTTAAGAAGCCAGAAGAGGAGGCTGCTTCCCGTTTCTTCTTCTTCTGTCCCTTTTCTCCAGCTGGTGGTGGTGCAAGGAGTGGGAAGAGTGAGAGAAACAACTATGCAGACTCCAAGGTCAGTGAGGAAAGAGAGAAGGAGGTGTGCTGGAGCAGAGACTCCCCTGCATTCTATGGAGACGACTGGTGAAGCTGAGATTTGTTAGAATTTCATTATAGACCCCACATCAGCGGTAGAGACTCAGTGATTCACTTCATTAAAACTATGGCTGGAGGAGGCTGTGTCCCAAGGAAGGAACCCAATATTCACAGAAGCTGTAACAGCAGGAAGGAACCCACGACAAAGCAGCTCATTAAAATTATGCCCAGAAGAGGCCTTGTCCTGAGGGAAGGACCCTCTATCTGCAGAAAGTGCAACTGTGGATGAAGAATCCATGCCAGAGATATTCACTAAGGACTGTGTCCTGTGTGAGGGACCCTGTATCACAGCAGGGGAAGAATGCCAGCAGTCGCCCTCTTCTGAAAATAGCAGAGCCTATCAGTGAGAGACTGATCACATCCCATATCCAGAGCAGTGAGCTGGGCCTGGGAAAAAAGAAGGGATGGGGGAGGGAGATCTTACAGTGCTGGTTATAACCTTCTCATCATCCTGCTCTCTTTTTGCTTTTTTTGTGCCGTTTCTTGTAGGTAGTAGAATAAACTTTCCTACTTTCCTCTCTAAGTCAAGTACTGGAGTCTGTTTTGCCCAGAACCGTAATTGGCAGCGAGCCCTCCCTGCCCTTGTCTCAATCCACAACAACCTTGGTTATCTTTTTCCTCTCATTTTGGTGGGGCCTCTGCCATCCTAACGAGGGTGGGGGTGAATGGGGGCACCAAGCGAGAGACTGTCATGGTGCTTCATTCCTGGCTGGGCAAAACCACGACAAGGATGTTGATGCTTAACAATTCTCTATAGTCAGTCTGCTTTTCCCTCTCCCTGCTGCCAGGCAGAACAAGGAGAAACAGTAATCATTGCAGATGCTCAAGCCATGGAAATGGGAACAAAAGAAAAAGCATGAAGTCTGCAATAATTTTAAAGAGGGTATATGCTGGGTATGCTGGGTCTGATCACAAGAGTTGATGATGATGAACTGATGACATCAGTTAATACTCCTGACTAATCTGGCACCAAGAGGCAAATGTATGTTCACATTCTGGCAATGATTGTGTGCTCCACTGCACCTTCTGGTGTTACTTTCAATGGGTTGGGTTTTTATCATCAAAGGAGAAGACAACATCACATTTGCTTCAAGCTGGATGTTTGACAAACACTAACAACTTATATCTTTTCATAGACTGTAGAAGCTTGTGTTGTTTTGTGCCTTCTGCTATGAATGAATGCTACAACAGACAACAGGCATGCTCTGGGCTGCTGCTGGAATGGGATGACATGGGAACGATTCAGACTCAAACAAGCAGTATGGTTTGGTCTCTGTTCAACATAGATAAAGTCTGTCCTTCTAATGCTCACAACTTTTATTAAAATGAAAGTCGCAGTGCAATGCCAGCCTCTACAGGTGGCAAAGTTCTGGTGAATAATGACTTTGCCTGGTAGCTTTCTCCACACATCATCTCTGGCCTCAGAAGTTCATAGAAGACTTTAAAATTTTTGCACGCTCTCACTGAAGACTGTAACTAAAGGCACTTGATGAACTACAGAAGTTTCAATCCTGTCTTCTAGTCACACATCAACAGAAAAACTGTTTAAATATATTTCAATTCACTAACACTAAATTATCATCTCCATCAACAAACCAAAATTTTAACACTGGGATTTTAAAAAGAAGCAAAGATATATGAGTGGTTTAAGAGCCTATTTCAAAACTTTAAAGTTATCTTTAACCATGAGCAAAATAGGCAAGACAAAACTCGTGAGTGTAAGCTGTTTGCAGAATTAATTAGTATCTCCTAAACAAAATAATACTATAAAAGAAGCTGGCAATTTTATTGTATTCAATTAGCATTTATTTTTATATAAAAGAGGTATATTAGCTATAAATATTTCTTTCTCGCTAACCGCCTTAATTTTTTTAGTAGAAGAATTTATCTATCTACAGATTTACTGCAGCTAAAGAATCAAAAACAATGCTGAAAAAATGCACATACAAACTGATTTTGCCACTGCTGTATCTCTCACCTATTTTTATGTCAGAAAAAGTATCCACATTAAGTTTAAAAAAACCCAAATAATGAGCCAGCTCAGCACACAAAGGAGCTTGGTGTGCGTACATGTGCGTACATGTGCGTGTGTATGCCCCTGCAGCCATGATATATCTCACCATCATGACTTATATTGTTATATCAGGGAAATTATAGATTATTCTGTAACACACACACATAAACACAAACAAAATATACATCTCATTCACTCCACCCCTACCAACTTCTACTTCCTTGAACATGTCCTGAGAAGTATGATAATCTTTGACTTTTAAGGTCTTAGCATTTTTTTTTTTAAAAAACAGGACTCGGAAGCTATAATTTAACAATGGAGAAATAAAGCAATTACAAGATCATGGTCACCTGTCAAAATTGTAGAATGGGTAGAAGGGAGAACTCAAGCAATTTACAATTGTACTTTGAGAACTAATGAATACGTCTGAAATCAACTGGCAGACAAAGGCTGATCCATACCAGCTGAAATCCATGGAAAAGCCCCAAAAGCTCTCTGTGGGGAATGAATAGCTGTCTTCATTAAGTTCACTCACCCAACACTGCAACACTGCTAATAACGAGCACAGAAGAAGTAAATGATTAAACAGCTCCAAACAACATTTCATATTTGGAAATATCTGCCTATCTTATTCAATTAAAAAGGGCAGTTTCACTTGTAATGAGCTATAATTATCATAATTAAACAACAGTATCAGTTTCATAGACAAATCTAGCAAAAAATTCCCAAATATAAACTTTGCTCTCAACCCCATTTTCTCCAGAGTTTGAGAAATGTAACGGAGAGAAATTCAGAAAATACAGCTAAGAACAGAATTCCTTAGAGCTTCAAAGCCCTTCTTTATTTACTTTCACTGTCCTCTAATGTTTAACTCTTTTTCTTTGCTAATATGCAAAATCTCATGACTTTGGGGAACCGCTTTACAGTATTTGCAAAAATAACAACAAAAAATCATTTTGGTGCCTCATTTTTCAGAGTGCATGGGGAATAGCAAAGCAAGAAAAAGGTTCTCTTTGATGTTTATAGTAACACCTGAAATCACTTACTTGCCCATTTAGATATAAAAGATTGTCTTTTCTTGCTTTCCAGAAGTTCACCTCAGTTTAGGGGTCTGGATGAAAGCCATACAGAAGAGGTTCAATAGAATCTCTATTCACAGTATCATCAAACTGATGTGACCTCCTAATAACCGCTGATTCGATGGCATGTAGTACTGCCCTGGAATTTGGATCTTGTCTGCAAAATATGAAAAAAGCCCCTGAATTTCAAAGCAAGTACTATACTGTACTGTGATAGTACAGAACTCTTCTCCCCCTCCCAATATGCTTAAGGATGAACAATTCTGAAATCTGGAATTTAGTTATGATAACAGGAAAATTAAAAGGAAAAAGAAAATCCAGAAGGCACAACTAAAACGGCCATTTATGAAGATATGGATCACTCTTCCAGATGTATTTACTAATCAGAACCAAGGCCAAATAACCTCTTAGATCCTTTGAATGCTTCCTTGCAATTACTCCCGATGTGAAAAAACTGCATTTCATTGTTTAATTTTCTAATAAGTCAGTCACATGGTAATTTGATGTTTGAATAAATGCATGATGATAGTTAATGTAAATATTTAATAGATTTTCATTTATGTCTTTTTATTACATTTTGCCAGTGTTTACAAAATCAGGAACTAATAATACACAGTAAAGCATTTTACTTAAAAGTTAATGGAACATTAAAGTTTATATTTCCCCTTTCATACATTATTTCCCCTTCAGTCCTTTCATTTTCACTAATTATTCTGCCTCAGTTTTAGCTCCATACTTAGCTATTCTGACACCTGTTTTGCTGCAATGACATACAGTAAGGAGATGACCCTGAACAGGGCCTTCAAAATCATTTATTATTGACAGGATTATAAATCTTCACTTATCCAACAACTGATTATCAATCATCTTTTTACATGGTCAATCCTATAGTGAAATTAAGCCTCTGGTTTACTTAAAATGTGTGTGCTCTGGAACATAGCTCATAGTATTGCTGTTTCTGAAGGTAATAGATGCACATCCCAATGATTAGTGCCATTCTCCTTTTTTGAGGCCATGCTTTGAGATAAGTACTCATCTCATAAAAAACAGTAAGATGCCGTTTATAAGACAGCATTTCACATTAAATACTCAGGGTAACAGAAGTGCAATCTGTTGGAAACATATTTAAAAGATAATTCAAAAGAATAACCGTACTTTGCACTCCAGAAGCATAGCTTCATGTGATTTCAAATTCTGGTGACTACAGAATTTAGGTCTTGCCTTTTAAATTAATAAATCACAAATATAAATTCCAAGAAATACATGTTTTCCCGTGACAGAGCAATTATAGTGTTTAAAATACATTAATTGCACAGAAAATACTTTAAAACATCTTTCAATGCTTACAAAAAAAGAGTAATAAAAATACTACATTTGGAACACTAAGCATTTAACTTGTATCTTGCTAATGCATTTACATCTAACACTAAAAAAATCACTAAAAGCAGAATGCTTTTTTTGCCTTTTTGCCTCCTGTATTGCACAGGTCACACAATAGTATTTTCTTACTTATTTTCAGTGTAGATTTGATGCGAGTCAGTCTTTGCTTCAACTGTGGGAATTGGAAGATGAGTTCTTTCTAACATCAGCCCTTTCATAAGTTTTATTTCTCATGATTTCCCCATTATGTTACCTGTCTTGGGAAGCACAGCCTGGACAGGACATATGCTTTTCCTTATTTCTTATAATAGGCACTAACACCTGGAGGCAAAGCAGGAGAAGGAGCATTACAAATCAGTAATAACAGTAACTTGGCTATAGGTGACATACTGCAAACATCTTTAAATCTGAGAACAAGGTAATCCAAGCCACACTTCTCAAACTCATGACTATTTCAATAAAAATGAGTTCTATACTTTCATTTTCTATCAACATAAATACACACTGTAATATCAGTCAGATTGTATTGTTGATGGAAATTATGTTTTCAGATAGTATTACTCCTCAGTCAGCTGAAAACGAATATTGAGCAGCTTCAGAAATGGAGATGTTTACACTACTTGTATTATCTCTCTCCTCCCCTCAGAAGGTAGAAACAGATGAAGATCAGGGGGAGAGTGGCACAGGCATAACTGTATATCCCATGTACCCAGTATTTTCCTAAAAACAGAAACAAATCCTATCAGTAGCACAAACCTTCCTGCCACTGGTTTAATAGTATCTAATATATAACAACTAAAGCCCGTTTACTTGCAAGCTGTAAGTTCAGGTTTTAAATCATTTCCTAGAAATGGGCACTTGTGATATCTTTTGGAAAGATATTTTTTCTGTGGTGCAAATGCATAACACTGATGATGAATTTTGGTCCAGCTCACATACTTATTTTAAATCCTTTACCTTCTTTCACTAAATTAACATTACCTAACTTCTCTTCATACTGTTTCTTAAACCATGTCAGTACAGCCTTCTGCTCAGGAAAGTATATAGGAATTAGAAGCATGCTACTGTTTGCCATGACACTTAAAATTAAGCAGATATTCAAATCAAAGTACTTTGCTGAATCAAGTCCAAGCCATAGACAGGATAATTAAGACTTCCCACCAGCATTCCAAGTGAGCTTCTTGGAAGAATGTCTTTATCAGTGTATGGACATTGGTCACTTCAGGCCCTCATAAGGCTCAAAGCATTTTACTGACAAACATAAAAATCAACAAGTAACCTTTGAATTACAAAATTCAGAGAGAGCAACCCTTGCTATGAACTCAGGTTTTGGGCCTAGTGCCCCTAAAGATGTACTGCTACATCCATACCCAGTTTCACTGACTCCTCTCTGCCAGAGTGATCTACGGGCAAGAAACTGAAAAGTAACTGAAAGGAAAGCAATAAGGAAAACAGTGACACGAGTCTGCGCTTGCACAACTAGCTACAAACTTAGGTTTGCTTTTAGGGTTCCATTTTGCTTGTTTTGATAGTGAAGACACAAAGAGCACAAGAGCCTCAGCATACCTGTTGCTTTGCAAGGATCACTCACCTGGGCAAAGAAGCCCTAGAGAAGCTAGGCTGAGCAGCTCAGCGCTTCTGTGTATCTGGTTTAACCATCATCTCTCTCCCAAGACTTAATTTATTAGGCCCTGATAGAATAACAAACTGTTTCTCCAGCACTTTAGAAGCTGACACTCCACCCAAGCACTGCCAGCTGTTTCAGAGCAATGCAGCCCTGCTCCCATGGCAGCTTTTCCTCTCCTCCTGTCTCACTCATGAAAATGACACATCTTACACTGCTAGTATGCTCCCTATAGACAACTGCATGAATTCATTTATGGCTTTATAGTTATGCTCCCTTAACATAATAAACCCCTTAAACCTCCCGAACTTCATCAATATCTCTAAACTTTCATTTCTTACCTAGTCTTTCCTTTTCAACATGTTTTAAAATATTGTAAGTACTTTTTTTTTAAAGCCTTTTCTCTTTTTTTTTTAAATAATACAGATAACTACCAGTCCCCATGTCTTGCTTATGAGATATTTAAGCTAAAACTTCAGCATGTGCTACTCCTGATCAATTTGAGGATCTCTCTACAGAATACACAAGTTAACAGTCACAACAGTGCTACAAAGACTGCTTATGACAACCAAATCTTAGATATTTGCTTCTATAAAAATCAGACCAAAGGAGAAACAATCCCATACTCACTTTACACAGAAACACTTAAGCCAGATAAATGCCTACATTAGCTTCCACAAAAATCAGCTGCACTAGTGAATACAGATTTAGCAACAATCTGAAAACATAGTTGTCAACTTCCTTCTCCCTTTCCTTTAGGCAAGTCATGACTTGATCTCATTCTTTTTCTTTTCCTTACTAATCTTTAAAAAAAACCAAACACCTTGACCTTTCCACACCGTCCCAGCAGATTTCAGATTAATTCAGGTTGCCATGCTTGAAAACCTCTACCTTTGAAGCTGACGGGAGTTTTGTCATGATCTTCAATCAGGAGGAGATTTCTGTTTCGGCAGGAGAGTTGCAGATCTATCCCTATCCCTATTTATAACTGCCATCTCTCAAGATCAAATCACCAAGATTATGGCCAGCCTGAAATCTGAATGCTGCTAACAAAGTACTAAAAGATGGGAAGATGAAAACTTCTTTTTGTTATTGCCATCAGTATTTACATGCAGTATCTGTAATATTGTCACATAAATAGCACACATTTATTCTCTTCTTGAAGTATCAGTTTTTCACAGAAGTGCAGAAGTAACAACAAAAACTTTTCTGTGAAACCTGTTTGGCTGTCCTGGTCTTAAATTTGGGTTTCCTGAATCCCAACCACAGACATGAAACACTATAATGGTCTCTTCCTCAATCCAAAATTTTGTCCTGGATCTGTACTTATAAAGATGTTCTCAGAACTGGAGTATTTCCATTTAAAAACATGTTATTTTTATGAGCCAACGCTTCACAAAATTTTGGGAAAGAGTCCCAGATAATAAGGGCTGGGACCACAGGCATGACCCTGAACCTGGAAAGAATAGTATGCCACTTTTACATGTTGTCTTTTTATACCAAGCTTAGATTCACCACCGGCAGAGTTTGCAATGCAATTTTAAGGAACTTTTTATTGCAAAGGTAGGAGTCTGATCTGGATTACAGTCTCTCTGTACTTTTTCTTTAAGATATTCATGTAGACTCAGCTACACTTCAAAATGAAGTATTTAATGTTATTCCCAAAAGTTTTACAAGACAAAAAATCAACCCATTTTGTATCCAGCCCTAACCCTGAGTGACTACTACACAGTGCTGTTAATAAAACAAGAGGTTTCCATGCAACTTTGAGACACTTACATGCACATACATGCATATATATGCACATATATTAATACTTATGACTTATTCTTTAAGAAAATCTCATGTAACTACTTAATTTTATCACTTAATTCTAATAACTCTTGTAAGACAAGTTTTGAAACATTGTATATGAATCTCTTGTGATTTACATCTCAGAAACAGTACCATTTTGGGAGAACTGTTGAAAGGGTAGAAAAATCCTAAATGCTACTTCTGTTTCCTATTACCTTCTTATGAACTTTCCTCCTTTGCGAGCTGTAAAAGTCTTTAATCATCTGACTTAATAAACTGTTTTTACATCCTACAGTCAGCAGAGAGCTGATCTGAGGTGATGAGTCCCTGTGTGCCTAATTGCTGGTGTGGTAGCTTCAGCATGTATGTCATTGCACCCGCAGGAGAGGCAGTTAGTCATCACTGCCCACAAGGGAAGTGACTCATCCCTCATCCTTCACAGTGACGCATTCTGGACAAGAAGTACATCACCTACCACTGCATCGAGGATGGCTCTAGAGACCTGACCATAGGGAAGATAATTATTTGATGTTGTAAACAACTCAGATGACAGCAGTCACATCCATTATACAAAAAGCAACACAAAGAAAGGCAGCGTGACACGGTAAACAGAACTAAGCCTCCAGCAACAAGTCATCTCTCATGATTTTATGCAGTAGAATAGCTACGTGTTTCTGAAGAGGTGCTTTTTTCCTTTTGTAGGAGTTATTTTGCATCAGTTGTCTCTAGTGACAATTAAAATCTTATCCTTCTTTTTTTTCCTGCCTTGTTACAAGTATTTAGCTATAAATATCTCTTCAGTGAAAGCTACTGTATGCTGGAGTAGTGTTTGAGACAGCTCCCGAAACTGAAGGTCCTTTATGTTGTTCTCCATTCCGAGGCATTCTGTGGTCTTCCTCGTGGCACTGACATCTTTCTGCACCACCTCATGTGGCAACTGAAGCAAGTACGATGCAGATTATCAGTTTGACAAAGTCATTGTTGCACTACTGTTTAGACAGAATAAACGAGGAGAGCCTCAGGTACCCATTAGAGCTCTCCAACAGCTGATGCATCATAAAAGTCAAAATCTCAGCATGTTTTACTTAGACTGAGTGAAGAAAGCATGATATGTAAATAGGCCAGTTGCAAATCCAAAGATTGTTTTCCAGAACACTATACTATGTGAACATATCTTGATCTTTCTCCTAAACTTGCTTTTCCAGCTTCCTACAGATATCCAGTGACCTTTTCCAACCCTCTGGGCTTGGAAATATAACCACACAAATAATCTTTTGAAAACCATCCCTGGATACTCCACATCACCTTTCATCATTGCCGTATTTCAATATACATAATTGCATTTAGCTATGCTCTGCTCTGCCAAAAAGCCATATATTCTCAGCTTCTAGAGAGACTGTTTTATAGTTGACAGATATAGAATCAGGGTCACACTTTCAGATACCAGGTAGGTGACATTTTAGGATAAGATGAGCCTGCCAAAGGCCTAACTCCATTCAGTTCCATACATGACTCCTTCTTAAGTTAGTGGGAACCAAAAGAATATTTCTGACAGCATAATCTTGTCATAAATTATGTACTCATGTCCAAAAATAACTCTTCAAAATCTTGTTTGACAGGGCTCTATTTCATGACTTGGCAGCCGTGCAAGTTACTGTGAATTTCACTGCTTGCTCAGAAATACGTTTTCATTGAAGCAAAATGCTTGCAAACTTCCCTGAAAAAAAAACCCCACCTCTGAGTACAAGCTGAACTGGGTAAAGCCTGGGACCACGCCAACAGGAGAGAAGTCTGCTCCATCACACCAACAAGAACATACAGCAGTAAGTCACCTTTATGGTTAGGTTGTAGCCCACTAAATGGTATCAGGCAGAGGACTAGGAGGGACTGAGGTAGCTCCTCAGCAGAGGAATAATACCTTCTAAGAAAATTAGTCTTCTCCTGGCATAGATCAGCAAGTAGAGGTAAAAAACAGCAAGTCTTGGCCATAGTAAAAGCATAACTCTTACTGCTAGAAGGAGAAGGAGGAGAAGGGTAGTGATGCTATACACAACTAAAGTTTTCACAGATGTACAGACACTACATCCATGAAAACAACTCATTTTCCAGAAAGTGTTTTAACCAGGATGAAGCTTTACACGGGCCTCATATTCCTAGTTCCCAATACAGATGCCAGAGCCAATACAGTGTGGAGCAATAAACAACCTTTGTCAAACAGCAATGACATTCAAAACCACATACATTCAAGGCAGGAGAGAGAGAGAGAGCACGGGAGGAAGTTTACCACTGTAAAACATCAGCTTTTCTATCCCTTGGTTTCTATCATGAACTACTCTTCCAACATTATTCACAGTATTTGAGAAGAGATTCAAGTGTAGTCTCACAGTGGAGCAAAGAGGAGCTACATGGATAGCTCATTTGTGAGCCTGCTGGTCAAACCAAGGTTTTGCATATCCCCTCAAAAAAACCGCACCAAAACTCAGCCCAAAAAACCAAAGAACGACAACAACTTTTTTGTTTCGGGCTCAAAATCAATTTCATTGAGAGACGACACTCTCGCTGTCTTCGCTGCTGGTCGCCACGCTCTGCGGACTTTCGAAATAACAGACAGCCCGCGGAACTGGAAAAAACCCATGAAATACTGTTCACTCGCGGAAGCGACGGGGCGAGAGGCAGGCAGGGATTACAACGATGGGCGCAGTTCGCGGGGAGAGCTCCGTGCCGTCCGGCCGCGGCCTCCCGGGGGGCTCCACTCCGGGGGTTCCACCGCCCGCCCTGGCCCGGCCCCCGCCCAGCCCCGGCCCCTCACCTACCGCGCTGGGGCCGCTCGAGCTGCTCAGCTGCCGCGGCGACACCTCTCGCCGCCCCCCGCCCCGTCCTTACCGCGCACCGCGTTCCAGCCTCCCTGGGGATGGCGGGCCCCGGCGCCACGCCCCGCGGAGCTCGGGGGTCGTTCCACTCCCTCCAGCGACTGCTGGCGCAGCCCCGGCCGGCCCGGCCCGCCCGCCGCCTGCGGCAGCCCCGGGTGGGCGGCGGAGCCCCGCAGAAGGGGCGTGGGGGAGACGGGCGGGTTGCGAGGAATTCGTGAGCCTTTACAGCATCGGGTTCCCGTGAAGCAGCACTTCCACATCATGCCCTGCCGCCGCAGGGAATATGTCAAATACGCGCCCCTATCTCAGCATCATCCTTCACAAATGTGCACAAAACTGCCATAAATTAAGTGCTTGCTGTGTGCCCGCACTTGGTCCCCAGCATGCCCCGGGGATGCCAGGACAGCCCGTTAGACGGAGGTTGACAGAAGGAAAAACTGAGCGCAGACTCCCAGCGCGGTTCCCACAGAGAGCCGAGCGCCGCAATGGCCCCGGGACGTATCCTGCCGGGGCAGGGACACGCAGGGATCGGAAGTGCTGCGGTCATTGTTTACCGTGGTTTTGTCAGGGCAGCTTTCAGTTAAACTTCAGGTCATGAGAAATGTAACTGCCTCTCAAGTCAGAGGTGTGAGGACAGCTGCTTTCTGAAGTTACCCTCACTGCATAATCAATATTTCCTACTGCAATTTAAAGCCGCTCCTTGGTTTGCTTTTTGCAGAAGGTAGGAGAAACAGGTCACTAGTGTTAGCCTCCCAAAACTTCACAGCTGCTATAGCTGCCTAATTGTTTCCAATTAAGCACAAACAAAACACAGGTGCTTGCAGAATGTATGTTTTCAATTTAGTGAAATCAAGAAAATCCCCAGATGTTTTTGAGAAAAACATCCATTATGTCAGCTGCAAAGAAAGTCAGTTTCGTTTATGTGATAAGTTTCTCTCTGAGGTTTCTTCAGTTTGGCACTTACAAGCTGATCATTATCATTCCTTGGTTGTCAGCCAGCTTGCTGGTTAGATAAACTGTAGAGCACCTCTGTAGTTGGCCACTCACCTCAGAATAAATTGTTTTCCCCTATGTGACTAATACTGTAACACTCATACAAAATACATGTGTTCTCCTGCTCCTGGTATGGGCATCTACAAGTCCTCTGGGATCATGGAGAGTTTTTTCAAGAGAAACAGGTTGCATCTAGGAAAAACAAAGCTATGAGTTGAGCTCTGCTACCAATGTATCCTACCCTAGAAACCAGTACCTGTAAGTGGGCAGCACTCTGCACAGAGCCCTGCTTTGTCACACATAAAGCTCCCTTGGAAGCTGAGCACAAATGGCGAGGTAGAGCCTAGCGACAGCAACCCACCGTGTGCCAGGCTATAGCTTGACAGACCTTTGAAGCTGGTTTGCTTTAGCACTTCAAGCAAGAAACTGTAGTTCTCCTTCATGAATTGCTCTCTCATTCTTCAGCAGCACAGCAGTTGTTACATTTCTTCCCCTAGTTTCTTTTCTGTGAGCACCTTTGTCCTTACATTCTTAGAAAAGGGGATTACTTCCCCCTCTGCAGGGGCCACTGGAGTTGAGCACTGTTGCTAGGGCTTGGAGTTTGGCTCTCACCAGTGCCATCCCTTTGCTTTTCACGCTTCATTTAGCACGTAACACGCGACATTTAGCACATAACCAACTTTTAAAGCTCTTCCCACCTTTCTCTGGGAAACAGCAAGAGAACTCTTTTCTTTCAACATCTCTTGCTCTTTGGAGCCATTGATCTGTGCTATACAGCACCTGTCTGACAGGCTTTTGTGGGATCCCATAGCAGCAGATCACATAGCTGCCCTAGTATAAGTGCAGTGGGTTTTCAAGTCTTCCCCACAGACAAACGTATGTATGTACATATGTCTCTATCTATCTGTCTGTCTATGTAAGGCAAGGAATTTCTCCGTATCCTTGGGAGAAAAGCAAGTGTAATCTTTAAAGAAAAGAAAATAATTGTACCATTACAGGAGGACTAAAACTGAAGATTGACCCTAAGAATCCTACTGACTTCTATAACCTCAATGACTGACATAAATTGTCCTCAACTTTTATTTGCCTTATGCTTTTCTGATAATCCTTTAGTTTCTTTAAATCTTGTCTCAAGCACTCAGCAAAGCAGAAGGTGTTCTAGCAGTACAATTCAGCAAGACTTTGGTTGAAAGTATCAGTGAAAATTTTGTAGTTATCTGTTGCAGCTGTAGCACAATGAATAGGCACATTCAACAAGATACGTAGAGTGGATATCTGAATCTCTTAGTTGGCCAGTCAGAAGGGCAATTAACATAAAAATTCAACAGTAATTTGAAAACATATACTTAAATCTTTGGGGGACATGAGAGTTGACTAGATGTACATGAAATAGATAATCGATCCCTAAGGTCTGAGTGAAATAGCTGAATAGAAGCTTTTGTTCTCTGAGATGAAAAGAGCTGGCACCTTCAAAAAGTCTTATTTTTTGATCCTTATTATAATCTCCTGTTTGTAGAATCTTTGTGGAAAGCTTTGTCTTGCTAGCTCAGCTGAAGGATTACATGGGGCATTCTGTGACATCATTTAAATAAAGGGATTCCTATAGATGATTGTGATACATGATTTTTCATTTCTTGAATATGACAAAATCTTCCAAAATTCATTCTCTGAACCTGTGATACATTTGAAATTTGTTATTATTTTTCCCAATAGGTTTCACTTTTGATTTTCCTTACCATTGCTGTCCAACTGGCAGTGGTTTGTTGAGTGAAGTATTTTTCTCGGCCACATTTTTTTCACCCCATGTGTTCCTGTGTGTTTGCTGGATATCTGGACATCCTGGATATTTGCTGGGTGTCAGGATGTTGTGACATCCCTTTTTTCTATAGTAGCTAGAAACAGGACAAGGGGTAATGGGATGAAGCTGGAACACAAGAAGTTCCACTTAAACACATGAAAAAACTGTTTCATTGTGAGGGTGACAGAGCAGTGGAACAGGCTGCCCAGAGGGGTTGTGGAGTCTCCTTCCTTGGAGGTCTTCAAGACCCTCCTGGACATGTTCCAATGCGACCTGATCTAGGTGACCCTGCTTCTGCAGGGGGGGTTGGACTAGATGATCTCTAAAGGTCCCTTCTGACTCCTACCATTCTATGATTCTGTGATTCTATGATCTTCTGGACATCCTGGACATTTGCTAGCCATTGCTGGACATCTTCTTAAGACCAAGGATAACACTTTTATTTTCTTTTTTTCTGGAGGTCACATGCAGATCTTGACAAAATGGAAGGGATCCAATAGAGTAAGGATTAAGTTTAGCATTTTTGCAGGTAAGGACTCTTCGCATATTGGCTTGTTACATACTGTTTCTCTCCAGCCTGTTGCTCTTGATATGCATGTCACCAGGTGCTTGGCTACTGCCAATTAATGAGGTAACAATGTAATACAAGCTAGAGTTTTTAAAAGACTAAGAAATTTTATTTTAACAGTGTGGTAACAGACTCCTGTGCTAAAAGAAAGATAGAGGCTACTGAGCAGTCATAACTGAAGGAATAACAAAGGTGCAATCACTCACTGGGTAAACAGCAATAAGAAAGAGCAATCAGAGTGGTTTCTAGGTGATCCACAATGGTAAACTAGTTCTGAAAGCTTAAGTTTAAAAAGAGAAGAAAACCCAAAGGTTTTAATATTCATTTCAGGAAAAGTTTCAAGCATTGAGTTCAACAGAAACAAAATTTAGAAATGTTA
Source organism: Colius striatus (assembly GCF_028858725.1). Taxonomy (NCBI): domain Eukaryota; kingdom Metazoa; phylum Chordata; class Aves; order Coliiformes; family Coliidae; genus Colius; species Colius striatus. The sequence goes on from NC_084763.1 coordinate 26,094,765, forward strand.
CTGTAGAAGCCTGGATGAGGAAAGGCTGCAGGAGCTGGGGCTGTTTAGTCTAGAGAACATGAGACTGAGGGGGGATCTCAAGGGAGGTTCTTCTCCCCCTCTACTCTGCCCTGGTGAGGCCTCATGTGGAGTCCTGTGTCCAGTTCTGGGATCCTCAGCTCAAGAGGATCAGAGAACTTCTGGACAGAGTCCAGCGCAGGGCCACCAAGATGATCAAGGGAATGGAACATCTTTCATATGAGGAAAGGCTGTGGGAACTGGGGCTGTTAGTCTGGAGAACATGAGACTGAGGGGAGATCTCATTAATATTTATAAGTATATAAATGGTGGGTGTCAGGAGGTTGGGGCATCCCTTTTTTCTGTAGTAGCTAGCAACAGGACAAGGAGTAATGGGATGAAGCTGGAACACAAAAAGTTCCACTTAAACACATGAAAAAACTGTTTCACTGTTCAGGTGAGGGAGCCCTGGCACAGGCTGCCCAGAGGGGTTGTGGAGTCTCCTTCCTTGGAGGTTCTTCAAGACCCACCTGGACACATTCCTATGTGACCTGATCTAGGTGAACCTGCTTCTGCAGGGGGGGTTGGACTAGATGATCTCTAAAGGTCCCTTCTGACCCCAACCATTTTATGATTCTATGATTCTGTGAATATGGCTTTCACATTAAACATAATCCACACTTTGATATGATATTGACCAGAATACATCCAAAACACAGCATTTGAAGTTTTTCAGTAGTTGATGTTGGAAGGCAATGAAATCAGTTCTGCTCATATTTAAGAGCAGAAGCTTAAATGTATTGCTATTTCAAATCTTAAACTCTTACTGTTTAAACCAGAATATTTTTATTCCCAAGGTTACAGACTTGATTTCTGTGTAGTTTCATGCTGCTATAAAACGAGGGGGGGAAATGGTGAGGGAAATTGAATTTTTTTCTTTGTAAGGAGGAAAATCTTCCTCATTTATGACAGCCTGTAAAAATTGTTTATCTTAATGTAAACAGATGGTAACAGATGCAGGATGATTGACATTTACTATATCCATGCACAATTCTCAGGGGACTCTACTTTTAATTTATTCCACTATGCCTAAAAATTCAGCAATTTAGGAAAATAAAGAAGGATTTCCACTCTTAAATAATTCTTAGTAGTGCATCTATTGAGTATTTGGTGACTTCTGCTGCTCACCAAGATAGAAAGAAACTGCCTGCTTCATGTGCATGACCAGCATTATTTCAAAAGTCAAAAGCAAAAAAACCATAGATTTGCAAAGGGACAATCATACCTGTTTCCCATCTACTTCTAGTTCAGAATGGGAACTAGTACTTTTCCTATTCCTCTATTATCATTTTAGATCCCATTCAGGTTTGTTCCCATTCCTTACTCTTCTGTTTTGTAAGGTACTCTTTATATCACTGGCTTTTCTGCTAATTAGATATTTTATTCCTCTCATCCCACTCAAATAATTCTTGCTTCCTTCAGTTATTTTGATATCTCTTCCCTTTACCAACAGCAGTAAGCTTTAATGACAGCTGTCAATGTAAAAATAAGACTTTAGAGGGAAAAGGTGCTCTAACTACCTTTTTTTTTTACCTTAAATAATGACTTCTTCCACATCTACTTATGGAATTTTCCTGTTAGGAACTGACAAGAGAAGGTGATAAAAATCTGGCATGCCTGAGTAAAAAATATAACAAGATAAAAGTAAAATTTGTAACTAGAAAACAATTCATTTAATTTGGCTTTCAGTTTCTTAGCTTTGTTTCATCTATCTGTGTAATTTTATGTATTAGTTTCTTAGATTTTTGAAACTGTAAGCAGAAGATGTGTAAGACTGAAGCAGAACAGATCAAAAAGAGTTAGAAAGAAGATAGTGTTTTATGTACTTGTTGATGGGCAAACTAAAAAATCTTCCAAGTTACTCTTGAAAGATGTATATGCATCACTTAGCAGACACACAACTTAGCTATCAGCAGTCAAGTTAGTAAATTGAGATATGAAAGTAAACCAATACCTCATTAATTTATTTACATTTTTTAAAAAGTAACATGGCTAGGTCTACAGAGAACATGCTTCTCTTTATGCTTGTCTTTAGTTGTTTTAAAAATCTTCCAAAATTTCAACAAACGTGTCAACACCAAAAGGTCAACCAGCTTTGGGATTGGGTTCTTCCTGGAATTTGTTCCAAGACTTTCCTTTAAAATACATACAAGTGACACAAAGCTACGCTTTGAACCTAAAGCAGCTTAAAAAATAACAGAATTTCACACCAACAGTAAAAACAATTTTTGACAAACACTCCCTGCCCTGAAAATTTGTACTCCATTTCAAACTCTACCCAGGACTATGCTTCCATATGTGGAAGCATATGAGACTTCATTCAACTCAAGTATCTTCCAAAAGAGTTTTTCAGTATAAATATTTGAGTCAGGGTACTTCTTTTGTGCAGCCTATGTGTTTCTGCAGTGTTTTTAGCAAGAAGCAGAGTATCAAGATAATTACCTTTGAGAATGTAGTAAGAGTGGTCTTAATGACAATACAGCATAGGTGACATGTGAGTGAAATATTCTAGAAATGCTGTAAAATATATTGCTGTCAAGAAATCTCTGGGTATTTATGGTCTGCAATACACTTTGTTTTAGCACAGATAGGGTTTCTTCCTAGGGAAACCCAGGGGGGCTGTGGAGTCTTCTTCCCTGGAGGTCTTCAAGACCCGCCTGGACACGTTCCTATGTGACCTGATCTAGGTGAACCTCCTTCTGCAGGGGGGTTGGACTAGATGATCTCTAAAGGTCCCTTCTGACCCCTACCATTCTATGATTCTATGAAACTCTACAGGTTGATGTAGCTTTCTCTGAAGGTTATTGTTTTGTTGAGGTTTATTTGGTTTTTCTAATTAAAAAGTTTATTATTATAAGAAGTTATTAAATGGTTCGAGAGTAGGCATTTTCCATAGATAAAAGTATAAATTATTGGCAAAATTTGGAATCTACTTATTAGGAATCTTAGATTGCACATTGCTGCTCATATAAGTCAAAGAAATGCCAACGGCCCTTGATCTAGCAATTTAGTAGATAAGTTATGATCTTTGCTAAAAAGATCACCCCGCAAACTAAAATAAAACTAGACAGAAAAACACCTCAGCAGGACCACTGGGATGATCTGAAGAAACATTTCACTTGAACAAGTCCCAAATATAAGAGCCTGGTAAAAATCCTTTACAAGCTATAAATCTTCTATTTAAAACACTTCTGGAGGTAAGAGAGGAAATTCCATGGCAAAATGGGGACCTTTCAACATTTCAATATCTGATGTGAAACAACCTGTGCCACAGAACGGGCACATGGCGCCAAATCTCCCACTCCCAGTGGTTTACTGTCCCACTTAGATGAAGAAAATACCTTTTGCAACACTCACATCAGTTGATGAAACCCCCAGTCCAGCTGCCAATAATAACATCTGGCCATTTTTAGAGTCCAGCAGTTCTGCTAGAAAAGGTATCTTGCTGTCCTTTCCCCACAGAAGTTATTCTAGCGAGCAAGGACAGTGTGTGCTGGCTGTTGGTCCTCAGCTTTTCCACGTATGGTGACAAGTCCCGAGATATTGGGAAATTATGCAAGTAGCTTTAGGGCAAGGTAAAGGAACAGAAAGTAGGGACACAGAAAGCACAAGGAAGGGAAAGCAATAGCAGGAAGTTCAAGGTGAATTAAATGTTAATATTATATAGAGAACAAAACAACCCAGTATTTGCTATGCAGTAGGACATAAAATTCAGTTGATGGAATAAATGTCAAATGCCATTTCAAAAGATTGTAACATTGGTACTAAAGCTAAGTTGCAGAAGAAATTACTCCATCCAGGATAACATTTTGTTTCACAGAGCAGAATGATCACATTAAAAAGACCAAAAGGGTAAAATGCAACATGCATATTTATCCCAAACATTTTTATGTTAGACTGTACTACATTTTCTAATACTGTACAGTGGTGGCTGTGTAAGTGGAGGGCTCCTGTCATCAATAATCTAGAAAATGTTTCAAAACCCCATGCATTTATTAACAATAAAAATACTAGTGACACAATATTAAAGAATTGGCCAATAATTATCAGATATATTAGTTGGTCAGTGGCAGTTACTTTGACTTATGACACAGTTTGACTTCAGTTAATAAGTTTGTCCGACATTAGAATCATTGCATTCTAATAGAGGTTAATGAGACTTAAACTGGTATTTCATCAAGCATACCATAAAGATGATTGATTGTAGGTCTCAATTAGGAAAGAGGAAAGATGATTCTGTCTTGCAGTACAAGGCTAGAAGCCACAAATTCTAAATTCCACTTTCCAAAAGAAGACAGAACAAGCAATTGGTGTTCTTACATGTAGATCTGGCACTTTGGGCTGTGGCTTAGTGGTGGATGTGGCTGTGTTAGGTTAACAGTTGGACTCCACCTTAAGGATCTTTTCCAAATCTTATGATTCCGTTTCTTCCTTTGTGAGCTACTACTACTTGCTCACTACAAACGTATGGTACGGCTTAACAGAAAAATTCTTTTACTTTTTTTTTTTTTTTACAAAAACTAGTACATTGTGATAATCAGCAATTTCGTAGTTGTTTTAGTATAACAGAATGTAGGAGACTGCATTTCACGTCATTTTCTGTGAGTTAAAGTCAATACTTTCAGGTTTCAATTTATTTGTTCTATTCATTCATTTCTACTATTTATCTCTCTCTCTCAAATTGAATTACATATTTTTTTAAATTTATGTGTGTGTGTGTGTGTGTGTGTGTGTGTACATACTCCTTACCTTAGGAAAGCTTTTCTTTGGTTATTCCTTTGGTGTACTCAGGGATAACTGTAACTTCCCTTCACAAGAGCTGACCAAAACCCCCAGAATTCATACTGAGCTAGAATCTGCTGGTTTAATTCCCTGCTGGGACTCTGCCAGCTCTTGCTGGGACTTGCTGACCAGCAAGTACAGGTCTTAATTATACAAATCCAGAAGCTGCTGCCAACCTTTCCCCATTGAGCACCATTTGCTCTCTAGTGTTCTTGATGAACAGATTATCACTCAAACATAATTTATTGCTGCTTTATATTGTAAGTAATTAAATGAAGAAACCTTTTAAACTCAAGGGAATTTTAATAGGTTACTTGCAAAATGTTATTGCAGGCAACAACTTGTACATGATTTTAGTTTCAAACCCACCAAAAAATTATACAAATCAGCATTGTAAAAGTGTCAAATTAATGCCTTACAGGCTTTGCTGGCAGAATTAATTCCTAAATTCTAGATGTGGGGAAATGTTAACTCTCATTTTTTTTCCTTTTCCATTTTTTTTTAGAAAAAATTACAAGTGAAATATTACTACAAAACTTTTTTATAAGGAATTTTTTCAAAACATTTACATTTTTACCATCAACTATTTCTCTGTTTCAAAATCATTATGTAGATTTAATACCCTATGCTGCACATCAATTCTTGCAGGATGACAATTCCGTGACATGCATAAAAAAACACCACAAGGCATTAAAATGAAGACTTAAATACAAATATTGTTGCAATAAAACAGTTATAAAATTGAAAAATAGGACCTAAACATCATGCTTACTTAACTTTGACAAATTAACTTTTTCTCCTAGATTACACACTTTTATTACTGCTCTCGTGAAAGAATGTGATAAATAAGGAATTAACACCAATTTCTAACGTAATCGGCAACACATACACAAACCTAACCAAAGAAAGTATATTGTAAGAAAAAACCTATTCTAACACTGGAGTTCTACCATGGTAAATACACTTTGCACTGATAATTACAATAAAGCAAAATTTGTAACGGTGGCAAAGGGAATGAACAGTGAAATGCCATTAAACAAGATACTACTGCACATCTGTGCCCTATTACTTACAACAGCTATATCCCACTGAGTCAAATAAAGGACATTGAAATTTACGATCCTTTTAAGACAGAAAAGTGGATTCAGAATGGTATGCAGAACAGACTGTCAAAATGTTTCTAATTCCAGTGGTAAAATGTGCACCTGCTAACACAAGTTAATGTACTTGGGACGCTACGAAGCCAACCAGATTTAGGTCTTGATACGTCTATAATAGGGATTCATTGCAGATTAAAAATTACTTCAGTTTCCTAACTGCATACATAAGTATGCATGAAAAAATTATATATGAAATGGTTGTACAGAATGCTCATAACTTCAGTTTACAAAAATTGGTAACTTCTAGGAAACATGGTATTAACATTAGGAAAGTTCTTTGCCTAAAGAAATTTATAGCACTGATTGTGAAGCGTAATGATAAAATATATATTTGACATTTTGTTTCCTATATAATAAAATTAACAGTTAATACTACCTAATGCTCATCTGTATTAAATGTAACATCTAATTGATTCTGATGTTTTAAATCCAGATACATCAGATAAGAGTACTTTAAATAAAATATACAAAATAATGTACAAAACCCAACTAAAATTTAAAGACTCTGTTACAAGTCTACAAAAGCTTTAAGAAACTTGAAATTTATAACCACAGTGTAAAATTGTTTTCCTTTAATCTCAAAGCTTTTTATGTAAACTGAAAGTATAAAATACCTTCAGCTTAGTATTCTGCTACAAAGGGCTGGCCTAAAGTGTACACAGTGTAAACAATGATTGGTATTTCTCTTGCTTCAAAAATACAGAAAACACCACAAGATTGATAAAGTATGCAGATGAGAAGTAAATATTTTGTGAGGGAATGCACAAGGTACCTGTTACGTCTGTCAAACAAACAGCTACCAAATACACTTTTCCTTTTGTAAATGGCAGGGAAAAAATCCACAACCTTATCTTTCTTGCGCTGTACTTCCTTTAGTTACATCAAAAATATTTTGGTGTATAAATTTTTTTTAAAAACTGCTCATGAGAATTATTATGAAACTACTGTGTGTGTAAAACGTTACATTTATGCCTATGGGAAGGAATTAAAAATCCTGAGTATGAAATATTTGGCCATCTTTCCTCCTGGTACGTACTGGAGCATTCACATTGAAAATACAGTTTAGTTTTGTTGTTGTTTTTCATTTCCTTTATATTCCTACTAACCTAGCACATCTGAAAATGTAACCAAATCTTTGAAACCAAAAGGTGTGCAGTAAAAAGATAGCTATACTCCTCTTTACCCAGTTTGTTTTGTGGTTGGAGGCTCAATGTAATATTTTATAGGTAACAGATATTTATTACCAGCCTGCCTGTTATCCTTGTAAAGAAAATAAAGACAGTAATATTTAGGGGAAAAGAGAGAAAACATTTACTTCCAATACCTCTTTTTGGTTAAAATGTGATAATTAATTCTTTTCTTTGGCTGTTAAGTCAAAGCATAAAGAACTCAGCACATTAACCACAACATAATAAACTAGTATTTACAGAGAGAACATATTGGAGAATGAGCTGCAACACTCAATCGTCTGATTAATTTCAATGAATTGTAACAAAATTAAAACATCGAGTTTTTATGATACCTGCTATCTATGAATTAGAAACGGACCACAGGTGTTTTAAAATATAATGAAATGAAATACCAAAAATTGACACAAAAGTTGCCATATTCATTTTTCATTCTACTTAAAGATACCATTACTTTTGTAAAATCTTACCTTAATATCTCTCTATGGTTTTGTCTTTCTTACTGTAGACACTACTTCTACATAACCTTAGCTCTCCAAACAAAGAGAGGAATTAGCTCTCACTGATTGTCATCTATACACACTACTATAATGTAGCGGTCAAAATTAATCTGAGGTCCACCTCAGAACAACTTTGCAGCATGCATCGTCCAGCTGCTATTTGAGTAATTCCAAAGCTTGAGAAAAGACGGCCAAAATCAACGGACATGCTCTATGGACTAAACAAAAGCCTAACATATTTCCAGTGTCGCTCAATCTGTATTCAGTTTTGCTGTGCCTCATGGGAAAAGGATGTTCTATGATACTATTCAAAATTTATTTTAAAAACAAAGTACCTTCATCAAATGATATTAACCCTAGTCAAGGTCCTCCCTGTTTTACATCGATACTATCTGACTTTATAAACACATCAACATACAATTCTAATATGGGGGTAGGGGGCTCGTTTAAAATCATTACATGATATACAGACATATAACTCAAAAAGTACAGTATGGAAATAACGTTCCCCCATCTGTTTATCCAGTACATCAATTTGCGCTGTTTGTATTTTTGAAATTTTTGTCTTGTTGCACCGGTGTACACTTCCCATGCTGACCCTCCAACCTGGAACACTTATAGAAGTCATGACTGAAAACATGACTTTCTGCTCTGTAATCCACTTTACCAGCCCACTTCCATATCCTGAAAGGTATGTAAACTTCAGTGCAGCACTAGGCGTCCATATAAATGATCCTTTCAGAATTCTTCCATGTTTGTTGAAACATTAGGGGTTGCTGGGTTTGAATCTTGAGAAATGGCAGCAACAGTGACAATTCTTGGGGAACCAAGAACCTCAGTAACTGAAGAGTCCAGTTCTCCTGAGGTAACAATAGCAAGGGCTGTTCCACCACCCTTCTTGTTCTGATGAGTTTTGACATGTTTTGAGAGATGGTCGCTTCGCATAAACCTTTTAGAACATTCTGGGCACTCAAATCTCTTTTCACCTTTTTTAAAAGAAGAACAAAACCAAAGTGTTACCAAAAGTGAGCACTGAACACTGCTTGATTATTTAAATCTGACCCTTTTCCAATCAACATTTCAAGTGTATTATTTTCTCTCTCTGATTTCCAGGTGTATTCTGCTCATCACAGGCTTTTTGGTAATCTGTCTACCTTTCTTTACTAAAAGGCTCTCAACAAATATTTGCTATGCTCTGATTATCTGGTGAGAGAGTTGGATTTCAGGTCACTAGAGACTTTTCATAACTTTCTATAAACCTGACGGAGAGAGAAAAGCCCTGAAAGAACAACTCAATAGCATTTTAAGAACACTTTACTTATTTAGGTTACAGAGATGAGAAGGGAATTTGGAAACATGAATCCCAAAGCTCCATAAAGATATATGAAATCTATATCAAGATAAGTAAATTGAACACACTAAAACATCCTGTCACTGTTCAATTGTGGTCAGCGCTTAGAGTTACATTCTGAGTCCTATCTTCTAATGCTATAAGTTGGAGTAGTGAGAGTCATGGGACGACACTTTCTTGGGGCTAGGAATATGAGGGCTGATAAAATTTTCAGTTTCTAAAATGTCCACCTTTCCAATTTGAACTGTTAAGAGAACTTGCTTTATCAGTTCTCACTTGAAACTTCAAGAAACTTCCCAAGACGGCCAAATCTGATATATGGACTAGGTTAACACATTTCATAAGGACTGAGCTAGTTCAAGTGAGGAAACAGTGACCCTGGCCCATGGCCAGTCCTACATGCCTGATCTAAATTTATCAAATTTACATCAAGCACCAGCTAATGTACATCAGCTATCTGGGATGAAATGGTCATCTTTTCCTAGCACAGGTAAAGAAGAACTGTTTGAACAGACCTTATTTTATTTATTGTTCATAGTCAGCTTGAATTGATGAAAACTGAAATCTACCACTTCCTCTGTTTTAAAGTTATTTACATTTTAAAATAATTTCCAGAGATTCTAATAACTAACCATGGCCACTATGATTCAGACTTGCTGTGCTATGCACACAGAGAGGGATGACCAACCTGTGTGGGTTCTTCTATGTCTTTGTAACTCATCACTCCTTGTAAATCGCTTGCCACAAAACATCCAGTTGCATACAAATGGTCTTTCACCAGTATGCCAGCGCAGATGTGCTCGAAGATGAGATGTTTTGCCATAAACTTTTCCACATCCTTCAATATGGCAGATATGCTGTTTCTTTTTTCCTGGCTCATTGGTGCCTCTAAAAAGATTATATTTGAACAGGTAAGTAATTATATTCTAAAATATTATTAACTATTAGGAAAAATATTTCATGTAAATAAACAGACTTTCTAATAGAAAATATTAAAAATGGAGAAAAATGAAGAAAATTTCATACTTAAACAAGGCAAGCTGTGATAAGATGCCTAAATACATTTTGATAAAATTTACATTTACCTTCCTTCTCCTTCTCTGCAATTGGGACATGAGCAGGCAACTCTTCTCAATCTCTTGCCAGGCTGCGCTTCCTGGTCAGAAGCTTGTTGAGCTTGTTGCAGCTGTACTTGTGTTATCTGGTCAGGACTAACAGCACCAATTGCTGCATTAGCAATGCCACCTACTGCTACAGTAACAGGAGCTATTGTGGCTTGCTGTACTTTCACTCCATCCTGTCCTTGCTGTTGACCTGTAAAGTAAGAAAGTGTAACTTTTATTAGTCATTTCAATAAGTGAAATGCACAAATAAACTTCAGAGGGATTAGACTAGATGATCTTTGGAGGTCTCTTCCAATCCCTACCATTCTGTGATATGTTTTTTTAGAACGATATCCACCTAAAGTTAAGGGAAGCCACAAACCAAATATTAAATCCAGTCATTTTCCTGAGGCACTACCAGAGTACATACCAGCTAGCTTAGATAGCTCTGTCTAATATAATTTGCTATTTAGAACAGTACAAGGCTGCAAATTACTGGTTAATACTAAGAAAACTGAGCTAGTTTAACAAATGCTTTCTTCTCAAAAACTATGAAATTTTTACACAGAAACGTAGTTAAATCTATTACTTATAAATGTTTCTCTAATAGCTTCGGAAAACACATCTAAAGTCAGAAAACTACAATTTGGTAAATTTCAAAGCTGCTTTATGGCACATACAGAATTGCCACTTTTACAATTTGTCCTGAATCAATATTGAGCCACAAAGAAACTTTCACAAAGAAAAATAAATCTTGTAGGACCAGACCTGAACAAGCTATCATACCAGAACTTTGTCTGGGGTGTGGTGTTTTTTGCAAAATTCTCCACCTGGGATGCGGTAGTCCTGGTTATACGTACAAACTAAAGGATCTGAGAGGCTGGAGGGCAGCCCTGCAGAGGGACCTGAGGGGCTGGCTTGATGACAAGTTGAATATGACTTCTGGCAGCCAAAAGGGTCAACTGTGTCCTGGGATGCATCAAGCACAGCACAGTGAGCTGGTCAAAAGAGGTGATTGTCCCACTCTGCACTGCTCTGATGCAGCTCCACCTCAAGTACTGTGTGCAGTTTTGGGCACCTCAGCATAAGAAAGACATCAGAGTGTAAGAATGTGTCCAGAGGAGGGCAACCAAGACAGTGAAAGGTCTCAAGGGCAAGACTTATGAGGAGTGGCTGTGGTCACTTCATTTGTTCAGCTTGGAGAAGGCTGAGGGGTGACTTCTTTGCAGCCTACAGCTTCCTCACATCAAAAAGCAGAAGGGGAAGTGCTGATCTACTCTCTGGTCACCAGTGATAGGATGGATGGAAAGGGAATGAAGCTGCATCAGGGGAAGTTCAGGTCAGGACATTAGAAAAAGGTTCTTCACTGAGAAGGTAGTCGGTCACTGAACAGGCTCCCCAGGGAAGTGGTTACAGCACCAAGCCAGTCAAGGAGCCTCTACGTGACACTGTACATGACACAGTTTCGTTTTAGGTAGTCCTGTGAGGAGGAGGAAGTCAGACTCAATGATCCTTATGGATCCCTTCCATATGTTGGGATATGTTCTGTGATATTATGATTTTGTTTAGCAAAAGGGAATGTTTTCCAGAAGACTGGAAAAGCAGCTTGCCCGAACCAAATGGAATTCTAAGACTTACTTGATGAAGAAAGAATTTCGTCTCACTGCATAAGTTCACCAATTTCATTAGTTTTCTTGATCAAAAGAAATCGGGATTATTATTTTGATATCAAAGCAAAATAAAGACTACTCCAATATAGGTAAGCAGCAGGGTAATGTCTTTGCTTAAAGAGTTAGTACTATATGGTCTAAGAAAATAATGTAACAAACGAAATCTGACACAGAGATATGACTTCCAATTGCAATGTGACAACACTGAATGCCAGTCCTGCCACTGACAGGAATGAGACAAAATGTCATGAGATGTTGCCATTTAAAAATATTCAGTGCCTTCATACAAATGAGAAATAAGAAGAAATTCTATCTACTTATTGAGAATAATGACCAATTAGAATTCCTTAGAAGAGATTATATTTTAAGGCTTGAAAGTCCTCAGCATTGAGGCATTAATTTACAACTTATAAATTCCTTGGAGGTAACCTGATTCAGAGACACTCAGATGGGTTATCCCAACTTACTTCTCAAGTATCCATAACAGACACTATCAATGGGACTAGGACTGAGAAGAACACTCTTTCTGAAGCCTAAACTGTCTAGCTATCAAATGAGTTCATATGCAACATGAGATAATGACTACTTCATTCACATGATTGATGAGGAGTAATGTATTCTTGGTTATCTTGTGTAACAGCATGGTAAGAGCCATAGATGAAACCCAACACACAACACCTACCACCACCACATACATGCAAACATATTAGGACTAAAGAACATGATACACAGAGAATCTCTCAAAGTAACTTGATTGTCCTCCAACAAGCCACTATTGGCTACAGGAAACAGAATAAATGTGCCTAGGTCAGTACCAGGCTATTTTCACCACAAGCCTTGACCAAATTTTCCCAGTATCTCTCTTGGCTTCCAGCTCAAACTTGCACCTGATCTGCCTAGATATGAATAAACATAAATTCCTTTTTTTCTTAAGTAAGCCACAAATATTGACAGATGCTAAGTACTTTTTTTCTCTTGAAAGAACAAGGACAAACCCAAAAGAGATAACATTTGAATCCCACTTGTTGTTGGACAGATACATAGTAAACCAACAAAACAGAAAATCTATTTGCAGCAGAGGAACTATAGAAAAAAGACTTACAGGCTTCCTCTTGAGTGCAGTCTCCATATGTTTAGGATAAAACAATGTCTTTCTTTTAAGAAAAATAGTATGTTGGAAATAAATTTATTTCCCATATTCTAACGAGAAATAAAAGCACTTAAGAGGATCCTTGAGGGAGAATATGATAGGGTAAAGAGATTGTGGTATAAATGCAAATAGGGCCAAGTACTAGATACTACTAACAGTGGCACAAGAGGATGCAAAATTCCAAAGAAAGTGCCAGTCCAGAGACGATTCCTTGTCAGGTTCTCAAGCTACTGAAGTGCTGATCGAGTGCTGATGAATAGCCAGAGTCAAAAAAGGTTTTTGTTATGTCCTATGCTCATCTTAACATGATAATGTGATTGGTTGTGTTGAAAAACAAATGCATTTTTTGGTTAGCTAATGGTAAATAAATTAACAGGAATAACTTGCTCAGGTTGTAGTCTTTTACACAGCACAAACCACTGTCTGTTAGCCATACCCAAGATGCAAACTTCTTTGATTCACAGAGCAGCATTACAAATGATGAGTCTACAAATGCTCACTGCAAAAGCTAAAGATGTAACAGATATTATGTCCACACCTACTGCAGCCTCTCTGGGTGCTGGGAGCAGCTCCATAAAGCCAGCACACCCAGCAGCACATCCAGAGGGTAATTATTTTAGATAATACATTTTGTTATTCTACTCAGTTCTCTGCCTGGCATGTAGATTGAATAAACCATCATCCTGCCCCTAGCACCTGATGAGGCAGGGTATTCCATTCTTATCAGTCTGTGGACCTTCTTCAAGAATACAGTCATTCCCAAGTCAAGCATATAAAGTAGCCAGCCCCACCCCATCCACCTGTTAATAATGGTCTCTCCACCTTAGGCAGAGGAAGCTATACTGGTTCCAGGAACTCCTCTGTGAGGATAGGGTGTCTGTCCTGAGTCCATTTTTGTTTTCTTTGATCAGTACCATCTTAATATTGGTTCTAGCTACAAAGCATCTATGCATCTGGACCTAGTACATACTATTTGAATCTAACTTCTATAATTTTTTTTTCTGATTACATAAATCCCCCCTCTGAGACTTTTTATGCTTAAAACCATCTTAAGTCTCATATTACTTTCTTCTTGATACACACAAAGGGATGCACTGCACAGAGAAACAGTAAATTAAAAAAGCAAACAAAATGATAAACACAATCACATTTTAAATTCAAATTGAGAAGCCAGGAGGTTAACCAAGAGAGGTCTAAACCTTCTCATTCTGAAAATTTAGAAGCTAGCTCTCCTAATTGTACTTTCTTTTCAAGACTCATTTTCATGCTGAAGGTTCTCTTTATTTAGTAAAAGGTCCCAGTCTCACTAAAGACCAAGAGACTCCAGCCACACTGCCTGGCACATAAGTACAGTTGTACATTCCTCCTATTGAATTTCCTGCAGCTATGCAGAAGGAAGACATGTTGGTTACCTGTTCCTATTCCTGTCCCACTTTGGTAAAAGAATTTGTGTTACATTTCCCATCCACAACATCAAAAAACCCACATGATTAGCTTCTTCATTTTCTGTGTTAGCCTGAAGAAATTAGACTTAAAATACAGAATTAAAACATTTTCTACTATCACTAAGCAATATCTCAATCCAACCTAAATGAACAAACGATTTAGCAGCATGTCAAAGCAATTCATCTGGCATGATTCAGATTCAGGTTGAAAGGTTCTGTTTGTTTAGAGGTGCACACTGGTGGAGCCATTGCCTTCATTCTGGTATAGTGAATCTACATCTCCATGTCTCTCAATTATACTGTAGTCAGAAGTAGTTGATAGGGTCCTTTTCACTTCTCTGCCAATGGTTTGTCTCTCTCTTTGTTCCTAATTGTACTGAGTCCCCAAGCCTAAATGAATGCACGGGCAAATCCAAAGGCACAGGAGTTTTCAGCTGGAGGTACCTATGGAGAGAGTAAGCCTGTCTAGGAATAATGATAACCACTTTAAATCTGGTCTCCTTTTATACACATCTGATTATCTTTCTCTGTTAAATTTGCAGTGTAGGGGTTTCCCATACAAAATTTCAAATAGACTGACTTTCTCTTTTTCTCTCAGAGCCACTCTAAGTGATGTCAAAGATAGAATTTCAACCCATTTCATCTGCATTTCCTGACATTATTTTCAAATTTGTTTTAGTGTTTGATTCATCCTCTCTACTTTCCCACTAGACTGTGGCCTCCAAGGGGTATTCAAATCCCACTTAAATTTGTAAAAATTTGGAAACCTTTCATATGATTTCTGCTACAAAGTGGGGCCTTCTATGTGATGAAAATTCCTCAGATATTCCAAATCTAGGTATTATTTTTTTTAGAAGTATTTTTACCACTTCTCTGATGTTATTGGTGCAACACAAAAACCTTCTGGAGAGCCTGAAAAAGTATCAACAACCATCACCAAGTTCCTATATCCTCTGCATTTTGGCAATTCTGAAAAATCAATTTGCCAGTGATCCCCAGGCAAAAACCTCTACTTACCTCTACTGGTGGGAGTCTTTTCTGGATATTAGGATTGTTTTCCAAACATGTCACATGTCTGTGCAATGCCTCTGGTAATATTCAGTACACTGACTCTTTTTGCCTACATTTTTACCATTTCCCCCAGGGCTTCAGCTCCCATGTGCATGTAACAACGTGTCTGTTTCATAAATTCTGTCATTATTTGAGGAGTGATGGTCCACTCAGAGTCTTCCACCACCCCTTTGTAGTCTTTACACATTTCAGGAACTCAGTCACCTTAGCTTTTCTGTATACTTAGGAGTGTCGTTTTCTATAATACTATTTCTTTAGGTTTATTAACTACCTCAAGTCAGAAGCTCTTTATTGTATTTTATAGGGTTTTCCTGTGATAACAGTCCTCTCTTTCCAAATTGCACTACAAGCATGTATTACTCCAAAAATATACTTTGGATCAGTACAAATACCATCTCACTTTCCTTCTCACAATTTCACAGTTCGCGTCAGCACAATTGGCTCAGCTTTCTACACAGACATGTTCAGTGGCAGTGGTTCTGCTTCCATCTTTTCTTCCAGGATGACAACAGCATACCTAATCTTTCACTCTCCCTTCAGCATGAAACTGCTTCCATCTGTAGAGATTCCAATCAGAATCTTGTAAAGATGCATTCTTCAGGTCTGCATGACTGGAGTGTAGCTGCTTCATAGTTTGCAAACAGTCATGTATCAATGCCTCTTTTTCATGTAAGGGTAATAACAATGCTGGGTTCAGGGTACTGGACACTTTCATAGGGCAATGGTGTCCTTTCTGTTCCAGTACTACTGCAATGGCATGTGGTACATGAACAGTGATTTTTTTGTCCCAAAGTCAATTTTCGTGCTTCTTGTATTAACGCTGCAACTGCTCTCAAATGTCCTGGCCATCCCGAACTTGCTTTATCTAATTGCATAGAAAAGTAAGTCACTTTCCCACTCTCACAAGTCTGTTCAACCAGTTCCAAAGCTTGATGTCCCATTTTGTGCACATATAGTTCAAAAGGCTTTGTCAGATTCAGGAGACATAAGGCCAGAGCAATCATAAGAGTGAGGGTTTTTTTAATCCTTTCTGGCATTCTGGAGTCCATTCCAGTAACCCTCCTGGCCCTCTGACAGCTTCATACAAAGGATTAGGCTTTAATCCAAAATGTAGGCATCCAAAGGCAACATCATCCAGTCATTCCTAGAAGTTCTTTGTGTTTGTTTTTTTGATCTGGGGTGGGGGGGAGGTGGGGTGGAAGGTGGTGCAACTTGACAAATTGCCTCTTTCAATTCCTAATCTCTTTTCTCCCATTTCAAATCCAAGATAGGTCACATTTTCAACCTAATTTGTGACTTCTTTTGTGACATTCTATATCCTGCCACCCCCTAAAAGTGCAACATACTAACAGTTACTTCTTTATATTCCTCAGCTATGTCAGTTCCCAACAAGATAGTGTCTACATACTGTGAATAAGGTTACTTTGTAGCAGAGCTACGGCAAATACATTATTGAAGATTGTAGGGCTATTCATGAATCTCTGGGGAAGTACAGTCCAGCATAATTGCATCTTACACCTTCTGACTTTGTTCTGGTTTGGCTCCTGGCTTCAAACTCCACTTTTACTGGTTTGTCTTACTTAGCTTTTTGAGGTTTCTCAGTCGCCCAGACAAAAGGAATTGCTGCATCCATAACCTCATAAAGGGCATCAGCTTGATCTTCATTGTGTTTCATTCTTGATAATTCCTGCAACATATATATCTACACTTCCTTGGCACTATCCACATTGTGGAATACATATTTGAACTTTATCCCAATCAAAGGTTATTTGTGCTCCTAATGTATTTAGAAATTCCTCCTCATTAGAGGTAACGGATATTCTAGCCTACACAAAAAATCACAGGAAAATATTTTACCTCAAATTTCACACTTAATTGGCTGGAAAAAGGGTCAAACCTCTCCTTCACCTTCCCATGACACTAGTTACTGTTTATAGAAAATTTCCTCATGGACCATTTGCAACTACTTAACACTGAGTATGTCGTCCCTGCATCTACTAAAAATTTAACAGTCTCATTTCCCAGCTGCAACCAGGGGTTCAGTTTGGACATCTACTTTTCCAACCCCCCATCCCCATCAATCTGAGTCTTCAATGACTGCTGGGACCACCAAAAGTGTGGGGGTCCGGTTAAGTCATCCTTTCAGATATTCATTTTTCCATTGGCTCCTTTTCACAAAAAGTACATTGATTATGAACCACAGGGCTACTTCATTCTATCCACCTTTACTGCATTCCCCTTTGGGACCAACATTTCCACATCCTCATCCTCCCACAATCCTTAATGCATTTCTTTTCACAATGTATTTAAATTTCCTTTCCTATTAACACTTTCTGCTAATATATACACTACATCAGCATCATCTAACAACAAGTTTCATGATCACATCTTAAAGCCAAATCAACATATGCAACTTCAGCTCAATTATTCATCTATTTACAAAACAGAATATTAAACAGTTTCCTGTTGGCCTCATCCTCTTATTTAAATCAGAAATGATCTTTTTCTGCTAATGCAGTATGTGAACAAATAATGTATTTCAAGTACTCTTTGTAGCTCTTGCTAGTAAATAACAAATCATCTACCGGTCGGCACCTCCCATCTCCAAAGTTCCCAGATGAACTCATCTGATGCCAGTAACTGGATGTTCAGAAAAGAGTCAGATGTTTACAGACATAGTCATTAGTTAATTCATTATCAAAATTATGGGGAGTTGTTCCTTGTACATCAATAAAGCCTGTTGCATTTTTGCTAGTAGTTCCTTGGGGTTCCTCTGGTCTCTGCTTATATTTTGTACTTTAGTTCAATTTACTCTTATATTTTTGCAAATTTTAATAGCATTTATCAGATTTTTTTTAACCATTATTCAACAATTTATTTGTTTGATTATTATAATTCCAATTAAACTTAACCTGAGGCCAGACTGTCCAGTTTGCCCCTGCCTGTGGGGTTAATTGTACATTTCTTTCAATTACCTTTCTCTCTGGATGGAACAACTCTCACTAACAGGTTAAT
Organism: Colius striatus; assembly: GCF_028858725.1. Lineage (NCBI taxonomy): Eukaryota > Metazoa > Chordata > Aves > Coliiformes > Coliidae > Colius > Colius striatus. The sequence goes on from NC_084763.1 coordinate 26,113,256, forward strand.
TTTGACCCAATATTATATATATCTTGAACAAATATTAGGAAATAATAACACACACTACCCATATTTTTCCTTAACCTGAACATTGATTTGTTCACACGTGTAACACTAGAAGGGGGTTAAAATACGCACACACACTCTCACACTGACTGTGACATTTCACATGCATGCTGTACAGCAGAGGAGTGCAGAGATTGACTCTGCAGGCATCTTCAGTTAAATTACACACTATTACTGCAGTTAAAGTTCTTCCTTGAGATTTTTATATTGACCCTCTCCTTTCTGATGGTTATATGTTGAATTATTACATTTATTTGCTGAGATTTTTCACCTTTTAGAAGCTTACTCTCACTTCTTTGTAAGTTGACAGTCTCTTTACATACAAAAAAGTATTAATTGTATTATCCTTCTTCTCATTGAGCACATATATTCCAATTTGATGGTTAAAATCTCAATTTTCAGGCCATTTTTCACCATCTTTTAATTTGTAAGTTGGCCACAATTGCTGGCAATACCTTTGCAATTTTTCTTTAGTTAGGAAATCCTCACCAAACTTCTTCCAATGAATCAGAACATACCCTAATGGGGAACAAGGAAATATTGTTGACAATCCAGTTCCCATATTTTCCCCTGAAAAGAACATCCTAAACCATGATTTCCTATTCTCCAGTTCTCACTGTCAAATATACACGAAAATCAAATGCACGCATGAAATGCACGATTTCATAAACTTCAGTTTATGTACCTGTTCAAGGTACATGAAAACAAATGCACACAACAATCAGCCCACTATCAAATACTGTCCAAACTACCAACTATACATTAGTTAAAGTAGTATGTCTTGAAATGTGTTGCACCAAGGAGCCACTTACCCACTTTGGCTGGGGAGGATGCTCATGGAGTGCCCATGCAATAGGTCAGTGCACACTGCAGTCTAGAGAGCTTCCACAGGGCATCTCCCCACTGGCAGCCAGCAAGTTGGACTGGGCAAGGTCTCTTGGCAGTTCCAACTAGGTTGCCATAACTGTTGTCCAAAAAGCAGATCCATGCCTAAGCATGATTCATGCATAAGCCAAGCTACACAGAGTTCAGATACTGCTTCATTTTGTGCCTGCACAGAGACGGCTGCTGGGGGGCAGCTCTGCAAAGCCAGCACACCCAGCAGCACATCCTGCACTGTATTTGCAAAAATCTTACTAAATAGAATAAAAATATGAGTTCCCTGCCTGGCATATAGACTGAAAAAGCCACCATCCCGCTTCTAGCACCTGATGAGGCAGGAGGTTCCATCCTAATTAGTCTCCGGTCTTTCTTCAAAAGTACAGTCTTGCATATAAAGTAACCAGGCCCATGGTCTCTCTGCCTTAGGCAGAGAAAGCTATTACTATTCCAAGATTTTCTTTTTGAGGGTAGGGTGTCTGTCCTGAGTCCATACATGTTTATTTTGATCAGTACGATCTTAATATTAGTTCTAACTACAAAGCAGCTATACATCTGGACCTGGTACCTACTATTTTAATCTCTCTCCTGTGACCTTTTTGTATGATTGCACTTATGCTGTTTTCATTGTAAGTCATATTTTCAAGTCCATTAATAAGAATTATCATTTGTTGCTACAGTCTGTTAGAAGGGTGACTCCATCCATGTCATAAAGCCCTATCTTAGAAAAAAAAGTCCCTAACCAGACTGGTCAGAACACAGCTAAGTAGTCTAATTTTCTCTCAATTTTTTTATCTCTGATTTTCTTGATTTTATATTCATATTTCAATGCAACTTCCCCCCAAGGTGACAGACCAAGGCTTTCCAAGTAAGATGTGATTTGAGGAACAACTCCTTTCCTCACTCCATGACTAGTGCTACAGTGATGAATGTCCACCACATAACTCTTGCTGGCTGGATCTGACTAGTTCATGTTTATGAGAAAGCCTGCTCAGTATTTCTAAAAATTCTCTATGTTGTCCTGATTTTATATGAACCAACTTTCAGTCTGTAACTCATGAGAAAACCACCACAGAAGGGTGGTCTTATACTTCTTCAGAATATCAAGTATCACTGCTGACAGATACTCTATCTGCTCTGAACTTTCCCTCCCACATGTGAGGGCCACAGGTATCCAGGAGTATAGGATACACACTACTGAGCTACAATCTTAATCTATTTATTAAACGTAATGTAGTGATACATCTGAGTAGAAATTCTGCAGAATAACTGTAAAGGTGACAAGAAATTACAAGAGAAAAGATGCCAGAAGTAAGTTTGATCAGCAATTACATTATCCATATGGTTTCTGTTAAACAGTAATTAGATAACTGCTCTTTAGACAGATTAACAAAGTTATTATGTCTTCTAATGTGAATGTTGATTTTCCACTTAAGTTAATCTTGTGAAGATGTTACTTTAAAGTCCCTTCTCTTGGATTCCACTTACTAAATTCAGAACAGAAGGTTCTGAAACACAAATAGCCCTAAGAAAAACAGGCTACAAGATTAAACAAGCAAATATCTACTTTTGAGGTCCAAAAAAAAAAAGGAAGAAAGTACACATCTGACATATTCTTAGCCAGAGATTTACACAGTTATCAGAAAACACTGGGAGCTTCAATAATGTAATTTCTGGGCTTAATTTTTGTTTTGCAGTCCTGAAAGAGCATCCAACAAGCTATTTCACTAGTAGTACCCAGGATACAAAGAAACACATCTACTATATTTTAAAGTGTTAAACAGAAAGTTCTTTATTCTTGTACTTTGAGAATAAAATGAGTGTACTTTGGGCCAGTTGAATAATCTTCTCTTGAAGAAAAATCTAAAAATTTTCACAAAACATCTTGAGACAACATGCGCTGGTCTAAACCTCAAAGTTAGCTTACTGCTGTCTTGAGTTGTATTTTGAGTTTTTTGAAACTAAAATCCACTCTGGATTACTAAGGGCTTTAACTTTTACAACATTGATACTCATTAAGGGAAGATGAATCAATTTTGTTATTCCTTAAATCAAGTTTATTCGAGAAAAGATACTGAGAAAATGTAATTGTTGATATGAGTTTGTCCTCGGCCTACAAAATTAACTCAGGGCCACTTCTAAAAGTTTATAAAAATGAGGATTTTTCAACAGAGAGGGTCTAGATATCAATTAGCTTTTTTATTTGAAACAAGCCCTGCTTATTCTGAAAACAGGTGGCTATAATAATGTTACCCATACAGGATCTGATACTTTTCTTCACAGAGGAAAAAAAGACTTATTACAGATAACCCATATGACATTTTACTAGGGGCACTGAAATACCACTTAAAGGCCTCCAGAAATTCTGCTACAATCAAGAGATCATTTGATATTGCTTTTTCCTGACATGCTCCAAACCACAAGACCTGATATCACTATACTTCACCATTCATAACCAAAACTTTCAGCAACAAGACCTCTCATCTTTCAACACATATTTCAGAAAGAGGTCTAAACAAATCATTAGATGAGGGAATAAAGCCACACATCAGTTCAGCTGTGTTATTCTATATGAGTTGTCAAAGCAGTCACCACATATGCACATCTGCTTTTTGAAAAGAACAACTTTTTTTCAAGTTTCCATGACTTCTTTACTAGTCATTTCCTGAAACTGCAAAACATTCTCCATTAAGAAAATCGCCACTGAACTTAATGTATGACTGAACTTGATCTCAGGTTATAATAAAATGTTGGTATTAGTGTTACTTTGTACACTAACTACTCCATTGCATTTCATTTTCTCTCAGATCCAAGTTCTCTCTTTTGGATAGTAACCATTTATTTGATGACAAGACAACATACAAATAACAAGGCAATCTGATATAGTATTTATCTTGCAAATCAAGTGCAATAAAACTCTTACTCATTGCAATATTGTACATATAATTATGACTGAATGTAATTAATAGTAACATTATAGAAATTTTTTAAGCTTCTCGAATAGAATCTGCACAATCTTAATCACTAATTTTTCCCATTTAATAAGTAATGCATTTACTTAATTGCTTATCACAAGATAAAGGATTATCAAGACAAAGGATTGCACATCTGTTCTTCAGTATCAATGAGCTTTCCAATTTTTCATTAAAACTGCATCTTAGAAGTTACAACTCATACGCTTTCCCATCCACATAAGTCTGTCACACATTCATGCAAGAAAACGCAACAATTTCAAGTAATTATTATGAAGCCAAATAATATATATACTCACAAACAAATACATCTCAATCCATTTTAACCTTCCAAACTAATTTGCAAAATAATCACTCCCATAACACCATCTGGATGACTAAAGAAAGCTAATGCACAGTACCTAGAAGGAACTTTGCTACAGAGCTATTGACCACTGAAGATCATGGTTATTAGACTTGACCACCCGTAAGTCAAAAGAAGTTTTCTTTTACTACATATTGCATCTGCATTCTTGTTCACCTGAAGCAGCAAGCACAAAAAACTACTCTTGGAAGAGAAATTTAAGAGTATGAAAAGGACACTTCTAGCTTCTGGTACATAGTTCCCCAGAACAATTTGTATAGATTTCCTGTTGCTGTCATGCAACTAGCATTCATCAGTCAAAAAGATGTCGGAACTAATGATGGAGTTCTCAGCAGCTTGCACCTTACTGCAAAATCTGGGGAACACTTTGCAAAACATACCTAGAGCCAGAGTGGCTAACAATGCAAAAATGAAAATTTGTTCTACTGTATATTCTAAGACTGAAAGAGAAGGTTGCAACTGACATTCCTAATTCAATGTATATCACTACAGGACAGCAAGAGGAAAGTTAATGACAGTCTGTAGAATTCCAAAGGTCTACAAGCATCAGAGCTGATGCAGTAATACACCCATTCAGCTACTTACAATGTAAAACAATAGGGGAAAACCAGGTTTCTTCTCTCCCCTTCCTCTGCATACACCAAGTACCATCAGCTTGCAAACACAATTGAATCTAATATTCTGTTTCCACAGAGACATAAAGATAACTTTTTATAAGATAATAATTGTCTATATTTACATATATTTATAACTCATTATATCTATTATATTTATGTGTTATATAATATGATACTTTAAGATGGAACCAAGACTTTAAATTTTAAAAGAAAGATGTCTCTGGCAATAGCTTACAATCAGAGATATTTTTTTTCCCCAAAAAAAATCCTACTAGGAAAGAGGTTTTATGCTGAAGAATAAAATGAAAACCATTTCTTAAAATTAAATACAAATGAAGACAACACTGACTTTCAGTATTCACATAGAAGATGACGTGATTCAGTGATACTTAAACTGTACACAGACAATTTCTGCTCCCACTTCTACCCTGAAGCAGTGGATTATAAAGATTTATGAAGAAACAACATGTGATAGAGGAAGAATTCCCCAAAATTCTGTACAAGGGCTGATGGAAGGGACCCACACATTCTGTAGAGAAGATCAGTTTTAAGTAGAGAGGAATTAGATCCACCCAGCTACTACTAGAAATTTGGGGCAGCACAGCATTGTGTCCACATGCTGCCATAAGAAGAAAGTTTCCAGTGCAAACTGCAGCACCAACCAGACATGTCTTTTCTACCATCTACAAGGGCAAAGTTTCTAACTTTTCTCAAAGCAAGTTTCTAACTCTTCATCTTTTTCCTGTTGCCAGTCGTAACAAGATTTGCAAGAGCTTGTTACCTTCTCCTCCAAAAGTTTCCTATATCAAACGTCTCAGTTTAAAAATTACTGAACAGCATGATTAAGCTCAATTTCTGTGAAAAATACCACTTGGAAGAATGAGATTAAAGGCAGTAAAAATGATGTTTAACAGTTTAAAACACCTTAAAAAACTGAAGTTTTCCCTTTTGTGCAAGAATTAAATTGGCAGCACAAGGACAAAACAATGACCCTAAAATTTCAAGAAAGTACTTTTCAAAACCATAAGGTTTTACCCAAGACCTTTAGGACAACCTGAAGTCACTTCAGTACTTTGAGACAAAAGTTTCCCCAGTTGGTAGTATCCTTCATTAAACTGAAAGCCGGCGGGGGGGGGTGGGGTGGAGGGGGGGTTTATTACTGTTTAAAGTGGAAAACAGAACGATCGATACAGAAACAATGAAAAAAATTAGCCTTGTACAACCAAGTAGAGGTTTCAGCCAATGCAAGGCTATGCCTCTGGTTATTCTGGATGCTGTAGCTTCAAATGGAATGAAAATATAGTCAATTTTTTTAGGTATTCTGAAAGAGGAGTTGGAATCAGAAACATAACTTGTACTACTGCTAAGGCAAGAAAGCCTTCCAAAAGAAAAATCCCACTCATGGATTTTCATCACCACTGAAAAAACATTCAAAAAGAAAAGTGTCCTTAAGATGAGTATTCAACACTTTTCTGCAGGATTAAAAACAGGTAGTTTCCTATGAATTGAATGTTAGAGCAAGTAGATAACCAAAAACCCAAGTACCAGCTGTGCTGCAGACTGTCAGATACATCGCATGGAAACTACTAGTAGATCTAAGAAATAGAGGTTTTTAAGTTTACTGTTATGGAACATCTTCCTTTACCCCATCAGACCACCACAACCCTCAGATTACTCTACAGCCACCATAGAACATGACTCAGTTCTTCTTTCTAACTCTTTTTCTTAACTCTGAAATAGGACAGGACTAGAAAGATCTTGCTGACTTGTTAATCTACAATCTGACTAGAGGAGCTCAATACCTGAAAACTGTAATAAAAAACGCCCAAAACCAACGAAAATCATAACCTCAAAATAAAACAAAATCAAATGCCTATCTTACACACTTCTGCTATATAGAAACTAAAATACTAGCCTCAGTTAGTTTGTTTCTTAGTGTCTCTGTTCAATTCCTGTGGATTACCATAGAAATAATAACAGTCTAATCATGAAAGGACAGGAGATTGATGTGAAAAAAATGCAAGCTAAGTTTCCAGTACTCTATTTTTATTTTGCTGATAGGGATGCAGATTTTTTTAGTTGGATTTTGTGGGGTTTGACTAAAGTTTAGCTAGCTTATATATTTTATACTTGACTAGAGAGTTCATGAATAGCCAAAGTCTTCCCTTCAAGGACATGTGAAATGTTCTCTTCATATTGATAAAGACACCTCTTTACACAGGAGGGATTAATTAACAGGTACATACACAGGAAAAGGAAAACCCTTTCAACAGAAAGGAAGAGAGCTGACTTTAAAACTAGCTTGTTTTATGGCAGTTGATAATTTATTCAGAATTGAAAAATACTAACAAGGTGATTAAAATTTATTATCAGGAAAATCAAGATTCATAAAACATTTTTTAAAGACCTTTTACAGTAAGACTAAACTTGAGACATAGGCTTTGGGTTTATAACAGCCTATGGGTAGGGTAGGTTAACCAACACAAAGTTTAATTTGTTTATTAAAGACATAAAAACTGTAACTTGTATTCACCAGGCAATGACCAACAAAGCTTCATATTACAGACTCACAAAAGAAAGGCCACATAAATCTCTAAGGTCCAACCCCCGAGAAATTCCACCATATTCTCTAACTTTGTTATGCCTTTAAAACCATATGTGTAATCTTCCTTTTTGGTTCAGAACAAGTTGAAGAGTTTGTTATCTTCTGTCAGTTTACTTCCTAATGACTAAAGCAGCAAGTCACAGAATCACTTGAAACTACTCTATAATTAAGGAAAGTCAGACTTGTACCTAATACGTATCCCAAGGTTTTTTTGGCAGGAGGATATTAACTGATAATTTTTCCTTTTCAACAAAATTGTATTAGTCTGCCAATCTATTAAGACTAAGTATGTGTGTTGGGATAATGTGGTTTACCAATGATGTATGCAGCTGTTATCCATTGTCAGCAGTATTAGACACAAGTGGAAACTCCATTCTTCAGAATAGATGCATACAGAAATCCATAAAAGCTATACGTCAAACTCATCTAAGCATGTGCTTGGCTGCTACATTTCAAGAGATTGCAGATGTCCAGAGCTATTGTTTTGAAGAAAGTGTCATGAGAAGAGCAAAATGTTCATTGTAAAAATTACATTTCATTTTGCAGTCCTGATTACTTCCAAAGCTACTATGCTATACCATATATATAAAACATCTTTTATTAACTAAATTATCCAGTAAAATCATTTGCCATTGAAAAACAGAGTTGATTTTCTACAATAACATTTATACTTGAAATTTACATTCCTCTTAGAATATGGCATCCCATTCCATATACAGTCAGATTTTTCAACAATCACCATTAAACATTTTTAATATATTAAAGCAGTAAAAACTGATTTATCTACCAGTACCAAAATCATGTGAAGCTAAGTACCCTATAATTTAAGTTACACCAAGGAAACTATTGAAATCAGATTTCGAATATGCTTCTTGCCACCCTCCAGCCTCAGACAGTAATGGTTTTCTGAGTGCAGATCTATGCACAGTAAAACAAAAACAAAAAACAAAAAAAACCAGGCTGATGAAGATGTGCTTCAGTTTCTGCTTCAGTTACTTTGCTTGCTTGACATTTTCTGAACAACAAAGTTCAGCCAATTCATTTCCTAATCTATATCTGACAATAGGGAATGAGAGAGAATAGCAAAACCTGATATTGTCAGAGTGCACCTGTATTGATTAAATATTTTTATAAGACCACATATGCTGGTAGGGAAATACAGTTTTACTAGCATTCTTCTTTGAAGACCTAAGAACTTACATTTTTTTTTTTAAGTTAATAGCGTAGAAACACCTCATTAGAAATCTACTTCACTTGGTATTTATGAGCAAAGTTGCTATTTTAAATACCTTTGCCAGGCTACACAATCTGAGTTCTGCTTGTACACACACTCACTATTACATTAATGTGAGCAAGGAGACCCAGAGGTGACATGTTGTCATGAAAATGCACTTCCTTTCGTTTAACAATGTGAACTTTAACATTCCAGAACTTCAGAATAAACACCTTCCTGTCCTTCAATAACCAATAAAGAGATAACAGAGGACTGTGAGTGGTATAAAGGTGAATCAGACTGTTAAATTTTTCATGAGTTTGAGAGCGTTAAATAAAAATGTCTTACACAACAATTAAGACACAATATATTGGAGAAAAGTATTAACATGTAAAAAATTTACACAGACTCAAAAAGGACAAATTCGCAGAAAACAAATCCATCAAGGATTATTTAATAGTCTTTTATTTTAAATCATCAAGACCTAAGGCACAGATCACTGAATGGCGGGAAGAGTATCACCTGCAGCTGCAGTCAGCATCAGACAGGGCAAGAAACATCTTTGACTCTTCAAAGAATCATAAAATGGTTTGTGTTAGAAGGGACCTTAAAGATCATCTCGGCCCAACTCCCATGCCACGGGCCAACGTTTCACTAGATCAGGTTGCTCAAAGCTTCATCCAACCTGGCCTTGAACGCTTCAAGCGATAAGACATCCACAGCCACTTTAGGCAATCTGTTCCAGTGCCTCACCACTCGCATAGTGAAGAACTTCCTCCTAATATTTAATCTCTATCTGCTTTTAGTTTAAAACCACTGCCCCTTGTCCTGTAACTGCAGGCAGGCCTATGTATTATAAGCTCCCTTTGAGCACTGAAGGGCTGCAATAAGGTTTCCCCTGAGCCTTCGCTTCATCAGATTAAGCAAGCCCAATTCTCCCAGCCTTTCTTCATAGGAGATGCCTTGCAGCCCTCTGATTACTTTCATGGCCCACACCCAATAGGTCTGTGTCTGTCTCCTTCTGGGGACCCTGGAACTGGACAAGGTACTACAGATGGGGTCTGACAAAGAGTGGAGAAGAGAATCATACCCCTTAACCTGTTGACCTCACTTCTTTTTATGCAGCCATGCATACAACCAACTCTCTACACTGCAAGCACATTTTGCTGTCTCAACATCCAATTTTTCACCTACCAATATCCTTCAGTGTTCTTCCACAGGGCTGCTCTCAATACTTTCATCACCCAGACTGTTACTGATACTGGGGATTGCCCTGACTCAGGTGCAGGACCTTGTACTTGGCCTTGCTGAACTATGCGAGGTTTGCATTGGCCCACTTCTCAAGGTTCCTCTCGATGGCAGCTCTTCCCTAAAACATATCAACTGCACCACTCAGCTCGGTGTCATCTGCAAACTTGCTGCAGTTGTGCTTAATTCAGCCATGTCATTGATAAACATATTGAACAGTACTGGTTCCAAAACAGACCACTGAAGGACACCACTACTAATCTCCATTTGGAAATTGAGCCACTGATGTGAAATCTTTGAATGTAGCCATCCAGTCAATTCCTTGTCCATCAAATAGTCCACCCATAAAATCCATATCTCTCCAAGGCTATGGTGTGAGACTGCATCAAAGGCCTTACATAAGTCACGGTAAACAATATCTGCTACTTTTCCCTTACCTACCAACACAGTTGCTCCATTGCAAAAGGCTGCCAGATTAGTCAGGCACAATTTGCCCTTTGTAAAGCTATGCCGGTTGTCCCTAATGGCATCTGTCAGCCATATGCCTTGACACATCTTCTAGAAGGATCTGTTGCATGATCTTACCAGGTAGAGAGATAAGGCTGGCTGCTTAATAATTCCCAGTGTCCTCTTTTTAAAACAAGTGTGATGTTTCCCTTCTTCCAGTCACTATTCCTGAGTTACATGTGTTTAATATTATGTATCATTTCATTCCTGTTTAGAGAATTAGGTAGACTATTCCAAACTCCTCTGAAAAGTTTGAGCCAGAACAATAGTTACAGCTAAACAATGTCTTCAGTCTTTGAACAGCAAGTCACAAAACTAGTGATTGCCATACAAGAAGCATTAATAAAGAGGAAAATAAAAGAAAGTCTTGACTGGCTGAAGTTGGATGCAAACAAATGAGAGAAGGCATGAACAAGCACGGGGAGACCTGGAGGTATTGACAAATCACATAACTACTAACAATAAAAATAGGTTGTCAAAGAGAAAATGCCTTAGTAACTCACATTACTACAGAGTATGACACAGAAGGGCAAGGTCCATTATGTTTTCAAAGCATCCCTATAAGAACATATGGTATTGGACTTCATTGTCAATAATTGTTTTAGAATCCACAGCACATCCCTGCAAAAGACATAAAAGTCTTCAGTTCCAGTATTGCCAGGCAACAGACTTTCCCACTGAACAAAAGTAATTTCCCCAGGTTATTTTTGGTGGACAAACTCCAAATTCCCCATGATTCAGGCCATGTCAGTACTCATCTTAAAGCAAATGGCTTGAGTTGCGAGGTGATGGAATCTGGGGACTTTTGCTTAATGCAACTAAGTATACATAAAATACAAGCAATATTTTTCACTATTTTTGAAACAGAGGTATTTCATACACTTTTGTACGGGACAAACACCATCATCATTTAACTCTAAATTCTGTCAGGATGCATTTTTAAGGTAAATGAAAGTCTGACCTATTACCTTTTCTTTTCATAAGACACAGGTAATTATTCTGAGAACACATCATCACCACCAGATCCACACTTCCAGTAAAAAAATAAAATAATGAACAAGCTCAGAAAAAGCTTGCAACCTCTTCTGAAGTCTCCACTGAAAGAAATCCTATAGGCAGAGCACAAAACTTTATAGAGAAGCCATAAATACTCAGCATTTCATTACAGTTTAACTGTTCTGGTTTATCTCACTCTATACTCTTCAGCATCCACAACTGTGCACAGTCCATGTTACTCCTAAAACAAATATACTCCAAGACCAATATGTTGAGGGACAAAGCAACTTTGTAGACCAAAAAGAAATGTGTTTAAGAAGTATACATTTTTCTTAGAACTATCTAATACTAAAACAAGGTCTCTCCACATAGTCACCTACGTTGTCAATTAAGATAACTGGACAATTAAAAAGGGCCTGAAAATAAGCTTTAAAAAGGTAAAGGATACCTTATTTTTAAGAAGAGGATGGGGGGGTGGGGGACAGGAACCCTTTGAACTTGCATTTGCAGCTATCACAGCAGAAACCTTTAAAAAAGGCACAGGAACTGTGCAGGACCTGCTTGTCCTCAAGCTCATAGGGGCTAGATTCAGGAAGTCGCCACCTATTAACACTAAAGGCAATCCCATTCCACTGGGAATCATGTATGAAACAATTCACGTAGCACAGAAGAATGTAGTTTACACTGTGCAGAACTAGCTTGCTTCAAGGCCATGACAGGTACTGATCTGATAGCAAGGCAAGTCTTTGTAGATGCCTGCATGTTCAAGTAAACAAGGCTGCTTTTATGTAGTCCATTGTTTGATTAGCTCTTAATTAAAGAATTGCTTAAAGATCTGTCTTTACGGCTCAGATACTTAGTTTCCATCTTCTCATACATTTAATTACTCCTTTGACTGACACTTACTATATCTTCTTAACCAAATTTCACAGAATCACAGAATGGTGCAGACTAGAAGGGACCTCTGGAGGTCCTCTGGTCCAACCACCCTGCCTGCTCAAGCAGGGCTACCCAGGTTGTCCAGGATCATGTTCAGACAAATTCTGAGTATCTCCAAAGATGGTGAGTCCACAATCTATCCGGACATCTGGTGTTAGTGTTCACTGTAAAAAAGTAACTTTCCTCTTCATCATTGATATCAAATGAGTTTTCCCTCAGACCAAAAAACGGAGATGTGAGAATTTATCTGCTTCACCCTGTTTTTTAATCATACACAACATACTACCCAAATTGTGATATTTACCAAGAGTAACATTTGAACTTTTAACTGAAAAACACAACAAAAACACCCAAACATCTTGCTTGGTTTACAATGAAGCCTACACACCTTGGTACCAGCCAGAGTAACACAGAGTTTTAAAGAGGAGACCAAAATGTAATATTTACTTGAAGATTTTAGTATTTTTCTTCCCAATGTAAAATTGTCTCTTTTGGAATTTAGACTCTGTAAAAAAAAATTTTTTTGGAAATATGCTTTTCCAGAATAGTTCTACAGCTTAACATTTCCATAAGAGTTATAGGCTAAGAAATTTTTGTTCTTCGCAGTTAGAGTTCTACTGCTTTACTCTTTCATTTACTACTTAAAATCTAAGAAAGCAATACCTAAATTACCCTATTGTAGAAATAACTAGGAAAATCAATGTTCAGGGAACAGAAACAGAACACAAATACTTCCTGTGATTCCCCTCTCTGCTCCCCACTCCTACTCCCCAAAACTCAGCTGGCTTGATCAGTTGAGTTTTCTTGAAGGACAAAATTACTTTTCTTCCCTAATAGAGTTGGAGCATCTGAATCAACACATGGGATAAGTCCTTCACTCAGTCTTTCTCCTGACACTTTCTGGGCATCCTCCATCTGTCTCATTTCTAACACCTACTACTGCTCTTTGTAGCAAAGAATCCACTTTGGGATACTCCAATTAACGTACAAAAGAGCTCACATTGACAAATGTAGGTACTGCAGAAGAAGAATGGAAATACCAGTCTGAAGATGTTGGGGTAACTAAATAGCTTAATTTTTTAGGTTTTCTGTAACATCATGGGAAATAAACATTTTGAACATAAAACAGCAAATCTGAGGAAGTTAATAGCCCTGATCAAGATAGTGTATTTCTTATAAGTGAGGTGCAAAGTTTAGACTTCAGCATGTTTGTCATTTTCTCTTCCGTAACCATTCTTTACTTGAATATTTAATATATCATTAAGGACTGCACATCATGCTCTTCACTCCCCTTTCCATGCTACCATGTCTTCAATTCCCAGAGTGTAGCATCAGGAAGTCTTACAAGAGAGAACTGGAGATAAATGAGGGAAATTGTAGCTAATCTCTCATTCTCAAAGTTTGTGGTTTGTTCTTTCTCCACAACCTCAAGCCTTCGTGAAAGGAAATAGTACATTATATACAAAGAAATGGAGAAAAGCTCAGAAGATTCACTGCTAATAGCATAGAATTAAATGTGCTACAGAAAGAGCCATGAAGCTGATCTGGGATGGGAAAAAAAAAAAAAAAAAAAGTCCCAAAGCTTAAGTTTAGCTAACAAACAAACTCTAAGGCTTGGCTTCTCCAACACTACACTTTTGACTCATTCCCCTTCCTTCACCACCAGTTACAAATCTCAACACCTTTGTTTCTAGAAGACATAACATGCAATCAGATGTGCAGTCAAGATCACTGAGCAAGATGATATTCAGAATCTTTTATTTCAATATTTATCAAGGTGTATTACAGTGGAGTTCCACAGGGATCAGTTCTGGGGCAAGTCTTGTTCAACGTTTTCATCAAGGACCTGGATTAGGGGACAGAGTGTACCCTCAGCAAGTTCCCTGATGACACCAAACTGGGAGGACTGGCTGATTCCCCACAAGGCTGTACTACCATTCAGTGGGATCTCGACCACCATGAGAGTTGGGCAGAGAGGAACCTTGTGAGGTTCAACAAGGACAAGTGCAGAGTCCTGCATCTGGGAAGGAACAACCCCATGCACCAGGACAGGCTGGGGGTTGAACTGCTGAAGAGCAGCTCTGCAGAGAGACCTGGGAGTCTTGATTGAAAATATACTAAATAAGAGCCAGCAATGTGCCCTCATGGCCAAGAAGGCCAATGGCATCCTGGGATGCATCACACTCTTCTGAGTGTGGCCAGCAGGTCAAGGGAAGTTCTTCTCTCCCTCTACTCTGCCCTGGTGAAGCCTCATCTGGAGTCCTGTGTCCAGTTCTGGGATCCTCAGCTCAAGAGCGACAGGGAAGTGCTGGAGAGAGTCCAGCACAGGGCCACCAAGATGATCAGGGGAATGGAACATCTTTCATTTGAGGAAAGGCTGTGGGAACTGGGGCTGTTTAGTCTGGAGAAGAGGAGACTGAGGGGAGATCTTATTAACATTTACAAATATCTAAAGGGTGGGTGTCAGGATGTTGTGACATCCCTTTTTTCTATAGTAGCTAGAAACAGGACAAGGGGTAATGGGATGAAGCTGGAACAGAAAAAGTTCCACTTAAACACATGAAAAAACTGTTTCACTGTGAGGGTGAGGGAGCCCTGGCACAGGCTGCCCAGAGGGGTTGTGGAGTCTCCTTCCTTGGAGGTTCTTCAAGACCCACCTGGACACCTTCCCATGTGACCAGATCTAGGTGAACCTGCTTCTGCAGGGGGGTTGGACTAGATGATCTCTAAAAGTCCCTTCCAACCCCTACCATTCTGATTCTATTAGATAGTTATAGATGATTAGTAATCAGGAAAAAAAATCTGTATGAGGAAAGGTTCTTCCTGTACCTTCAGAGCAAGGTTGTTCCCAAAGCATGCTTCCTATAAAGAGTTCCCTACCAAAGTAGGAACTTCTAAGAGCAGTAATCAATCAACATCTTTCCATTAAGAAAAAACTTTTCCAAGGCAAACTGAGCTGCAAGATATTGCAGAAGCTGGTCAGCTCCAGCTAACTAAAACTTCTTTTTGAACCATTACAACTAAACACAAGGTCAAGATTTTAACTCTGATTAATCAGATTAACATTTCTGTAACATTTGTTTAGTAAGTCAGGTTTAGTGCATCCAAATCATCTCTCAGTATTCCAACATGCCACCAAACACTGAAGAGTACCACAGTAGATGGAATTCTCCTAATGGCAAATTTTGTATTATCAAACTGTATTTAGTCTCCTCAAAAAAATGTTTCAATTAAAAGGAACAATCCTTTTGCAGTTAAATATTTCCCATCTTAGCATATGATTACAGCAACACACAACCTCCCCCTCCCCCCAGATTAAGAGTCAATACAATGCTAAGATTTGTTTATGCAGACTGGACACTAAACATGAGTTTTTTCTTACAGTTTTATACTACAAAAACTATGTCTATAGTCAAGTTTTGTTAAGACAACAGTTTTTTTAACTACTACAATAAAAAAACCCTTTTACTTCAATGAAATATAACCAAACAGTTTTTTCACTGTTTATTACTGTTATCTATATTATTTTATATATTATTTTATATAGTAAAGAGACCTAGCGCAGAATTTTCTTTATAATTAAGCTTTGTTATCCAGTCTAGAGCCTTTTCCTAGCTCCTCTCCCAACTATTAGTCCAGCATAACCAAACAGGCACTTCATAACACATAACCCAAGTTCATCACCAAGTACTAATATACAGCTACGAGTTGTTTTTATGTTTTTAAAAAGATGAGTCACAGGAACGATGCTGCATGCAAGCATACCTTATTCTTGGCCAAATTCAAACTTTTAAAGGAACAACTTTAAGAGCCAGTGCAGAATACAACAAAGAGTTCCATGCAAATGCATGCCATGACAAGAGACACCCCAGTTCACATACTGTCACTTTTCTCATACTACATCCCCCATGCAGAGATTTGGAGTACTGCCTGGTTGGAAGAAGCTTTCTATTGGTTTTTTAAACATATCAAAGCTCTAATAGTAGTCTCACATTAACTCCCAAAGTCTAGAGGCCTTTATTGTGAACAGGACCATTTATGATCCATTTAAGTTTAGCAAATACAGTTCCATTTCAATTGACACAACTGACAATACTAACTGAAGGTTTGGAAGTGGCACTTATTTTAAAATCAGAATTTTAGCGAAAAGTACAAGGTAGTGCTTCATAGTTAAGGGTTTAATGTTTAATACAGAAGGTTCTGAAAAGGCATTAAGTTAAAAGTGCCTGATATTCTTGCAATTGAAAAAAAAAAAAAAGAAAAAATCCAAGCCAAAAGAAACCCAAAACATTTTGAGACCACTCACCCGCCACACTGGTAATGGTAACAGGAACTCCTTGAACTTGAACACCTGCAGCACCCAGGTTGGCAACACTTACTGTTTGAAGATTAGGTACTGAAGCAAGCTGGGCAGCATTCAGAGTGATAGGGGTGCCAGCAACAGCCACTGGTGCAATCTGGGCAATAGTTGTGCCACCACTTGAAGACACAGGGGTAATGGTTAGCTGTTGGGGTAACCCAGCATTCTGAACTTGAAGATTTGAAAGGCTTTGCAGATTTTGAACCTGTACAGTTTGCCAGCTGATCTGCCCTGATGGTGTTAAAGTTGGAGCCCTGATGAGCACCTGAGTTGGACTCACTGCCTGCAGTTGAACATTCTGCAAAGGCTGCTGCTGGATGGTCTGTATAGTCTGTCCAGACTGGAGCTGAAATGACTGTGGAGGAATGGCCTGAATAATCTGCTGTTGAGGCTGCTGGATCTGTATCTGCTGCAGAATAGGCTGCCCTACAATTTGCACCTGCTGAAGGGAACCTGACTGATCCTGGACATTCTGTAGTCCATTGGACTGAAGCTGACTGGAGCTCTGGGCTTCAGAGTCTGTAGCAGTTGTTTGAGGTTCTTCAGTGGCCTGCTCCGAACTGCTGCCTGCTGCGCTTGTGTACTGGCCTGTTTCTGCAGAGCTCACTAGCGTGTCACTGCTAGTTAGAGATGTTGAGGCAGTGGTCGTAGAGGTGGAAGATGAGGAAGGAGACTCTGGCATTGTACTAACAGAGGCAGAAGTGACAGGTGTAGATGATAGCTGATTTCCGTTGGAAACTCCACTCTCAGTAGACTGGCCAACTTGACCCGAACCCCCTCCAGCTGCCACGTTGTTTATCACAGGCAATGCTAGGGTCACCCCACCAATGTTTATAGGTAATGTTGTGACAACTTGCGCCTGAGTACCAGGAATAGTTTGCAGTTGCAGTGGTATGGAAACACCAGGCCTAATTTGGACTGGAACTGTCTGATTTGCTAGATTTTGAGCAATAACATTTCCTGAAGCTGTCCTATTTGCAGCAGTAAGGATAGCTTGATTATTCCCTGCAGGAATAAGCTGAATTTGACCCTGTATGTCTTGTAGACCAGTAGCGTTAGATGGACTGACTTGAAGTTGTTGACCTTCTGTTGTCTGAATCTGTGGGATCACTTGGTATTGGACGCTACCACTTGGATTTTGTACTTGAATGACTTGGTATTGTCCAGGAGTTGTTGCAGAAGAACTGCCCGATTTGGTTTTTGAAGGAGATGTACTTCCATTGTTACTGCTGGAGGGACTTGCTGCGCTCGAGGCAACAGAAGATCCTTGTTGAGCAACATTATTTTCTTTTGAAGCAGAAGGAGCAGCAGCAACAAGCTGCCAAGCGTTTCCAGTAAGCTGGGTTGTTACCAATTCTAACTGCTGTGGCTGATTCTGAAGCTGCACCAAACCTTGATTTGGATCTATAATAATTTGCTGCTGTCCAGTTCCTTGATTCTCACCAGGAGTTCCTATTTTGCTGCAAGTGGCTGCTAGCAAAGCAAGAGGTGAAGGCTGAGAATCCTGTCCATAAAGACCGAAAACAGAACAGATTCAGGAGAAGAGCATGAACCATCAAAAATAAGCACAAAGATTTACACAGGAAGCAGAAAAAAAAATTGCTTCTGCATAGAGACCAACGATAGAGCTTTGAATAAGGAAGTATGCATTTCAGTAAGTAATCTTTAAACATAAAGCCCTCAATTATCAATGAGTATTTGACAGCCAAGACCTCAACCACATCCTCAATCCAGTTTTACTTCACGTGTAAAATATTTTTTTAAATGCTTCTATTACATGGAAAGCAGCTAATCACTGCAAAAATACAATTGAAAAAAACCCAACATGTCCAGGCAGTAAAAATATTGCACCCAACCAACTACATTTCATCCAACCCAAAGAAAGATGCCCTGAGAAGGAAACGCTGTGAGCTGAACATTTCATTTTAAATGCTAATAGTTTGGGCAGTCCCCTGTCCGTGTGTGTGCTTTACCTGTGAGCCTCCAGATTTCCCTTTTTTATTATTATTGTTGTTATTCTCTGCCTCGGGAGATTTCTCTCCCTCTGTGGGCATAGTTTCCTCCTTCTTTTGATCTGCAAAAATATCAAGTGTAACAGGTTAATTATTCACCTTCATTTATACAATAAGAAAACCCACGAGCATATCGTTTTCTGTTGTCGCCTTTACCTTTTCCTAAAAACAACAGTGCAAATCATTATTACAAAAGAACGAGTCCTAAGAAACGTGGTTTGAAACCCAACCCATGGGGGCTGGGAGTTAACACCCAGAAAGGGGAGGTTTGGTTTCCTCTCCCAGAGACAGCAGGAAAAAACCACCCACAACCCTCCTCCTCCTCCTGCCCCCTAAAGCATCGACGGCCACTCAGTGGCCGTCGATGCTTTAGGGGGCAGGAGGAGGGTTGTGCATGGGAGGGAAAGAGGGAGGAAAAGAGGAATGAAGGAGGGAGGGATGTGCACAGGAGGGAGGGCTACCGAAGAAAGGGGGAATGGAGGAGGGAGGTACGGAGGAGGCAAGTCGGAGGGGCAGGCAGGGGAGGAAGAGAAGAAAGGGGGCATACGAGGAAACAGCGCGGATGGGCGGAGGGGCAACAGGAGGGGTGGAGGGTAAGAAGGGGGAGAAGCGGAGAAGAAAAGGGGGAACCCAGGAGGGCGGGATAGAGGGGGGATGAAGGGTGGAGGGAGGAGCAGAGGGAGGGAGGGGTGTGCACGGGAGGGAGAGAGGGAGGGGGTTACATACCGCTCATCCCGCATTAATGCCCCGCTGAGGCGCCGCTCTAGGGGGGAGGAGAAGGAGGAGGAGGAGGCGGAGGGTGGGGTGGGGGTAGCGGGGAGAAGGCCGGTCGCAGCCGGAGCTGGGAGGAGCGGGACGGCCTATTTTTCCACGAATGGCCGCCGCTGGGCTGTGGCGTAGCTGCCTCTCTCTCCGCCCGCCGCCGTCGCCGGCCTCAGCCCGCCGCCTTGAGTGACAGCCGCGGGCCGGCCGGGCGGCCAGGGGGCGGGGCCCGCCGGGCCCGCCTGACGCCCACTGAGCAGGAAAGCGAGCCCAGCCGCCAGCCTCGCGGCCGCCCCGCTCCGCCTCAGCGCGGCTCCCCACGCCGGCGGCAGCGGGAGGCGGGGCGGGGGCGGGACGCGGCGCCCAGCGAGCCCGGCCCCGGCGGCAGCGGGGCAGGCCCAGGGCCCTCGGCTTCCTCCTCCTCCTGCTCTCCCGGCCGCCCGTGCCGCGCGCCGGATGAGAGGGGGCGTGGCCGCCGGGGCGCGCGCTGCGGGGCGGGGGAGGGGGCTGTCCTCGGCGCGGGCGGGCGGCCCCTGCTCCCGCGCTCGTGCCGCGCTTGACAGCGCGAGGGGAGGGAGGGCGGGCGGGCGGAAGGCGGAGCGCGGCGGCCGCGGGGCGGGGCGGGGCGAGGCCCAGCCGGAGCGCTCGGGCCGCCCGCGGCCGCGGCACCGAGTGACAGCGAATCCGGCGGGGGGCGGGCGGGGCCGCGCGCGGCGCTGGCCAACCCGCGGCACCCGCCCGCCGCGCGGGCTCATAACTGACAGCGCGCGGGAACCGCGCCGCAGCCTCGCCCGAGGGGGTCCTCTGCCCTGCGCCGGCCCGGCAGTTTCCATGTGGAAGGCAGGGCCTGTGCCCCCTTCTCCGCTCCGCTCCTCCTTTGTAACGGCTTTCCGAGCCAGCCCTGTGCCTGCGCGCCCGGCTCACAGGCAGGCGGGGGAAGGGCGGCCCAGGTCTCCCCCACCTGCTCGGGACATCTCCCCCGCAGCCACGGGCCGGGGGGGGGGGGTGGCGGTAGCTGGCCGTGCGCGCGGCACGCCGGGAGATGTAGTTGTGGGTGGCGCGGGCCTGGGGCGCGCGGGACGGCAGATGCGCACGCGCAGAGATGGGGGGAGGGCGCTCTCCACAGCAGGTGCAGTTCGGAGCCGCCAGTTGCCGGCGAGGGGCTGTGTTAGGCCCGTCGGTTGGGGTCGGGCTGGGTCAGCCCTCTGTTTCTCCTCGCTGCAGAGTCACAGAGCGGGAGGTAGCCCCCAGCAGCCTTGAGTGGACCAGGCTGGTTGTCGTTGCGTTAAAAACGGACACATGTTGTTGGTTTCCTGCTGTTCTCGGACAGCGGGAGAAGGCACCGGGGTGGGGGGGCTCAGTGGTGCTGCCCGCTCAACCTGACCGGTTTGGAGAGACAGCTGCATCAGCTGAACACGGGTTTGGTGCATGAAATGGTAGGTCTGCAAAATCCAGCAGCATGGCAAAGCCTGCTGATCCCATTTGAATTTGGTAAAAATTTGGTTGTGGTATACATCTGCAGCTTTGTCAGTTTTAATTTCTTATACTACATGCTCACATTCTTTGACAAGTTATAAAGAGCACCTGCTAAACACAAGTCAGTGACGGAAGTGACAAAGAATTTCTTTACCAGCTGTTCAACAGTTCCATCCTTCAAAGGGATGGGGACTTCAAAACAGGCCCCCAGCACACCCTCTGGAAGACAGGAAAGGTACGAATATCAATGTTGTCTGTCACAGAATAAGAAATTAAGATAAATAAATGTGGTACAGGCTGCTACCAGACCTTGTGCAGTCAGAGCACACAGGTCACAAGTTGATGCATCACGAAAAATTATCTTAGAAATGCTGAGTAAATTGTGTTCAGTGAAGCAAATGGTAATATCTCTCAGTTTATAGCTCAGCCAGATCTTAAGCCCCTTCTCCTGGGCAGTGCCATGGAGCAGAATGAATGGGACTGCCCAGGAGACCCCTGCCCGACAGGGCAGTGCCCTCATGGTCAAGATGTTGTCCCCCACGTCCAAACAAGCCCAAGGTAGTGACAAGACCTGCTGAGGGTCCAGTGGTCGTCAGGTGAGCAGGAGATGGGGCCACTTCCACCACAGGGCCAGGGCTGAGCTGCTGATCTCAGGTGGAGCTCTGTGCCAGGGATGCTGGTTAAGGGTGGTCGGGGTACTGCAGCCTGCATGTGCTCTCAAGGCTCTGAGAGACAGAGGATAGAACACCTCCTGACTGAGAGGCTGCATCAAGAATGGGCACATGTATTAGCAAGGTCACTCTTTGTTTTTTTAACGAGAGGCATATATTTTAAGTCCTATGAAGGCTTTTAAATTTTGACTGGATTCTCATCTGCAACAGTAGGTACAGTGCTTTTGAAAATATGGCTCTAGGGTGCAAAGAGTACAAGTTCTGTCTCAATGAGTGATTAAGTGACAGATAAAAGATGTCGGTGGTGTAGGTGGTTTCAGCAGGAGCATCATGATTATTTTTATCATCCACAGTTACTCCTGTACCACCTACTCTTTCCCAAATTCCAAATGCCACCCTTGTTCAAATTCTTCTTATCAACTTAAGCTTTCTGAGCCTCTTTCAGAGGCATTGTTCCCATATGAACCAGTACCTACCCTGTGCACTCTGATACTGTTTTTTCTTTATGAGGTCTCATAGCAGACAGCAGAAATCACTTAGTGAGTTATATGGAAGTTGGATTAGGTCTGAGGATGTATATTCATTGACACAGGAGTCCCGACTGCTATTGGAATGGATGAAAGAAAACGAAATAGGAAAAAACCTTTTCATCACCTCTTCCTTTCAGGCTCAGAACTTTACAAGTATGTTGATACCCAGAAAGAGAACACAGTATGGAAATGTGTGGGTGAGCAGAAACCCACCAAAATGTGAGGTTCCTGGCAAGATGTAGCTTGGGCGTAGTATCACATGAGGGTGGCTGGTGTGCACAACAGCCCAAACTTAGAGCCGAGTTTCTACTGCTTGGCATCTTTCACAGTATATATATATTTTGCATAATTACAAACAGTTTAGCTCCTTGTTTTTAGTATTTTAATTATCCTTTCTCTGAATCCATATGTGCAGTTTTCTGTCTTGTTTATCAGTTCTTCGACATTTTGTTCCTCACTTTCTAATGTTTTGATGCTGTTCCTTAATACTCTAATTTCCTTTTCTTTATTTTCTGCATCTTTTACCTCTGTGAAGTTACTTCTTCGCAGGTCTTGCTTTTCCCATTCTTTTCTGCTACTTTCCTTCCTGGTTCTAATAACCACTCATTTCTCCACCTCAAAAATATATTTTACCCAGTTTCCCCACCTGTATTTTCCTTTTATTTTACATTTTTTAAGTTCCCAAACTATCTTGTGTCATCTGTGTCACTGCTGGCTTGCTCTCTAAGCAATCCTTAGTGTTTTTCCCCTAACACACTGACTGATATTTTTGACCCTATTTAGGCATTGCTTTACAGAGCACAGTGAAGCTTGTAATGCTGAACAGAGCAACACCTAAATGTCTTTACAGAGAGGAAAAAAAAAAGAAGGGGGGCGTGAAGGGGGAGGGAGAGACGTCTGGCTGCATGCTCCAGTTTCATTGGTTACCCTCTCTACTATTTACCAGCACTTACACCGATTTTGTTTAGACAGAGAGGAGAGGCCAGGCCAGCAGCTGTAAACAGCAGAGACAGTGGCTTCATAAAACTGTAAATCTAGTGGTAGAGTATTAGATTAAAAATGCTGCAGCCTTTAGACACAAGGTGCTGAACTACTATAAGACCAGTCTCTTTCAATGAAGGTGTGAACGAGAATATTTAAATAAACAAATGAAGGAGTAATTTTTATCTGGTAGGATTATGCAGGATTGGGTATCAGATAGCCACATTTCTGAATGAACCTTCTTCACCATCCCAGAGACTCTTTTGCTATTTTTTTTCATGTTCCCTTTCTGCTCTTGTTGTTGCTTGGTCATGGAACCCATGTATTTACCAGAAATTGCCTTCCCTGTATATGTGCAGATTTGGGTGAAAATTTCTATTCTTTTATTTGGGCCTTGCTTTGTTCTAGACTGTCCTGGCTCCAGCAACAGCAGCTTTGAAGAATTCCCTGATGGCATAGCGTTACTGATAGAGCCTGGACTGGAGCCACAGTGGAGATTGTGTGCTTGGCAAGCATGCTCCTTAAGCATTATTCCACATGATCCAAAGTGGACCAAGTCACAGGTGTTTGACTTGCTTGGACTCTGTGGAAACTATTGACAACAGCCTGGGAATTCAAGGCATGAGTTCTTCTATAGTGTCCTTTCTTTGCAAATACCCCATCACTCCTGGGGGACTTCAGACAGCACAGGACTAGGTTAAGAATCCTGCCTCCAGGAAGACCAGCAGTAAAAATGACTGCTTCACTTGCACATGCCATGACCATCACTTGTCCCAGCCTGAAACACAAAGCTTCCCATCCCTGCTATTGCGTCTATACCCATTGCACCTGCTTCTCACTCCCATGCCATGACTATATTGTGATAACTATGAGAAAACCGATATGCCTCAGATGCTGAGTCAAACACTTACTTATTCCAAACAGAATTTCTTCAATAATGCAACTCTAGATAGGGCCCATGCAGTTCCCACTCTGGGTGCTGTGAAGTGTCTTTGGCTTCTTTCCTCCTGTCTCTAATTTCAGACAGATCTAAGTCTTGGCAGACGTCTGCCTCTGTCCTTTCTTCCAAGCCAGAGATCTCCCATTCTCTCATGACATAACCTACCATGATCTATGCTAAATGAAGTAGGGAAGGAAAAACCTTGGGATGCACATTGTTGTGGTTAGGAGACATTGTTAAATATGTTTAAAAAATGTAGGAAAGCTATGGGAAGAATCAAGTCTGACAGAAGATCAAAAATTTTTCCTTGCCAAGGACAAACATTCAGCTACTATTTGACAGCAACTGAAGCAGTAATTGAAAAAGTCTCAGTGGGGGTTACCAGTGATCTCAGCGTGCTTGGAACTTGAAGTATCATGGCCTGCTTCTGATAGCATGGATGAGAGCACTGTGGGACACCCAGACATCATGCACCTTGCTAAATCACCTGACACTGGCTTTGTCTTCCATGGTCATCTACAACAGCTTGCAATGCAATTACTCCTTCCTTTTCATCTAGAACATTGAGACCTGATTATGCAGAGGGTATTTTTTCTGCCTCAGTGACACTGATGAATCTGAGAAAGTATCCAAGAAAATCCTACTGCTGCTTGTTGTCAAAATAGTTCTTTTCATTTTCTAAATAACCTTGCTAGCTGTTGATTTTTCAGTCCCAACATGCTGCCAGAGCACTGATATTGTGAAATTATGTTTGAGTGTCCACATGACTAGTTATCCTCCTCTACTTGTTCAATAACCTGCTTATTATACTAGTCACCTCACCAAGTAAGGACTGAACTTGTTACAAAACTACCATCCTAGAAATCGTTTTGCTGCTGATCCATGCCACCTGTGTTTGCAGAACCCTTCTCACAGAGCCAGACACGATGCTCGAAGGGATCCTGTCTGTATCATCAATGACAATATCTGACTACACAGAAAGTTGTGCTTGACGTAACTCCAACTTTGCAGTCTCGTTTTATGTGGCCCATTGTGTGCAGGAAACAACATGTCTGGCTCAGGCAGTCTGCATGTATCTGTGCTGCCACTGAAAGCACGTCTGCCATGCCCGATGCATACTGCTTACTCCCTTCGTCTCCCAAAAAAAGGAGAAGCTCTGCTGGTGACAAGTCAGTGGCATTTTATATCAGTTTTCTTTCAGTTGTTTGGTACTTCGAAGATGGAGGCATGATCCTTCTCCCCTATTCCCTGCAGTGAAACCAGGCTGGCAGCTTACAATGCACCAGAGGATGGGAAAACGGGATGCAGTTCAAACTAGGATACCTAGTTAACTTGCCTATAATACACATAAACAGGAAATCGTGTGCTCTACATAATTTGCAATTTGTCATCCAAGTTTTGTATGTGCTATCAGTGACCCAGTTCTGCACTAATCTTGAATTAATAATTGTAAAAAAGTGCTATGCGAGAGGTGGTCAATAAAAATGCTGGTTCTTGTTTGAGAAAATCAATTAATATACCTGGAAGTTCAAGTCTACAAGTTTTTAACCACAAATCTAACAGAAAACTGACAAGACAAGCACTTTACATAATCTTAATATATTTTCTAAGCTTGACTCTTCAATTTGATAGTTTTACTTTAATGTGGTTTCTGAGGTGAGAGAATTAAAAACAGGAGCCATAGACTCCATTTTTATCTCAAACAGTCTCAATACATTTTGTAGTTGAAGAATGACCCTTGTAAAAGAAGTGCACAAAGAAGGATACAAATGAAAGCAAACTAGTAGTAATAGGTCATTTCAAGTACCCAGGATTGGTGGCTCAAATGCCACTGAAGTCTGTAGCTAAGAGTAGCAAATTCTTGTTACCACAAATGACTGCTTTAAGCAGTAGGTAGCTTTGCTAGTGCACCAGAGATTTAGTCCTAAGTTACAAATGAGATCTGATTTAAGAAGTAATTACAGATGACTCCCTCTGTCAGAGTAGCTGTAAGATAGTGAAGATTAGTGTAGTGATCTTAGCTGCAGAAAGAGTATCCAAAGGCATGAAAACAAAGGCAAAATATTTAAGAAAATAAAACCCTTAAAATGAACTTGGTAACTATTTAAGCTCGCCACAGTAGAATGGCAAACAACAAGCATATTGTGTTAAATCATTTATTTAAGTAATAAATAAGCCTACCAAGAATTACCAGCCCCAGCAATGCCAGGATCATGAACAATGGCAGCTGAATTCTGTAGCTGATGTATGTATCAGAGGGACTCTGTGGGGTAGCATAAAATTCACATGGCCAGAAATAAATCTGAAAGAAGATAAATATTTGGAATCAAAGACCTGCAGGCATCAAGAAATACATTAAACTGTCTTGAGAGAATGGATCAAAATCAGCATCAGATCTAACCTCTCTGCAGTTGTTACTAGTCACAAGGAACAGAGCACCAAGGCGTGAATTTCTTTTTGCAGGTAAGAAAGGTAAGTCACTGTCAGAAACTGGCATGAAAATATTTAGTATTAAAATAAAAAAGCAAGTGTAAATTACAAATTTCTGTTTCTTTGATACTATAAAATCAATAGCTGAAATGAAAAAAAAAAACCCCAACCTGCAGGAGCTCTTACTGTTTATCTCTTGGAATGGAGAATCTCTGATATTTTTCTAACCTCTTCTTAGAAACTTGAATGCTGGTGATTATAGCACAGAGTTAAAAAGTTTTCCTGTCTTGGCCTAAACCTTCCCTACTGCAATGGAAGCCAGTTATGTTTTGTCCTCAGTGTTATGAAGAACAAGCAATGGGATCCCTACTTCAACATATTGGAAGGTTGTTATCATATCACCTCCACAACTGCCATCAACCTTGAGTTTTAAAGCAAATATATCCTTTTCCTTTGCCAATCATTCTCCGTCTTTTAAAGCTGTTTTTTGGTTTGGGTTTTTTTTTTTTTAAAGAAAAAGTTATTTTTGTACTATTCTATTAAACTATAGCAAATGAAGACTTCTGAGAGATGAGTTAAGAAGAATAATTATCAACACTATCTTCCATATGATGCATCTATTAAAAAGTCCCAGGATGAGTTTTTCTGGTTTTGCATCGGCATCATATTGTTGACTTATATTCAATATGTGGTTTACTGTAACACCCAGGTCTCTTTCTACAGTGCTGTTACTATTGTCCATTTTGTATTTATGCATTTCATTTTCTTCTTGCTTTAATAGAATACTTGGTAGTTGTGTTTATTGAGTTTCATCTTATTGATTGCAGACCACTTCTCCCATTTATCAAAGTCAGTTTGAATTCTAATCCTTCAGCTTCCTTTCATCCTCTTCTGCACGGGCATCATTTAAGTGTGCTCTCTGATCAATCAACCAAGTCGTGAATGAAAATGTTGCATTGTATCAGATCTTGGCTAGACTCCAGCAGAATTCTGTATTATGTATCCTTTTTTGAAAACAGAATATTTATAAGTCTTGGAGTATTTTCTGCAAGAGACTGTGCATCTACTATGTAGCAATTTAACCCAGAACAAAATATTTCTGTACACTGTCTATGAGAATGTCATATAAGATAGTGGCCAAAGATTCCTTAAAGTCGATACACGTCACTTCTACTGTTTCCTTCATGGCAGGCCACATACTCTGTTGTCTGTTGAAGAAGGAAAATACAGCAGTTTAACAAACTTTTATTTGCAGGAAATCTTTGCTGGCTGCTTCTTTTTCACTGACCTTCCAGGTGCTTTTAATGTCTATTAGAGTATTGCTCTTAATGTTGAAACTATGTTGACTGCTGATTCCTCCTTTCTTTCTGAAGATAATATGATAGCAATGAGATCATAGAATCATAGAATGGTAGGGTTGGAAGGTGTTATGAAAGTTTTTGTTCTAGAACCACTCCACAGAAAGTTTCTGAGGTAAATACTTAGGTAATGAGTAAATGCAGAAGTGGTGGCTCTGTCCTTAAAATAAGAATTGGACTCTTGGTTTAAGAAGAGGTAAATTAAGTAAACATCATTAAAGACAATATTTACAAGATAGAAAAGTGTAAAGGGCAATAAATTATCAGAATGAAAATTATATGACCAATGTATTAGTATTCGTTGTAACTTTGACAGCCTTAACTGTCTAAATATTGCCAGAAGCTCTTATAGATGCTATTTAAATAATTATTAATTTTGTTTATCAAAACTGCAGTATCATAAAGTGATGGTTGATGGGAACTTCAGGTACTAAAAAAAAAAAAAACATGGTTGGAACCTTTCAAATGTTGAGGCTCCTTCCTTGGAGGTTTTCAAGACCCGCCTGGACGTGTTCCTGTGCAACTTCATCTAGGTGAACTTGCTTCTGCGGGCAGATTGGACTAGATGATCTCTAAAGGTCCCTTCCAACCCCTACCATTCTATGATTCTATGAAATGAAACTGATTTTTATTAGTGATATTTAAATCTCTCTGGAAAGCACCCATTTGCTGTTGACCCTGTAAGCAAAGCTATCTCTGATGTTATGGGTTGTAGAAGGTCCAATGATTGCTTGAATATGTTCCTCAGTTTTAAGGAAAAAACCACCCAGTGAAGAAAATGTGCCCTTTTATATTGATTGTATTTTGTTTTGGTATCTTTTTACCTTGCTTTTGAGTTGAATTATAATGGAAATGTAAAAAGTGTGTTCTGTTTTATAAAGATCTTCATGCAGATTGCCAAGATTCACCTCCAAAGTGTTAAAAGTTGCATTCTAAATCACAACAAAAGTCTTCTCTTTAAGTTTTAGTTATCATGTGAAAGAAAAAAAGAAATTGCTTTTGGATACTCCTTGGAATTATGTGATGCTGTAAGAAGCTATTGGTAAGAAATAAGATAGTTCAAGCTTTTCTACTTGGCAAAAGAATGTGGCTGTGAACAGCTCTCCATCTGACTTAGAAGAGTACCTTAATTTATAACTATATGTTTAAATTTTTATTTTAGAGAACAGGCACAGCTGCCTGACATGAAAGGCAGCCTTCCCAGTCTGCACATTTATTGTACTTTGCTGCCTTGGTAGCTGCACTTTGCCACAAGCAGCTCACAGAAGCGGACAGAACCATGTTTGACACCATGTAGTCCATTCATGTTATTCTTCAGATGAAGAACAACTAAAGAGTTTTAATGTCAGAGCTGTATATCCTGTAATGGTAGATAACAATTTTGAACTATCTAGACATATCAATAGCCCTCTGCTGCTTTTTAAGCTGAACAGGAAATCTAATTCATCTCATGTGGTTTCCTGCTGAGATATGTATTTGCAATGACAAATGTATGAGCACTGCAAAATTCAGTTACTAGATAGTGATAGATATCTTTCACATTTTGGTATTTTCTTCTACAATGAAACATTGAACTTGCCAAACAAGTGATTAATCTCAACATAAAATATAATACAGAAATAATTTCTTTACCTACTTGAAAAATATAATTAAAATATGATTAAGATAAA
Source organism: Colius striatus (assembly GCF_028858725.1). Lineage (NCBI taxonomy): Eukaryota > Metazoa > Chordata > Aves > Coliiformes > Coliidae > Colius > Colius striatus. Next base: position 26,142,843 of record NC_084763.1, read on the forward strand.
GATATATAAACTTCATACTTTAATGTGTATATTTTCCATATTTAAAAAAATGAAAGATATTCTCCCTAGAGTGAAGCTTGCTCTGAAGTTTGCCCACAAGTACACCTCATAACTCTGGGGTAAGCACTGCTCTGCTACCTATCTGGGATGACTAAAGAGCATGCATGGAGAGCCAAGCTCTGGGTGCCTTTAAGTCTTCCTCTGTGGGACTGTTTGCATTCAATCACTAGGGAGAGGTAAGAGCAGAAAACTGCTGGGTGCTGCCTGCTGTAGTCACACACGGGTGTAGATGAAAGATTTGGCTCTGAGTCGCTAAATTATTTGTCAAGTTTAACAACAAATTATACCATAGGTACAATTCCCAGGTCCCCATCTCTACTCTGACACTGCCTATTTTTCCTGTTGTGAACAGAGAGTGAGAAAGGGAATGACAGGCATAACCAAAGTCAAACCCAACACCTGCTTTGTGTGACCAGCATACACTTTATGCTGAGTTCCTATAGTCTCTCTGTAAAGCTGAGGTGTCTGGCTATGAACACAACAAAGCAGGAAGCATCTCTAGAAGCAGAAAACTGATGCACTTGAGCTTATGCCAGTTTGATCTCTTCTGCTGGCCTGTATCAGAAAATATCTTTGGGATTCCTTAGTTTCAACTCTTATTTAAAAATTATTCTTGCTTATCCAGAGTTTATAATCTTCCAGTGTTTGTAACAGAAACACTATTTATGCTTTTTCTCAGTTTGATTGTTCTTGACAATACTCTTCTCATAGTCAGAAAAGCCATGATCTTGCAAATCATGGTGACCTATACATGATGATCTCACTCATCATTGCCATGCTAGTCATTAGCAACTGCAGTGCTACATTAACAACAGTCTAATTAAAGTCTTCTGTGTTCAGCATTTAGTTTTATGTGCTGATTCACAGCCATATACTTACCTGCACCAGATCCAACTCCAGTTCTGTGGTTTCACAGGTATCTTTAGCCAGTCTGAGGAAGTGATCTTCCAAAAAGAATGTTTTTCCTTCTCACACAGTGTATGTCATCACTGACTCCCTTGCAGTAGTACCAACACTTGTGTGGCCATGCAGTGACTCAGAGAAGCTTGCTTAACCCAGCTGGAAAAAAACAATCACATTAAAAGGTATTTTCTCAGCTAGGTCAGCAAGCTGTTTCAGCTGCCTGTGCTTGTGAAACAGCACAGACCTAATAGAAAGGGAATGTAAGAAGATGTGGCCAGGCAGAGACTGGAAGTGCACCTTTCAGCAGCAGTGGAGATGAGCTACAAGAGACATGAAACCACTCCTTCACCATGGGGTTAGCAGAATACCACTGCATCAATTTTCCTTGTTGTAGTTTTTACTTCTGTCCTTCCTTCATAATAGGGTCAGCCATACTGTGGTTGCATGTACTGGTAGCATAGCTGAAAAAAGATGTGTGCTCTGTTTAGACCCTTGAATTGCCTCTGCTGGCAGCATGAGGCACACAAACATATTATGGCTATTATTTTAGCACAGGTTTCAAGCCCAGACTCCATATTTATCTGCCCTGGTTTTCACTCCAACTTGTATGTAAGGACAAGTTGACTGATGCACTAGGAGAGGAACTCAATTAGCAAGTATGCACTGGAGAAATTAGTCTGACCTTTGTAGACCACATGGAATGGAGTTAGAATAAGTTATACCTAACAAAGAATTGAGACCAGAATGACAAATGTCTCATAAAGATGAAACAATTCCCATCACTTCTCAAAATATGTTTTAAAGTTGGTCCTCTGTTTACCATGTTGCTGGTACACACATTTACAGGAAGCAGATAATGCTGCTTTAGCTAATACAGTAACACTCCTTGGAGAGCTACCATGACATGTGAGAATAACTAGTCTGTTGAGAATCTCTTTGTCCTTGCTCCTAGCCATTTCCCTTATGCATAAGGTTTTCTGTAGTCTGGAGAGGATAACTTGCCAGGTTTGCTGTTTCTGTTTTTTGCTTATCACAGATACCTTATTAAGGACTGCCATTGATAAGGACATCCTGGTGTTTGTCTCCTAGGAGAGGATACTTGTACTGTTTTCTGTGCCCTCAAGTTTGAGGAGAACCTGACAAGGTTGCTGTTGGCCCAAGTGCCTGGTCTTCTAGTTACCAAAAGAAGACACGAATGTCTAAGAAATGGTTTCAGGATATGACTCACTAGCAGATAGTGAACACACTCCAGAAAAGAACCACCGAAGGTATCACTTCAGCAGGAATTAATCTACCCAGTGTTCTAATCTTTTTAGTCTGTATTTGCTATTAGTGAAGGAACACACTAAAGACAAAGAGTCAGTAGTGAGTGAAAGCGATCTCAGTGGCCAAGAAAGCCTTACTCCCTAGCCCCTTGCTCCCACTCTTCCTCATTCCTGTGTTCCTGTTCCCTTAAGCCCCCTTCTTTACTTATTCCAGTTCTCACAATAGGTAGACTTTGCTGTAAATTGATATAACTCACTGCTGGGTTGCTGGGTTTGATTTCTGGTATTTTAGTGGCTGAAACTGGTGCTCAGAAGGACCTTATTAGCTCTGGAGCTGGCACAAGGTAAACAGCAGAAGCTAGTGGTTAGTGCTGGGGCAGAAAGGAAGAGTGGGATGGGCAGGGAGAAAGCAGCGTGTTGATCAGCCATGTTGGGGTCTTCAGCTTACTAGAGCTGTGAAACCATCCCTCGAAACTGGACAATCTGTCTTGCAGTGAAAATATCTATCAGAAAGGTTCTATAAACTGTGGTTAACAGTGTTGCTAAAATTACTCATGTAGGTGAAGTCTGGAAGGTAATGCTATTCAGGACTTCATTTGCCGCAGATATACTACAGATAACAGAATAATATGCAGTTGAAACATAATTGGAACACCAAGAAAAGCTTCAGCTATTTATAGTATTTAATAATTAATAGTAAAAACTGCACTGATTGTAGTATTCATTTTCCTATCTAGTGTAACTATTAGTTCTATTTCTTAATAATGCAATAACCTTTTTTTTTTTGACGTAGCACCTTTTTGGCATAATTCTCATTTTGCATCAGAATTTGATCAAGATCTTTCTTTTTTCATAGAAAATACATACATACATTCTGAATAATTACTTGAGATTATATGTTGTAATCTGTCAGAGCCCCACAAGACTCATGAAGGGGATCTTACCCCTAAATGCTTCTTCCAGGATGTGTGAGACATCTCTAATTTTTTACATTCTTATACTTGTAACACTGGTAAAATCAGAGGGTTCTGTTACCCCCAATATAGCTAGGATATTAAAGCATAGACATGCTAAAATCTATATTCAAAAAAGATATTTAGTGCATGGATCTCACCAGCTAACTTGCCTAAGGTGGTAAGATGCTTAAACCACCCACATCCAAGAGGATCTTCCTTACTACTGGACTTTTTTTTCTCATTGAGATTGCACAAAGAGTTCACTTAAAGCTGGAGTTAGAGTACTTTGTTGAGTGTGTAGAAAGATTTTAATGTATGGGGAGGTTTGGATGTAGGTTATGGGATGACAGAAAGGATATAAAATAGCTCCTGATGCATATGATGACTTTTATGACTATGGAAAAGGAAGGCTGTACATTTTTAAAAAAAATAATATCCATGACATCAAAACTAAGCTTGAATTAAGAAATACTGAGTTATGCTGAATCCCTGAAGGTCTGAAGTCAGGAGAGTGGAGGCATTTCTCTGGCAAAAAACAAAAAATCCCACCAAAAAAAAAAAAAGAGCGACTCCATAGATTACCTTGGCAGTGCTTTAGAACAAGTTGCTGTTGCTGTTAGTCAGAAAGCCAGGGTGGTGACAGGTGCACCTATTTGTAATGTATAGCATGGGGAAAAAAAACCAAACAAACAACAGAATAATTTTTAAAGTTAAGTCTAAACTGTTAAAAGCATAGGATGCTGTTATCTTAATGTTATGGGCTTGGTTTGCTATATTAATGCTAAAATACTTCTCAGTGTTTCAGATCATGTATGAATATAATCACGGCTCTGAATTTTCTAGCTGTGTTTTATATGAGATCAATTTGGTGGAGACATTTAGAGGAGGTTTACATGCATTTTTTATGGCTAAGAAAGTTAGTTTAAAATGGAAGTAAATAAAGCATGGAGCAAGCATTTTCTAAAGGAATTTTCCCTGACAGGAAACAAATCCTTGATGGGACTTGTAATTTCCTATGACCAACATAAAGGAATAAAAAGTTGAACTCCTAACAGGTGATGTGCAAAAAATGTAGTAGGTAGAATATGTTTTATTTTGGCATGCCTTGTTCTGAGAGTTTTAAATATGCCTGGTAACAGAACAAGACTTTGGAGCTGTGCATGATCTTCCCTAGGCCTGTTTGTTGTGTGCAGATACAGCCATGGATATGTTGACATATCCCCTTGAGAATTGTCGTAAGATTGACCTCAGGGTCTGCTCTCAGGATGCTCTGTAGTGCATCTAGTAGCCCACAGAAGTCATCAGGCTTTGCATGAACCAACTTCATGCATGGCAAGGCAGAAAAGAGTTGAAGAACATCACACTTATGGCCTGTTGGAAGCCACATTCAGACTGGTATATAGGTGGTTGCCCTGTAGATCTTCGAAACTGTGTAATCATTTGTTACTATTTTAATCTAAGCATTAAGGTTATTAAAGCTGGACAAAAGAAACAACACATACTACTTATTTTACAGAATGTAGATTTAACTCGATAAATCTGTTTATATTTTTGTAATGTAATAATTGGCTTTTAAAAACATAATTAGTAAATTTCATTTTAAAAAATGTTTATAAATGCAGAGTGTATAGAAAATCAGTATTTGAGTGATTTTATTTTACCAGTTCTTTGAGTAATATATTTTCTTTTCAAAACATTTTTGTTTTATTTGGTGCCATAATAATAAATCATTGTTTTCAGAATGTTCAGAGTATTTGATTTAATAGGTGAAAACTAGATTTAAATGCCAGAATTTAAGACAGGTAGTATTAAGTAGCCCTGAAACAACAAAAAGTATTAAATATGTGAAGCTTGTCAGAAAGCAGCAATATATTAAAAGAAGAGAAAAACACATGCTGAACATGCAGTGGGGTTTTTTGTTCTTATGCTCGTCCAGGTTAATACCATTACACTCCTTTTACAAAGAGAATCTGTTTTTTGCATTTCATCTTTCTTCTCTCTTATCAGTATTATTCCTGGCAATACTTGCACAAGTAAACACTGACACATTTGTAAAAAATAGAGGGTTCATTTTTCCAGTATGTTTCCATCAGCCTCTGGGCTTTTGTAATGTCTCAGTGCCCTCTGAGAAGGAAAGGCCTTGCTGTTTACAGGCCCTCTCTGCAAGTCTGTCTTCTATAATCACTGACAGTGACCACACAGTCCTTTCACATCGATTTCTGGTGTTTTAGTGGCTGAAACTGGTGCTCAGTTCTCTTCTTGCTCTAATACTTGTCAGTCCCCTCTCTGAGCCAACTGACACAGAATATGCTCCTTTGTAACTTTTTTCCTGATCTTGTGCGCTGGGTTACTGAGCTGCACTGGGTCACCTATGTGATGTGAGACCAGGTGCTGGGAAACAGGAGGGGAAAGACAAGGAGACATTTTCCTGTTTCAGTGGAGAAGAGTTTCATCAGCTCACCGTGTTCAAGGTAACTTCACCCCCCAAGTAGGGCTAGCGAAAAAAGAAAAGGTTTTTTTTACTAAGTCAGTTAGGGTGAAGACAGGCAGGACGGGCTGCTGATGGGACAAGTTCTCTGTCAGTGTACATGCTATCAGTGCCAGCTTTTCACAACAGCCTAAAAAACTGAGGGCTAAGCAAGTCTTCTCCCAGCAGTCTCCCTACTGACTGAGGATATAGTGCAAAGCACAGTGGGCACCTGGCTGTTTCTCTGGTCTCTTGAGTATGACATAGCTGGCATTCAGAGCAACCAGGAAAGTTAAATGGCAAGAAAGCAGAGCTGTTTTTCAGTTTCTTGAGTTCCACATATGCTGACATGGCTTATCCCTTCCACCGTAGATGCTACAAACTGCAGCTCCTCTGTTTCCTCACTAACTAGCTTCTCATTGCTGCTCAGGGTGAAGGCCTGTATGGCTACAAGCAGTGATCAATGTCAGGCATAGGTCAATGAGGCTGTAAGCATTGTCACTTGTGGCTGTCAGACACTTTAAATATGTGTGATTAAGCTTGAAGAGGAAGAGTAAATTTTAAAAGCCAATGGACTTTCTGTACAGTACTGGAAAGATAGGATCCAGTACTTTGACATTTAACAAGAGTTATTTTTCTGTGTGCCTGGTTGAAAGGAAGAGTGAATGGAGAATGATAAGCTCAGAATCCAGATCCTTGTTAGCTTACGGAGGTGGAAAAAAGAGAAGAACAATTATTACGAAGAAGAGGTAGGTTGCAAGTATGTCAGAGGGCAAACAACACAAAAGATGATTTTCTAGTGACAGGTAGCAAAGCCAATTTCCCAATGTTTTCTGGAAACATTATGTTTTAATTTTAAGAGGCAGGTACTTCCACTGAATTTCATAAACACTTTTGGGTATTTCTTCGGTGGTTGTGAAACCAATATCTAACAATAGAGATTGACTTAATTTCAGTAAAAAAACACACAACTTCCAATTCCTTAAATTGTATTCAGTTTCAGATTGCAATATTTGTATAGGCAAATATGAAGACTTTTTACTTAGTTTAAAGTAATTCTTAATGTTGTAATTTTGTTATAACTTTTCCCCTTTACTCAAACTAGGACATACTCTGAAAGTATGTAGTCCCAAATTCTGATCACAGCCTAGATATTTGGATTTACCTATGCATGAGCAAAAAATCTGTTCTGAGTCAGTGGGAGTGTATGGCTTTCTTGTGGCTTCCTCTTGTAACCTGTCAGTACAAGTCAGGCCAAATGCAAAGCAGCAACAGAAGTCATAGCCATCTGAAGTAATGGTAGGCTTGAGTGGGGAGATGTGGCAGAAGCTGAAGGACAAGGAAGTAATCAGAAGAAAATGAGGCACAGAAGGGCTGTGGTGACTCGAACCCGTGAAACTCCCACTGATGCAAAGTCACCAGAGGACTCCTAGTTATGCCCTTGGGCTGTTCAGCTTTCCCTCAGCAAAATCTGTTCCTTAGCCACAGCTATATTTTTCTTACCATTGCAACGGAAGAAAACCAAAAGCTACTGCTTTATGAACTCAGAACCAGGAGAAACACCCTCTTGGGAGGATGTGCTCTAACTTTTCTGTCTGTTTCAGAGTGAAAACAGATATCTCCTGCTGGAACTTCCAGGCAGATGAGGAAAAAGACAGGTAAACAATTGGTTTTTCTCCTTTAACTATGTGGTAGCATAGAAATATCAGAAACTATTTGAAATTTCCATGGTTGTGGGTACCATGTGGCCACAGATTAAAATAATTCCTTTACAAACAAATTTTGCAACAACATTGCCTCAACTAGAAAAGTTGATAATAAGTTGATGGCAAAACACGTATCATTTGGTCTACAAAAACATGCCATTTTAGCATGTCTGTATCCTGGAAAACTATATGTCACAGGCAGATGATGTATACATGAAAGATGACAGAGAACACTACTGCAAATACTTGTTGCCTCTGCAGAAGCCATGTTGTAATTTTCTATATTTCTCATGTGTGTCACCAGTGTAAACATTGCAAGGGCTTTGTTCAAAACTTATTAGAATTACTATTATTAAGCATCTCAGTTTGCGTTCTGTCTTACATGTGACAATCCGCCACAGGCACCTCTGAATAAACTTCACTTGGATTTATCTGTTTTTACCTCTCTATGAAAAAGAAATTTTCTATTTATTCAGGTAAAAGAAGTTTTGTTTTTTGTTTTTAAGAACTGTTGCCATCACTGTCTTCACCCAAGTAGAGCAAACTTGGCTAATAAAAAATATAAAGATGATGTTTTTTATCAGCCTTGGAACTGTACTTATCTTTACATGTCACAACTGTATATAAATCCAGTAGACAATTGAGCCTTTTACTACTGGTATTTAGTATGTGATAAATATTTGAGATAAGATCCTGAAAAGCTTATGAAAAGACTGATACACAACAAGATTGCCTACATAGCTGTGATTGATTTATTTAACTTACTAAAGCTATTAAAGTATACTTAAAAAAATTAGTAGCAATGGGATTAATTTATATAGGAAGTTTGTAAGGAAATGAATCTTTTTTTGTCTTAAAGTTGCTGCATAAGTGTTTTCTGTTGCTTTATATCAGATCCGTGAGATACTTTGTAAATGTCTAATGTCTTCAAAGAGCTACAGTCACCTAGTAACCTGGATCAAGGTTTCTACATTTGACTGTAAATTTGGGACAGACAATCACCAAAATTCACATGCATATCCTTTCCTTTGCTGAAACATAAATGTTCAATTTGCTATTATGCTCTTTTGCTGACAAACAGAATCACATTTGGAAGACAATTTACTTCAAAATAGAAGCATTGATCCATTACCTAAAATAGACCACATTTTTAGATTCAGTCCTCCTCTCCATTTTAATTTTAATTTTCTTATTGGTACTAGTGGTTTGAAATAGATTGAGTTTGTGGCAGAATCCCACATACATATGACATCAAGCAAAAATAGCTCTCAGCAGAAAAAAATGCTTCAATGGAGACTGGCCTAAAGCTAGGGTGAAAATATTTTCTCTGTACAGACACTAAGTTCAGCGAGTGAGTCAGTCTGTAGAGGAAAATTCAGGGAGAAAGGAAAGAAATTCTGCAAAAAGATGACACTGTAGTCTCTAGAAATATTTTTCTAGCACACCTGTGGCAGTGATTCCGTAGAAAAGAATGGGCAATAACAATCACTTATGGCTTCTGGACTTTTCTTCTAACCTTGGCTCTAGAAATAGATTATATTTGCTCTTACAGATGTTCACCAGCAGCCATGCCACCTATTGAAGATAGACACAGCAGATCACTGTTCCAGAATAAGTCCTAAGAAGGATATGTCATCCCTATCTTGAGCAGAATCCCCCGATTGTCTGTTGCAAGAATTTACATCCATTCACTCTCTGATTCTCCGTTTGACCATTCTAGTGAAGGAGCTACATGTATGTGCAGTTCTTATGCTGTGTCTGTGGTGAGGATGTGAATACTTTTTAACATTTTATTTTTTCAAATATTGGTGGTTGGCCCTTTCATAAGCTGTGTTAAGCAAAATTACTGGTTCTGGGTCAGATAGCATAATGACATAATGAAGCAGTTCAACTGTGCATGGTGATTGCAGGATGTTAATACATGGATACTGAATTCAGTGCTTCAGGTTGTAGGAACTAGATAAAAGCTATTGGTTTCTTTGCTGAATCTCATACTCTTTCCTTTTTCTGCAACCTACCAGTTGTTATCAAGCTCCAGTGGGAAATGAATGAGCCAGCTTCCTTCAGTGTCTAGCAGGAGAGAATGACACCCCTTTCTAACAACTGTCCTTCAGTCTTAGAGGTCACATTAGTGATTAACAGCCTCTATGCATCCAAATTATTCTGTCTTTAGTATGCATCTTAGACTTTAACTTATTGTAGTTGCCCAATTTAATGTTATTAAAGATTTTTCCTCTAATATCAATGTAAATATCATATTGCTGAAAAAGCTGGCTGACGTCAAGGTGATGTCTGAACCCCTGACTGTTCAGGAGTAAAGAAGGGTAAGAAAAAAGACAAGAGAATGAATCAAGACTGGGAAAACCATAGAAAGGCTTTGCAAAGATGAAGAAAATATGAAATGGATATGATGAAAATCTGACACTTCTTTTTTTCCATAAAATTCACTGTGTGGATGGGAAGCAGAACCACCATGGTGAGTCTGATCACAGGCACTTTCCTTAGCAGCCTGTTCAACGAATTCTGTGAAGAAACAGAGTTGATCAATGCTACCCATTTTATGTGGTCTGTCATTCCTACAGGGAAAGGATCAGCAGGGGAGAAGGTGAAGTTTACTGAAAATATGTTATTTCTGTTTTTCAGAAACCTAGTTGCAGCACAAAAGACATAGAGGTCCCTGAAAGATCTGTATCTCCACCTATGAACAGACAGATGATAAATACTTAACTGTTTAGCTATCTAATCTTTAACACTCCTGTTACTTGGTGTCTCTGTACACACTAGGGAAAATGCAGCTATAGACTTGTAGAGGCTAATTCAACAGCTCTAGAGGGAAGTTATTGTACCCCAAGATATTCTATGCAACTAGGCACATTGTGATCTAGTTCAGGAGATGCTCAAGCATAGATCAGGAACCAGGCACCAGACTCCTTTTAGCAACTGAAACTACTGTGAAGCAGGGCTTTTGTGTGTTTCTTTGTTCAGAAACTTTTTTCTAAAGGTAGTTGAGATACTTTCTACCTTAAAGTATATGGGATCTGATCCAAAACACAGACAAGATAGAGAGTTTATAGTAAAATGCGGTGTTTTGATCATTTCAATCTTATCCTAGCACAGTGAAGAGCACCAACAGTTCCCATTAAAACCAATACAACCACAGTGACAGTTGAGACCACTCATTGAGAATTGTCCCTCTTAAAGTAGATAAATAGTAAGTTGTAACATAGTGTTCATATAGTCTTTAGTACTTGGTAAAACTGCAAATAAAGTCATATGAAATAATATATTCTTTCCTGGAGTGGTTGTAATCCTAGAGGCATTATTTGACAATCTAGTAGTAAAAAGTCTTATTAATACTCCTGTGAAAGAAAGATATACAGGAGTTTTAATGCACTTTGCCATAGAAAAATTTACTAACTGTATGTCTTCACAAATCCCATATGTTGAATACCATATTTATCATATAATCATATTTATGATGAGGTTAAGAACCAAAGTATATTAATAAGTAAATGAAGATTTCTTATGCTTTTTACACTTAATCTCTTGCATAAATCTGGAATGAGAACCATGGAAATTTCAACATGAAAACCTAAAATGTAAGATTAACAACCTGAAATTATATACTACTGTTGAGTTGTAGGTAGAAATATTGTGTCTTTAATTAACTTTATTGAAATTCTGCGTACTTAAGTAATGGATGTGTTGCAAGACAACATATATATATATGAATATAGATATAAGAAATATATATATATGAAAAAAATAAGTGTCTTAACAGGTACTGTAGATCTTGACACATGATGTTAGTTTTGCTGTCGCAACCTTAGGTATAGAGAGATTCTAACTAAGGTGTAAAATTTGGATTTCCCTTTAAAAATAAGTCATCACATTATAATTTTTACTCTTTTTTTTTTTTTTTTAATACTTGCAACAGAGTAAAATCTCTACTTTAAAGCATATCTAATGAATTTCTGCCCTTGACTATCTTTTATTACTCACTTTCTGAATAATGAAAGACCTGATAGTGAAAGCACTTGTGAAAACCAAGGAAATGAAATGTGTGTTGTGCCAATTGTCCATATTTCCATGATTTAAAAACCTTAAGAAACCAAGAATGACTAAAACCTATGTTGGTACTTTAAAATGTTAATGTTTTAAATTATTTTTACTGCTAAAGAACAGGTGATTTCTGTTCCATATGCTGTTATTTCCATTAAAATAGACCCATGGAAACAGAAACAACTGACTGATTAGCAGAGCCAGTGCTATACAATGATATTTTGGATCCAAGGCAGGATGTCATTTTGCTACACAGCCTTTCTTCACTGCGTAAGGAGTGAGAAGGTGCTTCTCTGTTTTGTTACAGTGTTGCTGTGATAAATGTATAATTTGAAGCACCTGGATTTCATGCCATAGATATGTTTGTCCCAGTTTGGTGCTAGTTAGAAAGACATTTTGGTAGTGAGGGGCTCCTTTTCTACTAGATTGCAAATTTTTTTAGACAGAAGTACCATTGAGATGATCCTAAACAACATAGTCCTCAGGTTTCCTCAAATGGCTCCCTTAAACTCTCCATAATTTTCTAGGACTTTTCCTATTAGCACATATTGATATTGATTCTATGATTAGGAAGAGTTAAGCTAAACCTTCAGACTCTTTTGGCAGGTTGCTCATAACCTCACTCAAATGGAAGGGTCAAAAAGTGAAATGAAAATGAAATGGTAGGTAGAAGAGCCCTAAGAAAGTATTTTTAGGAAAAAAAACCCCCACACATGGGGAAAGTAACCTCTGCACCTTGGTGAATTAAGTCCCTCATTAATTGAGTCCTAAACAGAGAATGAATTTTGACTAGCAAAGAAATTCACCTTACAAAACCTAAATCAACCTTGATTGATTCCCAAAATCTAATCGAAGTTTTTAGATATAGCTGTCTTCATGAATTGTCTCAAAATTGGGCATAAATGCATCTTTAAAAGCATGTAGCAACTTAATGTGAATTTCCCCTTGATACAATTTTATAGGCCTTCCTTTTTTTTGTTTAGTTAATATCTCACCATATTTAAAACTACTTCGTTTAAACTGGGCAGGCTGGCTGAGAACTCATATTTGGCCAGCTTTATTTTTCTTTTTCTGTTGACAAAATGTTATTTTGCAACATGTTGTAAATAAGTCTGTACTGAGAAAGTCTGCTGAAGTTTCGTTTTCTAAAGTTCAATAAAGGAATAGTTTTTGATTGCTCTTTCATTTAATTCAAGCTTCATGTCTGGCAAGCTGACAGACAAAAACCACAAGCCTATCAATCAATTAGAGGGAGGTACCAATAATCTCACTTTCCAGATCTGTTTCTGCCCTATCCTGGCAAGTATCATCCTGTGATGAAGAATTCTTGCAACTGAAGAACCTCCACTTGATAAATATTTTTCAGCATATTATAATTATCAAATACAGAAACACAAGAAAATAGGGCTAGAAGAGAGTTTCAGGATAATCTTACCTTTCTCATGATCTGAGGAGCCAAATGGCCACTGCACAGTTGTTTGCATGAGCAATTTCAGGGCTATCGGTTGTTCAGAAAGAGTTGACTGGTGAAGATTTTGTTTATAAATCAGGGGTGTTTCTTGTTGCTTTTGGAGGAGCTTCTTAAAGGACAGCTGGGAAGTAACTGACTATATAGGTTGGAAGGAAACTGAACAAGTGGATCTGAAGATAAAGTGATGACAAGGACATTGACAGACTACCATTAGTCTGGGCTTCAGTCTTGGACTACCACTTGGGGATAGGATCACAGAATCAGAGAATCATTGAATTGTAGAAGTGGAAGTGACCTTTAGAGATCATCTAGTCCAATCCCCCCTGCAGAAGCAGGTTCACCTAGATCAGGTCACACAGGAATGCATCCAGGCGGATCTTGAAGACCTCCAAGGAAGGAGACTCCACAACCCCTCTGGGCAACCTGTTCCAGGGCTCCCTCACCTGAACAGTGAAATAGTTTTTTCTTATATTTAAGTGGAACTTTTTGTGTTCCAGCTTCATCCCATTACCCCTTGTCCTGTTTCTAGCTAGAAAAAAAGTAATGTCCCAACCTCCTGACACCCACCCTTTAGATACTTATAAATATTAATAAGATCCCACCTCAATCTCCTCCAGACAAAAGAGCCCAAGTTCCGACAGCCTTTCCTCATAAGTAAGATGCTCCAGTCCCCTGATCATCTTGGTGGCCCTACACTGGACTGTCTCCAGAAGTTCTCTGTCCCTCTTGAGCTGAGGATCCCAGAACTGGACACAGGACTCCACATGAGGCCTCACCAGGGCAGAGTAGAGGGGGAGAAGAACCTCCCTTGACCTGCTGGCCACACTCAGAAGAGTGTGATGCATCCCAGGATGCCATTGGCCTTCTTGGCCACAAGGGCACATTGCTGGCTCGATGAGATCATGAGCCAGGATCATGAGACGGGAGTGGTAATAGAGCATCAAAACTGTAGTGAGCAGGATGAAAGAACATGAGAATGGTGAATCAACACATACCAAGAATGGAGAAAGGGTCAAATATGGACTGTTTTTGAGGGTACATTTTAAAACTGATACAACCTCCACACTACTTGAGGTAAGAGAACTTTATCAAAAGCTTAGAACTTTAGAGACTAATAGAATGCCACCTACTCATTTAAATGTTATTTTAGGCCTAGAGAAGAAAGAATGATCTAATTTTCACGTGCCATCATATTGACAATGCTGTTGAAATGCTGATGATAAATAAAGGTAGTGCTTATTTTTTAATCTACATTAGGAATCTATAAAATTAAAAATCTGGGATGAAAGTCCCTGTAGTATCAAGTTGCAATTATAAGTCAACATGTGAGGCAACTGACTAATGAGCTGTGTATGGAGAGAATAAAGTGCAGGATTACTGTTTAATTCTCTTTGGTAGCCAATACAGTGTGTTAGTGCACAACAAACTTTCCTTATTTTTGTGACATTTGGTGAAACAAAACTATTTCCGCTGGAGACTGTAGCCTATATTTTATTCCCATCAAAAGATGAAACTCCTACATCAGCATGGTAGATGGCAGATAATAACTGTACATGAAGCAGAAAGATGAACTTCAAGTTGCTATGTCAACAAGCTGGTATCTGTGTGGAAATGTAATGTACTATTGACAAAATGTCTTCTTTTGCCTTAGTATCCACCAAGGTTCCCTACTGAGGAACTTTTAATCTGTGACAAGAGGATTGCCTTAATTACACTCTATTGTAAGAGAACATAGAGGAAGAAATTACTGTATTGTGTAGTTTCAGAGTAAAAATATATTTAGAAGAAGAGTGCTGGAGAAAAATAACACCTAGACAAGTAAACCAATTTTACAAGTTTTCTAGCAAACATTGGACATCATACTTGTGTGTACATTGTTCAAATTATTTTTTTCTATGAAAATTTTCACCTCTTGCAATCCCAGGAGAAAGTGACCTTTTGAAGGAATTGAGAGGATTCTCCAAAGCATATTGCTCTGCCTGCATTTCACAAGCAGGAGAGACAGTATTTATGGATAACCAGATACTCAGAAAGATAAGTCCTTCTTGTGGTTTTTTAAAAGCTCAGATGTAAACTTCCTGCCCAAGTTTACCTGTGCACATGTATATGCTGAAAGCTCTAAACCTGGCCTATACTGTACTTTGGCAACAGGTGTTATTTTTCTCAGATATATAACTGTGATACCAAAATACTTGGATTTTTTTGTTTTTTTTTACAGTAAGAAGTACTGTAAGCAGCACTGAAAACTTGCGAATACTGTTTGTTTGGAAAGAAATATAAGTACTGAGAAGCGCCTAGAGAGAAAACTTACAACTGTTAAGAAGAACAGTTATGTTTTGAACATAGGTCTTATTGTGTGTCCTGGTTTCACCTGTGATAGAATTAATTTTCTCCCTAGTAGCTGGTACAGTGCTATGTTTTGGATAGTAGTGTGAGTTGTTGCTCAGTTGCTTTTCCTAAGTGAAGGACTTTTCGGTTTCCAGACTCTGCCAGTGAGAAGGTACACAAGAAGCTGGGAAGGAGTATGGTCAGGACATCTCACCCAAACTATCCACAGGGCTGTTCTATATCAAAAGGTGTCATGCCCAGTTTATAAACTGGGAGGTTTGGCTGGGAGAGGTGGATTGCTTGGGAGGGCATCAGTCATCAGGTGATGAGCAATTGCATTGGGCAGCACTTTTTTTTTCTTGGGTTTTATTTCTCTTTTTGTTATATTCCTTTCCATTGGAATTTTGTTGGTTTTTTAAATTATTTATTATTATTATATTCAATATCATTTTAGTTATTAAACTTTCTTAACTCACAAGTTTTCTCTCTTTTTTTGAGTATTTCCAATGGGGATTGCACTGGGAGGGGGAAGAGAGTGAGGAGGTGTGTGGTGCTTATTGGCTGGCTGGAGTTAAACAGTACATCAAAGGAGTGTCAGATTGATTTTATAGATATTTCAGAGTAAAACCCATCAAGAATTAATGGGAGATTTTGTATTTTAAAATTAGGGGGAAAAAAAGAGTTAAGTTACTTATTAGGAAGCCACTGTTTTCAGAAGCAGACAAAGTTACACAAGAGCAGAGTAACTAAAAAGATAAATAGAAGTATGCACTTGTTCACCATATACAAGATATTGCAATATCACCAAGCAAAGGAGGTGCATATTTTCCTGTCATGTTTCATCTGTTCCAGAACAAATATTTAAGTTGTAGTCTGAACGTGTTACAAACTTTAACAATATGCAAGAATCAAGAGAAAGGGAAAAAAAAAGATTCACTGATTCATTTTTGGCAAGATTAATCCTATGTTTCTCAGTGAGCTAAATGGCTACACAGAATCAAATTCATTGTCATATTGGATATGACAACATACTTGTACAGTTATGTTCAAGTCAGCAGCAAGTTCTTCAGCTTTTAATACATCTTATTTTTGTTTTCTGGGCCAACTGACTCAAACAGATTTTTTTTTTTTGTGATGAGTCTATGTAACATACAGGGTTATGCCATCACTTGCTTGGGAATAATGTATGCTAATATGCTCCTAAGTAGAGCTAAGTTAACAGCTCACAAAAAGAAACGTTATTCATGACATACATATTAAATCAAGCAACTGTATGAGAGAATATACAAATCTTTTGTGCTGTCTCTTCTATGTAGATTGCCTTTACAAGGGGGGAAAAAATGTATCTGTGCCTTCTCTTTGAACTCAGTAAATGCCCCCTGGGTCAGTTATCAAAGAAGGGGACTTCTTTACAGTTATCCTACTAAAAGAATTATAGAGCTCTTCGAAGAGGTGACATGCTTTTGGGTACTGTAACGCCCACATCAATAATATTAAATAGCATTTGCTATTAAAGGGAATCCTGTTACGAATGAGTTTCTGGCCTGAAACTCAGATTCCATCTAATCTTTTAGTTAGTTTCGTTCCTTTGAGACAGTCTTGAATAGAAGCATTAGGTTTGCTCAGGTTGTATAGCATTTCTTTAATGCCAGCAAATACAAAGAGGTTTTTGCTCAGGACCATAGAAGAGGGTCTGGAATTTCAGGTATTCTTTTGGAACTTTTTCAAATCTGTTGTTTTCTGGTACTATGAGGTGTTCTCTTTCTTCTGTTAGAAAATGAAAAAATCTTTTCTGCAGCTGTCCTTAAAGTCTAGTTTTATACCTTCTCTTTCGAATCACTAATAACCTGTAACTAAATGCCTGTCATGTCCTATCCTTAGTTGACAAGAGTGTTTTATGCATGGATGTGTGCATTTTCACACATGGAGAATCACAGAGGAGGAATGTTGAAATGGATGTAAAGCGATCATCTGGTCTGTCCTCCATCCACATGTTGATCGATGTATATAATATGTGTGTTTTCATGTTCACTGTATTTGTGAATGTTATCCATGTGCAAGAAGAAGTCATCTTTTTTCAAATTTGCTATTTTTCTGCTCATTTTTTTGATAGCAGCCTTTTTCCAGAATTATTGTTTTCCTTGTATGTAAATAGTCATCCGTTTGACACCTAATTAGTAAACTGATTATATTCTGCTCAGAGTTCTTTTTCTTCAGGAATCTCACTTGTGGGAATATAAATTGTCTAGCAGGTATGATATAAAAACCCAAGTATTCAAGAAAACTGTCAGTTAAAGAGAAAATATAATCTCTTGAACATTTCTCCTTTACCTTGTGTTTCTCTTCATAACTTCATTTGCTTTTGTGAGAATGCCTAAAGCAATTTCGGTGCTATTTGTTGGTGAGAAATAACAGCTCTCATAAGGAATAGTGTGGGTTTGTTTTCTGATTAAGTATTGCAAGGAATCTCACTGTGCCTTCTTGGCTATGTATAGTTTATTCCTATCGGTCATTGAAAAGCAAGAGAAACTTCATCTCTCCTAGCTGATCATCACAATGAAACTGTGACATAGAAAGTACTCTGAATAGTACTTTTCAACTTAAAACTGATGGTACATTGCTGAACACATGCTAACATACACTCACTGTCCTGTTTTTAGGACTCGATCAAGTCCTTCGAATATTGATATATTTCGTAAAACCACCCTCAGGAAAATTGTGTGGGGAAAGAATCCCCCCCAAATGGAATAGATTCCAGAGTCCATCTTTAGAGACAATTATATTCATTAATATTTAGAAAAAAAGTTTTCACACTGAATTTTACAGAGTATTGCCAATAATTCTCAGAGAGGAAGCTCATCCAGTATAGCTGCCAGGTGAAAACACATTATACTCCACCCATTACACTCCAACATGTTATACTTTCCACCCATGTGTGCAGTTACTGTTTTTCCCACAAGAGTTATGTGACCATGACTGAGGGATGTAAACAATACAAGCAAAGTTAAATGTCAGGTAAAGTGTCTCTATGCAATTCTCCATAGAAGGAAAGGAGGACTCAAGGACCTTTCTTTGCTACCAAAATATTTAAAAATCCTATTTCAGAATACTACTCCAAAAACTGATCAAAACCTGGACAGTATCAAAATCTCGTAAGCAAACTATTTTCACATTATAGGCAAAGCATAACAGGTATGAAGCGTGTAGTATACACTTAGGTGAGAAAAAGAAAATATTCCCTGAGGGCAATTTCACCCATATGTCACAAACACATACATCTGCCTTGTCTCTAGCTTAACGGGATGGGTAGCCATATGGGTTTTTTTGCTCCACTGAAAATACTTATTTTCTTGAAGCATGTTCCACTAAATACTGGTAGCAGAGGGATGCCCAGTGGGAAAGAGGGGACAGAGGTAAAGGCATCCTCCATAGTCCTAGTGAGAGGGCACCTGCTCTGCAAATGGCTAGGTGAGGATTACGGAAAAAGACACATTGCTCTGTCCTATGAGTAAATGGTAGCAGAGAGGAAGGTGCTTTCTTGTAAAGACTCTTCAACACTGTGTCTACTTTTCTAGTTATTGAGTAGAATTAGTAATTTAGAGGAGCATATGGCTCATTTCTTGTCAGTTTTATATCGTCTCCATTGTAAACAGATTCTTCACAAAAAGGCTTCATGAAATATGAATTCAACATAAGGTAAATGAGCCAAAGATGCTATAACAAATGAGAGCAGGTGAAGCAATGGATCTGCTCGGCAAGTGTGTGAAATGGGAGTTCAAACTACAATTGGACAATTCAGCAAACAAAGTCACCCTCTTCAATGAGGGTGAGTGAGCAGATATTTGGGCTGTAATGTAGTAATTTTCTCCCCTGTACCAAATATTGGAGAGTGTCACTGTATTTTTTCTTTACCCAACAAAAAGAGTTGCCTAGAAGAACCAATATTTGGTATATCCCAGGGTAGGTTAGCTGTTTCTCATGTGACTGGTGGCTGTGGATGTAAAAATCAGTTGTGGAGAAATTGTTGGCTGCTGCTCTGAAAATGAACCAAAACCTGCAAAAGAGGTGGACACATTTAGGGAAATGGCTACCAAAACCATACCAAGAGAGTAGAAGGAATTCTCTCTTCTAAACATGGATGCTTGTCATGTTGATTCTCCAAAGGCATTCTCTTTTTTAATTTTAAGAATATACATTCTATGTCCAGAATGTTGTGTCCAGTCTCGTCTTTTGTTGATCTCTGCTGCCATCAGCTTTGCTTGACCTTTGTTTTCATGGTGAGACTGAGATTTGGGATGAATATTCATGTATATAATTCTGAAATGAGCTTATTACCCTTTTTGAGTATATGAGTTCTCCAGCTTCTTTCAGGCTAGTCTTTGTGAAAAAAATGTTAGAAAAACAAAAATGTGCTATTGAACTTGGAATCCAGCTTTCTGAAAGACATTCTCCTCTCCCACCAGCAGTTCTTTCAAATTTCCTCCTCAGTATTTATGCAAGCTTTGGAGAGAGAAGTTGAGAAAATGGGGTATGAATTAAGTCTGCGTTTGCACAGTGGTTGGTGTGGTCCCTGACCTTTGTCACTGATTATCTGACATTATTTGCTGGGCCCACTGACTGACAGTCTTTTCAGTACACTTCATTCTGAGGACCTCAAATTGCCAAAGATGTTCACCATGTAGGTGAACCAGATGCCTATTGTTAAGCATTATGAAAGAGTCATTTACAATTTATGTCTATGAAGTGTTTTAAAACTAGAGGAGAATGTAAGTCAACATTTTTGAAGCCTAAGCTGTCATAAATTATTTCTACTGACATACCCTGTGTTGTATGATTTTTTTTACATTTATTTAATGTCACTAATTGCTCAGGAAATAAAAATCAAGTAGTTAGTATCTTTAAAAAGAATATATACATGCAAATATAAGACTTGCCAACACAACTGGAAAGCTAGAAAGGAAAATATGGAATCACTTAGCTCTATGCCATGTTTTTATAGCATATTTTGCACCAATGGCCAATCATGGTATTTCACAACACAAGCAGTAAATCACATCTAGCATAGTATGTCACACTTAACAGATTAAAAAGAAGAAGTCCTGTTTTCATTCCAATCGCACTTTAAAACCATCATTAGCAGCTATGATCCATTACTGGGAAACCTCTATCAAATGGTATAATAAATCAGTGGATGTGAAGTGCTCGGTACTCTGCATGCACACCACACTTGGACTTTTTAGAAGCATTCTTTTATACACTCTGTCACTTGTAGATAAATAAGGATGTGCTGCTTTATGGAGTTCATTGAGTAGTAGCTCCTTCTTTCCTAGTCTTTTATCACAAAAATATTTCAACTTTTGGCTCTTGTTTCTGTGGTCTCCTTTCAACATAATGTCCAGGTTGCCTAGCACAAATCATATGCTGTGCCCTGCATTAGGAAGGTTGAACCAAATTTCTTATTGGCAATATAGTACCTGGCAGTAGGTCTGCACAGTGTTTGCTGTAAACACAGAGTAACTGAGAATGCTTTCCAAATGCACAGCTGAATGGGACCGCTCCAGACCAAAAGTGAGGAAATCCTGGATGAAAGAGAGTCATGGCTTGATCAGGCAATGCTGATTCTGTGTATTTTTCTATACTTATTTCAAATGAGACAAAACCCACAGCAACTAGTTGTTCTTTCTGCATATAACATGCTGATTATTCACTACAGATGAAGCATACCCTCACATGAGATAGCTGACTTAGGTCTTGCACAGACATACCCCAGATACGGAAAAAGTGGAATCAAACAAGTACTTTTGTGAAGGCAAGTACTTCCTCCAAAGGCCAGCAGTGCACAGCAAGAGTATGCAAGGGTGTCACTTGCCTGGTTGTGGTTTTAGAATAACTCAGTTCAGTTGCACCAGACTGGGAGGCAACTTGCTCTTGTGGAGTCAGTCAGCACCTGCTCTGCTTTGTAAGGTGCCAGTGGGCACTGTGTTCTTTAACACAGTGTAGGAGGAGATTGTGGTAGGGGACTTTGGGTTGCATGTGGATAAGTGAACACCTGTTGTTAAGAAATGGAACAGACTAGCAGTCCACGGGGTAAATTCAAAACAAAATATGTACTAGCTGTGTTTTAAAGTATAGCCATCTCATGAGTTCCTCTGTTTTTCAAGGCTTCGTGACCATGAGCAAAGCAGGTTCTAGGTGAAGGCCAGGGATTATCTTTCACTTCACAAGAGATTCCATGATGAACAAGTATGTTGAGCAAGATTCAACCTGGTGAACCTAGGTCAACTGGTCACCTCTCCTATCAACATGGACAGCTTGTTTGTTTACAAGTTCAAATAGTCCCCCAAACAAAGCAAGTCAGATTAGTGGGAGAGAGAATATGAAACATGAAAAAGAGAATCTCACTTTTTTTCTTAATTCTTTAGGATAATTCTTTAGATAATACTGAAGTATTACTTCCTATGAAATGTGAGATAAACATGACTTGTGATGATGTGCTCCGAGTAAGAACTTTTTTATTCTAGATTTTGTTGATTTGGAACTCATTCATGACTTTGCAGTTCATATGAATTACAACTATTTATGTATATATGTAAAATTTCTGTTAAAATAAAGTAAATATATCTTAAAAAACCAAAAAACCCAATGGCATAACTTAGTTCTTTTGCCAAGATAAGCATACCCTTCAGTGCAAAGGTGTGATAGTGGTGACACTAGCGGTCAGAGTACGTGAAGTAATGCTTATTATTCTGTAATTTTCCCCCAAAGATTATGACCTTCAGTGAAAATGAACAATGTTTTGAAAGCAAAGGTAATGCAATTATTCATAGACTGTTTTGGATTAGTTGGCAGAAAAGCAAATATTTCAGTTTCAGATTGAAAATCAAGCCATTATTTAACTTTCAATGTGCAGTTCCCATAGTAAATTCATTTTTAATGGGATGGTGTACCTGGTTCGTGCTTGGTAATTCAGCTATAAGAAATCTGAGCAGTGCGCCATAAATCAATCTGAATGGTAAGCCATAAGACTGCAATAAATTTATGAACTGCCTAAAAAAAACCCCAGAGCCTGTAATAAGTATTTTACATGTTGTACAGATCACAAGTAAAATCTTTGACTCTAGAAATACAACTATAGGAGGTTTTAAAACATTAAAATCTCATTTGAATCACCTGGAATCCTTTGTATTTAGTGTGTTTCTAGCTTAAGACTGATTTTTGGAATCCCTTTCAGATTAACTGGAAGATCCATCCATAAGTCACTCCCTGGGAGTCTTGCTGAAGTTCCTTTAAGATAACATACATTTGTGCTACTGAAAAATCTTTACTGATGGGAAAGTAGTTGTGTATGAGACAACTCTGTTTATCTCTGCAGGTCATTCATTTCTTGAATGACAGTAGGTTTCCAGAGTTATATGACACTGGCCCCTCACAGAAACTTTTTCTTCTTTATTTTAATGATTAATATGTGATGCACACAGAAGTCAGAATTATGAAGAAATGTGTCAAACTTAAGCAGATGGAGTAACCTTTTGCTAATATTTATAACAAGCAATGATGTAAAAATATAGAAGATAAGAACAGTTGCTTAAATTCACAGTTATGAAGACTTTTAAATATTTTCTATAGGCATATTTTAAATTAAACTTAAGATTTAAAATATCTAAGAGACATGTGGAGGTTAGAATATTCCAGTTATTGATGATGATACTGCTTGCTTACAGCAGCTCAAGTCTACCAAAAGCAATGCTGAGCTTAAACTCATATGCTTGCCCAGACCCAGCACAACTCCTGATCTACAATCTGGTGGCATATCTATTAATGGTGGGTTAGGAAGTAACTCTATGCATGTGCTCATGATATTTGTGTTCAGTGCATATACTTTCAGCCAGTCTCCTGTATTGAGGCACTTGGGATAGCTGTGCTGCTGGCTGGCCAGAGCCCACAGGTGCCAGCAGCTTGGCCTCTTGATCCCACAGTGCTACTGGCCCCTGGCATGTTGCATTGGAGCTGTGCGGGAATATAGAGCACTGGCCACAGTGTGGCCAAGCTGGGAAACCTGGTGTTGGAAGCCTGGCTGGAGTCCTTCTCCATTGCCATTAGGTACCTGACGACAGTGTGTGTTTGGTGCCCAAGTTTCTACATCATTCAAAGGGCAGAATCAACGACGGCACTGAGTGAGCACATGGAGCTGCATCTTTGCTGGGACACCAAGGTGGCCTTGGACAGCCACAGTATCTCCCATGGAAATAGTGGGAATGTTATACTGAGGCCGTTTAATACCTGAGTCATGCAAAGCCAAAAGTCTGACAGAGCAGGCAGTAACGATGTCATCCTCTTTCTACATACAGAAAATTAAAAAAAAAAAAAAAAAGATGGAATTTACTACTTCTGAAATCCCAAAGAACTTGCTGGAAAAGACACTTCTCAGTTACATGATGCCTTATTTGACAGATCAGAGAACAATATGGTGTGTTATACTGAACTTTTCCTCTACTGCTCTTGTATGTGTGCCTTGAGTCAACTGTCTCAGGCTCTATTTGTGGTCACTTTTAAATGAAACTGAATTTTCATTCAAGCATAGTTTGTCCAAATCACAGTAAAAAATTTATAATCTCTTATTCTGTAAAGGCTTAAAAATACAAAATTTAGGAATATTAATTAGCATGTTATATGAAGATTTAAATAAATATTACTGTACATACAGTATATACTGTATTTACAGATATTATTTTATACCAAAGAAACAATCTGTAACAGAAACAAATTGACATTTTGTTGACTTTTCATGTTGTTGATGGCTAATATCATGAGCAATTCTGGTGGGGTAAGTGACTTTTCTATGAATCAGTTTATTAAGGCTGACATATTTGGGTGTAGTGGTTTTACCTGGGCCAGGTTTTTGTAGTGGGAGACTATAGGGGTGGCTTCTTTAAAGAAAGAGCTGTCAGAAGCTTACCCTGTAGCTGATAGGACTAATGCAGATCAATTATAAGATGGACCCACCACTGACCAGGGCCTGGCCAATTAGTGATTGAGGTCACTCTGTGAATAACGTATTTGAGAAGAGGAAGAAGTTGCTGCTCGGTTGTTTCTCAAGAAGTTTTCTCAGTGAGAAAACATCTCCACAGACACCAAGGTCAGTGGAGAAGGAGGGGAAGGAGGTGCTCAGGCACTGAAAGAAAGATTCCCCTGTGAACTGTTGTGAGGACCATGGTGAGGAAGCAGAGATCTACTTGCAGCCCGTGGAGGACCCCACATTGGAGTGGGTGGATGCCTTGAAGAAAGCTGTGACTCCATTGGAAGCTCACCCTGGAGCAGGTGTCTGGCAGGACCTGGGAGTCTGTGGGGAGAGAGGAGCCCATGCCAGAGCAGGTTTGCTGTCAGAACTTGTGATCCTGTGACAGATTCACAGTGGAGCAATCTTTAGCTGAAGGACTGTTCTCCCTGTGGGTGACCCACATTGGGGTGTGAGGAGCTGCCCCCGTGGGAGGCCCCATGATGGAGCAGTTCATGAAGAACTGTAGCCCATGGGAAGGACCCACATGGAGAAGTTTGTTGGAGGACTGTCATCCATGGGGAGGGACCCCACAGTGTAGCAGTGGGAAGTGTGAGGAGGTCTCCCCCTGAGAAGAGACAGCGGCAAAGTCCATCTATAATGAACTGACCACAGCCCCCATCCCCCATCCCCTGCGCTGCCGAGACTCTCCCCTGTCTAGTTTAGGAGGGGGAGTGATAGAACAACTTGATGGGCATCTGGCACCCAGCCAGGACTAAACCACCACAGAAGTAGACTTAAGGGGAAAAAGTATGAACTGAAGTCTTGGATACAAGATAAGTAAAGACTAAAACCCCATAATTTTCATTTCCAATGAGTGATTAATAAATTCATGTTTCAATTTTCAGGATGCAAATAGATGTCCCTTTTTTTCAGCTTCCTGATGCCAAACTTCACTCAGTATCAAGATTACTCAGGATTGGTCTGCTTGTTTTGCCTTCTATATTTACTAACCTTCAGACATTTTGAATCTATTTCCCTCCAGAAAGCCTGAACTTAGAATCCATCATACTTAACTTATCATGGAAGTTATAGAACACTGGATTTAAATGATGTAGAAAATGTTAACAGGTATTTCAGTGAAATGAAATTTCCCTGTTGCACTTCATTTAGTTATTTAGCACGCTGGCTAAAATATTAAATGCAAAAATCTGAAAATACAGCATGGAAGCTACTGTATGCCTGAATTTACATAATCAATTTCTGCAAATTAAATGCTCTTTCTTGGTTTTGTATATTTAATGAGTCAACAGAGATTCTGCAAAAGCTGTTACCTTAGAAATGAGTGATCTAAAGATAGAGAGGAAGTTGTTATGTGGTTTTTATTGTAGGGATTGTATTAAAACAAAAAAACTAACATAGACTAGACTAGACTAGACTAGACTAGAAGAATAGAATAGAATAGAATAGAATAGAATAGAATAGAATAGAATAGGATATTTCAACTGGCAACGGAATGATCACCTAGTCCAACTGCCACTCAGCCTTCTTGTACTAAGATGGTACAATTGCATGGAACTGAGCAACACAGCATATTTGTTTTGAGTTGGCATTACTTCGGCACAGTCACCTGTTTTTGGTGAGTAAGAGTTTGTGTCTGGCATTTGATAAAATTTAGATGTAGCTTCAATGCATTTTTAAAGGTTACCATGATCTAGGTCCAAGAAATAGACTTTTAACTTTCAATTCTTCAGAAAAGATAGATTGAAGACAGTTGCTATAAGCAGACTATATCTTCCAGTTGAAAAATAAATTTTGGGTGTTTTGTGTTAACTTTGTCATTCAGACAGGTCTTAAGCAAGACTAATTAAAATAATTTTAAAAAAGAAAATTGATTCAAATGGTGACTGAGACTCTTGTGTTCTCAGCAATGGTAGTGAGGCAGTAGGTGAGGTTCAGAAGCCAGCCATCTAACCAAGTATAAACCATAGTGTAGAAGTTTCTCACCAGCTGCCTCTGCAAATAGCTACATATATGCCAATGGTGAGGTAAACAATGGCCTCCTTTCACTCAGGACAACCCATTGCAGGACTCTGTTTTTCTCCAGATACTCTATACAGAACCTATGAGAAAACAGTGAGCTTGGCTGATTGTTAACCAACCTCTACTAGTATTCCTCCTTCCCTTGCTCCCTCTTGCATGAATATTTCCTTAATCTCAGACAAAAAAAAAAAAAGAGAAATTCTGAAAAGATCTTAATAAAAGACAAACTTTGTATCAAAGGATACAAATTAATATATCGAAGGGAGCACAGTCAAATCCGCAAGCCACATTTCTTCCAGCCTCCATATCTTCTTAAAAAAACTGACAAAACCTTATCTTCTGCATGTCCTTCTAGGACATTTGCTACCTTTGAAATGTAATCAGCTACGCCTCCTGAATTTATTCATGTTGAAACCTGTAATTAATATTTTCAAAAATCTCGTTTGACAGAAGACAACACACTTGTTCCATTTAATATCTTTATGTCTTTGAGACAGAATTTGGACAATATCTGAAGATTTTCTGTCCTAATCCTCTCACTCCAAAAAAACTCTCTGATTGTGGAAACAGTTTTTTTGAAAGAAATCACTGAAATCTGATATTCAGATATTTTGAAAAATAGCCAAAGAAATACCTCTAAAATAGGTTTTAGCATTTTTTAATTTTTTCTTTCCTCAGTAATTTCGTGTTTTAATGCTTTTTACTGGCTGCATACTTCCAATTCTTCTGAAAAGTGTAGCCTTCACATAGCAACATAGATCTGATCTGCCAGAAACAGCAGCAGAAGACATTCTGCAGGCTATGAAAACTCTCCTTCAAAAGCCAAAGTTAGAGCAAGTCCCATGCTGTTTGGATGCTTCAATCTCCTATTTCCTAATTCAGCAAGTTTGGATTTCTTTTAAACTGAACTTTCAATAAAATTTCATGTGTTTTTCATAGATTTACTATTTTTACTTTTGGAAATAACAGCAACCTCTTTTGGTGGATCCATGCTACCTTATAATATACTTCTAGTGCTTGGTGGGTTTTTTAGTTTTAGGAATTAATGTTTTTAATGGAAAATGCCCTAATTGTATAGAGAATGGAAAACCAGCAAAATAATCCACTTGAAAGAAAATATTTAAATATTTGGTCTTTTTTTTTTTCTCAGAGGACATGACCAAGCCTCATTGCAAACAGTATAGAAAATACATTTTTCATAAGTAGGATTAACATACAAATATTAAGGCCAAACCCCATTTTAATATTTTTCTATGATAAGATTACACTCTTGCTGTAAATGCCACCTTAATCGTGAAGCTTATGTCTAGACTTTCATGATCCCTTCTTAGAAAAATGTGTACATTATTGAAGCACAGTTGCCATGGGTGGACCTGTAGAACTTTGTATTCTGAGGTATTCTCATATTCCTTTTCTTGCCTCTGGGAGTGGTAACAATGTTCTGTAAAGAGTTTGAGTTAAATTGCATCCAGTATATTACAACAATTTTCAACTCTTTTCAGTTTGCATCTCTGTGTCTTCCTCTGAAGAGGTAGATAACTACAAAATTAATTCTAATTTCATGATAATGACTTAGCTTTTCTGGAAGACTTAGAAGTAGCCTGTTCATGTTTAGGTTTCCTCAGACAATATGTTGAAAATTGCACATATGTAACTAATGAAGATATGCAGAATGGAATTCATTAACTGGAGATGAGGTCCGTACAGTACAGTTATACCTTATTATCAGACTTAAACCCATCTCTATATTTTTATGAGCTTTCAAAAGTGATGTCAATATTTCAGTCCTGCAGCATTGCCAAAACAATGCACCTCTACAGGTCTACCACATTAATTGTGCAGCACTATCTTGGTGTTACTTGAAAAGTAAGATAGCATAGACCGAGAAACAAAAGAATAGACAGTGCACAACAGAACATGGTCTACTGCAGTAATGAGTGTTTTGATGGAGCTACCTAATCCTGCAGCTAAGCCAGACCTATTCTGTTTAAAGGAAGAGCTACAAAAAAATACCAGATCTTGAGATCCGTAGAAATGGAAATACTCTAGTTCAATTTTTCTTTTATCACAATATATGTGGTCATGAGATATTACTGCATACAGCTGAAAAAAGTATTTTAAATGAAGAACAATAACTATGTGCAAGCTAAATTAAAGTATTTTTCATTGTGTAACTGTCGTATTTCTGTCACATGTTTTTTTCTATATGTAAAGATTGATTGCTGGAAAATTTTGCAAATGGAAGGTGACCTTAATTGCAAAATAATCTACTGCTTTATTTTCAAAGGAAACATGAATATAAATGATTTTTGGTTTGTTTTTTTTTTTTTTTTTAATTTAAATATTCTGTTTTCCAGACACAATAACAAAAATAACGAGGAAAAAATGCTTCTCTGGTATTTTACTGACATCAACAAGTTTCATCAGACCAATGTATTAGCTTTATAATACTATCACTCCCATGTTACAGCTAGGGGAATTGTACAATAGAGATGTCAAGTAGAATGTTTGGAAGTCAGAAGAACCAACATCTGTTTCCACTTTCTTGTGGGTTTTACCAGCTCTTCTGTCTTTTTCAATTAGCTCTCTCTCCCTTTAAAAACCAAATCAACAAAGCATTTTGACCTGAAGATTATCTACTTTTCCCCAATATCTCAAGTGACGAAACCTGGAAAGTCCCATACATGGCTGGTAGCACAATCTAGATGAAGATTGTTGCCATTTAGAAAAACCCCAAACCCACAGTCTACCAAGTTGTGCAAAGGATACGCAATTATTTCCCTCCAAAACTGGAAGACACAGATGGAAATATTCAGGTTACCAGTGGCAGATGTTTTTCTAAGCTTTATTGTTAGACTTGTTTTGTCAAACATCTTTGTGTGCATTATTCTGCCATTTTCATATTCCCAATTTTAAAAGCAGACACAAGATAGGAGGGTGTTGGTTAGACAATGGCATGAAATTACCTGGAGAAGCAGGCAGAGGTGACCAACTGAAGGGATTAAAAGCAAAGATTCCTTATATGAAACTCTTTTCTCTGAAACATTAGCTATATTTGCAATATTTTATGTGTCACATAGAAATACCTGCATCATAAATGAGATCGACTTGAAGTTCTGCATGATACCCTCACTCTGAAGGGGATAGCAAATAGAATAGCATTTCTATTTGCTGCAGCTCCCTAGGGGGTTGATAGATTACTTCTAAGAGATCTGCTAGAAGCAGTGTTAAAATGCAGTTGTACAGTCGCTGGATCACAGTTAGGTTACAATAGTTGAAGTGTCTGGAATTTGAAAGAGCAAAAATATCTGTTACTTGAGTGTAAAATCTGGTGGCCCTAGCTGAACCTCTGGACAAATGTTTTAGTGAGATCAAATCATCAGGTGGATACAAGAAGTAAAGCAAAGTTTTTTACCCTGAGAGCTGATGATTGTAAATCAGAGGTAGCTGCCGTTTTCACACCCTTGAGGAGAGGAGTTACTGCTGAACCATATAGCGGCCACGGTCACCGTCCACCTACCAGGAAGGACTACCTAGAACTTGCGGGGCTGGTTCCTTCACAGATAGCTGTAGGATATCTCTGCTCACTCTAAAAATGTTCAGAACTCTTTCCTGTATTAAATAAGGAACTTTCTAAGAGGCAGGAGGGGAGTGAGGGGATTAGAGGAAAGACTAACACATCCAGCCTCTAACCAGGTGCACTGTTCAGTTCCTGAATGTAACATAACGTCTAGATTCACTGAGTTTACATGAAAGGTATTGCCAGGAAGGATCTTCCCTTCTTTCCTCTTTCACTGCTTTAGGGGTGATTAACTGTGCTTATACTGTCACTACTGCACCTGCAGATAGTGAAGAGATGTATTCAAAACAGCAAGCAATTTCACAGCATGAGCACTTGGAAGAATTATTTATTACTACCCTTCTAGCTAAAAAGTCTGAGCCTGCAAAACAGCAACACATACAAGATCTCATCACTCATCTGCAGTTTGCATTTTTCATGGATGCAAACCTGGCTGGCTAATTGGGAAGTCATTTGATTTGAGACTTAATATACTTTTACCTTTTGATGGATTCAGCATGAAGACAATATATTGTGTTTTCATTACTTAAAGCTAGGAGCAATTTTCAACTTTGTGTTTTCTAGTTTCAAAGAAAAGATTTATTTGCCAGAGTAAAGGATTGGACCATCTAACTCAGTATACTTCCATCAGTTGCCACCAACGCTTTGCCACCAATGCTGTGAACTCTATCAAAGAATTCAAAATTATAGAAAAACATGCAGTGGTAATAGAGCAAGACAAATTCTACTCTGTTCAAACAGTGCATCTGAAGAGCATTGAAATGAAGGAAATAAAACCTCACCTTCTATGATCAGGGTGAAGGAAAGGGAATTCAAGCTTGAATGTGTCCTTTTGATGGATCAGATCATTCCCTGTTCCCTCTAGAAGCACTGATTGTCTTTACTTCCAGAGCTGCTCATATTTAAATACACGTAAGCAGATGGCTCTTTCTTTTTTGAACATAACTCAGAGAAGGGTCAATTTTTAAATGAGAGTTACACAGATACCAGACTGGGACAGCAGCTGGTTAAAGAAATTCTGCCAACATGAAATATGACCCAACAGTCAGCTGCGGACTCATACAGGGTGTGGATGGGTCTTCACCTCTGCAGCTACTGCCAATGGAAGCATTGGAATCATGTCTTCTCCTGTCATGGCTGACTCGCTGGGTGGAGAGTAACCACAAGTAATTGTAGAAAAATAGAGAGGAACATCTGGATGAATCTAGTGTCATGCAGCAACCACTGACATGATTTGCCTTTCTAACAGCTATGACATTTTAAATAGATTTATCCCTCTAAATCTCCCTCAAACCAAATCAAACCCATAATTCATTGTCTCCCCTCCCTGAAGAGGGAAACAAAAGCCATAATTTATTTTGCAATTATGTGATCATCTAACTGTGAAATGCTTTACAAAAATAGTGGTCTGGCACACGTCTACAGACTGGAAATAGGGTGAGGAGATGGAGCTAATCAAGTGATACCTGCCCAGGCCATACAGAGAAACACTAGTTTCTACACTCAGCTGTATTGAGTATATCTTGGTGCTTTGGTTGTATCTCACTTCCTTCAAGAAAGTGAAATTATTAACACAGAGAAAAGAAAAATTGGTGCTACACAGTCTACTTCTTTACATTGCAGTTCCAGTGATTATGCTTTCAATTTTTTATCTCTTACATGTGTTTTGATTGCAGGTGTCATACTGTGACATTACTATAATATCCCAAGCTTTTTCTCCATTCATGCAATGTACAACCCTTGTGGGAGCCGTGAAAGTGTCATACTTGTGTTTTAATAATCTATGAACACTTGAGATCTCCAATATCATTCTCATAGCACACCAGGGATGTCACCATTAGAAAGAACCAGTTATAAAATTCATGTTACTTGGATGCTTTTGTCTTTGTTTTACAAAACTCTTTTCTATGCCTCCTGGTCTCCATAGGGTACATTCTAGCAGTTTGTGCTAGAAACTCTTGCTTGCAGAATCTGCCTTGTTCAGGCGTGTAACTTGAGACTGAAATGTAGGAAATTTGAAGTTAAAAAATGCAGTGTTTGAGCTTTTCAGTCAGTATGGAGAGAGAAATATCTTTGAAGGTTTCTAGAGGGAAGGTTTCCGTTGGGGAAAACCCATTCACTTTCTTGAGCATCTGAAGTTTGGTGGAAAGAGAGTTAACATCCAAAATATGTCATAGATAAACTACAAATACAGAATTAATGTTCTCCACCTTTTTGTGTGACATTGTGTACCAAGACTTAGTATGAGTCTGGTAAGGGCTCAGTTAAAGGGAAAAAGCTTAACTGTGGTTTTGTTAACAAGTGTGGGAAATGGCCAAGCCCAATTGATACAGGCTCTCCCCTCACTGTGATGCAGCTCTCAGGGAAAAGCACTTTATGCTTCTGAAAAGGAGCGATACATGGGCACGAAAAAGACTTCCATGGCTTTCCTAGACAGCTCTCTTCTTGGAAAACTTACTTAGAAATCTTGTTAGAAGATTAGTCTTGCATGGTCTAAAGCTATATACAGTCTAGGACACAAAAAACACAAGACACTCTGTGTCTAGCTTGGCGATATACCCATTCACTTTTGTTAATGTTCTTTACATGTTCAGCAGAAAATATTACATATTAAAGTAGAAAATACATATTGACAAGAAAAAGACATGTTTGGGCTACTATATATCACATTTAACATGTCTAATAGATTAGATATTTTGGGGGCAGGTATAAGGAGAACAACCTAAAACTAAGCTTTGGCTGTATAATACTTTGCAGTCAAGATATAGACTGAAAGTAAGAAAGAGGCTTTTATGGAGGTAGGATTACATCCACACCATCTTCCTTCAGCGTAGCCCCTCTTCTCAGGTACTAGAAAAGGCCCGCAACCACTTCCAATGTGACTCAGAAGAGAGAGTGTTGGTTCTGGTTAATGCTGCCCGAGAGTTCAGTCTCCCCATAAACCAAATCTCATCAGTAGTGGTTTTCGCTGTATCATGTACACTCTACACAACCAAATGTGTTTGTGAGAGCTTCAGTAATACAATTGCAATGGGGATATATCAATCAAGTGAGTCAAGTTGTAGAAGTATAGTGACTCATTAAGGATTTTTAACCCTATTATTCATTATATACAGTGGTAAAATATAGGATCTTTGAAATAAGAACAAAAAGGAAAAAAACTTTAATATTACTTGTAAAACAGCATATTCCTAAACTACAGCTAGCAGTTGAACCAAGTTACAAACAAAAGCAGAAGTGCCCTCTTGTGGCTGCTGGGACAGGTAGATAGCACGGGAGTATGACAAGTATTTTGTGTTGTCATGGGAATATTCTGCAATTAGGGTCTTCCATACTGTAAGTGATTTCTATGCATTAATTCCATTATTTTTGAGAAAATTGTAAAATATGTCCTGATATGCCGTAGGAAACTTATTTTCAATGTACACACTCCAAAATGTTTCTTATTTTTCCAGTCTGGCAATAAAATATTACATTATTTTAATGAACATGAGAATTTCCTTTAAAAAAAAAAAAAAGCAAGGAGTATTAATCTGGCTACTCTTCTTTTTCCCCCCCTGTATGTTATTAAATGTGATTTTAATTTTTTTACTATTCAGGAGCAGTTACCAAAAATGTATATGAAATTATATAATAGTTACCATTTCAAAGAAAATAAATTAAAATCTGTATGGATGTTAACCTATATTGTTAATTTTCCAAAACACCCTTGAGGTTTTCTTCTGACATTTATTCTGTCTTTTTTTTTTTCCTCTACAAAAATGAATTTGAGATATTTCATTTCACAACTGAAATAGATTTAATCTATGGACCTGACAAAAAGAAGATTATATGCAAAAATGATATTGATGAATGTACTCTAAAAAAATGTGTATTACCATATTCTCACTTTAATAAAACTTCAGTTTCATGAATATATGTTTTAATTACAGCATTAGGAAAAAAATGCACAATTGAAGAATAAATACAATGGAGACAAGAGGCAAGATGATAGAAGAACAGAGTTTTTTTATTTATCCTCTTTAAATTCCAGACATTGCTTAACTCTAAATGTTTCCTGTTAGGAAAATAATAATTTACTGTATTTACTACCAGTTTATCCTGATTCAAAAGGTGAATTGTCTGTATGCTTTCATAGTTACCACCATATTTCTGAATACATGTTCAGCGTTAGAACCTATTTCTCCAATGCTTGGTGCTGAAATCCTAATATGGAAAAAGAAATGAAACTTTGTGTCTTCTATTTTTTACTACATCCTCAAATGGTTACAGAAGAACAGAAATTGGTCTTCTTTTATCATAAAATAGCACAGAAAGATTGGTTCTACAAATGAATCATTATCCGTACAACTATACAGGCACAAGATAACTTGAAGTATTTAATTAATTAACATATTAAATATACACTATTATTTATCTCAACATTCACCACAAAGTGTGAGTCTGTTCTCAGCATTTCACTAAATTATGTAAGAAGCTATGCTATTTTATGAGATTTTTCAGTGCAAATCAATCACTTTCAATGTTGCCATCTTCAATTAATCAACATAGGAAACAGTCCTAAGTATAACAATGCTTTCACTTAGCTAATAAAACAAGAAAGGAAACAAACAAACAAAAGAATCATTCTCATCCTTTTATGGATTCCTGCTCAAAAATTGCCATAAAATATACTGTTTTATCAAGGATTGAAGGAACTTAGTTTTAGAGTCACCAGAAAGCTAGGCCATCAATTTTTCTGTGTCATGCAGAGACAACATGGGAGCTAAAAGCTGCACTCAGCTGTTTTGATTTTTGAGAGAACATAGTAGGACTAAATAATCATCTACTACACACGTGTGTTGCTTACTGTATTTCATGGCATTTAGGATCAAGTTTTAAAAATACTATTTTTCATTCTATTGATAGAAAAGTGTATAACTACATCTGGGATGTCAGGCAGCAATGAACAGATGTATACATACCCATGCATATGCAGTGAAAGAATTTGCTTTCAACTAGCATTCCCAGGTATTTATCTTCCTAATCATTAAGTATTACATGAAACTGTTTAGCAGTGGAGTAGATTATGGTACGTTGTTCTGTATTCTAACACCAGTCTTTGTGTGAATATCTTCACTTTTGCAAAATTGGGTAGTTTTGGTTCGGTTTTGGCTTTTTTTTTTACTGAGGCATTGTCAAAGATGAAACTGTAACATTTGCTGTGTGAGCGCTTTAATATGTTAAAGAAATATGTTTTGATCAACAGAGGGCACTCTATGGTTTTCAAAGGGGCCTAATAGAACCTTAAAAGTGTAGTGCTGGAGATAACTAAGTACAGTTTTTGAACAGTCTTTAGTACTGGTCAGTCTGTAATTTATTGGAAATGCTGCTGATTTTCACAATAACATAGAGTACAAGAATGAAAGAGAACCCCATCATTTGATAAACTCAGACACTAGGATTAAGCCTTTGATGTATGTAGTCAGCTCTTAGCTACTTCTTCAAAACTGTAAATTATGTGTAAAAGTTGTAACTCTGAGTTAAAAGAGTTCTTACTCAGTAATGGTGAGTTTTACGCTTTATGGCTGTTTAAAAAGTAGGACTTTGAATATTGTGATTGCGGACAGGTCAGATACCACTGCTATTCCATGCAGGGTATATCTTCTAGTTCATAAATAAGTTAGTTTCCTGGCATCAGTCTAACTTGTTCCATTGAATTTACTAACCATATTGTTTCCTGGTGTTCACTTACTTTCAAATTAAAATAATTGCATTTAAATCTATAACTTCAAGAGGAATTTCTTTAGAGAAAATTAGGTATTTTTTGTCTATTCATCTAGAATGCACATAAGTAGGGTAATCTAATAAAGATGCAACACAAAATAATTAATTGGTATAATGTTTAACTTAGAAGTCAACAGAGATTTTTCAAATACAAGCCAAATTATGACAATTTGTCAGGATTACTGCATACAGAACTCTCATATGTTAAGGTAGCATGCATATATTTGTATAAAGTAGATCGATCCTGCTAGAAACTCTAGAACTCAATTTAGGAAAGTAATAGTTCCCTGGAGAAGATGTATGTGCTTGCTTGTCGTTAACAAAACCTGCAAGCATATGGTGCACCTGTAAAGGTGGATGCACACGTGTTAACCAGTGTAGAGATCTTTAGCTAGAGTCAAGGTGCTGAGGTAAAGTGCAGCAAGTCCTCATTTTATCCATTCGTCTCTATTAATCCCCCCGGTAATTACTGTATGTGTTGGTACTTAGAAACAGTAAGAAAGTCGGTGAAGAACTAGTTAGTTTAGGGGGCAAATTCTTGTCTCTTTGCCGTGTCTATGTGTGTGGAATGAACTGAGGGATTTCAGCGCAGCCACTGGCAGCGTACGTGGATCAGGGCCTAGTCGTCACAAAGAACAAGGATCCCTTTATTGCAAACCTGATGAGTAGAAGTTAAAAGCTCTTTTCCTTGCTTTAACACTTATATTTGCCAACAGCTGTTTCAACATTTATAAACAAAACTCCCACTGGTTGCCAAATAGCCTTACTAATTTCTGCATGTTTTTGAGGAGTAGGTATAAATATAGTTACATCTGATTAAATCCATTTATGCTTTAAAATCTTATAAATCTTTAATAAGTGTGAATTGTTGCAATATATTATATCTAAATAAAAATTTCATGTGAAGTTTGAGACAGATTATCTTCCTAAGGTTACAAAACAATAATTTATTAGATACAGTCAGGTGGCTGCATTTCACAGTTTCACTCCAGCTAGAGTTCACAGTGTCTGGTAAGAGACTGGTAAGCACGACTCAGAGCAGCATGCTGTAGGAGATTCGGATGTTCTTTCTGCCTCCAGCTCTTGTCAGTGGACTATTTTAACGTTATGGATACTCAGAAAAATTCCGTCTGTAGGAGAAGGAGACTTTCAGAGTGCTGCTACAAAATAATGCTTTGCTAAAGGCTACATTTTGTCCCCCTGGGAAGTTCACTGTCTCTAGTGTTGCTGAGCACTTGTTACTGCAGAAAAAATGTGTATTGCACTTGTTAAAATATGAAGCGTGCATGATGCTCACAGACACTGCCTGCAATAGTGGAGCTACAGAGTCTGAGTCTTGTTTCATCCCGCTAAGAGCGTAATGCCTTTCATCATGTAATATTTAACCTTACGTGTTCTATCATGGTCCTGGACAACACTTCATTTTAAGTGTGCCAGCATAATTAATTCCTTTGGTATTCACTGTAATAACACTGATCATAATTAACTCATTCTGTAGCCTTGTGAATGTTGTAAGTACTCACATGGAATTCCACTGCAATTGAGCATTAATTAAGGTACCACCTAATTTTCACAGAGAAACAAGAGAGTGTGATCTGCCTTGTGAAGTAACTCCCTTAACATTTCAGAGTGGTCCAAATATTTGGAGTATATGGCTGTCGTAAATACATTGGATATATTCTCTCGCAGAGGAAAATTGTGTGTGCTCTGTAGATAAAAAGAACAACATAATTAAAATACGCTACACACGTGTCTGCTTTGTATGTCATTACGTAAAGTAATTTGCACTGCATTAAATACTGATAAATTTATTTCTTTCTACTTTACAAAATATGAAAATAGATAATCTGCCTTTCTAGAATTTAAAAGCAAAGCAATACAAGAAATATCTATAAAATAAAAAAAATCTCCTTTTAATTTTCTAAGCTATAGTCTACATATACATAATAAAATGCAGCAGCTGAAGCAGTCTTGTCATATCAAATGACATGTAGTAGCTTAACCAACCTGCTTGCTGCAATAACACTCTAAAAGAAATAATCTCCTTTAACTGAAAGTAGGCATAAAATTGTTATGCTTTCTTTTTAAAGTAAGTTGCAAATCTGAAAATAAGTATACTGTAAAATAAAAATACGTGTTCAGGTTCATAGAAACTACATTATATTAGTGCATCCCTTTAATATTTTCAGAGATTATTTGTCAGGGAAAGTGATTCTAGGTTTCAGCCTGCAAACTGATTTTATGTGCTACAGTTTCTTGAACATTCCTTTAAAATTACCCACTTTTGTTTATTTTCTGGTGATGGTGAAAGCAGATATATGTGAAGTATATCTATATATTATGTGTTCACACAAAAACAAAATATTTGGGATTTCTGTTTTAGCTTGTTTGATGTTGCTAGGTTTGTGGGGGAGTCTATGTGAATTTTTCATTTTACTAGGCTAAAAACTAACTTGATTATAAAAGGGTAGTTTTGAAAACTGAAAACAATGACATGAGGCTATTGCCTCATGTCCAAATCATATTTATTAAACTATCAGTCCACAAAGTTCTCTGAATGAATTTCTCTTGGTCTACATGAAGGAACCAAGGGAATTAAAAATAAACAGAATTCAGCCAGTAAATGTCTTAAAATAATATTGATTTTTTTACAGTCCAAACCTGTGTTGTGGAACACTCTCACCACTGGAAATCAATGGCAAAATTTTAATTGACTTCAACAGGGCCAGCATATCATCTATGAAATTTAAGGTTGAGACCATGCTATATTTTTTAACCCATTGCAGTGCAAACTGCAGCTTGAATAGAGACGTTTAATAAGTAACTATAGCTCACATTAGCAATAGCAGATGTTGTGTACTAAGTAGAAGAAGAGTTCCAATATTCTATGCGATGTTAATTAACAAGATACCAAATACAAGAGATTTAGATGCAGCATAGTGAGGTACCAGATCATATTTCTTAGAACTTATAGCATTTTATAAAAGGCTAATAATTGATTTTTTAATCACAGAAACACTGAAAAAATAGGACCTTACATCAGGAAAAAAAATACAATGTCCAATTTATAATTTCTTAGATAGAAGATTTGTCATCTTAGCTACTTTGTGGGGTGATGTCCTGCTTCAGAGAGCACAGGCAAATGTGTTTAGGTGCTCATCATAGCCACCAGCCAGTTTTTCAAAATTATTAAAGTAAAACCCTGAATTCAGATCCCTAATCTGAGCAGATATGCCTTTCACTCTGTACTTTCTATTTGCAGAGTTTGAGGTCTCATCTTTTAGAAGCACTAAAATTCATGCCTCACAATCTTGCTGCATTATGTAGTCTGAATTTATTTAGGCACCAGCCTCCTCTGAGGGAAATTAGAGAACCTCACTATTGCAATAAACATTTTTTTAGCTTGTCTAGTGATCATCTCCTGATGACAATTCCCAGAGGAAAAACTTTCAAACCCCGTTTGATTGAGTCACTAGGACAGCATATTTAATTTGGTCTGGAATTTCTGTAATGTTTCTTATGTGGAAGGAGAAGTGAATCCTGAATCATTCAGGTCAGCTCTCAATTTGACTTTCCCAAGGGTCATTTGGATCTTCATCATATGGAGCTGGATCTAGTCACTTCCTTGGATATAGTCTAGGTGCAATTTCCATATTGGTGTTTGTGGTGTTTTTTTATTATTTAGGTGAGCAAATCCATCTCCTTTCTCTCAAAGTTTTCTAATCCCCTAAAATGTGAACTATTTTGTCATCTCAAAAAGATTCAAAGGAATATTTTAAACATATGAGAGTGATTGAGATGCTCTTTCTCCAGGTGTATTCTGTTATTCATTGGTACCACTAAAAGAAGCAGAGAGGCATTAGGTACCTCTCCTTTTGCTTCTTGTTTATGAACACTAAGCTGCAACAAGAATTAGTTAGACTATGCATTTTGGAAAACATGGCAGAGTACTGGTGCCAATAAAAGAAACCTATAGTTTAGACAGAATTAGATACTACAATCAGAAAATAATGCTTTCTCTTAATACTCTTAAAATAGATGAATAAATCAGAACATTCAAGAACTGTAAAGCTGTAAGAATGAGAATCGTGAAAAGAATGTTAAATAGGTAGGGTTGGAATAAAAAGATTAAACAGAGTTACAGGGAATACCACAGCACTGATTAACCCCGTAAAAATCTCCTATTAAGGTAGCATTTACCATACTAGGCTAGTCCCATGTAAATACAGTGTTTAATTATAATACTTAAAACCTCAGTGTCAGCACATGAAAAGGGTATTCTTTCAAATTAAATAGAAGGAACATGCACATAATATTGTCAATTTTTTTTCTTAATTTTTGATATGTTTAGTTTCTCTTCACTAGTGGAAAGAACTATTTTTTTTTTCAAATGGTTATAGTCGTTTAATATGATATTAATAATTAAAATAATGCTGATAATACAAAATTATGATACCAGAACACAGACTAGAGCTCAAGCTTATCCAGAGCATGAACTACCTTGTCATGTAAGTAGTATCTCCGAAGTTTTTGAAATCAGAGGAATTACATCAGTCAGATTGTAGCAATTGCCAATGACATATAAGATATAACCAGATATTAATAAGTCATAATAGATTTAAATCAGATCATGAAATAATAAAACATAGGCAAAAAATTGCTTTTGCATACCTTTCCTGATTCATATGCACAAATAGATTAGCCTCTAAATCAAAATGAAAATACTGTTTAAAATAAATATCTTTCAAGAAACTCAGTAACTGAATGTACACTGCGATTTCTATCTCATAGATGTCCTTTAGCAATGATAAGTCCTTCTCTTGGCTTAACCACATGACATCTGAGTTCGGGATAGTGACATATATCAGTAACATCTTTGTTGCTCCTGTTTGACTTAGCATCTGACTTGCTCACCCATGATAGGTGAAGCAAAACTCTGAACTCAGAGCTTGACAGAACAGAAACATTTTCTTGACAAGTTTTCTTGATATTATAGCACTTAAGGGTGCTAGTTAGCATGCATAAGCAAATGTATTTCCTATTAGGTGGTGAATTTAGACTTCATAAGAATCCATGTGAAGTT
Source organism: Colius striatus (assembly GCF_028858725.1). Taxonomy (NCBI): domain Eukaryota; kingdom Metazoa; phylum Chordata; class Aves; order Coliiformes; family Coliidae; genus Colius; species Colius striatus. Next base: position 26,183,528 of record NC_084763.1, read on the forward strand.
TAATTCTTTGATATTTGCATATGTATGACTTTCAAAAGCCTAAGACTATAGCTTAAGCACAGTTCTTGGGGGTGATGCGGGCATTTTAAGCTTTTAAAAACCCCAAATAAAGAATGATTAGATCTCTGTCACGTTTTCTTCCAGAATTATAAAACCTGTGAGTGAATCACAGATCACAGTAAAATGGTGGAATTGTGACAAAATCACTAATAGTTGAGGTTGGAAGAGCACTCTGGAGATCATATAGTCCAGTCTCCTGCTCAGAGCTCCAGTAGACTGCTCAGGAAGACAAAAGAGCAGTTCTGAGCACAAAAATAGTAGATTTTCATGACGTGGTGCCCTCAGCTTCTGTACAACATCAGACTACTCGTTAACTACTTTCTACTTCAGAGGTCACATCTGTGACAGAAGGGTAATAAATTCTATCACAATTCTTAAATTTTCCTATAATTTCTAGAAAAAACTCCTTCCCAAGAGCAATGAGAGATTCTCTTAACATTCTTTTAAAAGCTGTCTTTAGATCTTAAGACTATGTAAAACACTTGCATGCTACATTTCCTTACTCCCAAGTAACGAGTGATGAGGGGAGACGTCCTCAAGTTGCACCACGGGAGGTTTAGATCAGTTATTGGGAAGAACATTTTGACTGAGAAAGTTGTTAGACACTGGAAGAGGCTGCCCAAGGAGCTGATGGAGTCACCATTCCTGAAGATGTTTAAAAGACACATAGATGAGGTGATGAGGGACACGATTTACTGATGGGCTTGGCAGTGTTAAGTTAGTGACTGGACCTGATGATCTTAAAGATCTTTTTCAACCAAAATGACTGGCCTCACCTGGACTACTGTGTCCAGTTCTGGGCTCTCCAGCTGAGGAGGGACAGGAAACCTCTAGAGAAAGTCCAGCACAGGGCCACCAAGATACTCATAAATATTTAAGATGCGTATGTCGAGACGATGGGGCAACATTTTTTTTTTCTGTAATGTCCAGTGATAAGACTAAGGGGAATGGACAAAAACTGTAACACAAAAAGTTCTGCTTAAACTTAAACATCTTTACTGTGAGGGTGAGGGAGCCCTGGCACAGGCTGCACAGGGAGGGTGTGGAGTCTCCTTCTCTGGAGGGTTTCAAAACCTGTCTGGATATGTTCCTGAGTGACCTGATCTAGGTTGACCTGCTTGAGCAGGGGGGTTGGACTAGATGATCTTTAGAGATCCTTTCCAACTCCTACCATTCTATGATTCTATGACTTCAACACTGATAACTGTTGTCTTCATGGGGTCTGTCAATATAAACTCATCCGTCCATCCATCACCACTAGAGGAGGCTTGAACGCATTCTACCAGCTCCCTACCAGGAGTTGTAGTGCTGAGCTCAGGGCAGCAGCTTACCTGGCAAAAACTGGAACTTCTTCCATGGATCTTATGAGCAACATTTCATCAGCAGTGCTGTCAGACAGCATTCTGGAGCTTAGGCTCAAACAGTGCTTGTACATGTTGGGAAATACATGTGATAAACTAGAGTTATTTCTTTTAAATGTTGCCATTGGTGATTACTTTATATTTAAATGTATTAAATATAGTTAGAGATTAGCCCTTTAAGGGATCCAAAGATGAACTTCAGCCAAACTCAGTGATTAACTGACCCCCATTAGTCATATGTCCTCCTGTTAGCACACTGCTAACAAATACCTCTAGGAAGAATGTCAGACAAGATTACATGTCAGTATCATTAGTAATCATGGATCATCTTTCTTATTCTATGGTTAGATAAGAATATTTTATTTTTTTGTTTTCGGGAGCCACGCAGAAGTGAATTTCATATTTATTTGCACCCCTTAGCATAGATAAAATGGCAAGGGAATCGTCATCTCGGCTTTGAGCTCCTGAGGGCACATTTATAAGAATTCCTGCAACCAAGCATGCAGTCAGACAAAATCCATCCTATTCCTATTCTGTTTTTCATATGAATTTAAAAGTCTGCTCCATACAAACCTGAATTTCTCACTTTAGATTGCATTCCCCATTTTTCCTTCTATAACACCTCACACTCTCCATTATTTATTCAGTCCTTTAGTACTTCCCAGCAAAGGGCGAGAAAAGGCTTGAATGTTCCCTGTTGCTATTTAGCGGGACTTGTCCATCATAACTTGCTCTTCAGGGCTGACATAGGAAGCAAGGTTTTCAAAATTTTTTAGATGTGTAAAGATAGTATTAGATACCCTCTGGGATTTACAGACATGACTTGGTACCATCAAAATATAAGGGAATGACATATTAATCTACTTTGGATATTTTTTTTTTTTAGATCACATGCATCATTTATCTCTGTTTAACCATAAAGACGGCCTTGTATGCACCTATACATTGTTCCTAAGTGCCTAGCTCTGGCTATATCTACTGCATATTGTCCCTTCAACATAATCTTGAAAGATACAGTGTTAAAAACAAAGTAGCCTTCCCATTAACAAGCTTTAGACTTACTCCAATTCTCATATTCTAGCATTTAGAAATCTGAGTATATATTGCGGTGTGCTTCTTATCCTGTTTTTCAAAAAGATGAAACATACCTTACATTACTTCTGTTAACAACTGGCTGAATCCTTTATAACTGTGAAAGAATGGCTTGAAATACACATCAATAAGAAAATTGGTTTTGTTGTTTTTTTTTTAAATTTAATGAAGTATAATGTAGCAATGGCAATAACTAGCATATGTAGTGGTCAAGGATCTCATTAAATTGTATGGTGCTTTGGAAACACTTAAATCAGTTACACAGAACCAGAAAACAGCTTTATGCTTCTGAGAGGGCAGGGGAAAAAATGAATAAGTTTGATAATTCAGAGTGGCAGATGCGATGGTGAGCTGAAAAAAGATTTTCTCCCATCGTAGGAAGGTTATATGAGGACCTCGGAGCAGTAGAGCTGCAGTGTTCCTTCAAAGGAGATGTCACCATGGAGCAAGTCTGTAAAGAACTCATTCCTAGTGTGTGGTGGGGCTGCAGCTGGAGAATAAGTCGTAGAATTTGCTGTAAAGCAATTACTAGGCTGTCGCCCCTGGGGTCAGGGTTTGCCAACTCTGGGGACTAATGGCCAGCTGTGGGTTATTTCATACCCTGTCTGAACATCACTTTCCAGTTCCCTGACTGACTGCTACTTGCAGAGTTTGTGAGGTCCGGTGTTAGGTGGGGAGCTAAAGCTCAAAGTGCCAGCAGGCATCCATGACTCCTCATGCCTTGTAAGCGCATTTTGAAATTCCCAGGGCACTTCATCTTACCAGCACTACAGCAACAAACTTCTAGCTCCAAACTCTACAGAGTAGAGCACAGTGCCATGGCCCTCCAACCTATTCTGAGCTCAGACTAAGGGTCAGCTCCTCCTCCCACATAAATCAACACTCTATATTATTCCCAGTCCTCTCACTGCTAAAGAAGACCTTACAGCTGGGACCAGAATTTTCTTATTTAAACCAAATGAGGAAAACTGACTCACTAAAAAGGCCATTCACCCCAGCTTTCCTGACCTAAGCAGCAGGGATTGGGCTTAACTTTCAAAGGATAATCCCAAGAGAAGCTGTTTTTTTGATCATCACAGTGCATTTTAGTCCCGACTTTGTCTTTTAATCATATTGGGCCTAATTTTACACGTGACTGTGTGTAAGAACTGATGCATAGAAACATTATCCCAGCTAAGATGGCAAAAGGTGATCATACTTTCAGCAGAGATGAGATTCTCTAAGGGATTCCTTCCTGAGTGCCTGCAAGATGAGTGTCTCCCCTGTATCAGCTTCAGGGATGCAGGGAAGAGCTGGGAACTCGAGTTGCTTACACTGACCCTTGTTGGTAGTGTGATGGCACTAAGAGGTATGATGGTAGCTCCTATCTTTACCTACCTGTGCCACACAGAGATGCTTATTTACCAAGCAGGTCATAAAAGGGTTTAGGGTATTTTACATGTGTTAATGCTGCCTACTGCTTTGCTGTTGTATTTTTTCCTTTGAGAAGATGTATAGTGAATAGTATTTTTAATTTACTTGAGATGCGGATGAATACGCTTGGTAAACTTCTGAAATGTCCTTTCACAAGGTAAAATGAAAGAATCTTTGTGGACATCATTAAATGTCTTCACCGCAATATTTACTACTGCAATCAGGACAAAGTAAATGGATGCTTTTGGCAGAAAAAATAGTCTTAAAAAGACATGGGGTATTGTTGTTTTCCTTGCAAAGGATAAAATTCCTCAAAAATTACATGGTGTCACACAGCCTGCCATAGCTTATAAAAAAATGATGCACTGCCTTTAGTTTTATTAGGAAAATTACACTGTGTTAACTCTTTGTGTCTTTGAGGGCACATCTCTACGTCGCACTGTAAAGTTATTTCAGATATATCTATGCCATGTAGATGGCACAGGGTAACACTATATGGAGATACTCTGGAAAGGCTGACTTGGAGCATTTCATCAGCCTAGGCAAAGCACAGGGGCTGGGAGTCAGACTATTCCTGGCCTGGGAAGAGATCTGGACAGCAGAGGGATCTGCAGGGGAATCTTACTATTGCTGCTGAGGGAATGGAGGCATGGTGGCAGTGATGGATGCTGCAGGGATGAAGTACAGTTTTGATGCCTTCCTCAGCAGCACCAGCCAACTTGGAATTTTTTGCATCTCTGTAGGCGACAGAGAAACTGTCAATGCACAAGAAACTGCTCGACTTGTCTGTGATTAATTACCTGCTACACTAAAACAGTCCCTGCAGCAGGACCCACTAAATCCAAACATAAGTCTTCACCAACAGGTTATCCTCATCCTATTTGGAGCAGCCTAGCTGGTGCTCTATGGGGATCTGTGCACCACACATCCTTGTGTAGGACAGACCTTCCTCAATACTCCAGAACAACACATTTTCAACCACAATCACAGACACATTGTTAGCTTGGTATTCAAAATGGGAATCCTGGATAGATTCCTAAGAAATGTTTGAAAAATGGATCTTCTGAAAGTATGCTACCTTGATAACCCTAACACTATTACATCTTCTAAAGAAAAATCCTATGAGATAACAAAGCAGAAAACACACAGTCTGCATGCATCAAATATACCTCTAACTCTTATTTTCTCACGTTGGTGAGCATCCTCTGTAGATATTTGCCAGTCTTTCCAATAGCTAAAGCATAGAGTCAGATGCTTTGTAGCTGTGCTGGTACTAAACAGTGATTTCCAATTTATTTCACCAACAATTTCTTTAACTCTTTCAGGACAATCTCACCTGTACCCAGGTTTTATCTGAACAAGCATTCTTTCCCATGTAAAAGTCATGGGTGATCATTGCTTGTTTGAATTCCCACACTGAAGGTGACTTTAAAAAAATTTATTCTCATATTAATGGACAAAAAAGACAGAAAAGCACAAATGAGGTGTGCCTGTTTAGCACAAGAAAAGTGGTTGCAAAAATGAGTCACTCTTTGCACAAAAAAGAATGAACTACTTAAAAAGCCTTGTAGGATATAATGTTGTTTGTAGGATGTGAAGAAAGCAAATTGTAATGGAGGCATAGTGTCTCCGTCAAGCATTTTTAGTTTTAAATATATTTTTATGGCAGCATTGGTAGATTCAAGCAGTGTGAACTGAAGTCCATTATTCAGAGTGAAGGAGTTTGGGGCAGTAAATGGCTGTTTTGAGTAACTAAAGGTGACTTGATGCTGAGATATTCAGTATGCACGTAGGCATTTATTGTAAATTAAGTATAAATTACTGGAAAAGTTCCTCAGAACTATCCACTTTGTCTCAGTATAACCTTGAGCAATGGGAGAGAAATCAGAAATAATAGACACAAAATTCTATAAGCCCCATCTCTTGTCAGCATTGTCCTCCATTCTGTCAGCCTGGCCATTCAATACTAAGACTTATTCCTTACAGAAAAGCTAAATAAAAAGGATATTTTGAAAATATTCAGAATTTGGTGAAAATCATAGAATCATAGAATGGTAAGGGTTGGAAAGGCCCTTTAGAGATCATCTAGTCCAATCCCCCTGCAGAAGCAGGTCCGTCTAGATCAGGTTGCACAGGAGCGTATCCAGGTGGAGACTCCACACCCTCCCTGGGCAGCCTGTTCCACTGCTCCATCACCCTCACAGAGAAATAGGGTTTTCTTTATATTTAAATGGAATTTTTTGTGTTCCAGCTTTATCCCATTACTCCTTGTCCTGTTGCTAGATACCATAGTAAAAAGTGATGCCTCAACCTCCTGGCATCCACCATTTAGATATTTGTAAATAAAACACAGCACTTGATGAGATTCAAGAGCTTCATGTCTGTCCTTGAATATTGGACAGTGTATTGCAACTTTTTTCACACTTCCTTGTTGATTTCATAAATCCAGTGTTCACAGCCAGACTAGATCACAGAAACTTAAGGATAGTATTTTTGGTTCAAAGGACTTGTGTAGCAGTTGATCCTGACATTTTTATAGATGAGGAACCAGAATAAAAGTGCTGCTGTATTTTATCCTCATTCAATCGAGTGATTGCATACTAAAAGCAGAATTGAGACTATCTGAATAAAACTACATTTGTTGTTAGATCTCTATTAAGGATAGGAAGATAGGAAACCCATTTGCTGACAGCAGGAACTTACTTCACCTACTATGAAAAACAAAGAGTGTGGCAAATGCAAACAACTGTCTGAACTAAGTCATAAGCTCAAGAGGTTATTGTAGAAAAATATGTTAAAAAGTGTTATCAAAAATCACTCAGATTTTTAATAAGCAATTATTGGTAAACATCCAGTGAAAGGCAGAGTAATTCTCCTAATTGTCAGGAACTTGTCTGTTTACACCAGTCTCCTGTCTAGTCTTCTATTTTAGTATATTTTCAAAGAGACTCTTCATTAGACCTTCCGAAACCATGAAGATGGCTAAAAGTGTAATAGACTGATTTGTGGTTTGTCTCCAGCTTTTCATCCTCCAGGGGATACTTGGTTCATATATCTTGGAATGTCGCTATAACCTTTAGGACTAGAGATTTAGTTTAGGAATTTATTTTCCTCTCTTTGGTATCTCTAAAGCTGGGTATCTAAGTCTGCCATTGTCATGCTTAACTCTCTTCATAGCTGAGAGGAGATTTACCTCAACCCAAGAAAAATGTCTAAGTTGTGTAAAATAAATTCTTTTGGCAGCCATTGTTCCTCCTTCTCTGGCTTTAGATGAAACCAAAAATAACTGGTGCAGACTTCAGCATCTACCTCTGAGACATTTACAGTCAAATGAGATGAGTCTCAGCTCATAAATTAAATATTTGCTTCAGTCACAGATGAGGTTATTACACAGCATCCTGCTTTGAAGAGTTAGTGGTATCTGGAAAAAAAAATAGGAACCATATCACAAAAGCTGGCTACTACTTTTGCATTGTTAATTCCATAATTTCCTCATTGTTACTTTAGACCAACATCTCTAATGATGATGAGAGCACTCAAGTGTTGATAAGGTTCCTCCCTCAGTCTTCTCCAGGCAGAACAACGCCAGGTCTCACAGCCTTTCCTCATAAGAGAAATGTTCCAGTGCTCTAATTACCTTGGTAACCCTTCATTGGACTCTCTCCAGAAGTTCTCTGTTATTCTTGTTTGAGGAGTTGTTGCGGTTTTGTCCATCTGGGGACAAAGAGCCACAAGGGTGCTTGCTCACTCCTCCCCCTCCCAGCGAAACGAGGAGGGGAACCAGAGAAAAAGAGAAAACCCATATAGATTGAAATAAGAACAGTTTAATAGAACAACAACAAGAAGAAACAAGTTCAGGAAAAACAGTTATAACAGTAAATGAGGGGATATAGAAAAGGAATGGTGTGTGCCGCAGTTGCTCACCACCCGAGACCCAACACGACCGCTCCTGATTGGCAGCCGAACCCGTGGTTCCGCAGCACTGCCCCTGACTAGCTCCCTGCCTATATGTACTGGGCATGACGTCAGTATGGTATGGAATACCTGTTGGCCAACCTGGGTCAGCTGCCCATGCTGTGCCCCTTCCTACTTCCTCATCAAAGTTAACCCTATCCTAACCCAAACCAGGACAGGAGCCCAGAACTGGACACAGGACTCCAGAAGTGGCCTTACCAGGGCAGAGTAGAGTGGGAAAAGAACCTACCTTGACCTACTGGCCACACTCTTCTTGATTCATCCCAAGATGCCATTGGCCTTGGCCACAAGGGCACATTGCTGGCTCATAGTTAGTTTATTGTCAACAAGTACTCCCAGATCTCTCTCTGCAGAGCTGCTCTTTAGCAGCTCAATCCCCAGCCTGTACTGGTGCATTTTAAGAAAGGAAAATGTACTAGAGATTAGGAGATTTAAATGAAGGGAATATTTTTCTAACAAAGAAGAGCTGCTACACTATCAGCACAGTTTTTTGTTGTGCTTTTTGCAGTGCAGCCCATTAATGACTTGCCATGCCAGCTGAAAGAGAAAAGGGAGATCTTTATGGGAGAATGTAAGGTGAGTGTGACACAGTTGTTGGGTGCTAAGAGTATTCATCAAGACATGGACTTCTTCTATTAACTCACATAAAAGAGAGGAGTTCACACAATGTGGATGACTGCCATGGAGTGCTAAGGTAGCAGAACCTTTTCTCTCCTTTGAGTAACAGAAAGAACTCACCTCAGAGGAGAGCCAATCTGCAATTCATGTTCTCAAGGAACCTCCACCCCAAAACCTGAACAGGTGGAGGCATCCACAGAGAGAAGGGGCAGAGATATCATTTTGGGATAACCATAGCTTCCAAAGCAGTGTTTTATTGAGGATGGCAGGTCTCTTGCTCTACTCTGTTTCTGAACATTTGAGTGGATTTATTTAGATTTACATCTGTTCTACATTTCTACAAAAAAAGAAACTCACTTCACAATTGAGGAGGTGATTTTTTTAAAAAATGAAATGACATGCTTAATATTAATGATAAGCGTTAATAAATTCAGTCAAGTCCTGTGGAACAGACATAATGCTCTTGGCATTCCCGCAAGTAACAAAGCAGAACAATTATGAGTCATCAAATGTATTTGTCAGAGGATTTTGTATTGTAAAAAAAAAAAAAGCCTGTTCATGTTAGCATAGTGCTGAAAGACAAGGAGTGAATTATAGCTTGGAAAGTGATGGGATAGATATAAAATCCAAGGGTCTAGAGGCCAACTGACTATATAGGCTCAGCTGGAGACACAAAATACATGTTATGTATTTTTTCAATGGATTCTTCCATTTATCCTGTTAAGAAGTAGTGACTCCCAAATCAAATGTGAGTTAGGCTAGAATTTTAATCGTACTAGAAATGTTGCCACTGCAATTGCTATTTGAAGCTCTTCTAACTGATTGTTATGCTATTTGTTCTACTGTGAATGCAGAGAGCCAGCAACACAGAGACAGGAGCTGTGGATAACAGGCCAAGCACAGCGACGTGCATGCAACTACAGGCAAAGTGTATTGATCCTGATGAAGAGGTACATACGTGTCCTTCCTTCATGGATGCCAGTATCAAGGGGACTCCTGGCCTTGTTCTGATAACCCAGAAAGTTTACAGAAGAATTCTCCTAAAATTAAAAAGTCCTTTGTATTGTCGTTTCTCAAAGAGCTCTCTGAGATGTGCCTCCAGGGGTACAGGTGGATAAGAATCTGTTGTCATTCTAATACTGATGACTGGGACTAATTTAGAAAAATTACATAATTTTTCACAGTATAGCAGGGAGCGTTAATTACTCTTTGCACAATTTTGAGGAAAAGAAACATGGCTGCTACTGGAGACTTGCATTTTTTTACAATGAAGACATGAGATAGGTAGATAGCATAGTTTTATACTCGTCTGCAGGTTCAGATTTGAAGGTAGTTAATGAAGACTTTGAAAACTGATGAGTTGAAGTTGAACTTAAGACAGAAAGGAACTGATACTCTCATCATTTAACTCATTTGTAGGCTGGCAGAATAACGAGGCATTAATCAGCATTGTACCAGAAGTTACAGTGGACATATGTTTATGTTCTATTCCACAGTGAAAAATTAATTTCTAGAATAAAGCAGCTCTGGCTCCACAATAATGTTTAATAGATCCACAGTAAGAGTAGAAGAAATAACCTTGAGAAAAAAACGTGAATCTACTGGTTGTGTATCCTGAAGGCTGAGAATCAATTTTTTGCAAAGACTTGCACCAGGTCCTGGGTCTAAGTCCTTGAAATAAAGATTTAACAGGATTTAGGGCCTTCTATTTTTTTTTCTTTTTTTTTTTTTTCCAGTAGAGAATGGTCAAATAATTGTGTTAACTGAGCATTGTTATATATCTAAGCTAAACACTAGAATTTTATGTGCACTGGAGCTTCTCATGACTAGAAATCAGGGAAAAAAGATCGAAGTGGGAAGAATTCTGATTATTCCAGATACTTCTATCCCAGTAGCTATGTCTGCCCTCGGCTGGGTCAGATGTAAAACTGGGATCTTGTTCAGACACTGTCCAAGCTATCAAGTATTTCTTATTTCAAGGACTTTTTCTTCATAAGAAACTATCAAATCTCCTCTGTGGGCCTCTGTGATATCTTGTGGGAGTTCCAACTAGAATTATTTTTTACAGAGGTTTGAATGCACTGATTTCTTTCCTTGTAATAACATTATTTAATTGTCATCATAAGATAGCTTTCTTTTAATGGATGCTTTCTTCCTTATCGTTTCTGCCATGAAAAAAAACAGGAACCAGCAGAGAAAGAACATGACAGACTTAGCGAAACTCCATCATGTTATGAGCTCAATACAATGCTGTTCTCAAAGTTGTGGTATCTGTTTGACATGTATGAAAGTAATGTGTAAATTAAGAGAAGTAAATATCTACAAGAGTTTTTCATAACACTTTAAATTCAGATGAAGAGAAGTTTTTACCACAGTAAACTAACTTGGCAAAGCAATTTGTTTAGTTCTCAAAGATAAATAACAAGAATGGTTTGAATTAACAGCTCAACAGTATGAATGTTCTCTAAAAAACCATAAACTAGATTTCAGTACAGCTCACAACTGTGATCATCTACCAGCTTTGAGGGAGCACATCCTGATTCAACCTGGCACACTGTTAGAGGGATTCTTATCATATAGATATTCACCTGCTGGCAGTGGGATTAATCTCACCTAACTTTGGTTGACAAAAAAATGTTGTCGTTACTCTGACCTTTTCATTTAGGCTCCTATTGGCAATGGAGAGAGACAAGCACCTCCACAGAGTACTTAATCTTCAACTGTCTTAGATATATACCACAGCATAGGCAAAATCTTTTCCCTAAGTGCATGCCTTTCTCTTCAGAATTAGCTTAAGAAGAAGAGTGAACTGGACGCTTAACTTCGGGCTGGCTAAACACCCCAAAGACATGAAATTACTTCCATGTGGTGTCTCTGTCAGACAAGCTGGCAAACATCTTGTTGGGACTTGGAAATGCTCCCTGTCAGCCCTCTAGCCAGCCTACAGGCTAGAGGCTGATGGTCCAGCAGCAGGAGTGTTAGAAGGCAACATGTACCTCAAACAGCCACCCCAGATCAGTGTGATGTATTGGCTTAACCTCATAATACAAGTGAAGTTGTGTTAATCTGGGAGCCCACTAACAAAGATAGTGAGGATCATGTAGATATTCCATTTGCTGTTGTTGTTTCTCAAGGGTAACCTCTGATAGAAGTGTAGAGCAGAGGACAGCAAATAGAGATCATACCCTGAACCACTGTTGCTATATTTGCAAAACACACTACCACTCCTGACCAAAGCATGATTTAAATTATCATGACAATTCTTAAGGGCATGAAGTTTGGACCTACTTCTCATTTGTTGACTAATCTTCCCTTTTGTGCACTGAAAAATCAACTCCTAAGTAAAACTTGGAATAAATTATGACATCTTGCACTTTGTCCAAATCATTGGTACTGTTGTAACTGTAAAAACTGTAATAATACTTAAAAGATTATGATTTAAAGATTTTTAAAACCATTCCCTGTATTACAGTGTAACCGACAAAATTATTTTGATCTGGAAGGGAAGAGATGAATTTTGCTTCTAAAGAACTGTTGAAGAAAAACAAGTGCAGAGGACTTCCCAGAAGGAAGATTCCAAAAGGCCAATGAGCCCAGGTCTCTCAGGGCAGGCCGCTACATGGATGTTAGGAACCATTGTTGTCATTTCAACATTAATGTCATGGCATGCAGTCAAAGCTATTCGCAGACAGAAACATCAGGGCTAACCTTGGCTAAGATTTATGTTTCCCATGGAGACTAACTGGGAAAATGCAATTAGCACAAAACCAATGTAGTGAGCAGTGCAACTGTACTGTTCCCTACTGTAGATGTGCCATTTACGCATATTAAACCAAAGATATATAAAGATGTGGTATTAGCCAGGCATTCACAAATGCCTGATACGTACATTTTTAAAAAATGATCCATCGTTAGTTGCAGTATTTACTATTAAGTTTCTCTGCAAATTTGAATTTAAAAAAAAAGTTCTTTGGTATAAAATGATTCCTACAGCATTTCTTAGTTTAACTTTCATTTTTCTAAAAGTTTCCCTTTAAGATGACTGAGAATATGTAAATATATGAAAAAGGTAGTTTTAGGCTTATAATTAAGTAATTTTAAAAGACCAATAAAACGTTGGCTTATAATATGATTTCCCTTGTTACATAAATTTCTCTATTTTGGTTGCCCTGGTTAGATATAATGATACATTTAGAAATCAATTTAGGAGGCATATACATGTTTCTGGTAGGCCTTTGAATAATATTGCAGTGATTACAATTTATTTAATAAGAAATCATATACATAGAGGTGGTGTTTTACCATTAAAAAGGCAGTCACGAGAAAGTCTCTGGGTTAGTTTCTTCAAATATTCAAATACTTTACTGTTCTCTACACTTTGCCTGATCATTTACACCTATGTAAACGTACAATGAAGCTGGGGACTGTCAAATGCAACTGAGGGAAGCTGGAGCCCTTTCACAACAGAGCTATCTGAAAAACTCATTAAACAGGTCCTAAATCATTGCTATCTTCAGCCCTATGCACAAAAATAAACCGACACTAATTTAAGCTTTGCCATTGTAAAATTGTGTGGACTCTGGAGCTATTTCATAGCCTTTCACTTGAGTGGTTGGATGGATAAGTAGCATGATGGTCACATCAGCCAAAATTCACAAGTGTGTCAACACTGTACGCGCGCAAATTTAACTACCTTCACAGGATGGAAACCCATGCCATGAAGTCTGATTCTGATTTTGCATCTGTTTGTAATAGTGTAAATTCACAGACTTAGAGGTACTCCTTGTCTAAACCAGTGTCTGGCAAGAATCTGACTTTGATTCTGCATGCACAAAACAGAATTCAAATAAAGCCCAAAACTTTTTTGTTTATAAAGGTAAAGCAAACTCCAAAATTACTCTAAATATATGCGGGGTGATAAATTTACAGTAACAAGATGTTTCAACAACATTTTTAATGCTAAAAATATATTTAATTAAGGTATTTTGCAATGCCTAGAGTTCAGAATTGTAGGCTCAAATGCCCCCATATGGACAAATTAGATACTTCAAAACTGACACCAGTAGGCAGAATACTAAGCTTTTTAGTGCAAACACTTTACCTCAATCCAATACAAAGAGAAGAGAGGTCAATAATATCTAACTATTTTTTTCAAAGAAATAATACATACAGATCTAGTGCATGATACTACAGTAGCAACAGATGTGATGTTATCAGGGTTTGACAGCATTTTCACATAAATTATTGTGTAAGCACAGTTAATCATTATGTACAGGTGGTTAGCCACCTGTTTAATTCAGTTTCAAGCTGATTTACACAGCTTTTAAGGCAAACAACCTCCCCCCCCCGCTCCAAAATTACAGTTTCATCTCTGCCAACTAATGTGGACAATTTTATTTCCCCTCACTTCCCACCACCCATCAGACGCATAGAAAAAACACCACCTTCTAACCCCTTTGCAGCCTTGTTTTAGCTGAAAAGTTGAAGCAAGCGTTGCTATACAGGTAGAAACAGATGGTGTCAGACTCTCCAAAATGAGAGTTTTCCGTCTATATGAACAGTGGTGATTGCACCATTTATGTTTCACCACTGTGTCTCTGTTTCTGGTCATATGCTACAGTCTGTGGAAAAGACCGACCTGCTTTTACAAGCTAAAACTTCTCTTCTGCAGGTGTTATATAGTTCAAATAGTTATGACATGCAATTCCCAGCTGTTGCTTGGGTGATCCTGATACTTAGCACATGTAAGTTGTAATGTGTCAATGAATGCCAACAGTGAAGTAAAAATGAAGCAAAGATCTCATTGTACCTGCAGGTGGAAATCCCAGCATCAACACAAGTTCAGTGCACATAGCTACATCTATGTTAATTCAGTCTCTTCTGCCTTCATTACTACATATCCCCTACTTACTTTTAGGGATATCAACAGTCTCTTAGATTTGTGCCAGGACTCTACTGAGTAGAGAGAAGCACTGCTCTGGGAGGGACACTTCAGTGCTAGGGAAGAGATCCACATTTCATAATACTCTCTGACCTCTATTTTATCTCAGAGTTGCATCTTTTACGTATTTCCATCGTCTCTATTTGTTATCACCTCCCAAAATCCCGTCTCTGCATTTCCCAGCCCTGGATGGGATCCACTTACTGGTGAGGACTCCAAAGGGCCAAACTATTCCCCTTTTCCCCAGCTTTGAAATCTTCTTGTGATGCTTTTCTCTCAAAAAAATTATCAAATTAGGTTCTGTCCTGATTCCACTCTGTACTCCGTGTCTGCTCACAAGCAAAAGAGGAGACAGCTTTGCCTCTGCTTACATGGGTATGCCGATCGTGAAGGAGTTAAAGTAACACCCTAGCACAGACACCTTTGCACACACCTCTGTTGACCATGATAGAAGAACGTCATTTGGGCTTCTGAGGTCACGCTTTCTCAACCTGGAAATGACAAGATTTCACAAAATTCTTTACAAGATTTTACAAAATGTCTTTTGGTGCCCATCCAGCACAAAAAAAATGGCACCCTAAAGTTTAATTTCTCTATTATAGTGAAATTAATTTCTTCTATCATGGTGTACAGACAGAAGATCACATTCAGGTTAATGTATAAATTTGATGTTTCAAATTCTTTTTTCTTTATAGGTATATATATGTGAGCATATATGTGCAGAACATACATCTCAGCAGGACATGAACCCTGCAGCACTGCAGGAGGCTGTTGCTACTTCCACTAAGGTAACTATGTAAGCAGGAGATAGGAGAAGGCAAGAAATACCTCTACATGCTAAGGAAAAGCTCAACTATATGTGTCAGAGCCCAGGCAGGAAATGTAGTATTTGCTAGGTTCAGTGTCCCAAGCTGACATGCTCAACACTGCTTATCTTTATAGCTCTGAGGTTCTGTGTTCTCACTAAAGTAACTGCTTAGCAATGACTGTGTATGTTGAATAGATTTAGACTTTAGAAGTTTGTGATCAGAATTTTTTTAATAAATATTTTTTGTCCTACTGCCAAAGCTTTTTTGAGCAATGCAAATGCCAGGAGGGAATTGGTGATTTTGAGCCACTTAGGCTTAGCAAATGCTTAGTTAAATTTCACAAAATGAAAAGCATTAAAAAACAACAAAAGGAAAGTCAAGGCACATTTTCCCTGATTCCCTATTGAATTGCAAAAACCTGCTGAGGTATGCAAGGTATCAGTGCAACATCTTATAGGTTGTGAGAACTTTTTCTACTACAGAAGATTTTATTTCCTGTTGGTCTGTGTCATTGTACAACAGAACCTGTGTCCTTTTGTTAGAGCTGGATATTGCACTGCTGATGTAGCCTAAGAGAGAGAAAAAACCACTCAGTGGTTCATTCTGCTCACTTATGGGAAGAAACAACATCAAAAAAAGCTTTTTCTACAGGGTTCTACAGGACTGATCCACGTATGGAAGGTGATCGGGTGACTCTGGGGAATGGTACTACTCAGGACAAAGCTGTAGCCATTTGCAACATAATGCTACTGGGACATAAGCTTCAGCTCTCTGCCCAACATCCTAACTACCTGTGTTTCACAATAGGGAAGAATTTGACAGAGGGGTATGATGGGGTGTTTTACAGAATGACACAAATTACAGAATTACGGAAGTTTTGTTATTCTTCCTATAGGTTATGGAGTAGGAATGCGGATGACGTGATTAGGGAAATACAGGCAGTGTCTGGAAAGTGGATGAGGTGACCAGAAATGCTCCTGCTACTGTGAAGGGGGAGAATGAGTGGTGATGACAAGTACATTTGTCTTCAGTTTGCTTGTCTAATTTACTGGAGGGTCCCTAAGAGTTAAGTTAGTTTCAGACCTCATCCAGAATGTTTTCGTCTCAGTGCACCAAAGAGTGGACATTGGGCGTCACTGGATTTTTGGACTTATTCCCTAGGAAAATGAAACTATCATCAATTCATTTGCATGGAATTGAACATAGCTGGAATTTTACTTGAGAACTTTGCTTGTTTAAGCAAACAGTCTGAAATGGATTTTCCTATTTAGAACTGTATGTGAGTGCTGTAGGTTAGTATATAGGTAACACAGGTGACCTATTTCATTGCAAACTGTTAGCCCCGTTGAAAGGGTGCAAGATTTGTTTGATTGTACCTGACTATCATCTTAATGTGTCATTTACCTTACTGCTTCTCCATCACTGCTTCCTGTCCAAATATTAACAGGTGTGTTTATACAATTATAAATAAAGGACCAGAGAAAACATTCATGGAAGCGGTCACTTAATGAGGGGACTTATTTAATTGAAATCATGAGTCTGACTAAGTTCCTACTCTGATGTGATCTGACAAAAATGATCATAGGATAAAATTGCTGCTTGCTGATCCCCACCTATCTTACATCTCAACTTGCTGTAAGATTGAGGCAAACTGCACCAATTTACTGCTCCCAACTGCCTGATAATGGACACTTTGCTGTGCACTCTCCCTTCATTACAGCACAGGTCAGGGCTGTTAACAGGGGCTCTTGCCATTTTTGACAGATAGTCACTACCAAGATGAATGGCACTAGCCACATGACCACTTAGTACTATGCTTTTCCTTTCAAGCACCTTTAAAGCACTTATATTTTTTAAAAACTCACTTCATCCTTTAACTCTTCATTAACTAGGAGAATCAATAGGAATCTGCTGAAACTGACCTCATGTAATTCTTCTAAACTTAATTGGGTGCATCACTATGAATACATCTTGCTATTTGTTGCATGCGAGCAGTGAGAGATTCATTTAAGCATTTTATTTTAAATTCCTTAAGGGCTTTCAGACAATTAATTCAGATTTTCTATATGTACCCTAGTGCTAGGTTTTAGAGTGATTAAAGGCAAAGAGGTGTAAGGACTGAATCAAAACAACAATTATCAATCTTTTTCCCTCTTCTATTAAAACTCTGTGGGCTTCAATGAATGGTTTCTTGAAATATAAAGTATTCATATTTTCCAAATTTCCTATGTCTGCTCTTGACACTCTCAGTCTAAATATTAATAGTTTTATCTTTAGTAAATTTTTGGTTTACTAACAGGCTTGGGAAAAAACACCTTAAGCAGGCAAGTACGAAGCTCTTGATAATGAATTTGCTTAGGTCCATTCACTTAGCTAAGATAAATTGTTTCTGAGACACTGCCAGACATAGTTTGAAGTGGTGTTTTTAGCTAGCTCACCACTTTACATGACAGATCAATAAATAGCATTTAGTTTTAAAATCAACAGGAGACATTAGACAGAGAAACTTTCAACAGTGCATTTACATTCTTTTATTTTTTGCTAATGCTAGTATTTATTGAAGTCTCCAAGAATTCCTAAGTATGGAAACAGAAAATTACTTCTCATTTTTAAGAGCCAGATATGAAAGTTGTAGAGAAGCTGGTATTTCTTAGAAAACCACCATATACATTTTCTGGCCAGTTTTGAGTTGCTGGACTTAGGTGTACTGTTTTAAGCAGCAGCATGCAAGAAACTGCACTGAATCTACACACACACACGTTGATGAGCCTTTGAGTGCAGTTGAACAGCACTCAGTTCTCCTATGCTCTTTGACAAATAGCTGGAAAACAGGCAGGTCTGCTAGAGAAGACCAATGCATTCCCCAATCTGATGAAAATCTGTTTTCTTTTTATGACGTCTATTTACCTCTTCTTTGTTCAGCCTATATATGTTTCCTATTTCAGCTTTGTGTTGTGCTTCCTTCTGTACAACTAATAGGATCGAGAAAACGAAAGAGCATACTATGGGGGACATGCAGGCAAGGAGGCTCCTGTTTTGTTTCTTTTCTCATTTCTCTAAACCTGAGGGAACCAGCAGGAGATTGAGAACTTAAGATATTCTTTCTTCCCTTAATTCAAGGTATAATATTAAGATTTTGGGGTGGTGCATATCTCTCAAGAGAAAACTACATTGTAAGTGTCTCTCATTTCTGCTAGGAGTTTAGGCAGTGTTGCTGAGATAAGAGACACGGATAGAGAGGTATGGACTCACAAGAGAGTGTCTTGCCTTGCTAGGGAACTGCTACAAAGCCGTTTCAGCCCTGAATGTCAATATTGCTCTCTCCTGTGCATATCTTCACTTCCAGAATGTTGTCCAGATCCTGCTTCTTCCATCTGTTTTCTCTGTGTATCAAAAATACTGTCTGAGCTGCTCCCCAAAGGTGAGGTGAGGTTTTTCATTGCTCTTAGTAGAGCCTGTGGAGAACTGACATCTTCTGTCTTTTTGGCATAGGTGGCTACTGGATTTTCACACCCTGTCAGCCTACTTCATCTCCTCTGCTGGCTTTCATGCCTCAAATCCCAACTGCAGCTAAAGACAAGGGCGATGGAAGCACACATTGTTTGATGTCTGTAATTACACTAACAGGAATTTTTCTTCAGACTGTAATCAAATAAAATCACCTGCAAAGTTATGATTCCTCTTTATTTTGTTGTAAAAGGAAAAGCTCTTTGAGTTTTTCTGACAGTTTTAAAGTTTTTTTTTCATATTGACACACAAAAGCATGATGCTCCTTGATGCTACATGTTACTACAGCACCATTACCCAGTAGGCAGAGACCATTCCTCTAAAGACAGACCTGTACCCATGGCAATGCATATTTCAACATGTATAGTTTCAAATACATACAAGGGCAATCCCTTTGTATAATGTTTGTGCTTTCACCTGATCATGTGTTGGTGACACACAGGCTGTGACTGCCCTGCTCTTGCCACTGGTGCCCCAAGCAATGTTGGTATCAGACAGCAGCCCACAGACATTTAGCTCAGCAAGGTGGACGCTGTGCTGCATGGGGACACTTTTCTTTTTTTGTTTCCTGTTTTGTTGCTTTCCTTAATCTGAAATAAATGGTACTCACATAGAAAGCACAACCCTGCTCTCCTTGCCCAGAAAATCCAAAACAAAACAAAACAAAATCAAACCACCATAACAATTATCAATGCTTTGACTAACAGCAACAGTGACCTGGGGGTCGGGCATTTCCCCAATGTTAATGACTGCCCAGGTTAAGGGCCTCTTGATCAACGTCAGGTCCTCAACTCTTCCAGCTGGCCATTAACAGTCAGAAATGCCTGCTCTTGGGCTCTTTATTGTTTAATTAATGCAGACTATAAACCAATTTTCACATAGTTTGACTTTATAAAATCTCTACCAATTGAATAATATGTCTAAATTGAAAGCATGGAAAAGTTATTTTGTATTCTTTATTAATTTTCCTGCTTCATGTGAATACATAAATAATGATGCAGGACAATTTTAGGGAAAGATCTAATAGAAATAATTGCGCTGAACTTGCAGGCTTTTAGGGTTACAAGAAACTGCCACTCAGTTTACACACAATTAATGTTTTTCTCTCTGAGTAATTCTTGATCATTTCACTATGCTTTGCTCTTGACAAACAGTCAAATTATGTGGTTACAAGTGCTATTAGATTTACATTACATTGTCTAATTCACTTTGCCTCATGAAATTAAATGAATTATTAAACACATAATCTGTTATTCCCTATTAAAATTAATTGATTTTCATGTCAGTTTAAACCTAATGAATTGTCTAGGGATATTCTCATAGACCTCATCACATAACAGAAAGACTATTTTATTTCTCATCATTTCTGATAATGATCTTCAGAAAATGATACCTCTATGCCTTCACACAGTAGCAGAAATACAACTATTCCAGCAACAGCTATTCAACTCTTTAACACAGAATATTTTCAACTGTTCTTTGTCACAAAAAAAGAGAAAAATCATAAATGACCCTAAAACTAGAACAACTACCTGTAAGCAAAGTTACTTTAGACTACCATTGATGCAACGAAGGCCACAGACTTTTTAATAAATTTTTTATTACATTTTCTAAATTTATAATTTATTTTGCTGGACATGCAAACAAAAAAAAGGGGGGGAAAGGAAAGGGAAAGGAAAGGAAAGGAAAGGAAAGGAAAGGAAAGGAAAGGAAAGGAAAGGAAAGGAAAGGAAAGGAAAGGAAAGGAAAGGAAAGGAAAACCCCATCACACTGGTTAAATTGCTTGCTTCCTTCTTGCTGGCAAAGAGTGGTAAGGTAATCTCCTCCTCAAATTAAAGCAATATCTTGGCAGATTAAAAATCAAACAGGGTGTCATGTTAGAGTGGAGAAAACCATGAGTAGTAGTTTCTGAGAAAAACAGTTAATACATTATTCCTCGAAGTATTAATATTTCACCAAATTGTCAAGCTGTGTCTGAATTTCACAATTAATTTTATTAATTCTTTTATTCAGGTGTTCTCCCCTCATCTTTCTTTTCTCACCAGTTTCTTTTCCAGCCTAGTTACTTCCATTTTTCTGAATTCAGCTGCATCATTTTGTAAGTTTTACATTGTTATATTCCTATAGACATCTATAAAACCCCATTCAGCTCTTTTGTCTGTAAGCAATTCCCTTGCTTCATGCAACACAATTCACCAACTCACTTTTAATACTCCTGATTGTAGTGCTCATCTAAACCCGTGGCACTGGCATCAAACAGTGGTCTCCAGCATGTAGCATTGACACAATGGCTTCCCAGGGTTTTGAGAAAGCTGTTAATTTCACCTTTCAGCTGAGATAAAGCGCTTGCAAAACTGAAGCAGTCCAACAGTGTTCCACAACATTAAAGTTCCTAGCATTTCAGTTGAATAGACTTTCTCTTTATTTATTTATTTCTACAGCTCATTCCTGTTTTATGCATATGATTGATTGCTATTTACCAGGAAACAAACATTATTTATACCTCACGTTTTAAAATCTTGAAAGGTTATGTGTTCCCTGACTTCCTTGTAGCTCTGGCTTCTAATGCATTCCTTGACTTTTCTTTCTTTCAACTCTCAGAGAAATAATTTCAAACAAGCCCAATTATACTTCCTTTAAACACATCTCTCTGTTTCACTTCAATCCAAAAAAGCCAATGGCATAATGCAAGTTAAAAACATTTGAAGGAACAAAATAGTATTTTGCTATTGTTTTCATAGACTTATTATGCACAAGCCTACAAATATGTCTAAATAGTATTTATAGTATAATTTCAAGCAGTTTGCAAAGATTATTGAATTTTGCTCTCTATTAACATTCTGAATTTCTAGGAATTTTAATTCAAACAAGGAGGAATTAGAACTGTTTTAGAAATGTTTGGCTGAAGACATACAGAGCAGTGCCATGGCAGCATGAAAATGCCTCTAGTTAATCTATATACTGATATTCAAACTAAGGTTTTGTTTATAGAGCTCTTTTGGACTGTTGAAAAGGCACATTGGGTTACAGGGAGTGGTTGTTCCTCCCAAAGCCAATTTGTCTGTTTTGGGACAGCTGTTCTTTACAACTACCATCACCATAGGATCCAGATACTTTCTGCCTAAACTGCATCATCAAATGAGAGACACTGAGGGACTTCATGGAATCCCTGTGAGTCCTTCACAAAGGTCATTAATACCCAATCCTGCTAATGGGAAAGTCTGAATAAGAAAAATATCTCTTTTTGTTTTGTTTTCACCATCACATCCCATTTCAATTATGGTGATAAATCTCCACAGTCCCATCTTCCCCAAATGTCACACAATATCTTATCAACATTTTATCTTCTATTCTTTCAAAAGTGCTTCATCTTCTGTGCTCTGAGCTACATTATTCCAGATGAACATAACTGGAGACTGACCTGCTAAACAATAGGACCAAGGATCTGATGTGGTGTTTTATCCAGAGAAAAAAACATCTTGTCATGCTGTCTTCTTTCTGTTTTCTCCAGTATCAGCTACACCTTGCTGATGTCTTTCCTACTTCACATGGGTACTGACTCCTCACACACAATGTGTCACATCACCGTGCTCCTGTAAGACATAATGGGCAGATTGCTTTCAGTGAGATCTATTTCCCTGT
Source organism: Colius striatus (assembly GCF_028858725.1). NCBI lineage: Eukaryota > Metazoa > Chordata > Aves > Coliiformes > Coliidae > Colius > Colius striatus. Next base: position 26,205,946 of record NC_084763.1, read on the forward strand.
ACAATGGTGTGAGGTCTGCTGTGTTTACTGGAGCAGAGCAGGGACAAGATTTGCCCCTATGGAAGAGGCCCTGCAGGTTTTCCAGGGTTGTTTTCACACACTGCACCTTTTTTCTGCAATTACATGTGGTGAAACAGATATGGTGTGTCAGCTGCCCTAACAGTCTTGAAGACAGAAGCCAGCAGCAATTTGCAAGCAAAATCTGAGGTGAAGAGATAAGTCACCACAGAGAAGTCGCTTGCATCCACTCTCTGCCCTTTCTGACAGCTGAGTGGCAGCTGCTATCTTGTGATGATGGAATTTGGTTGAACCCTAGTTTGTGTCTCAAAACAGGGACCAGAGGCATTCACATGAAATCTAAGCTTATGAAAAGTGCAGCAAGCCAGTAAAGGTGCTTGTTCCTTTCTGAGTCCATTTCTTTTGGACTCTACTGGTACTAGATCAGGGAATCATGGGAGGTCTTTCCCCACACTCAGCCCCACATGAGGAAGCAGCCACTGGACTTGACCTATGAGTTCGTAGGGCCAAAGCAGAATGAGGGTCTCCTGCTTGTAGGAGATGAAGAGTGTCACTTAAAAAGCTCATGTCATTTCCCAGGGAATACAAGATGTGAGGGAGAGAAGTAGTCCAAGAAGTGGATTGTAATCTTCATCTTTAGGAGAGACAAGGACTACCCTGACTGGACCTTCTTGAATCCAAATTTAGTGACAGCAGCATAAGCATTATTCCCCTATAAAAAGCCACCAGTCTCTACAGAGGCTGAAGCATTTTTATAGCTTTACAGTAGGGAGGATATACCCACCTAACAAAGCCATTGAAAGAAGTTACCTAAGGTCAACACAGTAAAATGTAGCTTATATGTTATCAGGGCCCAAATAACTTGCTTGGCATTATTAGTGAAAATTAAGATTCCACCTACCTTGCATCATTTCAGTGGCAGTAAAGTCCAGGAAAATATGGCTCTGTGAAAGACATCATGGAAAATGCATTTACTGGTACTACACTCTTGTATTTATTAAGAACACTACAAAAATCTAATTTTGTATCAGGAATTTCTATTTTTATTTTTCTTTAATAGTGCATAGCATTCTAATCTTCATAATCTAAAAGAAAAGGATCATTTCAATGATTTATTATTTTTTCAGTAAGTATGTGTATAATAAATTCAAGAAGGTATTTACTAGATGATTACTATTATTATTTATTATTTGCATTGCGTTAACTCTTAGTAAAAAGATTATTTTCTGAACTGTAAAAGAGAAACAAGAAATGAATTCTCCTTTTAATTTGAATAGTTCCATAGCTTGAGTTTGTACAATTTCTTCTTTCATTATACTTAAAAGTAAAGAAAAGCCACAATTATATCTAGCGTAATATTCAATATGAGTTTTGTGAAGATGATGTAAACAACAAAAGGCTGTTTTTTATGAAGGATGGAATACAAAAATAAATTAAAAATTCTGAAAACTGAGATAAAGGTATTCAAAAAGAGATTCTTGTTCAGGGGCATTTTTTCTTCTATGTAAGATATATCAAAACAGTTAGGATTATAATTGGTCCAAAATGCCATGCAAAATTAAATCACTGTGATAGTTTCAGTCACCTCTGAGGTGAGTCCTACAAAAATGCCAATCTATTGTGTTAATGTTACATTTTTGTACCAAATTCTTGAAGTGGAAATTTAATCTGTCCTTAAGACACAAAGCAAATCCTTTGCTTTGTTAGTGTGGAGCAAAATATCAAGACCTCTCTGTGTGCAGTGTAACCAGTTTATTGGGAAGAGGTAGCATGGAGGCAAATAAAGTTTTATGTCAAGAAAGTTGGTATGAAAATTTTCCAGCAGTGAACACTCAAGTGCTAAACAATGAGGAGCAGACTGAATGCTGTCTTTGGTGTCAATATAGAGGAAAATAAATATAAAACTTTAAAACCTTACAAATGTAAAAATGTATGTATTTCATCATCATACCCAATTGCCAAAAAAAAAAAAAAAAGAAAAAGAAAACTCTCCATACACATCCTGATGCATAAGATTGCAAAGAGAACAAAGACTGCTATAAATATTCCAAGAAGCCAATAAAAAAAAAAATAGGAGTGGTTAGTTCTCCTGTGTAATGGGCTACCATAAAAGCTTTTATTGTTAAGGGAGTTACTTTACTAAGAGCTGTATGAAGAAAACTGAATGAATGTGAAAAATTGCATGCAATAACCTGAACTGAAAGATGATTATCAGCCTCTGAGTTCTATAGTTTTGAGTGGGTGCTGCTGTTAGAAGATTGCCGTTGTGGTTAAAGAAAAGCTTGTTTTGTACCACTATCCCTCCTCCGCGTCTACAGAGAGTCAGTGTGTTCTTCTTCAGTGCCTTTGTCTGTCCATATTAAATGTCATTTTTTAAAATTGAAGGGACTGATCCTGCAGCTTTGCTTTCAGGAAACACCTCTGCCGTGTGCTGGAACATTTCCATTGAAGTAATTTTTCAGATCTAAGGGTTTGATGTCCTGATCCTGGAAGTAGAAACAATCATTACTTGCTGTGACAGCTATGGTGCCCTGAACTGAGGATAGTGTTAGCCCACAGGCCAGAGTTTGTAAGCAGAGCTTGACCTAAAACCACAGAACTTACTCCTTCTCAAGACTCAGATGACTACTGAACTCATCACTTCCCAGGGATAAAAGCAGATTTTCTTTCTGTGACTGTTTATTCCTTTTGCTTAGTGGGGTATTTACAAGTATGCTGAATGCATACATTGGCAAAAAATAAAAACCTTCAAAAGCTTTTTTTCTTACAGCTGTTAAGGAAGTAAATGATGTGGTTATTTCTATACTTCACTATATGGGAGGTGTTCTGAGTGCTGTGCTAATTAGGACCTTATCGGTGGCTAAATGAATAGGCAGGTATCATACACATTCCGTGTCACTTCAAAGGGATCGCCAAACTCTAAACATTTACAACATCAGCCTTTTAGATATTGGCACTTTACAGAATATCTTTCTGCCTTTGATTTTTTGGTTTTGACTTTTTCCTTCCTAGCACTTAACAAACACAGGAAGAGCAGAGAATAGCTGCAAATCTGAAACCCAGTAGATACATTTGCTTAGGGTCTCCCATGGAAAACACTAAGGCATCATGTTTGGAGCCTCTCACTGTTTCATGCACATTCACAACTCCTTATTGTTCTCCTCGACAGTCTCAGGGATCAAGTCAAAGAGAAAAGCTCACAACTCTTTCTGTTCTCTTTCCAAGGGATACGGTAGTTAGAAAGAAAAAGTGAAAGCAATATATTGTTCAATCTTGTGCAAAATGGTCACATGGAAAATTGTAAGCATGGGAGTTGAATGTGTTTTCACATTTGCTGACATTTGCTTTTTTCAACAAATTACCAATAATTGGTGCACTGTGTTAATATACTTTTAAGCAATATTGATATTTATAACCTTAATTGATCCTAATAAAAACACCTTTCAGAAGCTCCAAAGCAGTAACACATTTTCAGCATTAGCAGACCACATAGAAATTTCACCTAATTCTCCATACAAGACATTATTCTTTATATAAACAAGTTTTTCCCTGTGTTGACCATTAGGCTAATTTCCTCAAAGGCTGACAAACCAATGATGCTGCCAGTGTAGCTTGAACATACGAGGAAGGAAGTGTTGTGCCACAGCAGGAACCTATTTCAGTAATGTGAAGCTTTTCTGAAGCCAGAAATCATCTCTCCCAAAGAAGGAAGCATCTCTTGGACTGCATAAATGACCCTTGGGAGAGAGAAGGCTGGTTTCAGACCACTTGATTTTCTAGATATAGTTTCTGTTAAGCAGCCATAAATTGCATAAAGCTCAGGCTCTGTGAAAAAAAGAACTCTCAGGAAATCCATACTTCTTTTTACCTGTAGCTGCTTTTTGGAGGAGGTTCGGTAGCTATAATCACATACTCCAGGCTATTTCAACAACTTCAAATAGAAGCAGCAGGACTGACCATTATTTTCACGTAGTGCAGGCGATTTGTACCTAAGATATTAAGGGTACCATCTGCTCTGCCTTTTGCCTATAAATATCACTGGATCTCACCAGGAGAAAAGGTTGCACAGGTCATATTGAAATGGGCCTTTTTTGCTTCTTGGCCTCAGGAACTTCTCTGAGCCCACACTTCCAAGAGAGGCTAGAAAGTTCCTAAGAGGAAGTGTCTGGTCAGGTGTGTTAGGCACAGTCAAATTTGTCACTTTTACCTGGTGTGTTCTGGATGGAAGCCACAACTGACAGAGAAGTCAACAACGTTTGCCTTTTCCAGCTCTGGGCATGCAAACAGCTGACATAATCATTAGGCTGGGAACTGAATACTAGGGCAGATGTGTTAACAGGATACAAGTTCTTAGCAAAACACGTGTCTGGTGGTGATGACATTGGAGGCTAAAATTGCTCATGGGCACATGGAGAGCATGATTTGACATGGCACTTCACCCCATCTGACCTCTGCAGATCCAACTTGAGCTGCTTTCTATTGCTTGCATGATGCACCTGCTGCAAATCCCAAATAACCTGTTTGCAGTATTTCCAGGTGAAAATAAGATCTGCTTCTCTCACTGTCATTTTTCTGGCTGAGATAATAGGTTGCTGCAGAGCAGCTGCAAGAACCTGGGAGTCTTCCAGCCAGAGGAACCTTTTGAACATTGCAGTGAGCTGTAAATAGCAGAAGGCTATTCCTAGCTTGCAGTTGGAAGAGCAACAGCTGTGTAGTGGTGGTTGCATAGCTTTCTAAGGGAAAAACCTCAGTCTTTGAAACTTCCTTGCAGTGTACTTTGAAATTTAAATCATATATTAAATCACGATACTGTTGAAAGTAGTTGTACAAATGGATCTATATGATCCATGCCCATAACACTATCAACACTATGCATGTGCTTGGGAAGTCTCAGTGTTTCCCAGCATGCCAGAACTACTTAATTCTCCTCCACACAATTGTAAGATGTCATCTCATTCCCATCCTTCCACACCTGAGTACTTTTCAGTGAGTTTCTTAAGCAGCTTGTAGAGTAACTGTCCTAACTAAAGAGGTGCTCCCTTGTCATTTCCCCGGTGTACGGGGGAAAATGAAGTGTGTTCTTCAAAGCCATCTTAATAAAAAACTTGCCGATTTTGAGAATAGTTATGGTTAAACAAAAGGAATTAACTAAAAGGTCTATGCTGTGGCATCACTCAGAGAAAAACTTCAATTGCAATTAATGAAAGTTTTGTTTAATACATGACAATTATATTTATAGAGACGTAACTGAGGAAAAATAGATTATTGTGTTGGGCTACATATGGTCACTTGTGGAGCAACACTAGAATATTTTGTTCATAACAGAAGCTTTTTGAGTTTGGTTGCTTTAAGTTTTCAGCTTCTAATTACGGTCCTTAGAAGACAATGGCAATGGCTTAAAATAATAAGAATACTGCTAAAATTGCTATGGCTTCTGTGATAGTACAAAGACAATGTTGGTTCCCTGTGTACAGTATACATTTAACCTGTCACCAAACAGAACATTTTACAAGTACAATGTAAAGGGATGCATTTAATACCTATCAAATGAACATTTTTTGTTATATTTGAAAGTAACGCTTAACTTAAAATGGCACCTTATTAAACTATAAATTACATCATGCTACATCAAAAATGCTTGCAATTTCCTCTGTTATTGCATAAGTCATTATAATGCAAAGTTACAGGTTTCTGGAACATAATGAAATTCAAACTTGCATTCTTAGTGCAGTTGCCATGGCCAATTCAACTGAAAATGAGAATTATAGTGAGAGCATTTCCTGGTCTTTGACCCCTCTTAGACAGTTTTAAAAAGCAGGTTTTTGTAGAGCATTAACCTCATTCTCAAGCAATTCATTTCTCTGAGTAATATGAGAGGTGTTAAAACACTTCAATAAATGGAAAAGTATTTAAACATCTTTTATTCTAAGTTTCAAAAGACTGGACATTTAACTCCAAGGATTTCTGGCTGTGAAATGCAAAAGACTTCTACAATAGAACCAACTGTAATAAAATACAGTCTTTGGTATGTATACATATTTATCAAGATAATGCCTCATGACAGACAGGCAGTATGAGACAAGCATATTTGACAAGTTATAGTTACATATATTTTATATTTGTGTGTTTGTGTCTATTTTACCATGAACTGCAGACAAAAAAGCTGGGCGGTGGACAGACGGGAGAGTAGAAGAGGAAAAAAACCTGTTGATCCTGGACAACGAAAGGAAATTTCATGGGTCCTCATGGTATTCTGGGAGCCTTTCTAGAAAGGCGTTTTGTGTGTCCTGTAATTCTATAGCACCAGCTAACTGATCCTGAGCTAGACTGACGTGCATACTTTGAATATGTTAGAGGTCTGTATTTTAATTCATTTTTGCTTTCAGAAGCTTCATACTTGCACTAAATTATGCCTACAGATTCTTGCAAACGTGATTTCCAGCAAAGTCAATGGGAATTTGTTACATGTATGCCAGAAATTGGTCTTATCCTCTCTGGCATAACAAATAAATCTGTCTTAATAACAAAGCCTAAGTATTAAACAACATTAAATGATAAATATGAAATATGAACCCATACATACCAAGAATCAGCCAGTTCAGTTCCAAAATTTTAGGTGCTTTATGACAGAGGTAACAACGAATCCTTGCAAATGTTGTATTATTAACCAAATGGACTAAATGACATAGTACATAGATCCTGTCCAGATTTTGTCCCTATAAACTATATTGTTATTTTTTAGGTATACTTTCTTATTTTTAAGCTTTGACAAGTAAGCATCAATTTACCACTTAAGTGTCATAGATTATACTTTCCAGAGAATATTGGAAATCACAATGAATTTGCTACAGAGTAAATTGAAGAAATGATCCAACATCCAAATATAGCATAATTTTTTTTTTTTACCCTGGAAAAGAACTTTAGAGATGTAAAAATGTAATGCTGAACAAAGGGACACTTAAAGTAAAGATTACTTATTTTCAAGTCAGATTACAAAGACATGAGAAGTGTCACCTAATGCTGTGGCACTAAGCACCTAATCTGCTGATTTTAGCGGGGAGCACTGCGGGCTTTTGGGACAAAAGAATAGCAGAATGTTGTTACATTATAGGGCAAATACTGTCGGATACTGTTGTGTGTACATAAAGGTATGCATCCAAGGGGAATTTCTCAAAAGGAAACCAAACTGACTCTCATCAATGTTTGAGAATGGCCCAGTATTTGGGAAGATTATGATTTTTGTGTCTCAGTCCACTGGATGTCTCTGAAGCTCTTTTTTGACTGACTGGTAAACATCTACCAGCCCACAAGTTTGTTGTAAAGGATGCATTAACCACAATGCAAGAGACCAGCCTGCAGCTCTCAGCATTTCTGGGAGCACAGAAGACATTGCAGCAGGATGCATCTGGTTGAAATTGTGGGGCTGCAGTGGCAGACTCAGCTGCAGATGCTTCTATTAGGAAACCAGACCAATTCATGGAAGCGGCTCCTTCAAAGGTAAGTAGCAGAGCACAAGGGAGCTGTGCATTCCTCAGAAGATACCTCTTACTACGGTGTAGGGCTTGGACCATGTAGTGAAATGAGTGTCAGAAATATCTTTACAACATTTCTACATACAGAGAAGCCAATACCAATTAGGGAAGAGAGAAGGTACTCAAATGCTGCCATTATTGAAGATCCAAAGCACATTAACTTCTGTAGTCTGAAGAGCCAAAGGCTGTCAGCTGCACAGCTGAATCTAACCCTAACATGACTTCCTGGTTCTGGCTGCCATAGACTTAAGCATGGCCAGGAAGTCAGACCCAAACTAGCCAAAGGGATATTCCATACCATATGACATCGTGGTTAGCTTACAAACTAGGAGGAAAGCTGGGTGGTGGCAGCACTGCTTGCAACCAGTCTGGGCATCAGTTAGTTGGTAGTGAGAAATTATTTTTAATTTTCACTTTTTCATTTCACACTCTTTCTGTAATTTTCCTTTGTTACATTTTGAAATTATTGTTATTATCATTGTTTTATTTCATTTATGAAACTCTTCTTATCTCAACCCACAAGTTTTCTCATTTTACCCTTCTCATTCTCTCCCCTACCCCACTGGGGGGCAGTTGGCAAGGAGCTCTGTGCTTCTTAGTTGACAGCTGGAGTTAAACTACAATACATGAACATCTCTGCTTTGTGTAAGGTGCATCTGAAGCCCCCCACTTCCTGTGATGTGCCATGTTCTTGGTCCACTCAAATGACTCCGTCGAAAGTGCTGCCTCTCCATGCTGTAGGTTGAAGGCAAAATCCATCCATTAAAAAAACACGCTGAAAGTATTAAGAATGGAATTGCTATGTAAATACAGTATTATTGGAGAATAAGAACATCAGTTGGAGAAGTGGTTTACAACAGAATGACAACTACTCAATAACGTGTATTTTTTGAGACATGTATCTCTTTTGGAAAAGAGGAGAATGTAACTTAATTGACACTTTTGCAAGCAAAGGCTGCTTCCTTTTCAAGTGTTCACCTTGGTGAGGAAAAAATTGAAATGCAGCCTGAAATGTAAAATATTGATGTTGCATTATTCAAACGAGAAGGCTCTGGTATATGTCTTTTTTGTTTAATCATGCTAAAAGCAGAAGTGCATAGTGCATAAATGACAGAACAATAGGGCTCTTTTCTATTTAAATGACATCGGATTCACAATGCAGAGCAGAAAATAAAACACCTCTAAACCTAACATCTCCTAAAAAAATCATAGACACATAGAAAGATTAGAATTCATTAACATGATCCTGGTGGGCTTTTTTATTAATGCCAGTCTTTTTAAGAATGGTGTTACCAATTATATGTGCTAATGTACACAGATTAAATATTACTCTATATGTTAAGGTTGTCAACTTAAACATCCTAAATTAGGTGATTCCTGTGGAATCCTTATTTGAGACACTTTAATTTGTACACTAAAACACAATCACTAATGACATGATCACATATTGTATTTGACACCAGCCTTCTGCCTCTTTCAGGTTTCAGGACGGACAATGCTCATTTAACGAGCCACTATTGAACATAATATTTTTGTCTCCATTCAGTATGTGACTTTATGATGTGTTTATTGCACTCCTTGCTCTGAATACCAAACTCTTAATATTCTCCTGTTTGGTTTTTTTTTATAGTACTCCTCACTGAAACATTTGAGTGCTTCGCAAATGGCCGTGAATATATCTCACGGTGCTCCTGTAAGACAAGTTGGCTTTTTTTTCTGTTACAAATAAGGAATGGAGCTACAGTGTTATTCTTGCAGGATAAAGCCTCTGATATTAAGTGTCCAAATTCAGATCCCTGTGTTTTGATTTTTCACAATTTCTTATTTTATGATGCTGAAAAAGTCTACATTATTTAAGTGCATGTATTTCCTAACATGTTAATATTTAAGTGTTGCCAATATTTTATGAAATTGATGTTAATGTGTTATTTCCATTGTTTATATGGAAAAAACTAATTAAAATTACATTTAAGCACAAGATTTAGAAGTTTTACTGTGGGGTTGAACATTGGAACAGTTTGCCCAAAGAGGTTATAGAGTCTCCATCCTTTAAATGTGATATTTCAAACACAGCTAGGCATGATCCTTAGTAACTTGAAATGGCTAACCCTGGTCTGAGCAGCAGATTGGACTAGATAACTCCAGAGATACCTTCCAGCTTCATTCACTCTGTGATTCTGTGATTCTGTCTGATTTCAGCTATGTTACCAACAAGAAAATTATAAAAGAGAAGAAACTGAAATGTACAGATCTGATGTTATTTGTGCCTAGCTCAAATTTGTTGAAGTAAAAATACTTTACTAGAGTTGTTTCTATTTAGTCTGATGCTTCAGTTCAATCAAGATAATGCCAGCATAAATTTCAATTCATTAAAAAATATATAGCTGTGTTTAATCAAACATGATTAATATTCCATATCTATTTCTCTTATATTTAGTACAAAGATTATGAAATGAAGATAAATATTTTCTTGTGTTAAAAGGTACCTTCAATCAAGGAAAAATGACTAGCTTAAGATCATGAAATTTAGCAGCTTAAAAATAAAATGATAAGCAGTTTCAGTGCAAATTAAAGAAAAATTATGGAAATAGTATTAATTGCATGATTTAATCTAGAAAAGCAGATTACTGGAATTTGAGAAATATAATTATACTTTATCTATCTATACCCTGTGTTCTTTTCTACCATTTTAAATTGCCTCTTTCTGTAAAATAATGGAATTAAAACTACTAATTGTTTTTTTTTAATATGATGTAACTTAGAGTAAGTGTATGATGGAGCATAATTTATAACATTTAAAGATTCTTTTGCTCAAGGCAGACACCTAAGCAAGCAGAGGTTTTACTGTGTAATACAAAAGGACTTGTCTACTCCTTCACTGTCCAAGTGATGAGAGGGTTCAGATAGGACTCTCATAGGAATTGCACCACTTCTCACCCACGAAGTGATAAGGGGACATCTTGCAGTGTTGGAGCACAGGACAGAGAGCACTTTCCTGCTCAGTGTTACTTGATGGGGTCAGAGCTCTATGAAGTGGTGCTGGGGATCTATATGGTGAGACTGGGGCTATATGGAATGGCATTGAGTTTCATGGAGCTAAAGAGTACACACAGGATATTGCGATCAGGAGACATGAAAAACAGGAATAACAGAAGAGCTGAAGCTCCCCTTAGCAACTTCATCCCTCTGGCTAATGCACAACCAAACATCCTGTACTACACAAGTGTCTTCCCATAAAATGGCTTTCTAAAAGCTTTTGGCAAGTCATCTATTACCTCTCCAAGTTCTAGCTCTTGAAGTGCTGTGTGTCACAGCTTTTAAGAGTTTGTATGAATTCCTCCATCAATGTTCAATGGAACTACAGGTTTAGATACAAAAGTTTAAAAATGCCATCCTAAGGCCTGAGTATTGGTGTGACTTTTTTATCATAAAGTGTCCAAATAAAACCAAGCTGGAGTCTGCATGTGCCAGGGAAAACTGCAAAATTGTCTTTGCCCACAAGAGGGTATATCCCACACTGAACCACTTACATCTGTATAGTTCAGAATAAACAGTCATGATGAATGTGATCTAAAACTGTCAACACTTTAAATGGTTTATCTCTTTACAGTGAATAAGATAAAAGACAAAAAAAAAATGTGTGGCGTTCTAGAGAGAAGCAGAAGACAGGAAGATGTAAAAAATGCTGAGCTATACAAAATCAGTCTCATATGGGCTTGAAACAAACGAGGACAGAAGAGAACAGAACAGCATTATCATACTTTCTTCAGGTCAGAACCCTATTATGCCTAACAGTGCCCATCCATAAACATACAAATCATACTTACCGTTTTAATCTGTCAAATATTTATGTATCCTATCAAAAAATCTCTTTAGAAATACTTTTTAAAATATAAAACCTTATTTCTGAGAAATCAAAACCATAAATTATTAACTCCTTGGTAGACAATAAGCAAATATAAATAAGTCTGAATTTTAAAACATCCAGTGTATCACACTTCACAAAATCCTTATCTTTTTTTGCTAGACCTTAAAAATAGACATAGGCATTCATCTTTGATTTCTAATAATCTCTGCCTTTCCTTGATAAACTCTGCAAACATCCCTTTAAAACTTACAGACAAAACTTTCACTTGTCTGGTGATTTTTATGACTATACTTTATGTTTGCTCAAGCAATGTGACAATATAGTTCACTGATACAGAAAATATGTATGGTAATTAAAACAGAGAATTACATATTTGCATGCCGGAGGAGCTGTATGAAGTGAGCAGTCAAATTGTATTTCAGTTAAGTTTAGAGTTTAGAAATGCACATGTGTTTTGCCTTTCCTGAGGCAAAGGAGAGATCTAGTGGGATGAGCTCAACCTGGGACAGGCAGGCTCGGAGCTGCAGGGAGCCATGGAGTGGCCTGGAGTGGCTGAGTAGCTTTGTGATCTGCTTCTCCTTTTTCATCCCAATTTTCTTCTGCCTTTCCTGCGGCCTGAATGCATGGGTACTGTCTGACATGTTGCCTGTGTCCCAAGTGTGTGTGCATCCTCTTTGTATTATGGATAAGTAGCACTTGACACCTACACTCCTGTCAAAGTAGAAAGGATTTATTTTGTCTTGAACGTAGCACTAAAGGACTGGGGAGCATTTGTTGACCAAAGAGATCCTTAAGTCTGCAATGCTTTGTTCAACCCCTTGAACCTCCTGATAAAGCACAGAAAAGACGTAGCAGAGATTAGTAATAGAATTTGCAATCTACTATCTGTAAAGTTAGCTTTATTTGCAACCATTTTCTTGTTTCTACATTACACATAGCAGCTATTGATGCATGATCCCATGTATGCCATGTTACTTCTGACAGTTTAAGAAGGAATAGCACATTGTGTATGTGACTGTCATGAATTCCCAAGAGTTCTGTCACTTTTACATAGCACTGTCTTGCTCTACTTTACAGTCCTGCACTTTTATGTACACACACATCCGCTCATATAAATGAACTTTAAGGGTGAAAAAGAGATTTAAAAAATAATGAATAATTTTTTTCACACCCCAAGCTTTTTTTTCTGGATAAGCCAAATACATATTTCCTTACCGCAGAGCCTCCCAAGGATTTAGTTCCCACAAGGTCCCATGCTTATTCCTTTAGCTGTGATGGCTATGGATGGAACCTCAGAAATCTTTCTGTGGCCACTAGACTCCCTGTGCAAGGCTACAACACTGATTACAACAGACTTTTAGACTCTTGACGGCTAATGCCTTAAGTCACATAGTAGATAAAGAAAAGAAAAGCCAAAAGGAATGTCTGTTTTTAGGATTCTTTTTTCTCTATATTCTCTCAGATTCACCTAACAGGGATACTCCAAAATAAATGAACATACAGCACTGCAGTAAGTGTTCGGCAGTATCTGATAATAGACCAAAGATGTGAATGGAAGGAGGAAAAAAAATGCCCCATTCATGGGCTTTTTTTCCTATTTGTGCATGTCTGTAGTAAAATCCTTTCATTTTAATGGAAGTCATGCAGATATCTGTATATACAAATGTCTTCAGCTTTCATACAACATCTATTTCACTGATATCATCATCCAGATATCTAGCAATGGAGGAACATGGATCTTTAATAAGACAGAGCTTACCACATTCAATGAAAGAGGTTATTTCTGAGGATTTGGGGCCTTCTGATACACGTGGGAAAAGCCAGAAACATCAGACTGTAATTAAAGCCTGCATTGTAGTGCATGTGCAAAAAGAGACAACATGAAAATTTGAGGAGCAAATTTAATTCTTCTGTTTCCTACTATTAAAGTGTTTGGCTTTGCAATATCAATATTTTATCATAATTTTTGTTATGTTGTGTATATCTGTAGGACCCCACTTTTTACTTTACACCTCCTGAGGGACTGAATGTTTCAGAGTTAATGAACTTTCTCATCCGTTGGCCATTAGTTTGAACTGAAGCCAACTCATCAGGATGAAAAGCATCTTGCATCTAATGGATGTTTGGGGTTCTGTACAGAATGAGTTTGGCAGATCTCTTTCTCTAGCTGCCACAACACAAACATGCCATAATGCTCTGCATTAATTGGTAGATTCAGTGAAGAGGCCAAATGGTGGCTGATCTATTGAGTCTGATCTACCCTTTTTACCCCTGGAGGAAATCTTCCACCCCAGGTATGCTGTCGGGGTTTGTTAGTGTTTGTTAAGCTTATCAGACTGCCTTCTTTCAAAATCCAGAGGCTATCAGTCATGAAGGCTGTCTGGTGATGCCTCTCATTATTACTAAAACCACACAACTGTTTAAAAAGGCAGTTTACCATGAATACATTTTTCGCACATAGGTAAACATCTCATTAGCTAAACTGAATAAAATGTCACCAAGCTCCATACAAACCTTGGCAGCTACATATAAGTTTGCAAAACTCCTACTTGGTTTCAAGGAAAGTTTGTCAGTTTATGCATGTCTGAGTTTGTATCCCAGTCTTGTATTGACAAGTGTTTGTGTTTACCCAGAATTCCCTTATGTTGTGATCCTTCAGTCTTTTATTTGTACATTCCAGGACGGGTGTGTCTGTGTGTGTGTATGCATGTATATAATGTCAGTACATTCAATATTCCTTTGTGAAGGAGCAAAACAAGAGTGTCTCCGTGGTTGTCCATTTAGTTGGAAATTCTTGGAATTTCAGTGAATGGATAGGTCAAAAAGCATATTCTTAAAAATTATCTTTCTGATTCTGATCCTTTTAATCTTTTTTAACTCATTAATGATGTAAAGTAACTTAAACTTAGATCTACTTAGCTTTCACAGATTTCTATCCTGAATTTATGTTCAGATGGGGTATAGAATCAAGTTGTCCTCTGTGCCTGGATCGAACATCACAAAATGGAGGTGGAAAGAAAGAGAAATTGAAGGATGCAAACTTGTGTTTTCCTGCACAAAATCTGCTACTGCAGCAGGACTTCTGCTCTCCTAGCTATCAGCTCCTGCACTGAAACAGAACAGTCATCTAAATCCTTTAATTTACACTACCTGCAAACAGCCATACAGAAAAGTGCCAGAATAACATGGAAGAGACATCTCTGGGCTGCTGTTTATGCCATGTCCACCAGCCTTTTCAGCATTTGCAGGAATAGGTAGGTATGTCTCAAACTCTTCTTAATGCTTTTGGTTCTACATAAATGTATCTGTCAATAAAGACAAATATTACAATATTATATAGTGATCTAGATATAAATTTCTACATTTTTCCATAGGTTTTATTAATTTTTCTTTTGCATTTTTAATGTTCCCTATGCAAATTAGTGTAGTACTACTGAAAAGCAACAACTGCTATCTGGAAGTAGTTAAAGGGTGCCTTGGTTATTAATTTCTTCAGGATACTGTAGAATATCCCACATCCTGTAGCCACAAAATTGTGCATAGTTTTCATGTGTGATTACAAAGTGAGCTAATAATTCATATTTTACAACATTTACTGAGTAAAAGGGGTCACGCTACACTTTTCCCATTCACAAGCTTTGGCCTCAGACTTTCCAACCCTTTATTTATCAAAAATGAAATATTATGCTAGCCATGCCCTTTTAACAACAGCCTATTCACAGTGGCCAAAGGTTTTTATTGCTGACCTATTAATCTATTATAAAACAATAATTTCCCTGGGTTGCCATTTTTTAAGGAGAAACAAAACAAAAAGATAAGATTAAAAGATTAAGGATAAAAATTCCCTGAAACATTCACCAAATGCAGAATTTCTTCTTGTTTCCTCTGCCAGAACACATCAAGAAAATACTGTAATTTATAGCTTTCTCCCTCATAGAAATAATGAATTTACCCAGGGAAAAAAAAAAAAAAAAAAAAAGAGTTCTGTGCATACCTCTCTTCTAGTAATTTTAAGTTTTCCCATGTCCATTAGGCCCTTACAACCTAATCTTGCTCTGCCAATTGCTCCCATGGTGAGATCATTAAGTAAATTATTTAAAGATCAAACAGCCTGCAGTGACAATGGAGTTCCATGTAAGGTAAATGCTTCAAAGCCCCCCTCCCCCCTTCTCAAATTATAGCTCTACAGGCTATTCATCACCTCTGGATGGGGCATGCCCCACCATTACTTGGCTTTTTGCTGCAGGCTAAGGTAGCACCACTAATTGGCCTTTGTAACAAAACTGACCTGTGGACAGGATAAAACTTGTTTGGAGCTTTACAGACAACAATTATTCAAGGTTAAAAACACATCAATGCCACAGCTACGTCACTATAATAAGGGTGAATGAATTTCTTCCTCTTGGGTCTTAATGTGAAAGAATGCGTTCGTGTTGTGTCCATGCCAAACAAAAGCTCCTTCAGGTAGTTGAACTAGTCCACTTTTCTTTCTTTCCCCCACCCCTTCTTTTTTAGCTCAAGGACAAGTAGGTCTATCATTTTCTTTATTTCTTCTTAGCCCCTCACAGTGAGGGCCCTTTGATCTCTGAGAATAATGGTAGATGGAACAATTTAACTGCTTCATACAGGTGCAGGAGTTTATTTGACAGGTTGCGGCTTTTATTTCTAGCACATTAGCTGCACGCATACAAATGGGCTCTTGACAGATTCAAGCAGGTAGATCAGAAATTTCTTGTTGAGGTTTTTTTTTTGTTTGTTTGGGGTTTTTTTTTTAAGAAGCCTCAACAAAAGCCTGGCCACACCTGCAATGATGGCATGATTTAAAACACTACATAAAGACAGGTAAGGCCATTTCATTCCCTGCTGTGATTGAATTTTTACAAGTCTGGAAGACAGCATATAGGAAGAAAAGTAGCTTGATCAAGTAAACAAAATGAGATCTAGTCACTCACCTCTTAAATGAAAGAGCTTGTACTTAATCTGAGTTGTTTTAAAATAAATAACTCTGCTAGACAGGCACTTAGGTTGTATTGGGCTTCCACACACGACTGAATGTAGGATAGAAGCAAAGTGAAGTAAAACATTTTCACATCACATTTCTGCAGACCAGCACTTTTCCCCAAAAGAATGATTATCTGTGTGAATTATCTTACATTTGCAGTTACTTGTAATTACGACCAGTGCTGTGAAAATCTGCCCTTAGAAGCTTTGTAAACTGAAGGGGTTTTTTCACTCTTTTTTTTTTTTTTTTTTTTTTTCGGGGTTGGGGGGGAGTGGAGCTTTGAGGTTTTTTCACTTCGTTTGAGTGTCATTGAAATGTCTCATGTAAGGAAATGCTATTCAATAGCCTACCAGCTAATAATAAGTTTACTGAAGATTGCTTCTTCAGACTCTTACCGCTTATAGAAGCCACACATGCATTTTATATTCATCTTCCTTCCCTCTCCTGTTTTGAGCATGACGTTAGTTTTCCAGTGCATTGCAGTTCTTCAAAGAGTATCCTACCCTCAAAGTCATGTACTTAAGAAAAATAAGGCCTGGCAAGGCACAGATCTTGTGCCAACATAAGTAATTTATTTGAAGGTATTATATCAAGGCTGTTAGTATAGACATAGTTATGCTAGCATCAAAGTATTTTATACTACTTTAGCTTGTTTGGTTTATGGGAATATTTATTCTAGACTAACTATCTTTATGGCAATATAAGTGCTTTGACACTGCAGGACTATATAAATGTAAGTGTGCCAATGTATTTAAAATGATAAACCTTGAGACCACATTTACATTACTCTCCATCTCTGCTGACATGTCTGTGACAGAGTACCAAGCTAAGATATAAGACAAGGGGCTGGCTCCATGTCGTGGTTTGGCCCAGCTAGCACAACAGCACCACGACAGTTTCTCGCTCGATGCCCCCATTCACCCCCACCCTCGTTAAGATGGCGGAGGACCCAGTGAAATGGGAGTAAAAAGATAAGCAAGATTGTTGTGGATTGAGACAAGGGCAGGGAGGGCTGGCTGCCAATTATGGTTCTGGGCAAAACAGACTCCAGTACTCGACTTAGAGAGGAAAGTAGGAAAGTTTATTCTACAAGAAACAGAACAGAATAAAAGCAAAAAGGGAGTAGGATGATGAGAAAATTACAACCAGCACTTTAAGATCTCCCTCCCCCATCCCTCCTTTCTTCCCGGGCCCAGCTCACTGCTCCCGATATCTCTACCTCCTCCCCCCGCAACAGCTCAGGGGGGCAGGGAATGGGGGATGTGGTCAGTCTCTCACAGATGGGCTTTGCCGCTTCTGTCTTCTCAGATGAGGATGACTCCTGGCATTCTTCCCCTGCTCCAACACGGGGTTCCTCCCCCGGAACACAGTCCTTAACAAACTTCTCTGGTGTGGGTTGTTCCCAGCAGCTGTGGCTTCTGCCGATACAGGGTCCCTTCCTCGGGACACAGTCCTTGGTGAATATCTCTGACGTGGATTCTTCACCGCGGTTGCAGGGTCCCTCTCTCGGGACAAGGCCTCTTCTGGGCATAAGTTTAATGAGCTGCTTTGTCGTGGGTTCCTCCCCACAGTTGCAGCTGTGGATATTGGGTCCCTTCCTCGGGACAGGGCCTGCTCCGGCCATAGTGATAAAGGGCCCCTCCTTCGGGACAAGGCCTCCTCCGGCCAAAATCACTGTCCCTGGCTCGGGGCCTTTAATGAAGTGAATCGCTGCCCCTGGTCCGGGGTCAGCTTTAGCAAAATGAGTTTCTGCCCCTGATGCGGGCTCATTATCAGAATGAGTCTGTACCGCTGATGCGGGGTCTTTAAAGAAATGAAAATAAATCTCAGCTTCACCAGTTCTCTCCATAGAATGCAGGGGAGTCTCTGCTACAGTACACCTCCTCCCTTTCATCACTGACCTTGGAGTCCGCATGGTTGTTTCTCTCACCGTTCCTACTCCTTGCACCACCACCAGCCAGAAGAAGAGAAGAAGGGGCAGAAGAAAGAAAAAAGATGGAGGAAGACACCTCCCCTTCCGGCTTCTTCTTAAAAAGTGATCGTGGAGGCGTCTAATTGGCTCAGCCCCAGAAGTGGGTCTGGCTCAGAGCTGGGGAGAGTTGTGAGCAACTTCTTACAGGAGCCATCTTTGCAGCCCCTTCCCCCTTACCAGAAAAGGCTGTCATGTCAAACCATGACACTCCAAGAAAAACACTGCAGAGTAGAGTGCAGTGTTTGTTTATACTTTCAGTCTGAACTGCATCCTTAGTAAATGCTTCATTGTTGCAATGTGCTGGTAATGCGCTGCTTCATAGCTAACACGCTCCTGGGAGACCGAGGTCCATTTATCACCTGGATGGTGACTAGAGTAGCTGTTAAACAGATCTGGTGAAAATTACACCCCAGTTTTCCAGGTAAATTAATGTCCTCCAAGAGGTAACAGAATCACAAGACTGACTGCACCAGCAAATGAGTGGTGATGATAACTATTAGTCAGTTTAACTGCTTCGAATTTATGCATAGTCAGTCACATTCAAATTGGATTTAAACATGGTGTACTTATCCAGGCAAGCTGGTGTTTTACTCCATGTAAACAACCCATTCCAGAAAAGAGCTTGAGCCATGCTTAAATGTTTTAGAGGAAAAGTCATAAAGTGTAGGTGAAGATCCTAGAGTGAACTCTTCACTGAGAGAGTACAGAATACTGAACTTCTGAATTGGACATAAACTATTTTTTGCTGACCCAGTATAAGGTCCTTGAATGATGATATAATTATCCTGGAAGATGTCTGCTATTGACACATCCCTAGAGGGTTTTTGGGATTGGCTGATGAGAGACGTAGTTTAACTACGTTGTTTGACACCCCTTTTGGCTATTGCAGCTCCTGCAGGGGTTCCACATCCCTGCAGTGTTGCGGGGTAAGGAACAGTCTTCCATAGGTCAACAACTGCCTGAAAAGTTAGGCCTCTTGAGAGTTTTCTAAGCTGTACTGCTGCTCAGGAGCTGAATGGCAAACACTTGCTGTAGAGTATGCTAATACAACCTCTACTGTGGTCACCTCACCATGGGAAGGCTACACCTGGCCAAGGAGTGGAAGTGACGTGCCCTACCCTGCAGAGCAGCAGATTGCTGGAGAGTTCACCATTTCCACATTGCTGTGGGAAATGCTGCCAAAATCCCGTAATGCAAAGGCAGGTGGCTCCCACAGGCCAGCCTGCAGGCTTTGCTGTGGCCGCCTGTCCTGTGGAGGAACTCACCGAGAGATTGATATCTGAAAGTAAACTCAATTCTGTATTAAATTCTTTCTTCTCCACCCTGCACCAGCTGTCCTAGGATGCTGACCAACAGGCACTCCTTGTTCTAGAACAAACAAACTCCTTCTTTGTTTGTTTGCCTGTTAATTAAAAAGCAAATTCTCATTTGGAGAAAGCTGAACATCAGGATGTGGGAAAGCCTGGCTCAGAGACACAGTGGCAGTCTGCTGCTTTAGCTCCCACAGACAGAGTCCAAGAAATAAATGCAAGGTGTCCCAGCTGCCAAAATACTTTCAGTAAAAAAAGGGATATGAAATGCATTAATGATCCACTAATTCAGAATATCTAATGAAAAAAAAAATATTGAAGCCTTACCCTGCTCTACCTATTTTGCCTTTTCTATTTTAATGGTGGAAATAAAGTATGCTGCTGCAGATTGTATTTCTGTTAAAGCTATTGCTGATTTATAACAGTGTTAAAATGGTGCAACAAACATGAAAATTAGTGTTACAGTATTCTAGAGCTCTTTACTGCTTTTGTTTAACGAACTATAGAATAGCTTTGTGGCACTTAAATGTAAATAAGTAGGTTTGTTTTTAAAAAAATTGAGTTTGTATCTGGTATCCAATCAATCGAACTTCATTTCCAAGCATTTTTCATATATAAATCTTAAAGGATCCTGGAGCACTACTTTCCCAATATTCAGTGGATTCAAAGCTGGACTGCTAAAAATGTACCTTCCAGAAGAACTTGATATAATATCATATCAACATAGCTATCACAGATCAGGGATCTGCGATAAACAGTTTCTCAATGTGTTCTTTTTTCTGAAGAAGCCTGTAATTTTTAAAAAGAGAGAAAAAGCTGCTACCTCTCAAATGACCAGTGGAGAACTGTCATGACATGCCTGTCTTATGACCCTGCTCCAAACTCAGATGAATGTCAGGGATGAAGGATCAAAACTGAATTTGGCATGAATGGTTCCCCTCATGCTTTCAGCTAAAACAGTAAAGATTTTGGTATGCTAAAATCAATATAGTCATAGTAAAAGAATTATTATGGTTGTTATTAGTTACGTTTCAATACATACTTCCCATAATTTTTAATCTCTATCTAGTTGTTATACCTAAAGATGACAGGTTGAATATCTACTGTGTCTTTTAAGTTACATATTTTTCATCAAAGTTAATATTATAGTTATGTATCGCTTTAGGCTATCTACATATAGAATATTAATCAGTACTAAACAAGGGATATTTCTCATCTATACTGAATAACATAGATTTTTTTGGGGGTTTACATCTCCTTGAGTATTTATTTAATGCATTCCTTTAGGTCACAACCTTCTTTAGAATATTTCACATAATAATCTTAAACTTTTTCTAATAAAAAATGGAAAAAAAATGAATAGATTGTTCACAATTAAGGTATAGTCAGTTGACCAAATAACTTGAGTGACTTTTTTTTCCCCCCACTTATTTTCTCCTATTTCACAAGCCTCCTCCATGAAGCTTTTGTGTCAGGTTAGCCATAGTGTCAACCTGCTCCTGAAATTTGTTTATCTACTTTCAGGAAGTTTTGTCTTGTACAGCAAGCACTTAATTCCAATCAAAGAGGAACATTTTCTCCAATGATTCCTGAAGGACAGAAACTTTGGATTTTGGAGTAGCCTCTACTGATGATTTTGTGTCCTCAAGTGTGTGGTTTTAGCTTGTTATTTGCTCCAGCTACACCAGAGTCTTCATGTGCTTTTGAGAGTTGTTCTAAACCCCCTGGTAAAGCTGCTGTGGATCATAAAGGAGACTGTGGGAATATCTACACTATTAACTGGTGGAATGCACATAAGGAGGGAGTAGAATTTGATTTGCTGCTAGTCACTTTGAAACTAGGACCACATGTCTACCTTATAGTGTTGCTGGCAATGAAGTTTGCTTTGGCTACGGGCCCTACACATGCAGTGTGCACAAGTACAGTGCTGACTGCTGAGGTACATTGGCTCTACTTCCTAGGTGGGGTGCTCTTCATGGTCCTCATCTCTGTGACTTCAACCTTACTTCCACCAAAGGATGGGTTGTATTAGTGGTGTGTTCAAGCATGTGTCACTGGAATCCTATAGATATCAGGCAAATTTCTGCTAAGAAAATTCTGCACTACTAGTGTGGCTGTAACCATTAGATCCAGCAATAAAAAGACGGTGCTAAATTTTAGGATTTTCAATTGATGTCTCCAGGTGAAACCGCTCTTTCAAGGCAAGAGAAAAGTATCTGTTGGCTTCTGTAAAGTTTAGATTATTCCTTCTTTAGCATCTGTCTGCAAAGATCTCACGGGGGGAGGGGGGCGGCTTTGGAGGGGGGCGACGACGCGACAGAGTTATCTTGTTTTTCACCCGTAGAGTTGATAAGTGGCACTAAGGAGCACTACAGCCCTGACAATCACACTAAATTAAACTTGTCACGGTTATATCCGTTTCTCAGTAGTTTTAAGTAAATTTTGATCCTGAGTCTTTCCTTGCAAATTAAGATCGGTTTAGGATACTGTATGAGCTGAGATAACATTGTTTAAGCATCTGCACGGGTAAAATATTAGATTTTTAAAAAAATAAACTAAATTCTTGTAAAACTGTTTTGTTGCAGGTTGTTTTGGCTGGCTCTGATCACTTGCTGGGAAGCACAGTTGCAGGGCTAACAGTGAGTCTTTTATTACTAGTTGATTTCTTCAATAAAAACATTGCTATATAATTTACCAGTGCTGTAGGATAATGTAAGTAGCCTATTACAATTAATAAGAGGTACATTTTCCTGAAAATATGGATCTTTCACTTCTTAGACTATGAATATTATGGAGTATTATCACTTTCACCCTTGTAGATTGAACCATAGCACTGCATAATGCTATTTCAGTCCATTTTGAGATGACTACAAATTGTCATATTTTTTTGTTAGAGTAATGATCAAATATTGATATTTCTTCAGTTCATACAAATGGATACAACCTTTATACATGCAACTTAGTCAATATATTCTGATGTTCACATTAGGGCTTTGGAAATCAATATAGTTTTCCTGTTATTCTTTTATGATTAAATCAATTGGAGTTATTTACTCATAGCAGAAAATATGGGTGATTGCCAACCCTACGGCTTGGTGAATTGCTTTCTCACTACCATGGCCCTGTAATGAGAAGGTACAGGTTCTCTTCAGGGGTTGACTAAACTTGCTCATGTATAGCAGCAATTTGAGGTGCAGAAATTGTTTATTATTAAGGGCTAGCAATGTTTCCTGCCAAAGGGCATCTTCATCATTTGCCATTACATTAGCATTGACAAAGCATGGTAACACTAAAGCCCAGCAGTGCTGATCATACAGAGGAAAATAGCAGACACTTGGCAATTCAGCTTAAACCAGTGTACTCATATTCCTGGGGTAGAGAGACCAGTTAAAAGACAATGGAATAATCAAATAGATGCACAAAAGACTTTTGGAAACAACATTCCAGAGACCCAGAGCTATAAAAAAAAAAATAGAAGACTACACATTAAACAGATTTGTATTAAAATTTCACGTAAAAGCTGCAGCAGCATAATCTCTTATTCTAGAACTGGCAAACAGATTTTGTTTATCTTTCAGATGCAAGAATAAATATTAACTTGCACTCTAGCTTGAAGTAAAGCTTTAGTAAATGTGTTGCAATACAAAGCTTACATTGCTGGAGTCTAAGTTTCAATATTAATTTTATTTCTGTGTGCATTGTCTGTACTTTTCTTTTGGAAGAGTAAATGTGTGTACATGTAATGTACGTGATCTGCAGCTCTCTTGATGCATTGAGAGGAAAGCTCTTCTCATTCATTAACATTCTGTGAGTTCCAGCCTATTGGATTAACCTAAAACCTGATTAAGCATGAAATACCACTATTCATATCTTGTGCAGATCATTCCAGAACCTTAAATTTGAGAGCACTATGATCTTACACTGTTAAGGAAAAGAAAAAATCACCTTAAAATACTTCTTTTTGCTTTAGGGCCCTCTGCTTGAAACTAAGGCAAAGAAAGCAACAAAAGGGTTGAAGTGGTGAGCTTCCTGAGCCTCAAGCAATCCACTCTTTTAAGAATCATCATGATGTACACTCCCGTATTGCAAGTATTATCTTTACACATGTGATTATGTAAGAGGGTTAAGGTTCTTGTTCCAAAAAAACCCCATTAACATATAGGTGCCTTCTATATGTACATTTCCATCTCACCAACTTCAGAATATATGTAACTAACTGTAAATTAGAATACTTCTGTATTGGTAACACTGTGGAGAAAGCTATTGGTCTTGTATTCATTTGCTCACTTCTCCTCACCAGCCATATACAGTGCTATGTACACCCTTGGGCCAACTGTAAAAACCCTGCTGGCCTAGAGCTTACAAAATGTTTCAGCTTTTTTTTTTTTTGTTTGAGCAAAGCTGTTGACAATAGTAACCTAAGTTTAAAGCTTTCTGGGGAAGAGAATAACAAGTCTTATATCTGATGAAGAAATAGATTTCTCATCATTCAGGCCACAGAATACATGACCATTTATAGGTCATCAGAATTTAAGAACCCAAAGCTTCCAAAGCCAATTCCCTCTTGAAACAAAATACTTTTCATAAGGGAAAAACTGAGGTACACAAGCATGTGTGTCACAGTGCCTAGATTCAACGAATCTTTTGTAAGTTTGAGTAGCACAAGTTTTTTTCCGGGCTTCATCAGATTGAGATGGTCCTTGACTAGTTTTGCATGCAGACTTTTATTGGATTTAGAGTACATTTCAAAAAGCAAAATTTGCATTTGAGGCAATAGAGGAAACCAATCTTTAACACTAAAGTAGTCATATTTAGGGTAAAGGCATGAAGGAAGACAATTTCGGCTGTCCTCCCTGATGATTGTATAAAAAGCATATAGTTCTGCTGTTTAACAATCAGTATTATGAATGGTCAGAAAAACTTTTGGATAACTATCAATTTGAGAAACCCAAGTGAAGAGATATAGAGAGGGAAATTCCTCAAAAAAAGTAAGAATTTAAGTGTGAAATTCTGCACAGCGATCGTATCTGCCAAGCCTTAATCAAAAGTGATTTGCATGACTGAGTTTTATACTTCTTAAATCTGAATCTTACAGGCTCTTAATTATATTGATAACACCGAGTGACTCTACAATAAAAGTCAGGTGCCAATTCATATTACTACATCTTAACATGCAGACAAACATGAATGTAAACGTTAAACTTGATATGGCAGCATTGTATTTAGATCTCACTGAAAAATTAGAGGTGATTTATTTTTCTTGGCAGCAGTGATCCCATTAATTGAGCTCACTGATGAACATTTTAAAACATATTTCCTTTTTCTTCCTCTCTAATGGGCAAATATTAAAATTTCTCATGCGTACAACTGCTGAAGCCAAGCCTTTCCAAAGCAGCCTTAGAAAGCTTTTGTTGCAGTGGAAACTGGCCATCCAAGTCTTTTAGACAGTTTTGACAAACTCAGTCAAGACCCAAGAAAGTGGAGAGCAGGAGGAACAGGGTAAGCATGCTGATTTTTATGCTGTTTATAGCTCTCAATTCAATAGGACTTTAAGTTAAGAGACAGATCTTCAAATCAATACCAGCATGAACTTAGACATTGAACGAATGTGAGTGTTATGGCCAAAATATTTGAAAAGGACAATGACAAGTGACTGGCAGCACACAGTGAAGATTGCTTACAGGGGCTACCAGTGCCCCTATTAGAAGGAATTACACTAATGTGGACTGGAAGGAACAAAGATATATACAGGTGTCAAAATATCTGAGTGTTTAAGGAGTACTGCGAGTATTTTTTAGCAAGGGTAGAAAAGTGACTGTGTAATATACTGAGCTGATTTGTACCTTTATTTGTACAACTGCAAATCTAATATAATTCCCCTAATTTTATGATTGTACTAGAAAAGTGGAATGTGCTTCTGGATCCTTAAAAAATAATGTAAAAATTGACTGCACTTCTGAAAGAGAACACTGCAAAATTCACACATTTAACAAACATCTTTCCACCCATGCATATGATGCCTTCATTTCTTTCACTCACTCCCCTCTGTGAAATAACATTGCACACCCTTACATCTTGCCAGACAGTGAAGCGAGACTTCCCTTGTGGCTTGTGGCAGGGTATGTTCAGTTGTATGTTAGTGACATGCTAGAAAAGGGCTGCTTCCCTCCTTCCCCAGTACGATCATCACCTCATTGGCATCCTCCTCTTTCACCAGTCTGAATCTGGCCAAGCATCTCCAAGATCATTTCCAAACCTGGCTGTCCTTTAAGCCATCATCTTTGTACATGTTGCCAATAAAATGCCGGTGGCCAACTCTCTCTGGGTAAACAACCTTCCTAAGGAAAATAGGTCTGAAGTAATTATCAAAAACAGTGTTCTGCATATAAGCAAAACAGCTAAATACATTAGTGGAACCTAGTAAATTTTATGTACAATTTTTTAGGGCATGAGTGGCAGGTTTTTTGAAAAGAGTTAGGAAATGTTAGTATTCTGCAACTGCAAGCTTGATTTGCTAATAAAGACAATACCTTACCCTGAAGGATTTTTCCAGCTGCAGTCCCTGAAGCATAAACGTTGAGCATGTATCACACAGAACTGTCAGTTACTACTGGAGCCAGAAAATTGTTGTTTCAAATGTTACAGTACAGGAAAATCGCCTCTCTGCACTTGCTGCCAAAAAAATGACAGCTTAATTTATGCCATGCTGAAGCTACATTACAGAGCCATTCAGCCTGGCAGTTAAGTACACTCCATGCTCATATCTTCCCCCTGTGCAAGTGCACTGGGGAGAAATACACAGGGACTGTAATAAGGACAATTGGCTGCAGTGTTTTCTGTGTCACTGGAACTAAATACAGGTGAAACAGTATCAGCAATGAAATACATCACCTGAACCTCATATGCAAGCCAGAATATGACATGTGGATTCACAAATAATCAGGAAGGATGTGTGACAGAATTGTTATGCATGAAGTGGATTATAGAGAGGTCTGCTTGTGTCAGACCTCTGGGTTTTATGTTGAAGTGAGTTGCTGAGGTATTACCCATGCCTTTGAAAAATATGTCAGTATCCTTGGTTCAGACCTTCAAAACTTGGCAATGTTTACACTTTCCAAAATTAAAAATCTGACAGTATTAAAGCACAGCCTAGTGTCGATATTTGTCATCAAGGTTTTCAGAAGATATTAAAGATGCACATGATATTATTAAAAAATGAAGCATCAGCCAAATAAACCCCATAAAATTATCATCCTAAATGCATCATAAGATTACTATGAAGTTTTTTAAGGCCAAAGCTTAATTTTGTTTGACATTGAAACAATGATCATCCATGTAATAGAATGAATGGAAATTATCATGTCTGTTCTTCTGCTTAGTTTATTCATATTAATCACATGGTAATTATGTCCAGAAAGATTGATCTTAAATAATCTTGCAAATGAAGAATTGTAATTCATTTCCTAAACTCATCAAAATCAAAACCAGTTGATCTAGATGTCAATTAATTTATTTCCCTCTCCTTCCTTTTCTACTCAATGTTTGCGTGAATATTAATATGTGCAATATTAATGCTTACCACTTACCTTTAGAACGCTGTTGCTAACAACTAACTTACTCAAAACAAACTGGTTTCATAGGTGTCTTGTGAGGTGGAGGGCAATAAAACAAAAGACTTCATGAAATAAATCAAATGCACTTACTGAGACTTTTGAAAGGTGAGAAGTCTTCTAACACCCAGACTAGTTTCTGCTATGAAAGCTACCCACAGTGAGTAGGACTATGCATAAAACTACTATGAGTGGTTTGAAGAAAATATTTCTTACTAACTAATAAGGACATACTTAGAAATTCTGGTATGACTAAAGAACTTCATGATTCATTATAAAATCAGGACAATATCAGACTTAGGATTGGCATTGTTTGTCCAGGAGCTCTTGTATCTTGTGTGTACTTGTGTACACATTTATTTTGGCCTGAACAAAACATTTTCCATTATTGGTTTCACAGTTTACATTTTGAATGATTCCCCAAATCAGGAAAAAAAAATCTCAATTGAAATTACTTAAATGTGTCTGTTAAACTAGAAACAGCCAGCAATTTTCATGGTCTTTATGCTGACTTGTAAATCTTGTTCTGGTTCACCCAAAAGAATTGAATGTTCGGAAGTCTTTCAGCAAAGCTGACTTCCACAATTTAGTAAGGCAAACCAAATGAAAATAACATAATTCCATCATTTCAACTGCAATTTAGTACATTAATACTAAAATATGATTTAGCCTTTTCTTGAAACCACTCATGAATTTCTAAATGCAAGCCCTTTCACGTTTCTGTCATGTAAAATCCTATTCACTTCAACTGGGCATATAGCAAGGTTTTCTCTTACAGTGATGCTTTTTTTATCCTCCTCTCCCTGTGTAAAGTCCTTGAATCAAACCACTATGGTTTTTTTTCTGCCTGTTCATAGATTGACACTATCAAATCCATAATCTCTTAACACATATGGTACATTTCACACAAGGCATTTTCCATATGATTAGGAGTGCTGTAAATTATCCATTTTCATTTCATGAGATTCCTGTATTACAAAGGTCTGTCCCAGTCCTATTCTTTAGAGACAGAAACACAAGATTCTGTTTCTAAGGAGCCATAACTCATCACTAGTTCTACCATATAAACAACAGTCTTGTCTTTAGCATGTGTATCGCTACTTATATGGACATGTACAAATTGTCTATACCTCAGCTGTGTCAGGAACTACAATATTATTATCAGACATGAAATGGAGGAGGCAATGCACTACTGGAAGAATGAGTTTCATATTCATAAATGATGAATGACCAGTTAATCAGATACTGAATGTGTTTCCCCATAAAATTAACCAACAAAGACATAGGATCGTGTAGGATTCAACTATGTAACCATAGTAAATTACTATCTTAAGAAGAAAGGAGCTTTACAACTATAAGAAGCACATATTTCAGTTTTTCTCCCAAGAGGATAGAAGCACACTGATCACAGTCTGACAGAATCATTACGGTTAGGAAAGACCTTTAAGATCCTCAAGTTCAACCACTAACCTAACGTTGCCAGACCCATCACTAAACTAAACCATATCCCTCAGTGAAAAGTCATACTTCTATAGTATTAGCTAAACTTTCGAGGTTTGGGCAAAGTTTTAGAACTCTGACAATCCATTTTGTCCTGTGAACTCCCCTAAATCAATGAATGGCTGGTCATCAGGAAGAGTCGTTAGATAAAATTTAGCATTATAAGAGTGTTTTAGGCTTTCAATTTTCTAATAGATGCATTCTAAATGTACCCCAACCCAGTACTGACTGGAGTGAGGTTTCCTAGACTGGCAGAGACTCTCATTCTGTGTACTGAGATGCTTCAAAACCCGGAGTTGTAAGTTGCGCAACTACATAGATTTTCTGTGTCTGTTATGCTCTGAGAGTATTTGAAATATAAAAATGAGGTTTCATATGAAATACAGAAATGTCTATACGTAACATCACATCCTTTAATACATTTTAAGAACATTTTTAAAATTACACCTGCAGCAAGTATGCATTTTTAAATTTTATATAATATGGACCAATATGGGACAAAACTGCTTTCTTTGCATTTTTCTGTAGAAAAGAAAACTGCCAGGATTGTGGTTAAGGCTAAGGTATTATTTTATTCCTCTCTGCCTTAGTTTACCCACCTGTAAAGGAAGATTATTTTTTATCTCACAGATTGGTTTAAAAACTGATTGTCATTTGAAAAGCATCTCAGACTATTATCATGGAATCATAGAACCGTAGAATGGTAGGGTTGGAAGTGACCTTTAGAGATCATCTAGTCCAACCCCTTTGCAGAAGCAGGTTCACCTAGATCAGGTCGCATAGGAACATGTCCAGGCGGGTCTTGAAGACCTCCAAGGAAGGAAATTCCACAACCTTCCAGGAGCAGCCTGTGCCAGGGCTCCCTTACCTGAACAGTGAAATAGTTTTTTCTTATATTTAAATGGAACTTCTTATGTTAGAGCTTCACCTCATTACCCCTTGTCCTGTTGCTAGCTACAATACAAAAAAGGGATGTCACAACCTTCTGACACCTACCATTTAGATATTTGTAAATGTTAATAAGATCTCCCTAAAACCTCCTCTTCTCTAGATTAAACAATCCCAGTTCCCACAGTCTTTCCTCATATGAAAGATGTTCCAGTCTTCTAATCATCTTGATGGCCCTGTGCTGGACTGTCTCCAGAAGTTTTCTGTCCCTCTTGAGCTGAGGAGCCCAGAACTGGACACAGGACTCCAAGACTTCTCTTGACCTGCTGGCTACACTCTTCTTGATGCATCCCAGAATACCATTGGCCTTCTTGGCCATGGGAGCACATTGCTGATTCATGGTTAGTTTATTAACTATTATGATTGTATATTGTCAGAAATATCCCTTATTCCTCATGAAGGAATAATAAAACAAAGATATTTCTAAGCCCACAGAACTTTTATTCCTTTGCAAAATAACAAAATTGATCAGATTTTTTGATGTTTCTTTCATTTATTTGTATAGTTTGTCACTACTTGCCAGAGAGTTTATGGCAACACACTTTAGCTCATTGAATTTTTCATTAATCTAGTTTATTATCCTAATGGATGTGTGTGATTCATTGGCCACATATATTTCTTTTTGTAATGATCTTTAGAACAGATAGAAACTAATAACTAGTGAATGAGAAGAGATTTTCATGAGAATGGCTGTTTGCACTAAAGTGACATGACTATGCGTTCAGGGTTTTAATTGAGTAAATAATAGTAAGAGTAGCCAGCTGCCCTATGTGATTCACTGTTTTTTAAGGGCTGCCTTTGATTCACATGATATTAGTCTGAAAAGTGTAAGAGAAACAACTTCATCAACTTAGAAGATAACCATGTGAATCACCAAAAATTTCAGAAACATTACTGCTGACCTCAAAGCTTTTGGACCACTTCAGTTATTTGTACTACATAGACCATATATATTCTTGCAAAGATGGGCAGTTTAGATGACAACTCTGCATAATTATCATAAGTGAAATCTTAGCCTATTTGCATCAGAAGGATTATGAAGGTCATGATATGTCTCACCGATCTGATGTTTTTTTATTTTGATGAGAGGACATGTTTTATCTCGTACCACATCTTGTACAGTACAGGGTACTAGTTAATCTGTAATGCTTCAGATCAATGGAGTATTCATAGAAGAAACCTACATCTTGTCTCTTTAAATGATATTTATAATTTTAATTCATTAATTCTGTTACTCATTGGAAGACTGACGGATAACTTCAGGTAAGTACAAATGTCCAATAGATCGGAAAGAACAAATAGCATTGGCACAAATAAATCGTATAGTAAAAAGTGATAAGAGGAGGCTTAATTGTGACTATAACTTATTTAAAATGAGAAATTCGAAGCCCAAAGACTGCAGTTAATTACAGAATTTACTTTTTCACTGTGCATTTCCGCTATTTCCACCACACAAAGCTGATAAAGAAGGTGCCTAGTAACTTCAACATGGCAGACATTATTTCACAAGATGTAGTAGAAAAGCGGCCTCCAGAGCAGGATCAAATCCTACATCTTTGTAGTGGTTTGGCCCAGCTAGCACAGCAGCATCATGACAATCTCTCATTCGGTGCCCCCATTCACCTCCACCCTCGTTAGGATGGCAGAGGCCCCAGCGAAATGGGAGTAGAAAGATAACCAAGGTTGTTGTGGATTAAGACAAGGGCAGTGAGGAGTTGCTGCCAATTATGGTTCCAAGCAAAACAGACTCCAGTACTTGACTTAGAGGGGAAAGTAGGAAAGTTTATTCTACAAGAAACAGAACAGAATAAAAGCAAAAAGGGAGTAGGATGATGAGAAAATTACAACCAGTACTATAAGATCTCCCTCCCCCATCCCTCCTTTCTTCCTGGGCCCAGCTCACTGCTCCGGGCATCTCTACCTACTTCCCCCTCAATGGCTCAGGGGGGCAGGGAGTGGGGGATGTGGTCAGTCTCTCACAGATGGGCTCTGCTTCTCTCTTCTCAGGTGAGGATGACTCCTTGCATTCTTCCCCTGCTCCAACACGGGGTTCCTCCCCGGGGACACAGTCCTTAACAAACTTCTCTGTTGTGGGTTCTTCCCAGCAGCTGCGGCTTCTGCCAACACAAGGTCCCTCACAGAGTCCTTAGTGAATATTTCTGGCTTAGATTCTTTGCCGCAGTTGCAGTTTCTGCAGTTACAGGGTCTCTCTCTTGGGACAAGGCCTCTTCAGGGCATAAGTTTAATGAGTTGCTTTGTTGTGGGTTCCTTCCCACAGTTACAGCTGTGGATATTGAGTCCCTTCCTCAGACATGGCCTGCTCCAGCCATAGTGATAAAGGATCCCTCCCTTGGGACATGGCAGCTTCCGGCCATAGTTGTAAAAAAAATCACTGCCCCTGGCTTGGGGTCAGTAGTGAAGTGATTGGGTCCCTCCCACAGGACAGGACGGCCTCCTCCAGTCATAGTCACTGTCCCTGGCTTGGGGCTTTTAATGAAGTGAATCACTGCCCTTGGTCTGAGGTCAGCTTTAGAAAAATGAGTCTCTGCCCCTGATACAGGCTCATTATCAAAATGAGTCTCTACTGCTGATGTGGGATCTTTAAAGAAATGAAAATAAATCTCAGCTTCACCAGTCCTCTCCATAGAATGCAGGGGAGTCTCTGCTACAGCACACCTCCTCCTCTCTTTCATCACTGACCTTGAAGTCCGCATGGTTGTTTCTCTCACTGTTCCTACTCCTTGCATCACCACCAGCCAGAAGAAGAAGGGACAGAAGAAGGAAGAAACAGGAAGAAGAAGGAGGAAGAAGCCTCCTCTTCCGACTTGTAGAAATTTGACTCTGGCTAGATGCCAGGTGCCCACCACACTGCTCTATCCCCCACCTCCTCAGCAAGCCAGGGAAGGGGAGAAAATAAGATGAGAGTCTTGTGGGTTGAGATAAAAGCAGTTTAATAAAGAAGCAGCAAAGCCGCGCGTGCGGGAAGCAAAGCAAAAGGAGATAAGCTGTTACTCTCTACTTCCCATCAGCAGCGATGTCCGGCCACCTCCCGAGAAGCAGGGCTTCAGTACGGTTGCTTTTGGAAGGCCAAAAATGAATCTTGCCTCCCCTTCCTGCACCTCTCCCCCAGTTTATATTACTGAGCTGACGTCATATGGTATGGAATATCTCCTTGGTCAGCCTGGGTCAGCTGTCCTGGCCGTGGCCCCTCCCAAGATTGTGCCCACCCACAGCTATTGGTGAAGGTGGGGGAAGGAATGCTGGAGGGACAGCCCTGATGTTGTGCGAGCAGTAGTCATAATATTGATACCAACAGTAAGCACAACATTGCAAGAGGTGCTGTGGAAAATCACTGCCATCCTAGACCCACTACATGGCTTCTTCTTAAAAAGTGATCATGGAGGCGTCTAATTGGCTCAGCCCCAGAAGTGGGTCTGGCTCAGAGCTGGGGAGAGTTGCGAGCAACTTCTTACAGGAGCCATCTTTACAGCCCCTTCCCCCTTAGCAGAAAAGGCTGCCATGTCAAACCATGACAAACTTCTCTCAGGAGATGATAGGACATTAGAGTTGGGTTTGGTTTAATCCTGTATAGAACATACCCTGCATTTCTAAATGAGCACTGCCTTCAAAATCTGCATGCTTGTACTGGACCACAGCGTGGCTGGGAGATGACCCTGTAAAGGCTGTATGTCTCCTTTTTTACTGATGTATAAAACTGGTGGGTTATCAGTCATTGTCATGCAGACTGAAGTAAGCATCACGTTTTTAATTTTTCTCATGTTTCAGTAACAGAAACCTAGATCTAGCCTTCTTAGATGCTATTGATAAAGAGCTTGGGAAATGCATATACAAATTAATAAATTGAATAAATATATGAATGAGTTAATTGCATATTAGATTAAACTGATGTAGACGTACCTGATGATAAAATTAATGAGAAGATAAAATTCTTTGCTTTCATTTGTCAGAGTCATTATTGCATGTTTAATTTACAATTTGGAGGAATATAATTAACTGAGATCTTTTAGCAACTGGAAACAGATTACATGATTTTTCTTCCTTTTAATGAAGGAGAAATATAGATGCAACAGCTTTTATTTAATGTCAACAAGCAAAAGCTACTCCATACTGTGATCTGGAAAACCTTCAGATGGGCATTAACTGCTGTGATGTTAATACTAGGATGTGATTTTTTTGGGAGCCTGTTCAGGACTCAAGGGTGGGATGCCCTTGCCAATGGTGCAGGACAGATTCATGCTGCCTTGGCTGGCCATGTGGCACCCTCCAGTTCCACTGAGACAACATGCGATTGACTGGAAATCCTCTGGCCAGCAGGTTTGCTGACTGTATTGTCAGCCAAAACGGATTTAATCCTGGCCACGGGGAGCAGATGGCTAGAGGCATTCTTCACATGCCTCTGACATTTTTGTTGCAGTAGACTTTTCTCTTTGCTGTATCAATGTTCACTGGCTAATTTTCAATTCCTTTTGTATCACATGGTCATCCAAACTAATAGTATTTTCCTTTTCTAGAGCACCCAGTCTTGCCAGATAGAGAATGTGCCGAACAAATTTCCTGATGGGGTTAATTATTTAGGAATGGGAAGTGTAACACCTAATCAGACACTCATTGAGAAAGTCAGATCTCGCTTTTTTCCCTCTAGGTAGTCTAATCTTGATGATATAAGAAGTGTTAGGATTCAGCTGCAAAGTAAGTCAGTGGCTCTACACACAGCTAGATTTGTGTGTTCACATTCGACTATTGCAGTACCCCACAAAAAATCTTTCAACTGGAGTAGAAGATAGTGGGACACAAGAGAAATCTTATTGTTATTTTTCCTTTTTATTAGGAATTTCAGCCTTTCCTGCATTTTTCATATCCAACTCACATACCCCTGATCTCATTCTGACATATCACTAGGAAAATAAGGTGCCAGTAGATCTTTCTGCTTTCAGGAACATGACCCATAGACAATATTTCTAAACTACTACTACAAAAAAAAATTTGTAACAAAGATGGAAGGTCTTTATTTGTCATGCAAATACAGAAATGAATGGCAAAATAGAACAATCGCATCTTCAAAAACTACCTCTGAAGTTGAGTATTGAGAGAAATATGATGTGAAACTGTCATTGTGGCTCTGTTGATTTCTGTAATACCGTATGATCTATTGAAATACTTCAACTATTTTGATTTGTACTTTAACCTTTAGAAAAAGAAGTTTTCTAGAAAGGGTATGTGGAAATTTCAGAAATATTATTGCTAAACATTCTTTTTCTGGTTTGAAAAATAATATTTCATAAAGCAGTGTAAATTGTTCATTAATAGACAAATTATCTTGTTTAATAACATGGTCATAGTATCCTCTAATAAAAAAGAGAAAATCATTAAATAAAAGCTCTAATAATATGTCCATATATTATTTTTCTTTATGGTTTATGTTTCTAAACAGCAGATCAAGACGGACACTAATATTAGACCCAGTTCCCAAAGTTTACTTTTGTTGATTTTCCACCTTTAAAGGTATGAAATTAACATACTAACAGGATTAATTATAGTTACTTAGATAACTGTTTACTTGATCAGGAACATGCACACCATGAGTTTGCAGCAGACG
Organism: Colius striatus; assembly: GCF_028858725.1. Classification (NCBI taxonomy): domain Eukaryota; kingdom Metazoa; phylum Chordata; class Aves; order Coliiformes; family Coliidae; genus Colius; species Colius striatus. The sequence goes on from NC_084763.1 coordinate 26,241,323, forward strand.
ATCAGTGGCAACTACATATTGTTTACAATTTCTATCGTGAGTTTATTAAGCCTTAGAATGCAATATTTTCAGTATTACAATTCAAAACCAAAATTTTTATTGTATAATACTGTGTGATTTGTCTCATTAAAAAAAATGTCCTACAGTCAGCTGGAATCTTTCTTCCCCATCATCAGCTTCAGAAAAGTATAAAATCAAGTTGTAGGCTTCATCACTTTTACTTCTGACTGAACTATCCTCCTCCTAGTTAGGCTGCAGCATGTTAGCTCATATTAACAGTTCCATTTGGGCCAAAATTCTAGCAAGTGTTTAAACAAACTAGTACTCTAACCAATTTGAAGGCTCAATAGAAAATTTTGTAGTTTATGGTCTTAATCACAGAATTCTGTGTGCCAAGATACTTTGCTTTTATTAATTTTATCAATCATACCTTGAAATAGTGTCTTGTACTAAATCTAAATCACTACATAAATTGTAAAATTTATTAGCAACAAAAATTATTTCTCTTTTTTGAAAGTGATAGACATCAGAAGATCCCTTAAGCTACCATTAACCAAAAAGAAAAAAAAAAAAGCTCTTAATACTATTAAGATTTTCTTGTCACTCAAAAATATTGTAACTCATATATGGAAACTTTTTTTTTTTTAAATTGTTTTAGGTTCCAACAAGGCAGATGGAGAGGAAGACAAGGAGAGCAACTAAAATGAAAAATGTAAATTTTTTCCTTCAAAATGGAAGTGTTTTATAATAAACAAAGACCTAAATTTCTAGTTGCTAAGAGACCTACGTCAAAACAACTATCTTTTCCTTCTAAATAAGGACCCAGTACAGGCTACTATTTAACTCTTTGTGGTCTCCAGCTTTCTACATCATAATGTTGAGAATGATCAAGGGAAAATAAAACCCCACACCAAACTCATGTAACTACAATGAAGGCACTTAATAAAACATAATGTACTTAATTATTTTTTCACTCATATTTAGGATTCTATGAAAGCTTCCTTTTTTTGTTCAGGAAAAAAAATTAAGGGTATGCCAGAAAACATACAATTACTGTATTTGTGTAAATAATAAGATGAACTGTGTCCAGAATGTGATCCTTTAAAGAAAGAAAATTGAATGTTTTAGGTGTTTAAGTAGTGCCTAAATTATACTAGCTAACTCTCCAGAGTGAGAGAAAAAAAGTTTCTGCTCTGTTCTGAAAGTTGTCCCACTTATTACATAGTTTGTCCAAAATATCCTCTTTGGGAAAGAATAAAGAGGAGGCGCTGTACTTTCAGTTAGCTTTGCATCTGCTTCAGGATCTCCACAGATACTTCTTAAGTCTTTCTCATTCAGCATTCAATGAGCCTCCCTCCTTTCCTTATCTACAGATCTGTGATCGACAGTTATTTATAACTTTTTGGGTCTAGCTTTTTAAACAATCCTGCCTGTGAAGCCAAGCTTTCCTACCTAGGATCAGCACATGTGGTATATGTATTCCTCCAACTGACCTTGTCTCACTGCAGGTCTAGCGGAAGAGAAAAATGCCAACTCTCAGTGTGATTTAACTTCAACTCTATAGACAACATGCCATCTAGACAATAATTTCTGACACTGGAAGAGGTGGAAATCGACACTTGCTTCCAGATTCTTGCTGACTGCTGAGATGCTTGTAACATTTTTTTTTTCTGACATAGAAAAGAATATCAAAAGGCAAGATCTAGGTTAGTAGCCTCTGGGAAATTTGATTGTTGGCAGCCTGAATCTTGTGAGGAGAAGTGCTGCACTTTACCCATAACCAGCAAACAGGATATAAAAAAGGTGTGCAAAGGAAACTTAACTGGTAAGAAAGGGCAAAATAGTAATTGTCTGGCAGCTGATAGTTGAAAAGTTGAAAAGCAGAAGGGGATTCATGCATATAGCAGTTTTCTGTCCAAAAGTTGCCTCAGTTTCTTCCAGCTTTCTAATGCACTTGCTCCTTTTTAGCAACAATATGACTTTCCAGCTCCTCCTCCTGAGTACCTCGAGTACCTTAGCTCTCTTAGAGAAATGGTCTATGACTCCATACTGTCTGGTGAACCATAATTGCGAAATACATGACATTTCAACTCCTCATCCCTGTCTGCAGCCCAAGTTCTTTGAGAAATATAAACAACTTCTAAAATCTATGTAGCCACGGGACTGTTTCAGTAGTAATAATCGTAACACTAATGAGCTGTATTTGAAGCACACAAGCCTTCAGTATAGTGAAATGGTTTCCACAGGCTCTTTGTTTCCCATTTTTACTTCTATTATTCATCAAAGTCCCTCTTTCATTCATGTTTTGTGATTTGTTAGGAGATTACAAGCAAAAATGTTATGGAGCGTGGTGTCATTGTACTTCCGATGCAGAGTCAACTGCAGTGGGGATAAGTCATCTTTCCCTACAGACTGTTGCTGTGTTGATGTGCAGTAATTTGAGTGATTCAAAGGTCACTAAAATGATGCAATGCATTTAGTAAATATAGTTCAGATATATACTATGATAAATGAAAGTAGACTTAGCTCAGTAATTAAAAAATACTAGTTAAGGGAAGGGAGAGGCTAACAGAGAGAGCTCTGAAAGGCCAGCTACCAAGTCGAGTGTATAATTTACCTCCCAAACACCCTAAATACTTTGATGGGGAAGTTTAGGGGAAGAAGAGAAGAGGGGTAAACAGTTGTTTTTGGTTGCTGCCAGTTCTCTTTCAAAAAAATATTGTAAGGAAAATTGAGCGTGACTAATCCAGTGCCGAATATAGAACTGCAAGCATGAGTTAGTGTCAAGTATGCAATGTGTGTTATTTTTTTTTCCTCAACGTTCAGCATGAGTCAGCTCACTCTTTTATTTGGATGTTATCACCATATGGACTACCTTATAGCTACATAAAGAGGTATTCTTGTTCTTGGAATCAGCTTTCCCACAAGATGAATTCCTGAATTAACCTATTAGTTAATGAACTGTGGGCTATTTAGTATTAAAAACGGCCTCTAGAGGACAGCACTGTGTATTTGGGAGCAATGCTAGCAGCACAGTGATAAACAGTCACCATTTTCAGTTGTGATGTTTTAGTCTTCATTTTCTTAGGTGATAATTCTGTGATCCTTGTAAAATACAGTTATGTTATTTGTTACTCTAAAAAGACAGACTAAATAAATTACTTATTTAATCTTCATTTTATATACTCTGTCATGATAATAAAATCCATCTTCTACCAAAATCACAGCCTCAGTGCCATCTAAGTGCAATTCTTTTTGATTCAAATTTACTATGGGTTCAAACACAGCCAAAACAGGTCACCAAATCACAAAGGGTGTTCATAGTGATTATTTAGGCCTGATTGTTTTTTAAAGAATTTGCAGATTTTCAATTCAGTTTTTTTTTTTTTTAATTTTTAAGCTGAAGAAGAGAGCTTGTTCCCAATGCCGAATACTGACTGTATCAAAGGAAAAAGATTCAGTGTTTTCCACTTCTTGTGGTGGCTAACTGTTGTTTGTGTCAATCACACAACTATTTTGTGCCTACCATTGAATGAAGTGACACTTTCTGAGTATCAGTGTTGATATTTTCAAATCTAACACTGTTAGCCAGCATCTACAATCTGTTAAAGCAGTAAAGGCTGAGCTATTTCAATTAAATTGCACCAGAAGTTTGCAATGCAATAAACGAGTTCAGAACCTGACCTTCCTCATGGCAGATGATGGCAGAATAGCAGAAGTGCTTTGAATTTTCAACCTCTTTTCCTCTCCCTCAAACCAAATGAATAACTGTGGGAAATATGCCTTCTAGAAAAATACCAGATGCTTAATATTTATTCTTCACTGTGACAGTCTGGAAATTTATGCATAACTTACAAATTCTAACTTTATGAACCCTTCATGTAGCTATAATTATCAATGTCACAAGTTTCTGTCACAAGTCTGTGTCATATATGACATACTTTATCCAGAGGCATCTAGAGGATGACTGAAAAAAGTCATTAAGCATGGGGCAAGTGCCTTGGAAAACAGTGATGGTGGTGAAAGACTGAGCAAGGCAAGGAGACTGTATAGATAGCCGTGGATGTTAACTGGCATAGGAGTTAACTGACATGGAATGTTAACTGGCATGGGAGTTAACGTGTAGTGCCTACCCTTCAGATTGAGAGTGTAACTGGTTGGCCAGCTGGATGCAACCAACAATACAAAGCAGAAAAGGAGAGGAAAAAAAAAGTTTTAAACAGAGCTGTTTAAAATGAGAGTGATCTCTTGAGTGTCCAGGCCAGGGGAGCTTAAACTAAAGAAACAGGACTCTGAGCAAGGAAAGAGAACCTGAAATTGCGGAGAAGATGAGACTGAGGGGATCAAAAGGATACAAAGATAAAAAAAGGGTGGGAAAGTCAGAGGACTTCCCTGTGGAGGGGAAACTAAACCAAATGTTTTTATGTGCAGATTTTGCTACCTTTGTATAGACTTGTAAATACCTCTTTTTGCATATGAACAGTGGGAATGTGTTAGTTTAGAAGTCTTGTCTTCTTTGTTGTGAATGAAGTGAAAAACCCAATCCTAGTGACAAGGAAGCAAACTACAGAACAGATTAAAGGCAAGAGACTGTGCCAACACTTGTTTGCAGACTGAGGGACAAAAGGGGACTGGGGCATCTCCTATTCCTTCTGGGCAGGAAGGCTGAAGCAGAGTGACTACCCCTGCAATGAGCTAGGGGCACACAACTATGGCACTGTCAGGCTCGATAAACCCAGAAATGCCAGTCCTAACACCATTTTCTAGAACAAGAAGCGGTTCCAAAGCCTGTTGCAGTCAATTTATGAAGATCATTTTCTAGAAAGTACAACCTCTTGCTTTTCACTCACTTAATAAACTGTTGCCAGAAGCTAACTCCCTTCTGGGAGTGCTGGGTTGAAATCCTGCCCAGCTACGACTTGAGAAGGCAAGATGGACCCTACTTCTAAATAAGAACATTAATGCAAACTGTATAGGAGTCTGTTCGTACAAAGCAAATTCAATATTGTTTATAATTAAGTTAATCATATATTAGCTTTCTTTTATTATAGACAGAAGCCTAATTGCTTGCTATAAGATATGTTAAGTATGTCAAATATTCAGAGGAGTGGCACACAGCAAAGCTTTACAAGACTAGGTTAGATGTTTGTCTTTATTTTATTTTCCAGGTTTTGTTACCTGTTTTTAAAGGCATACTTTGACTTTAACATGTCACAGCGTTTCAAACACATGACCCACTCAGTGGTGTGGTTCAGCGTTCGTCTAATCAAAACATGTTAGTCACATGAATATTTGTGAAACGTACAGATGACAGCTTCACTATATGCATCCAGGATGAACTATCTCTTCAAATGAATGACATCAATGTAATCTCTCTGAATTCAGCAAACTATAAGTCATGTCAGCTGTGTTCTACCAACTTTACAAGACTGTAGGAGCCTAATCAATCTCACAGTCATGTTTTTAATCCAAAATGTTTAACCTTGCCCATTTACAATGTCATGCCTTGAAACTCGCATATCAGACCAGACTCATTTCCTTTCTTAGAAATTGTCTTTAATAATTTCTGCACTTGCTGACTCATAAACAATATGATTGTCAGGGAAGTGTAACTACTTCCTGAAAATTACTTTCTTATATGGAATATTATTTGCAGTGTTATTTTAAACTGACTGAAAGTAAACATAAAATGAAACACTAAATATTAGAAATACAAATTATTCTATAGAGAATAAAAATATTTTTCCTATACATTCACAATTTATGAGGACAATTTAATCTTCTAGCTACAGTAATTATATACATTATAATCCTTACATGTTAAAACTGTCTTGTGTGATAGAAGCATAATCCTGTCAAAAGAATTTGCATATTGTGTGCTGGATTATTAAATCCTCCATCATAATTACCTGATTAATTTTAAATTGTGTAATGTTAAAAGAAACTAGAAAAATACCCAATAAAATACTTCACATTAAAAATATCAAATTTCAAAGCATGAGACACGATCAAACAGAGACTCGCACAAATATATCACATTAATGAAGCTGTTAAGTATATTTTTGCATTAATTTCAGGGACTATGCTATTAAGGGATTACAGTATAGGCAATATTTTCTAAGACTAAAGAATGTTCCACTGAATGGTAGGTGCTGAAGAGAAGGCTAATGAGAAAAAGAGTGATTGTGACAAGTAATTATGTCACCTATGTGAATGGCTTAATTTTCTAAATTAGCCACTTTGATAATTATGACATCTCATTTGTCTTTTAATTCTATGAACTGTGAAGTTTACCTTTGATTTTTTTCCAATCAGATAAGAGGCTTTGATAAGCCAAGGGTCTATTATGTGCCTGGAAAACTCACATTTCAGTCTGATTGTGTGCTCATCTGATTGAACTGGAGCAAATAGCACTCTTTACAAGAGCTCTCCAAACAAGTCCTCTACTCCTTCTATTTGCACTACCTATTAAACAATATTTGCTAAGCAAATTAATAATGTAAATAAGACTGCAAGTGGGAATGTTTAGTCCACTTAAGACGGAATGCAAACAAATTGTTTTCAAGCACTTTTTAAACCACTCAAACAACAAGCCGTTTGCATACAAGTAATTAGCATGTTAATTACAAATGGTTCTTATCCACTCATTAGAACATTTCTGAGATTCACTGACAAATATAGGTCTGTCTTTAATTATCCTGACTCATAGGGGAGTCGTGAAGCTTGTATTTAATTAAATTAAAAGGAAAGAGTAGTATTTTAAAAAATTAACTCTGATTTGGGATTTAACTACAGTAATTCTTGTAACTTCTGTGTTCATATGTAAGACAAACACCCATGGTGCAGTACATGTTTTATGTATAACATGGAAAATAAAGGTTTAGGGCAATTTTTGAATATATGTGTTACTAAGCCTTCATTTTCCTTCACTGAATAGGTATGCTTTTTCCTTTGCAGGAACTAGGTTGATAACTGTGAGGGAGAACACAATAGTTAAAAGACTTATGGAGAAATCTGACCAAGTAAAATGTCATTTAACACATAAACTCATTTAGTGTAATCTTCTCTCCATTTGGATGTGCTTGTTGCAGTTCTACCCCGGAGGGAGAAAGAGTGCACAGATTGTTCTTTTAAAAATAAAAAACGTTACATTGTCATTACTTCTGTGTCATCCTTCTATATTTGCATGAAATCAGTAGGAATCATAAAATAGGCTTTATTCTCTGATAACAGCCACAACTGGGCAGAATACAGTCCAATTATTTTGATCAAGATGTCAATACTTCTGATACTGAAGCACAAGACATGCAAGCTTTGTAGTGGGCAACAGCTATGACAGTTGAAATGCAATAGTACGTATACCTCCTCATGTGAAGTGTTTGTATGACTCTTACTCCAAGAGCTTTTTCTGTTTATTTGCTATATAGCAAGGGAGGGTTTTTTATTGCTTCTTCTTGCCAAAAGCATTTTCCACTTTTATTCTGAAGGCTACACAGATGTAGGAAAGACATTACAAACTCTCTTGGCCAATGTTAAATGAGTTGTGTGCAAAAGTTATTGCAGTTCCAAACTGTCTTTTAAATGATACTGGATCCCTCTGCTCTCCAATAAGTACCTAGGTGAGACACTGATTAACAGTGATAACAGGCTAAATCACAGCTTCATGGAAGTAGTTGATCCATTTGCAATGCCACGTGAGTTATTGCAGTGAATTCTTTTTCTGACAAGTACAAGTGATGATAATGCTTTTGGAATTGAATTTAAAAGAAAGTTCTTTTTTTTAAGCCATATTTTTTTCAGTTGGTTTATCATATTTCACCAAAACATAATTGAAGTCATAACATCCAGTGTTCTTCTTTATCTTCCCCTTGACAACTCAGGTGAACACCTGCTAATCAAACCTATAACATCTTGTTGTGAGAAACAGGCTGATCCCTGTGTAGCCAGACCTCCATAGGTGTGGTGGGTTGACCTTGGCCGGGTGCCAGGTGCCCACTAAAGCTGCTCTAACACTCCCTGTCCTAAACTGCACAGAGGAGAGAAAGTACAACAAAAAGCTTGTGGATCAAGATAAGGACAGAGAGATCACTCAGTCATTACTGTCACAGGTGAAACAGACTCAACTTGGGGAAAATTAGTTTGATTTATGAACAAACAGAACAGACAAGAGTAACAAGACATAAAAAAATAATCTTAGATCACCTCCCTCCACCCCTCCCTTCTTCCTGCATTTCTTCTTCCTCCCTGCCAGCGGCACAGGGGGACAGGGAATGGGGGTTATGGTCAAGTCATCACAGATGGACTTTGCCACTGCTTCCTCTCAGGGGGAGGACTCCTCATGCTTCCACTGCTCCAGCATGAGGTCCCTCCCACAGCAGACAATCCTCCACACACTTCTCCAATATGGGCTCTTTCCACAGGCTGCAGTTGTTCACAAACTGCTCCAGTGTGTGTCCATGGGGTCACAAGTCCTGTCAGCAAACCAGCTCCTGCATGGGCTCCTCTCTGTCCATGGATTCACAGCTCCTGCCAGGAACTTGCTCCATCACAGGCTTCCCACAGGATCATAGCCTCCTTTGGGCATCCATCCGTTGTAGTATTGGGTCCTCTGAGGCTGCAGGTAGATCTCTACTCCCTCATGGCTTCCATGGCTGCAGGTACAGGGCCTCACCATGGGCTGCACCATAGGCTGCAGGAGAATCTCTGCTCTGATGCCTGCAGCACCTCCTCCCTTCTTTACTGAGCCTGGTGTCTGTAGAGATGTTGCTCTCATAATCTCACTCCTCTCTTCTGCTGCAATTTTACACCTGCACAGTAACTTCCCCTTCCACCCACTCCAGCATCTTATGAAACCTTGCCAAAGAAATGTTATAATATGCTATGACATGGCTGCCTGCAACAACAGGCCACCAGGGTCTTTTCCATCCTACAAATCTCATTTACCATTTCTCATAATTCTCAGTCTAGATCTTCTGAAGAATTTGAGCATCCTGAGGTCTGGATCTCTCATGTAAAGGGTTTGCATAACTTTCATGGTTTTGTTTGTAGGTTTTGTGGTTTGTTTTGTTTTGTTTTTTTCCAGAGAAGTTCCTGAGGCAGTTTGACCTTACAAAAGTCATTTATCATAACTTCATTGTTGGCATTTTGCTTCCAATTTCCTATCCCATGGTTCAGTACTTTTTGGGTTAAACACTTCAGGTTTCAGTATTTTTGTTCAATGTGATAGCTACCAGAATATTTATCAGTGTTCTCAAAAATGCACAGTTATATGGCACTTTAAGTCTTCTTACTTTCTAAACTGCCTCAAGAGAAATGCAGCGGGAGACTAGTATAGAATTTAGATTAACTCCTGCTTCTGAAAATCAAATAAAGTGCTTAGTACGAAAAGACTCAGAGTTACTGAATTTCTAGAGACTCCCATTCTCATCCTCTCCTTCTATACTCACCTTAAAGTCCTGACTCTGTTTTGTAGTGTGTGAAACAACAGCACAAATATGGTACAGTTCTGTGTACCATAGTTAGACTAGATGATATCAAGAGGTTCCTTCCAACACAAAGTTAATATGATTTTGTGATTACCATTCTCTTACTGAAAACTTCTGGAAAAAACCCAGTTTTTTAAAACACCTGCAATAGAGAATGTTGAACTATGAGACAGAGTTTCTACCCCCTGCAACTCAGGTTTGTAGAAATTGAGTATTCAATAATTTTAATAAAGATCTCTAAATGCTAAAAAAAGAAAAGAAAAGACATTATCATGTATTATTGTTATTATCTTAGTGCAAACAAATAATAGTTACAATTTTATTTCTACGGAACAGTCTTTTCTTGCTTTGGGGTCAACGTATTTATAGTTGGACATTAACTAAGTCATCATAGGGAGAAGATTACATCTAAATTCTACAGTAGAGTAAGCCTTTGATGCCAGTATATCTTTTTTTTATGACAACTTTAGATAAAGTATGGAAAACTACTAAAAAGTATTGCATCTTCACCACATAAACATTTGAAACCTAAAACTGTGAGAGAAATATTGCAGTTATTTTCCAATGAAACATAGATAGTAAAAGAAAAAAACTCTATGTGGATAGCAAACCTACTCTATTCCCCTGTAATTCCATTTTAAAAAATGCAGCAGTTATCCATTAGTTTCCTTACCTGTTTAATTTTCCACTTAAGTGTCTGAAACTTTTCTTTATTTTCTCAAGTTTACAATTTCAACTCACTGTATTTCAACAACTGTTTGCTCTTTCAATTTTTCTGTTTTGTTTTCTCTCAACTGCTCTACCTTGACCATGAGAAGCCTCAAAGAACAGCTGGAGTGACACACTAAGTCAGATTGATGGCTGTGGGACCCAGATGGTGAACTCTCAAAAGTATTGCTGACAGATACTTTTAGTGCTCGAACAGTTTGAGCTTTTCTGCAGTTTCCTTAGCTGAAGCTTTACTAAATGCTGAGCAGTCACTTCTTGGCTAAGGTCCATTCAAGCTGCATTTGAATCTTGCTGGGGTGGCTACAACCTCATAAAAGTTCATTGTTTATACTCTCTCTCACTCATGGAGAGTTCACCAGCTCTTAAGCACTTGTATTCTTAAGAATTCTTCAAAATAGCTGCCATCAATGAGATGTTTTGACTTTAATTTTACTGCAGAGAAAATCCTTTCAGAAAATCTTTGTCATGGTGTTTATACATACTGTACATTTTATGTGGAGTTATGTATAGAACTGTGAGAGTTTTGAAAGACTGGAGCTGTCTTTGTTTAACATGTCTTTCAAACCAGAAGCATATCACAGGTCAACAAAAAAGCCTCCAAGACAAACATTTTCTTTTGTAGAGTAATCCTTTCTGACTAGTCTTCTGAAACTTCCATTCATACTGTAATACACAAATTCTGCTGTTCTCAAGGCTCCATTTTCTTATTATTAGACTTATGGGTGAAAAATGTCTAGTTTTGATCTGTCTCAAACCAATCATTTCAGCCACGTAATTTTGTGAAAATATGATATCCCTCGCTAATAACTCATCAAGCAGGGTTTGTCTGCTGAATCACTACTAACAAATGAATGCCACAGAATGGTGAAATTTTGACCCGTAATATTGAAAATACTGCTTGTGAGGAAAACAAAAAATGTTCAGCAATCCTGAAACTGTCACAACAAATTCTACCCAATTTTTGCCTAGGTATGTGCAGTGGGGTTCAGTTTGGTAATTATTTTCTTTCTCTTTGAGTAACCTTCCCAAAAGCTACTTATAGCATCAGAATAAATTGGTGTTCTTCAGTTCTTCTCCTAGATTTCTAGGTAGTGCTGCTGTGTTCCATTCAATATCAAACAAATGCTCCAAATACATGACACGCATTTTGAAAAAAGGCAATCAGGGATCTCTGCATCTCTAATATTACTCTATAGAAAATAATGACATAAAGAGAAAGGTTTTAAAAAGAGCCACTCATTGAGCGACCATAAGAGGTGAAACATGAGAGTGTTAACAAGCAATAAAATAAAATTATGTTGAACTATTTACATCCAAGGGCCCGATATAAAGCCTGCTAAAGTTGATGGGTTTTTCTTCTTCTTTGCTGGTTCAATTATTGAAAACCAACAGTTTTAGACACTAATGCTGAGCAAGTAGCCATTAATAAAAATACGTAATTTCAATAGATTTATTTTTATGAATATTTTGAAATGAAGATTTAAATGCCAAAAAAAAAAAAAAGTTCCTTTCTGTGTTAGACCAACATCGTTCTTTTTAGGAACAGTATTTTTATCAAGTCAGCCTTGAGAGGTAAGAGAAATTCTGCCTTTAAATCTAAATTGATATAAAATGGGGTAATTCAACACTGGTACTTCACAGTGGAATGAAGCACAGGAGGACAATTCCCCATCTCTGGAGATATTTAGGAAGAAGTGAAAAAAAAAAAAAGTTAGATTTCAACAATTCTGATAGCAGTTCTGAGCTGCTTAGAGAAGTTACCAGATGAAAAGGAGAATGTAGCACAGGTAAGGTAGGCAAGTGGTGTTAACTACAGTAACTACTGTTTATCATATGGTTATAGAAATTTCTTACAGGGATATCAAAATATATATTTAGTATAAATATCTATAAATGTATATCCAGAGGCATAAATATAAATCTGTCTATATAAACTTAAAGATTTTCTCACTCTCCGTTGTCACCACATTCACTGTCAAACCCATATCTAACAATAGCACTATTTCCAGTTAGACTGCTCAAGATCTGCTTAGAGTGAATTTTCTACTATTCCCTGTGATCTTTTATCTAAATCTCTTATCTGCTTTAATACATTCATCATACTCTCTTTATGCTGTCATCCTTGTTTTATTGTCACTCTCACCAGCACATTGTTTGCATCCCTCCCCTGGTGTTTTTATGCAGTGCCCTGTCACGGCAGGAAAAATATACGGTTTGTTATTCATTCTTTCTATAGCTTGTTGAGCTCTTCCATATTGCCTTTTTAAGCTCTCACTTTTCGGTCTCCTTCTATTAATAAATCCTAACATTAGAATCAATTCAAATAGAGAGAAAAAAAATTCCAAACCTATTAGTTTTTTGTCTCTTCTTGCAAACAAACAATTTTCATTGCAATAAAGCCTGAAGTCATAATCAGGATTTGAGAAGGCAAAGTTTGGATTTTTTTTTTTACCATTTTAATCTTCTATTAACAGGAGTGAGAATTGCAGGTGAGCTGTTAGAAGAGGATGAATTAATTAAGCTCTCTGATCAGAACATAGTACACGCACATATCAGAACATAGTATCACACATATCTTATTGCACTTCTTTCAGTTGCTATCTCTCCAGTGATTTTTACAGTATCTTGCTATACCGGAGAAATATGCATTTATAAAGATTTTCTACAGCTAAACATTAGCAGATTTAATTTGAAAATATTGAATGAGATCTTCTTAACCATTAGCTGTGATAATACATTCCTCATCATTTCATATGCAGACATAGTATTTAGTGATTGGTATGTCCCCATGATATGGCTCCTTGAAACTGTAGTCTCTGCTGCAAAAGAGATGCACGTTGCAGAATGCCACCTGTGGAACATTTAAAAACACAAAATGAAATTTATTGAGAAGTACTTAGGTAGTTAGTAAAAAAGAAAAAAAAAAAAAGAATGAACAAGTGAATTAACCTAACTTTCTTCAGTATGTAAGTTTGACTATTTTTAAAATGAATATTTACTGGTTTAATGAATTGCCATATATGTAGTGTGTAGTGTTGGATCCATTCAAGTCAATATAAATTAACTGCAATGAAAACTAAATGTAGCTTGCAGATTCTTTTTTTTAGTATGGAATTTGAGATATCTTGTTTTCAGTGGTACATCTTCATCTATCCATTTTTATCCCCAAAACTTGAAATCTGTTTTTGAGAACAAAAAACATAACAACCCTCCCCTCCAAAATTACATAACCCCCTCAAAATCAGGTTTTTTACTTTTTTTTTGTTAAAAATTGATTCTTTTATTTGTATTTATTTTACATTAACTGATTCACTCAAGCAGTAGAACTGTTTGATACATCTTATTCTTGAAATTTAGTAGCTACATTATCAGCATTTGAAAAGATTTAATCCTAATAAATAATACACGAATTTTAAAAGACTAATTCTTACGTCACCTTTTTTTTTAATGTATATATATATATATAATCATGGTATCATAGGTTTAGTTTCATTTTTGTACTCAAGGAAATAAATGCTAGGAAAAAAATACACTTCTGCTGTGCAATATTTTCATGAAAGTCTGAGGTTAGATTCGGGGGGAGATGAATAATAAACCAGGTAATGTCAATATATTAACAATGCTGATGTGGTTGTCATGTACGTTCTATAAAGCTTATGCCAAAGAAAAATGCTGGCACGTGTTGTGTTGAAATATCAGCTTAGTTAAAGGATTCATGATGAACCATTTGTCTTTTAGCCCTACCTCACTAGTCTTGCCAGCAGCTCTCTGTCTGCCAAAAGAAAAAAGGGACAGCTGCCAAAGGGATGGATTTCAAAGTGTCGAGTATTTTGTTTGTTTCAGTTTTACCCTCTCCAATCTTTTGGGATTTTTTTCTCCCCTAAAAAATGCAGCATGTAGAATAATGAGATGAGTTAATCAGGAAAACTGTTAGCTTTGAAAGCTCTGTTTAGACTGACTTTTCTCTGAGTTTTTAACACAGAAATGGATGGAAGACATCATTGACTTCCTCTAAAATGAGTATCTCTGTATCCAAAGAAAATTCAAGCCAGAAAATATGTAGTAGACAGAAAATGTCTGCAGGTCTTCCTCTGCCAAAAACTTTAAGGACTGCACGGGCAAAAAGAGGTGGGTCAGAAGCATTGTCTCTGTGCAAACCTTTCTGCAGTACCTGCAAATTTGACTAGAATTTGACATTTGAAATTTGACTAGAAGACATTACCTGCAATTTAAGAAATGCTCCCCCTCAACATGTTGTGTTGAAGAGTTGAGGACTAAGGTTGCTTTTCCCGGTAGCACAGTAGAAACTTGCTGATTTGGTAGGTAATTGCACCTCCTGAGCCATCAATGAAGCAAATCCATATGTTTAACATAGGGATAAAGTATTTCAGGTATGCAGAATCATGGAAGAGACAGCCCTGGAAGAGTGTATGTGAATGTCAACTGTTGAGCCCTCTCCACCCATACAGAAAGATTTGATCTTTCTAACAATCTGATTGGATGACTTTCATTCTAGATAATGGGGAAAACAAGACAAAACAGAGTAGGCTGTCCTATACGGCACATGCATATCATGCAGAAAAAATTCTACCATGGTGGCAAAAGATTGTCACTTTTGCAAACTCCTCTTGTGTCTTTGAAAATGATAAGACCACAGAAAGATGGTCTGAGGGAATGGTACTTAAACCAGAGGAGGACTAACAATATTAAAAGTGGATGTTTTTTAACACATGGATGAATTTTCTAGAAACAAATGCTAGATCAGTCTAGAACAAAGAAAATGTTCCTGTGTGACTGCAGCTTGGTATTGAGGTCACACAGCTACAGGTTGCTTCCCCTTTCAGCTCCTGTAGCCAGCGCAGACCTGATGCCCTGTTTGTTGTGTCTATGGCCTGTCTTTTCCTAGATCCATAGCAGACATTCCCAATGTGAGAAGGTGAGGCAGAGGATGCCACATTCCCCTTTATAACATCCTTCTATAGAGAATACTCCTCAATGATAAAACAACAGCAGGGAGAAAGTTTAAAAGCAAGATTTGAATCTTGAATATCTGGCAAAAAGTTTGCATAGGAAACACTTTGGGTCTCAGATTTGATGACACAGTAAAATATTTCTCACAATTAAACTACTTTTTCAACCCCTCTCTTACTTTCATATCCCAGTGTCTTATGTCCTCACTCTATCAGTGTTTGTACCTGTGCCCACCTAATGCCATTCTCAAATAACAATTTTGAATGTTCAAATTGATGGACAGATCTGTTGTAACCCAAAGAAGAGTTGAGATATAAAGACACCAATGACTTGAAGCCAAGGTTTGTTAAAATATCTGGTTGAAATGCACAGTCAGTGCTCTCAATGAGAGGAAGACTGCAGTGTAAACTCACTTCCCAAACTAGATATTGAGGAACCCATATGGCAGAGCAGCTGTGAGCCACAAATTCATAACAAAATATTGTGTAATGAAAAGTAGTAAATGTGTTTCTCGTAGAAGTACTTGTTTTCCTTCTAAGGCTGGCTGCAGAATTATACTTGCTAGTGGAATATTTTGTATAAATAGAATATTTGAGTAGGATGGACAACACTACTGATGAATCTCACAACTGAAATTGGTCCCCCTCCCATGCAAGCTGGCTTACACAAGGGTCATATAGAGATGCAAATTCCTATGGAGAATGTTGATCTCAACGATAAAGAATAAAAAAATTAATTAGTTTTTATACTGCACTCTGGGGATGACATTTAGACTTAATCTTGCAAATAAACTTGTAATGCCTCACTGTTATTGTCACAAAAGTTTGAGCTATGGCTCATAAAGGCATCCAGAATACCTTTACAAGGCATACAGTCCCTGAGCTATTTACTGCTGACACTACAAGGCTTTTGTCTATTCTGCTGTAACAAAATGGAAGATCCAGAGTTGCCGTCTGTTCAACATATAATGGCAGGGTTGCTTTTTTTATAGTTCACCCACCATACTCATGTGCAATTGAATGTGTCTCCCATATATTGCTCTTGCCAATTCTGTCTCCAGCAATTATCCCGTTCTAGTACTCTATTGCAAAGTACCTGCCAATAATGAGAGATCTGCAGGTGGCAGCTACAATGCCCTGCTTCCTTGTCTTCTCTTTGCAGGCACCCTGTGGTGGCAGCTGGAGCATTGTGCGTATAGAAGGCCATGACATAGGCCAGGGCAACAAAAACACTGCCTCTGTTAAATCTGATCTGGAGATGATAGTTGTGCTCTCTTTTGGCCGCTATTTTCAAGTGAAGGTGGGTGCTGTCTTCAAAAAACTAGTAACAAGCTTTGTGTTAATTAATTTAGGGGTTATTCCTTGATTCTTGCATTTTTCTTATTTTAAAATTCCATTTAAACGTTATTTTTGGGGTTCAGGAGTTTTCTGATGATGTTTGAGCAGGCATCTCCAGCATAACATAGCTTCACTGCTAGGTAATAATCATATGCTCACAGAGTAGTTAAGACTGGAAGGGACTGCAGGAGATCTTTCATCCAATCTCTTTTTCAAAGTAGGGCCAAGTTGAATGTCAGATCATTTTGCTCCAGGATTTAACCATCTTAGAAAATCTCCAAGGATGGAGACCACAAACCCTCTCTGAAAATGTTTTTTATATGAAGTCTGAATATCTCTCATTTCAACTAATTCTTTCCCATTCTCTCAGTACACATGACTGCAAGGAGCATGGCCCTCTTTTCAGTAACCTTCCTCTTGGCCCTGGCAGGTGCCTGGCAAACCCCTTGAAGCCATCAGTTCTCTGGGCTGAACAAACCCATTTCCCTTGGCTTCTTCTCATTAGGCAGCCGTGTTATCTTGGTGGCCCTCCACTTAACTTGCTGCAGGTTATTGGTGTTTTAATTGTACTGAGAGTGCAAACCTGAATCCAGTACTGTACATGTACACGTACATGTATACGTATATGTAGTCATATGTACTGCATGGAAAGATAATTATCTACTGGCTTTCTTCCTGTTAATACAGCCCAGGATGCTGCTGACCTTCCTTGCTGCCAGAGGACACCTCAGTTCATGTTCAGCCCACTGTCAACTGACATCTCCTGTACCTTTCTAGAAGGGCTGCCCTCCAAAAAGGCAGATCCCAGACTGGATCAGTGCAAGGAGTTAGTCTGTTTCGGTGCGGGACTTGGCATTGGCCCTTTTTTGAATTTCACAGAATCATAGAATCATTTTGGCTAGAAGAGACCTTTAAGATCATTGAGTCCAGGCTTTGTCCCAGCCCTATCAACCACTAGACCATTTCCCTAAGTACAACATCCACCTGTCTCAAACATTTCCAGGGATGGTGGCTCCACCACCTGCCTGGGCAGCCCTTTCCAATGCCTGACAACCTTTTCATTAGAGAAATTCCATCCAATACCCAGCCTGAACCTCCCCTGGCACACGTTTCCTCGTGTTCTATTGCTTGTTACTAGAGGGAACAGACTGACACTCGCCTCACTGCAACTTCCTTTCAGGTAGTTGTAGAGAGTGATAAGGTCTCCCCTGGGTCTTCTTTTCTCTGGGCTAAACAATTTTATGAGGTTACTGCTCCATTTCTTGCAGGCACTGTGCAAAGCCCCCAGCATCAGCCACCAACAAATAGCAACCTCAGAGAAAAAGATGGCCTTTTCTGTGGCCTATAACTAGACAGCTACAGTGGTCAGAAATGCAGGAACTCCTTCCTGATCTTCAACAAATCCTGTAGGCTGTAGTTCTGATAGTTTCACTTACCACAACTACGCAGTCCACTGTTCAATTCAAGGGACCTAAATAATAAAAAGGTAACAAATATTGCTTAGACTGCAAGTTAGCAGGCTTTAAAATCACAGCTTTCATTCTGGATAAGCTACATATAAGAACATTTTAATGAGTAATTTTTCTCTCTTCTGAAGCCTCTGCCCCCTAGTGATGTCTGGTTTTTTTTCTCATAGTAAGACACTAAAGCATAAAACAGAAAAAGTTATCAAAGAATGTTTCTCCCCTGAAATATGTGAAATGGCTAGAAATCTGATGACGTAAGGAGTTTAATATAGGAAAGGCATTAGTACCATGTTGGTCTTGAGTAAAGCAGCCAGCTTAAAGGCTTACTTTAACACCTTATTCTGAATATGTGCATGATGGTGCCTACTCTTGTCCATTGTATTCTGTCTAGGGTGGCAAGAGCTTAAACCTCTGACAGGAGGATACTTTTTAATTAATTTCTTTGGAAAATCACATAGTCCTGTACTGTTCCATACAGAAAATAGAAATACAATTAGCTATAATTCACGGATGACTCATTTGGGGAGGTGGGCTCCTGAACTGTGACAAGTTCTTACATTAGTTCTCCAAGACTTTCTGTCTCCTGCATTTTATCAAGGAGAATGAGTACTACCACCACACATGTCTTTTTATACCCATAGTGTCTGGTCTGGCCCAAGCAGCAATGAAAACAGCTGCTCACAATTCTATCTGTCTCAAGCGAGGATAGTACCAAAGCAGCCTCAAGTGGCATTAACTAAAAGCTTAAAGAATAAAAACAGGTAAAGTGAAACTCCATCAGCCCAGCCTTTCTGATCCCTGCCTGTCAGAGGGGTGAGTGATTACTTCTCATCCATCAGAGGCTGTGGAGGTTTGTGTTTAACTCTTTGCAGGTGTGACTTCACAAGGGCTATTTGTGTTGAAGTGGCTTCTCATGGAGAGGTTTAATTCGTATTAACTTCTTCCTCTTCTTTGGCCAGAGGCTGCTTTTGACCTTTAGAAGCTTTGAAATTTGATTCATTTTGTATAACAAAATAGCCATTCCCCTGGGCAGTGAATTAAAGGTCTTTGAAGTTGCCACCTAGGACTCGTTACATGTTTTTCCGAAGGAAGTAAAGGTGACTGCTGGCTGTCCTTTCCCTCTTCTCACTGAAGCACCAAGCAGCACAACTGCTGCTGCTCTGCTCTGCCTGGGTGACAGAAAGTGTCCAGAGAAGAAGCTGCTGCTGACCACGTCTGCTTCTCCTCTAGGCATGAAACAGTGGGTAGCAAGGGCTATTCATGCTGATGTGATGCGAATTTGAGAAAAAAGAGTTGGCAAAGCAGAATCAAGACAGAGTCAGGGCAATGACACTGACACAGAAACAATACCTCAGCATGACTGTCTTTCCATCTCTAAACACAACAAAAGTGTAATGACTATGAAAACTGTTTGTAATCATAATATGTTGAGAACTGGAAAGTAGTATCAACAGTAAAAACAGTGTTTTGCTTCCTGAGAAAAATGATTCATTCACTCATCCTCAGAGACAACATTTCTGCAATATCCATTAATGTGCTAATATAAAATCTGGTCTTAAAAGCTGTGTAGTCGTAGTACTTACTCTTTGTGTAATGCATGCAACATTTCTTCACTGCAACTGACTCCACACCTTTTCCAAAGTAACTTTTTTTGCCTCCCCTGGACATGAAAGCACATTATGTCCAGCATTTATATCTCCTCCATAGCACTGGAAAAAATCTTAATAACAATCTCAGCAATGTTAGCTGACATTTGTACAGGTTCAAACCAGAGCATGTTAGTGAGTGATGAAGTGATAACATCCTAATGGAGCCACAAGGAGGCAAAATATTATCCTACTAAGGCAAAGAGATGAACTTTCCATCATGCACAAAACTATGCTTTTACATCAGCAGTAGAACATTTGCTAGTTTTAAAACTTCTTTTTTTTTCATTCTTAACTTTTTATTATACGGAACACCACATGTTGCTCAAAGCAAGTTGAAAGAGGTAGGCATTGCACCTAGCACAGGAATTAAAAAACAATTATCATGTGGAGCACCAGAATTATTTGATTACACTGCCACTGAGCAGGCCCAAGTAAATATTTAACAAACTCATTTTAAAACCTTCCTCATTAAATCTTTTCACGGAATGGTAAAAATCCTTAAGCAGATGTTACTGCAAAAAAGACACATTCACACTGCAGAAAGTAATACAATTATGGATTCAAACTTTTCCAGTATGTCTTCATCAACTGTATCTCATCATGCAAATTAAGGGACTCCATTTCAGTCTTTTTTTGTTACTAACACATGACCTTGCTCTTCACTTATCTGCTCAAAGCATCACAACACATTTGGGAGCTTGTAGACATGGTACATGGGCTGAAGTGGAAGAGCTTATTAGTTCTGTGAAAAACCCTCATCAACACCCACTGAGCAGCTTATAACCTGTGAAAAGGGAGATCTTTAGTCTTCTTTTGCACTCATCAAATATGGAAGAGGTGGAGGCAGCATGCACCAAAAGGTGGAATTCAGCCACCTTGACCTGACAGTCTCAAAGGCAGATGACTGTGGATGAACAAAGTACATGGAATTACTTCTGTAGTTCAATGTACACATCCAAAAGATGATTCATCTGACCTATATTAGGATATAGTCCATCACCATATATTGATATATAGTACCTCTTCATAGATTACTGTAAAACAAGGCCTGGGTGACTAATTTAGATTAATATATCTATTTTTTAAATGTTTAAAAGCCAGGTAATAAAATGTATTTTAAAATCAGGTTTCTTCTAACACGTCTTCAAAGGAAAAGCCACAGAAACAAAGTCATTGTGGAAAAAGAATCCTGATTAGAAAAATACAGGTATAACTGTACATTATTTTAAATGGAAAACCAAGTTAATCTATGGGTAAGAAGGAATGGGGGTTTTTCAGTTGCCCTTCAACACTGCTGCTGGAAAAGATTCAGTTCTGGTATTTGCAGAGGCTATTGAACATGTGCTAGTGCTACTCCCTGTTATAACACTGGATGCTACAACTTGTCCTGAAAAGATATTCCATATCAATAGTAGCTACAGCACAACACCATCTTTCTTGTGCCCAGGGCAAACAACCACACAGCCACAGCAGTACTGATGGCCTCTCAGAGGTTACAAAGACAGTGACAATCCTCACACCCAGTATAACAGTTATCTTACTCCAACACAAAGTAATCAAAAAGCATGGCAAATTTTCCTTTTCCCGCTTTAGAGATGCCACCTCTCTAAAGCATTGGTTCTCTCACTTACTAGATAATCTCCCTTGCCCCTCTGTTAGGGAAAGGTGTTGATATTTGCATATTTCTTATGATGAGGAAGTGATTTGAAACTGCTCTTTCTTACCAGAGTAAAAATGGAGCATTTCCTGAGGATCTAACCTGCCATTTAATAACAACTGAAACAGTACTATGCCCTGTGAAGAAGGGATCAGGCATAACATATTATAAGCAGTAATTTTACAGCAACTCTACTTTAAAGTCTCCCAGGCCCTTCTCTGGCAGTAAACATGCAATAAGACAAAGGCATGAGCATTACAACAATCTTGGTAGGGTTAGAGCAGAATAGCACTAATAATTTGTTAAAAGCATCTCCATGGAAGGTGAACTAAAAGGTATGGCTTGTGTCAAGAAAAGCCTTGCAAGGGTAAACAAGAAATAGTTACGATGCAGGTCAGTTTTAGCACACTAGTTATAGGAGACAAATGCCATTGGGTGCTAGAATGAGCTGCTCAATTGCTAAAGGCTCTTTTTTTCATTTGTTTTACAAGGGAAAGCTTTATTAAACGTAACACCTTTATTACCATGGTGTCTGCTAGTGCCCGTAGTGTCTGCCATGAGCTACCTTTCTGAGAAGGATTTCCCTCTTTGGATAATAGAAATGTGTTCCTGTGCTCACCACAGGAATATGTAACTAGAACATATTAAAAGCTTGCTTTTTTCAACAATTTAAGAAATTAAAAATCTGAATGTCTTTTATCTCACAAGCTTTGAATAAATTCTAAAATGCTTTACAAATATGATTCAGAATCCCCTATTAGCTGTGAGATTATCAGAATATTTATTTTATTACTAGAATATATACTTTTTTTTTCTATAAGCACAAAGCAGAAACAACAGACTGTGAGTGCTCATCACCTGCAGCAGTGACAAGTAAAGTGAGCCCAATTTTCACAATTTCAAAGTTCATATATTCCTGGACTGTGATCACACACTGAGAAAGGAGAAAATGTACTCATTGTAGCTGTTGCTACTTTTCAGCCTCTTCATGTTGCCTTTTTAATTTATCATTTACAACAGTATTGGCCTAGTAACCACACCACTTTTCTTTTTGGCAATTTTAGAATTCTTTTACAGAATTCATACTAGGTATTCTTCTGAAACAAGATTTTTATATATTGTAAAAGAAGAGAACAAATATCAAATTAAGCCCAGCTGAACATCAAAAATAAAAAAGTGTTAGTTATTTCATGCCAAATTATATGTCTGGATGTGATGAAAATACAGCACTTTTACTAGAAATAGACATATCCTCCACAATTTCAAGGAATTTAACCAAAACAAAGAAGAATTTGTCCCTCAGAGATGTGACTGCATTATAATACTGGTCTCTCAGACAGCTCTATCACCACATCACACATTCTTTGAAAATAACTGTGCATCAAAGGTTTATACCCGTCTTGTTCTGACTGCCTTAAATCACTACAACAATGCTGGTGTTGGACATTTAAGAAATCATTGTTTTTAACTACAGGCCATTTGCTGCAGTGAATCACTCAGGGAGGGAGAGAAGTTTTGACAGGTTTTCTGAAGTAACCTTCAGAGATGAACTTGGAAGCCAGTTACTTCCGTTTAAGATGCTGTCCTGTTGTAAAAACCAAGTTTTTTAACAGACACATCTGTTGTTTCAAAGCATTTTCCCTGTGATGTGTTTGTATATTATCCTCACTACTACATCTAGACCATGAAGTATAGCTCAATGAATAACTAACAGATGATTACATTTATGAGTAAAGACTACTCATAGCAGACAGCTACTTCCTACAGGTGACAAGCAATCTTCAGCTAGGGCTTCACCTGACTAGTCATTTTGGGACATGATCACAAGGGCTGGAGACTGATGAAATTATCCTGTCCAACATCAAACACAAAGTGGTTGTAAATCAGCCGAGACTGTGGCAGGAGGAGAACAACTCATTCTTTATGCAGTACTGGCAGCTCTTTCACCTAGTAGCTACATTAAGAATCCCAACAATGTCATTAAGTGACCCCAGGAAGAACTTGGTAAATTTTTATTATTGACATTCATATGAATTTAGCATTCATTCAAAGGGGGGAAAAATCCCATGAAACACAAAGCTGCATTATTGTACAGCAGTAAAATGGTTTATTAGAGGGGGTTGGAGAGTACTGGGACAACACTCACAAGATACATACATAAAATATGCCTGTTGTAACTCTCTGTTTGACCTTGTAGAGCCATGTAGGTGCTTAGCTGACATACCATTATAATATCCCAATGGCTTGATCCATAAAAAGAAAATGATACAGGTCTGACCTCTACAATATAACCTTTTCTTCCTGTAGAATAATTGTTTTTCAAAACAAATGTAAGTTAAGAAGGCTGTATCTGCTGCTGCTGTTCTGACATAGATATGATTTAAAGAAATGCATTTTATGAAATCATTTGGATATTTGGACATTATCTTTAAAAAGGTTCAGATTAATAAACATGTCCATATCTCAAGGAGTTTATTTCTGTAACTCTTACTGCTGCTGTTAGAGAGACAATATGTAAATCTGCCCACAAACAACGAAACAATAAAAAAAATCTTCTCTGTGTAAGTATATGGGAAAAAAAATCCCTTGCAAGACATAAAATAGCTGACCAAAGTTACATTCCAGAAAGATATTCAGACTGGACCCTCCACACCAAAAAGACCATCCAAGGTAAACAAAGATTCATTAAAGGCCATTATTTGGATCTTTGCAAACACACACCTGCTACACAGGAACATTTGAGCATATCTACACAGAAGGAAAACTGGTGTTGGGGTGATCCACTTGGTTTTGGAATGAAAATGGAAATGACATTTGTACATTTGCGTATCTCTTAACTTCAGTAACTAATTTCCCATCTCACTCTCGTCTTCCCTCTCCAATAGTCTTTTACACTTCTATTAACAAACACACCTCAAAGCGATATATTTTCCATCTCTGTTAGGTTTTGTTACCAACTGCCACCAAGCGCAACATTGGGATTATTTGTAGAGCATTTAGGATATTAGATATTCAACATAGGTTGCCCAAATTACTAATAAGGTGATTGTGAATTCAGTTTAGTAATGCAGACCTGTTTGGAGGATGGGGAGAACATCTGACTTTCGTTTTGATGAGCAGAATTACAGGCCTTGTTTCACTATTTAAACATAACTGTGTGCAGAATGATTGCCCTACATAACATTATGCAAAACATGGTATGTATGTGGTACACTCAATCCACCTAGTTTATAAAAAGCTCAATTTCATAACACAATTCCCAAACCTCTTCCTCTCTAATGTCCTCTTGCCTCAGTTCTCATAATAGAAAAATCTCTTTCCTGTCCTCCTGAAAAACAAAACCCTGCTCACCAAGGCTTTCCAAACTTCTCTAAAGCATAAAAATACTTCAGAGAGAGAAAAAAGTCCCCTTCAGGGGAAGACATCAGGGAAAAGAAATGAACAGGCAGAACAATAATCCTCCAATATGCCAAAGAAATATATTTTCCGAGTGCCTGACTTGATGACTATCTCTGTGCTCTCTCTCAGCAGTGCTCTTTAGCGCTTACACTTTAATTGCCCTGCACTTTGTTCGTAAAAGGTATGTGTTGGCTGGCTGCCAATGTTGGCTAAGACTCATCTTGTCACTACAGTGTCTAACAGTTTATACAGAACAATATCCCAATTAGATCCCTAAGTGCTGGAAACGTGATACACCGCCGTTATGTTTCTCTGGTATGGGGAGGTAGGAAGGTTTGAAAAATAGGTTAACTGTGAACATTTATTCTGATCTTTTGCATGGTAACAGTAAAAGCACCAACAAAACTATTTTTTAAATATAATAAATCAGGGCCATGATCCCACGTTAGCACTTCTAGTGTGTGTTAGAGACTGAGTTTAGTACTCTCCTATGTAGACCTATGTCATTAGCAGAGTTATTTTTTTATTTTTCAAAAGATCACGGGTTAAAATTACAATCCCATTGGCATTTTTCCTGAAGATTCCCTGTCACAATTTTCAGCAAAGGGATCTATGTTACCCCTCTCTATACAAACCCAACTTACAGGCCTTATGGCTATTTCAAGAGAGAAGTGTTTAAAGATCTACTCCATTAAATTATTGTTGAATTGCATTCTCCAAAATACCATGAGAACTGAGGAACTCTCCCCAGTAAAACACAAGGAATGGACAACACTGAATATTGTGAGGAATTTGACTTGTAGAATGTCTTTCTGTTTGTCTTTTTTTTTTTTTTTAATGCTGCTATAAAATGACTAAACAGTTACATTAAGTCCTCCAGAGTCAGTTTTGATATCCACTGTAGCATTTTGTCTGTTGTAAACAGTCAATTTTACTTTTATTTTAAAAAAAATCTTAAAAGTGGAAAATAATTTAAGTTCCTCACATCTTGTTGCTAAAACTCACATTTCCAAATTGGTCTAACCTTAAAAATGAACAGCTTTGTAAATCTATTCGAAAAAGAAACTGAATTGGATATACTGCATCCTTCCCAAATTACTCATTAAGTCTCAGGAATAGAAACTGACAAGACAACAATAACTTAACTGCTGGAGCCTACATTTTCGCAGGAGAGTTTGGTGCTTGTGATTGGTGAAAGACCAAGTCATTCTCTACTGTGGGATCCTATGGATGCATAAAGGGACTGGAGCCCCACAAACCTCCTTACACTTTGTATTTGGTATTCTAGTTAATATATTTATAGAAGTCTTCCGCTGCAGAGGATTCATATAAAAGTTCCTGTTGTCTAATGCACAAACAATTTTCTAGCTCTCAAGTAATTTTAAAATCTCTCACATGAGCCCTAAAACTCCTGGGCTACATTCACATCTTTACATGTGGAAAGCTCACAGATGCCACAATGACTAACATCATAAGGAGAATGTGGACCATAAAATTGTTCTCCCATGAAACAGGTGAAGCAAAATAGATGAAATGTGATCTTGGTTAGAGGATACAAGACGCACCTTTTCCTTGTATGAATTTCTGTGGCTGTGAAACAAGAGGCCAAGGAATTTCTTTGACTTGCATGACTCTTATCAATCAGATAGTATTAAACTCCAAAATCCAGCCATACTGATATCTGTGCCTTCCTGCTTGCCAAAAATTATTTATGAATTATTTATGAGTATTCATAGGCTTAAAAGGTTAACATGGAAGGGGAAGTCAAATGTTGTCCTATTACTAAGGCCAGGAAGCTGACTTTACCACAGAGGCTGCCAGCAGAGATAGAAGTAAGGGGGACACCTCCTAGTTTCTCCTCCCTGTTCCACGCAGCAAGAGTGTGGAGTATTTGCCCAGTATGAAGAACCTTTTCACCTCTTCATCCCCTGAGTGAGCTGCAGACAACAGTGGGGCAGCTGAGGCCCCCACTTTGTCAGTATAAGGAGTTACTGTCTCTTATTTATCTTCTCTGTTTTTTCCATGTTGTCTGCTGCCCAGCCATATCCAACACAGAACAGGCAAAAGACTCTCACCGTTTCTGTGCAACACCTAGGGTGGTGTTCAGTTTGATGTCAAGATGTGATCCACATTTTAGTGGATATGTGTGAGACGTATTTATTCAGACAGAGTACCTCTGCGTCACCCTCAGTGCCATCTATGCGGGGATTTCTACAAGGCCCTGCTAAATTTTTTTCCTGCAATTGCTTTGCGACTCCCATAAATCTGGTAACTCTCAAAGTCCAACAGACACCGTGCAGACACCTCTTCCTCCTGATTAGAAATTAAGCCAATGCTGCTGCACCCAACTGGCAACTAGAGGAACAGAAATTGCCTCAAGGAAATATTTGATTGTAGTATTTATAAAACAAAGATACTTAAAACCAGCATGAATATTAAAATGAAAGGTTAGGTGGCATATATCTTAAGTTTTCATAATAGGTAAAAGTGCATGATATGATAGAAAATTCACCCACATTAATCTCTGGTTGAGCTCTAGATAATAACTGGGTATGCACAGTCTGTCTATGTGGGCCCCCTAATCTTTAAGGAGATTCAATCGGATATAATTAAAGGTTTCAACAAAAATACTAAAAAGATAGATACAAACTGTCTTTCCCCAAAAGAAGCTAGACTGTAGCAGTGTAAACTGCTGCTTATTTTGCTGCTTAATTTAGTTTGGTAGTGAAGAAGAAATACACAGATGTAAAATTAATTCAAGTCTTAACAACTTAAAAGTTTGTAATTTGCCCTGTAGCCTTTCTTTTTCCCCCTAGGTTACAGGCATAATATTATATTCTAACATAATATGTGCAATATTATTGTTTTCAATAATAGCAGTCCTAGATGTTTAGAAGAGTCTGCTTTACATACAGGTTAAGCTGTTTAGCTGATTTTACCATAAAGTTGAAATGTGGATTAATATGTGAAGCCATTCATTTGATATGGGAGCCATAAATTATTGTTTGTGTCTGTAGCTGTTACAATTTCCAGGAATAAAATATTCCAGTTAGTTGAGAATTAAAAGAGACAAAAAGACTAGTAATGATCTTAGATCTGGAAAAAACAGAATTTCTTAAAGTTTTCTGAAGTACAACTCAGTTGTTAATATAACTCTGAATAACATTTGCATGTTGAAAGCAAACAGTGAGGTCAAGTTGAAGTAAAAAATCATACATTCTTGTAATATCTTAATACTTTAGGCAACTTTTCCTACTTTTACTGTATCATATTTCTCCTGCTTTGAATGAATGAATTTCTTTGTTGGAAAAGATTTAAATAAGCAACAAGGAAAACTATCTAAAATTACAGTATTTCAAGAATAATTTGAAAGATTAAAAATTTATTAAAGCTTAATCCAGAAAACGAAAAATTCTGCACATGTGTTGGAACCCATTAAAATCAAGTCTGCATGTGGGATCTGATCACACAGAGCAAAAAAGAAAGTATGATTTTCATAAAAATAAGGTTTGCATGTATTAAATGTAAAATATATTTACAGCTAAAGGTTATTTGAATGATATGGTATCTCTGTACTGATAGTCTTTTTCTAATATTGCAGTAAAAATCACTTTTCAAATAGAAATGTGGGATTAAATCCTGGCTTGAATGAAGTCAACAATAAATTTCCACTAGGTACAACAGAAAGAAAGATTTTTCCTGGATAGCTTTTAAATGTTTGTTTTTCTCATCAATCTGAATTGCTCAAGCCTTTCACTTCTCCCCTGTACTCTGTAAACTAAGTAAATACACAGTACTAGCCTAGTGAACTATACATTACAATGACATCTTGTGTTTTGTTGCAATAGGATTATTGAAGAATAATTGTGGTAGATGCTGACCATTTTTGCTTCAGAAACTCAAATCTTAGCGATAAAAAAGAAATTAAAATAAAAAAATTAAATCTGCATTATCTAGTTATATATTACCTACTCCAGTACTAGGAAGAGCCTTGCTTTGTGGCAGCATGTGGATGTATCTGGCAATGAAACTTGCCCTCTACAAGGATGGTATCTCATTCACTGTAGTGCAGTGAATGAGACAGTCCAATGCTGGTAAGGAAAGACCCTGTTTTGGTAATTCACTTGCAGCTAGATCTTCCTGACAGTGGATAATCTTGCTAAGCTGTTTTGATCATGTTTACAAGCCCTTGTTTCTTAAGCTGAACCATCAGCTTGCACAAATGAACGGTCTTTAGTTCACTATTTCATCTATATGCAAAGAGAAAGTTAACCTTACCAGCATCTGTGCTTCTTTATCCAGCTGAGGGAAAGAAAAACATTTGTGTCCAAAAGGTAGATCAGATCGATGATAAAATTTCTGTTCTACGATAAAATCCTCAAGTAACCAAGCAGAAGTAATCAAGGCTTTCCAGAAGGAGCACAACCTGGGTATCTTAGTGTGTGCTCCAGTGGTGCATTACTTGTTCGAAGGAAGGATTCAAATGTACAAATTCCTCCTGATGTTGATTGGCCTTAAAGCCTTTGCTGTCGTATTATAAAAATTTCACCCATACTCTCTAGAAGACCTGTTTCACTGGCTTCTCCCCTATATTCCCAGAAGCCAGACTGTTACGAGCATCACTCTGGCCTGGGTGGGGGCCCTGTTACCTAATTGAACCCCACAGCAGGTGCCTAGACCATGAGTGGATCATTCTCAAGGACCATCTAGAAATTAGAATGGTGATGTTCACTGAGATATGTGAGGTTGCATTGCCCTTTCCCATCTTGATTAGCAAAAAAAATACTGCACCTCAGCCTTACTCCTTATTCCCCCCACCCCCAACTCCTTATAGATAAACAAAACTGTATTTCATTAAAAAAGATAGAAAGGTTCTTGAAGAACTTTAATCAGGATAAATGCAGCTCAAGAAGAGCTCACCCACTTCTCATCGGACATTGCCTCCTTCTTACAGTTATACCAACCAGTTGATTTTAGTAGTTCTTATACATACCACCGCAGCACTGGGTTTATGGTCTCATTCCTCCTCCCCTATTTCCATAATGAAAATTTTGGAAAAAAATTATTGTTGTGGAGAAAAGAAAGAGAAGGGGGAAAAAAAAAAGAGAACTAGTGCTACTCTTTCCACCTGTGGTCTTTATGTTATCTCTGTTTTTATGAATCCTGAAAGCTTACATTTTGTGAAGTTTTCATTTTATTTTAGGTAACAGTCCCTAGAATGGCAAACTCAGTGAGTAAGGGAAAAAAATCACTCGTGTACGATAATAAATGGATTTCTGCCAATGACAGGTCATGATACAGAAAAAAATCCGTGATGATCCTCTTTCCTCTGGTCTCATTTATCTCCTACTGGTGTCCACTGATAGATTTCTGCTGCATGATTTATTGCAGAAAAACACCACCTAGAAATGGGCTTTTGATAAAATTGTTCAAGGATTCCTGGACAATAAATCCTAATCTTTACACGCATGCTGCAAGATGTTTCACCTTTCTTATGCTATAAATAATATATGCCAAATGTGATAATAAATCCATACATCTAAGCACTATCTGTGTAGTTTAAGAAATAAAATTACAATATGTAATCCTGATGTTAATAGCAGCTATATAATGCTGGGAACATTGACTACAATATTTGCTTATTTGAGAACCAAATTTCCAGCACTGTGCTGTACTGAAATTTCATTGCTTTTATCAGCCTGGATGGTTATGTTGTGTAAGGAAATCTGTGACAAACACAACAGACACTAGCTGGGTTGAATCAACAAAGATGCTCCTGTAGGTCTGCCAAGAACTTTTCTGAGGAAATCAGCTGAAATTTTCAGGTCTAGTCTATGCAAAGACCTCTCTTCACAATTAATCATCTACAGTAGGAAGTGTGTGATAGCATCTGTCACCTCCTTATGATCCTAAAACTGTTATGGTGGGGTTAAATGTGCACAAGCCCAGCATTTAAAGCTCTCTACATAGTCTCAAGGTCAGGATCTGGCTTAATTTTACTCGAGTGTGAATGAAGTATAATTTCTGTCTAGAACATTTGTGATATGTTAATGAGTCTAAGTCCAGAGACTGACTTTAGTTGCTGAGTCGTGTACCAGCTGTAAAATATTGGAAGCATCTTTCCCTTTATGCATCCAGACAAAAAAAAAAAAGCTTTTGCCTGGAGTATGAAAACAGACAAACCAACTATTTGCAGTCAGAGGGGACTACATGAGATATGGAAAAGGAGGAACTTTATCAGAAAAATAAGAGTAACTATGATTGTAAAAAAAAAAAAGAGAAGCAAAAGGTGATATAAGAGTGAACAATAGAGAAAACAAAATAACTCAGTGAATTATATTACTCTTAACTATTTTTTTTCATAGACATAAAATCTTTTTAAAAAATCGGGTTAAGAGTGTGATGCAGTGAGTTTTGACTGATTTTTCTGGGTTATTTTTTGAAAAATTTGATCATTGCCAAACTATGCTACTTTTGTATTTCCTGCCTAAAGGAAATAAGTATCTGCCTTACACCTGTGCAAAAGAAATAATATTATCACAGTATTTATGATGCAAAATGACTTGTAAAGGATTTTC
This sequence comes from Colius striatus, assembly GCF_028858725.1. Taxonomy (NCBI): domain Eukaryota; kingdom Metazoa; phylum Chordata; class Aves; order Coliiformes; family Coliidae; genus Colius; species Colius striatus. Next base: position 26,272,594 of record NC_084763.1, read on the forward strand.
TGATAATGTCGATGAAAGGAGAATATATTCTATCCTGCAAAACTGGGAGTGTTAAGTTTGGCCACTGCAACCTAAGACACAATAATACAGAAATACTGTGGGGAAAAAAGGTGGGGAAAACTACAAGGGAAAAAATGCTTTATTTGGAAGGGGTTAAGTCCATGTAAACAGTGTGTTTGATTTCAGCTGCGTCCTCTGATCTATACTGAAGGTCAGAGAAGGAAATGCCACAGAAGTTATGATTATGTGAAATGAAGCAAGAAACAATGATTTAGTGTAATAAACACCTCCCGCAAATACAGAATGCTCCTTTCACTGAAATTGTCTCCCACTTGTCTGCCTGTCTCCCGGACACACGGATAATCCAAGGCTGAAATGACAGTGAGGCATGTTATTTTTAGAAATACATGACTAATGTTGGTTTATATGAAAGGAAACTCACCTCACCCCTCTAAAATACAGCAGAAACCTCTCCTGGTTTACCTGAGTCAAACCATCAGCCTTGCACCTTCAATTCCTGGATATGAATTTCAGGCAACTGTAAAAACCTAGATGATTTTTTTGATGAATTCCTCTGTCCTCTCAGATGCAAGACAGACTAAACTACTCCTGTACTTGAACCATGTCCTAAAGGGCACTTATTTCTCTACAGGCAACAACTCTTAACAATTCTGAGGGGAAAAGCTTCTGACAAAGCATTATAGACCATCAGCCCACTGCTGTCATGCTACTGCACTTGCAGTTTATGAAACTATTGAGCTCAATTTCTTGTTTTTACAAATAGACACCAGATTCAGATTAGATATTCTGCCCTCCTCCATGATAAGAATTTTCTGGTTTGGTTTGGTTTGGTTTGGTTTGGTTTGGTTTGGTTTGGTATTGTAGGCAGTTATAAAATAACACCATTCATTTCTTTAGATTTCTTTTTACCTCTCCATAAAGAGTTTCCTAACTCTTTTTTGTTTCTAATGACATTTGAGTAAATTTGTATTTATTTTAAAGAAAAACAAAAACTTCAAATTTGAAAAGCTTAAAATTCAGAATACTATTTTGCATGTTCTACAAGAAAGCACATATATAAATCCTACTATAAAGAGCTATAAGGCTAAGTATAGTCCTTCACAACAAAAGGAAAGATTCTGAAGTCTGATGAAATCTATATGTCTGAGAAGTGATTGGTCTCATTTTAGTAGATATGGAAGTGAAGAAAATCCTTACTTCTACTTGCGCTGGGAGTTCCTTCATGAATGTGCTCAATATTCTGAGTTGAAAGTGCCAGGAAAGCAATATGGAGGTGAACACAGTAAGTTTACATCCTTCACTAGCACCACCCAGCTTGTTCACTTCAGTAGCTCTGGCTGAAAATACTTGTAGATATGCTTCTAAGACCATTAGCAGCTGATACCTAATACATCCTATTTCCTTGTTGTAGGTGTAAGGCCCTGCCAACTACATGTTCCTCAAAGAGCTGAGCCAACCTTACTGTGTTTTTAATATCCACAGATGATAGGGAGATATTTGCTTATCCTTGATCTGTCTGTGGTTTATTTTTAAATCTAAAGATGTTGCTACCTGATTAATGGATTTTCATGCATGAATGGCACAGACAGTCTTGAGCCTACTCATAATAGTGCTAGTGCCATGCAAGTGCACCACAATTACTGTAGTCAATTTGTTCTCCTTAGCTTTACTTGAATTATTAATGCATAAAATATTTTTCAAGGTTCTTTGAAAAAATAAAGATTGCATATTATATGCATATATATATATATATATATATAAAACATATAAACCAAAGTGGCCTAAAAATTTGGTTGAAGTAAAATTCTGAACTGAACTTAAAGATTCCTGGGAAATGTGTGTTTTCCCTGAAAGTTGGGTGACTTGTTCTGGAAAACTGAACTTAAAGATTCCTGGGAAATGTGTGTTTTCCCTGAAAGTTGGGTGACTTGTTCTGGAAAACCGAAAACTGGAATGTGACACCTTTTGGCCTAGTTTTCAAAGATTCATATTAAAAATTGCATTTTGATTTTAGTATTTTTATCTGAGGGGTTTTTTTAAGAAAAAAATAAAGCTCAAAGATTCCTGTTTTTTAAAGAAAATTCAGAGGCTGCTTGATGAATATCTACTACTGTCTAATCTCTTACCAAATTTTGTACGTAACTATAATTATATCAATTCTCCTAAGAGAAATGTAATGGAGATTTGCAGATGGATAACAGGACAAATTTATCAAAGAATGCAGTTTAAAACTTGAGTATTAAATATATCAAGATAAAGTTTATTCAAATAATTTCTCTGTTTCAGTGATCCGTCCCACTGAGAGCTGCTAATAAATTGTATATCCACAGAGACATAAAGTCATCAGAAGTAAAAATTGCCTTGTATGACCACTGTAATTTTTTTATTAAAATAGATAACGATTCATTGAATTAATAATCAAAAGTGGACAACTTCTCTTTCTTACTCTTCACTAGACTGGAATACTATAGGAATTTTGTGTAAAATAATTTTGATTTAAAAGTAGAGAGTACCTTTCAAAGACAGTGGTACTTAACAAAATAAAATGTTAAAAATTTGTTCTCCATTCTGTACACAAGAGCAAGGTGATACAAAATAGGAATGAAAGAAAAAAAGCAACAGGAAGAAACCTCTCCTGTCAATGTCTGGTTCAAACCCTGGCTCAGGTACATCTGAGATAATTTATGGGAGCATAATGATCTGCATCAGGAATCTCAAGCTCAGCCTGCCACATGACTGAGCTAGTTTCTATAAAGGGCCTAGCAAGCTGGCGCCACAACAAATGAAGAAAATGAGTTTAATCACTTTACAAGCTTTCTACTTGTGGTCTTTCTGGCTATATCTGAATGAAACATAGAAAGAAAATAGTCACAGAAAGGTATGCTGAATACCTCTGTAGTTGATGATTGTTTGGATGTGTGGGGAAAAAAGAATTAGTGTGTGTACCTAAGGGGATGTTAGACAAGCAAAAACAAGGACGTTTTACAAGCAATAGACTGGAAGTCTGGGGATTGCAATGAGAAGGATGTGAAAGCAGTTAAATGTCTGTCCCCTAGAAGGGAGCCATGCAGCTCTGGGGACAAGAGCATGATAAGTGTGTAAGTAGTCGAGCTGGTAGCAAAGGCAGCTTCCAAAGCAAGGTATTCACACGAGCAAGAAAGATCTATCTGGCTGCACATGCAATATTTCTAAATAATACTCTTCCCTGATCCCAGTGGAACTGTAACCACTGATCTGCAAAACAGCAATCATTAAAAACACATCCAGGAAAGTCTACTTTAATGTTACATAGCAGGACTGAAATTCCATGCTTTGAAACTATTTTGCAGGTATAACCATGTGGCAATTCAGATCAGGTCAAGGTGAATCAGAGCAGTGAGAAATCTCAAGTTTAGGAGGGAGAAGGAGTATGAAGTTGAAAAGGAATACAGGATATTAATTTGAAATTAATTTGTGATATGATTTTGTAAAAAAATATGACTTTGGAAAGGTTTTTGAAGTAGATAAAAGCAGAACGAGACATTCTTTGTTGCATTCTTTCATATAGAGCTTAAAAGGACAAAACTTTAACAATAATCAATGTGTCTATATCTTAGTGAGTGGAGATATTGAATCAAAAAGAATTTCTTTTTTTGACTTCTTGATGGAGCCTTCTTTGGCTTGTTAACATAAATGTATGGTATCAGGAGCTAATTCATGGTAAGGCCATCAGAGCCCAGAAAAGGCCCACAAATAACTTGCAAACTGAAAGACCAAAAAAGTTGCATCAGTTTCAAAGTCAGTAACAGCTAACAAGAGGTAAGGCTTTGTTCTTCCCCGGATGATTAAAAAGTCTAACTTCCCCATTTATCCTGTGTCTTGCTACTTTTTTCACGTGACCAGAATAATTTTAACTGTTGAAGCAAATGCTAGAAAATAAAATAATAAAAATAAATTTACAAAAATTACAGAACAGAAAAGCTACTACATTGTGATTCCTTTATTGTCACAATATTGAGAGGCCCAAACAGCTTTCCTTTTTCATCAGCATCCACAGAAGAACAGAATACTTGAATGGCTGCGTTGCTTCTGACACTGCAGCCTTCACTGCATTGCATCAGCATTGATGGACACAATAAGACAGAGAGGAAAAATAAAGAGGCAGAACTAGATATCCTAATAAGGTTTTCTGATATCTGTTGCAGTAGAAATAGCTCCATGGATAGTGCTGTCATTATTAACATCTAGTGCTACTGGTTGTATTTGCAAAAGCATTTATAATACAGTCAACAGGCTGAATTTGTGACCAGTGTAACTCTATGGTAGTCAACAAGAACAGGAATTAATCTGATTGAGTAAACATCACAAGGTCAATACCTAGATTTCCAAACATATAGGTAAGGTGTGGGGAAGAAGCTAACATTTGCCACTGGTTTTATTGAGATTTTGGATGGCATTTCTTTCATCTGTTTATGTAACTGTGTACATAAATTTGTCATACATATTACTCAATCCAGGCTTTGAGAAATATCACGTGTATCTCACACACTGCAAAGTCAGAGTGTCCTGGCCCACCTCAAACATGATGCTTTTGTCAGACACAAGACTCCTTAGCAGTCCGTGAGATCTCAGCCAGCAGCGTATTTCTAAGAGTTCAACCAGATGAGGTACTTGGTGCCAAAGAGGGCACCAGCTGAAAAAGTGTCTATTCTAAGCAAACTGCAATGACTGTGGTCGGAACCAGAACCTTTAAACAGACTAATGGAATCACTTGCCTCTAACACAAACCCTTTCACAACATCTGTGTCTCAGACTCACTCAGCATTTTTTTATGTCTAAACCTAGCAATCTACATCATGCTACCACCAGTTCTCTATCATCAGCCTTCAAATCAATTAACAATGTTTCTCTTCTGAACTCATTGATTAAAAAACTGTGAAAAAAAGTGCACAATTGTTGCCCCAAGGGAATGGTGGGAACAATGAGAGAGAGTAATCCAGGAGAGAGAGAGGATGAACCAGACCCTGGGTGAACAGAAGATCTCTGGTTTGTCTTTGATGCTCTGGAGATTTTAGTAGATCTTATCCTATTTTCTTCCAGTATTTAACACCAGAACTCCACCGTCTTCACTGAGTTACTGTTGATGTACATACATGCCACACATCTGCAAGTCTTAGAACTGAAACATATTTGGATTGTAAAGATTTTTCAGTGCAACATGAAAACATTTGAAAACACAATTCAAAGTAGTTGTCATTGATAAAACCAGTAAATTGGGTAAATGAAAGTGAAGCTTTAGTTGTTAGATTTAAATTTTTTAATGAGGTATAATTATGTATATCTGACCAGGCTTGAAAATACACTTTAGATTTCTCACTGAAATAACAATATGAGTCACAAAGTTTATCACTTTATACTCTTGCCAGGATTGAGATTAAATTACCATGGTTTCAGGTATATAATCCACAGGGTGTCATTAAAAAACAAAAAAAGATTTTGTATCCTCAGATTATGCACAAGGCAATTTACCCCTGAGTCATCTGTACTTTGGTTCCATATCTCCTCCTCTAGTAATGTTGCCTGTCTCCTCAACAGCTCTATCACTTCTGTCTTCCCCACAACTGTCTTTCAATTTTTTGCAGTTTGCGGCATTGTTTTCAAACACACAGAGACAATCTAGAGGAAAAATCATGCATGAGAAAATAGGAAATTTGAATCTTAATGTACCCTGTTACACCCACAAATGAAATACAGAAAAATACATTTAGGTAAATAAACTTCTTTTGAGATCACACCAAAAAAACCCTTTGTTTTAATAAGAAACGTTAACTAGAGATGGTTTGCAGTTTCAAAATGGAGCATGGAGTAACAGCATCACTTATCATGCAACTCCAAGTCTTACAGAGGAGCTGAAAAGTAGCACACATGTAACAGCAACAGAAGTGCAGAAGTTAAATCTGTTTTCCTATTTGGCAAAAGAGCAGAGATGATAAAATCAGGACCCCTACTATCACCCTCTCTGCCCACTCTGTTATCATGCACACAAGCATTTCCTGGTCATCCTAGAGGGTAATTCCCAATTTACTGCTCTTTACATTTCGCTGCCTTTCCTGAACTACATGGCAAATCCTCTGAATTACATCTTGAAGATGTTAAAGGTTTCCATAGTTTTAAAAAGCGTCCAGACAAATTAAGGGAGGAAAACTCCATTCAGAGTTATGAAACACAAGGACACTACTTGTGGTAAAATGTCCCTCCCAGCAAACACAGGGAGGATGTTCTGTGGAGATGTTGCCGTGTGGCACAATTCCACAAACAGAAGCCCTCAGCTGGTGTTAGAGACAAGATGTGGGGCTAGGTGGATATCTTCGGTTCTTTGCTGTAATCTGGTACAGATATTTTGTGCTCTGATCTCACTTCTACTGTCATGTGGGAAAACAATCTCTCTGCCTTTGACAATTCAGGGAGTTCAACAGCTTCTCTTTGCTGGGAGAGAAACATAGGAAAGAAGGAGTACATATCAGTCTGCTATGAGGCATAAATAAGATAACTCTCTAAAGCTCTGGCTCTCACTGTTAGTGTCAGATTGAAGAATAAAGAAATATTGTTATTTACTCAAGGCTGACAGTTTGGGTAAGATTCTGCATGATAGCAGAAGCCCAGTAGGTGCTCAGTCTGTCCTTATGGTGTGTATTTCTATACAACTATATACGCAGCTTTGAAGGGAAATCTGTATAAGTAAATTAACATTTATGTGAGATAGTGATAATTAACTTAAACAAGAGGTTTAATTTTTCAATATGAGACCCTTATACTATAAGGTTTGTTGTGAAAATGGGAATTTGTACCATTTTTTTTCAATTCATGACTGAGTTTTCCACCCCTGATCTTTAGTGTCATTCAGTGATTCAGTCTCAATACACAAAAAAAGTTACTAAAAATACAGCAAGGCTTGACTAATAATCAATTTGCAGACTTTTAAGAGCTGTCACGACTTGTCAGTCTTAGAAAAGCAAGTAAAAATTAGTTTTCCACCACTAAACAGAGTCACAAATAGCAGTGGTTTCCTTGGAGATTTAGCAGCAGTTCTCAAAACACTACATTTGCAGGAAAAGAGTGACTTATAAGGATACATTCCCTGAGAAACTTTAATTAACCTCCTCTTTAATTAACAGACCCACATCAGCCATGTGTATTTGGTGCTTATCTCTCTTTCCTCCCAAGTCCACTTGCATGGTATACATATAATATACAGTGTGAGTAACTTATAAGGATTTTTTTCTATGTTGATTATAATGTGCAAAAATCGTAATTCTTTGGGAAAATTGTATTTTGCTTTGGTTTTGGGTTTGTTTTTTTTTTTCAAACATATTTTCTTTAGATGCTGACAATGAGAAAAGTAGCTATCAGTTCAGGAGTTCTAAGGTTCCTGACCTAAAAACATGCAGTGCAGCTGAAAAGAGTATTATTGTCTCCTAAGCAAACATCATGAAAATAAAACCTTGAATTGTCCCTTGAGGACATTGATGATGAAAAGCAACATAAACTGATATGAAGAAAGTTAACATCTCAATCTTCCTCAAGGTGAACTGTCTGCAGGCTGGTAAGTCAGACGCAAGTTTTTGTCATGTGTGTCACTGGGTGCATGCTGTCCTGCCTTCAAACGCTGCTCTCCATCTCCTGTAATATGTGGTGAACAACTGTCAGGGAGTTTGGTTTTACCATCTACTACCATTTCACAATTCCTCTACCTAGTTTCAACACTAGAGAGATATTTGAAATTCACATCAGTTCCTCAATTTCTAAAAAGATTGTTTATATTCTTTGTGAAAAAGTGTTTGAGTATATCAATGTGTATACATACCTATAGCTATGTGATAATTATATAAGAGAAAAGCATACAAATTAACTATAAGTAAACAGAGTTAAGGAGAGATCAGCACAATATTTAAAATATTCCAATGACATTGTCTAATTATAACTGAAAAATTAATCATGGTGAAGTGTCTCCAGTGACTTAAGTAAAGTGCAAGTAAGAAATTCCAGCTTGGTAAGAATCTGCTTTCTTGATATTGCAACTGAAATAATTCAACATTCATATACTGAGCATCAGAAATTTTTGAGCAGGGCAAAACACATTTTTAACAAGATTACTTAAGTACTGCTGATTAAAGTTCAAAGGGCACACCACTAATCATTAAAAAAGTTCTGACATTTCAAAGCTAGAATTACAGATTTATAACTCACAATATGCTCAAGGAAAGTGTTTCATACTCGGAAGATAAGATCATCCAAAGAATGACCTAGAAAGGAGAAAATAGAAATTGCTATTAGTAGGAATTTAGCTCCTTGTTCTATGACAGCTAAACAACATACAACAAAGCATCCTTAATTTAGTCTGCTGTGGACCGCATCATCCAGGGATTTATTTGACATCTATTATGTGTACAAATCATTTCAGGCTCAGCCTTTTAATACTGTACAAGAGAGTATGTGTTCATCCCTTGAGAAAGCTTGAGTCATCAGGAAATATCATAGTCATTTCATTACTTCATGTAAATTTCAGCTATGTTATCTCTTACCTTTTTAGACTGTTACATTTCTGTTTAAATACCCAGTACATGTACATACCTGTGTGTGTACATACTTTCTCCAGTTCATTATTATCTTCAGCTTCTTCTGTCATCTTTAGTATCATTGAAGGCAGTGTGCAAGATTCTAAGTGCAGAACTTACTTATTAGTTTATTTGGACTCCTGTCTAATCCCATGTTGTCCTTTATCTCTGATCTTAACCAAACCTATACCTAAACCAGTAGAATACTGACTTTCTTTCAACTTCAGTATACACAGTCATAGATCCCAACTGGAATCGCTCTGTGCGGCTGTGACTTTGTGAATAGTTCAAAGTCAAATCAATAGAACTGAATCTGATCCCATAGTTTCCTAGAAGGGGCAGATCCTAAACAATTTTTTTTCTTTTTAATATATTTTTGTACTACTTCGCTCCTTAAGATATACATACAAATACAACAGACTTCATTTTGCTCTACTTTGTGTATATAGCCCTAGTAATGGGAGTTACACAGAGTTCAATAGCCAAATAGGTTCTTCTATTTCATCCATTCAAGTAGTCATTCTCAAATCAGTGGTACTCCTTTTACCTTGATAGACTGTAGTTATAAAATCTCTTGCAAAAATATATAAGATGCTTTAAAATACTTCATATTTGACAATCTAGTATTTCAGTGTTTTGATTTAAGCTTAGACTTGCTACTCATAAGGACCCTTTCTATGGTGGGATTTCAGTTTGTGAATCTTTAAATCAAAATTTGCATACTGCATAGACTATAATTTATATTTGCATACACAGAGATAGAGTTCTTAATTTTTGTACTGTACATTTTTTACATCATAAATACATAGAGTACTTTTAGTTACAGAAAATGTGATCAGACATACAGAATATTGAGTGTGTTTCCCATCTGTTCCCACTGCTTTATTGTACAGTTGGAGCAAGTCAGTGAAAGGGCAGTTTCGCCCTTTCGGTCCTAAATTCCTCTTGATTTCAATATTTATGGAATCTATATCTTATTCACGAGTACTTAATATGAAATTCTACTTCAAACCTTGGTTAAAGCTTCACTGTGGTTAATCTAGATGTATCAGTTTCTGGGCTTTAGGCAAAAGGCTGCAGTTCTACTGGTTAATATACCAACCATTTTTCAAGCAGTCTTGGTGCAAATGTTATAGGGCTTATGTGAAAATCTCCTGTTTATAGGAATATGGAGAACAAAGGAGAGAGGGAATTGAATGGAGGAGTTGATAGGGCAAAATCTAGGTCTGCAAAATGCTTATGTTTTCCCCTTCAGATACTAGCTGAGAAGCTAAATCATAGATCTCCTTTTCTTCTGGGAGCTTACCTATTGTCTACTTATTCACAGCACAGTGGTTATGATTTGCAACAAATAGATAATTCCTATTAATTACTGAATTTCAACCTGCAAAGTCTTTACTAAGCACTCATGATACTTGCATAAAGCTGTGTGAGGGAAGAATTGCATATTCCTGCCAGTTTTTTCATGATACAAAAAATCATTTTTTAATACCAAGTATAGACTATCAGTACTACTCACAGCACCTTAAAAAACGCAGATCCCAAACTGCATTACAAGGACAGAGGGAAGAAAGGGTTAAAAGACAACTAGAGAAAAAACATGTGTTCCCTGTTCTGTTCTTCATAGTAGAGTTTACCTCTTTCACATATTAAGAAAACCTCTATAATTTAGAGACCAACTACAGAACAAATGTGCCATTTGTGGCTCTTTTTTCTGGTTATCTGCTATATCCTTGCTTTCCAGGCTGCGCATGCACATGTAAGAAATCTCTTCAGAGGTCTTAGCTTCATAGTGTCCAACAGCTGAAAACATTAAGCATTAATGTGATGAATAAGAGGAAAGAAAACTGTTTCTTCATGTTTTTGTCTCCTCATTGTCAGAAAAACATAAATACGCAGCATCATGACTGCTGATGAGCTACTTCTTATATCCCAATCCAATATACAGCTTGGATTTTAGTTCCTTTCCTGTCTTTACAGTCTATTCAATATGTTCATTGTTCTTAGGAGAAATGCAATTATTCTGAAAGAGGAAATATCTCTTCTAATGTTTCTATCCCACCCAAACTCAGATTAACAGAAGAGTTTGGTAAGTGTGGGAAGACAATGTGTAGGACAGAGTGGCAAGGGATACTCTCTCACATCCCCTGAGAAAGCAGGGCATCTGGGAGCACATCTCAAGTGCCTATACACAAACAAATGTATCTTAAAAAACAAACAAGAGGAATTGGAGTCTCGTACATGGTTGCAGTGCAAGGACATCACTGATGTCAATGTGGTGGAATAATATGAAGAACTGGTGTGCTGTGATGCGTGGATGAAGGATGTTCAAGAATGACTGGCATGGAAGTTAAGTGTGGGGAAGTTGTAGTCAACACAAAAGTGCACCTTGAATGCCCAGAATCCTGCTATGTATTTGATGACAGACCTGTTGAAAGCTTATGGGTTAAAATTAGAGGAGAAGACAACAAAGTGGGATGTCTTGGTACTTGTCTGGTTATAGACTGATAAAACCAGGTTGGTAAAGCCTACTCTAAGGCTCAGCACATACATTCACAGCAAATGGAAGACCAAGGCAGAATAGGAGATCTTGTTAACATATGACAGAGTAAAGAGATACTTAAAACTTTCTTTGCCCCTGTCAAGATCTGCTTTCAGATGTCTCAGATCACTGTGGGGAGAACAGTAGTACTCACAGTAGATAAGTGTTCTATTTAGGACTACTTAAATATCCTGGATATATACAAGTGATATATTCATATATACATATATATATATACACTCATATATATATACACACATATATAGAAAATGTATACATAGTCAAAATGAATACATATACAAAATGAATCTAGGATGGAAAATGCCATTACAAGGCCACTTGCTGTCATCTTTGTAAAGCAGAGGTCTACCTTGACAAAGAAAAGGTAAATCTTAGGCCCATCCTCAAAATAGGTAAGGAGAATTTGAGGAACTCCAGACTGGTCAGTCTCACTTACTTCCCAAGAAAATTAAGAGTAAGTCTTCATGGAAGTTGTTTTTAGAAATTTGAAAGACAGGAAAATAAATAGGGAAAGGCAACAAAGATTTATATCTGACAACTCTTACCTGACCTAACTGCCTTCTGTGATGATATGATGGCTTGTTGACTAAGGAGAAAGTGGTGGATGTAATTTACCTTTAATTTAACAAGGCTTTCAGCGTTTTACATAATTTCCTTGGAACCAAATTGGGATTTAGACTGGGTGAAATAAGGGTGAAAACATAGCTTGATCATAGGTTCAAAGTGTTTGGGTTAGCAGTTAGAAATCTAACTGGTAGACAGTCATAGGTGACACATCTCAAAGGTCAATGTAAGGTTAGCAACATGTAATATCATTGTCAGTGAACAATCAATGGAGTGCTATGCACCCTTCAGCAATGTCACAGCTCTCAACAAAGCAAGGGTGAAGAGTTGATACACTGGTGGGCAGGGCTACCACACAGTGGTAGCCTGACAAGCTGAAGAATTGAACTTACAGAAACCTTATGCAATTCAACAGACAAAAATACAATTCTGCATTTAGGACAGAATAACCTCTCGTTGTTACTGGCTGGGGAGTGCCTAATCCTGCAGCAATGCATTAGAGAAGCCTGGTGAAGAGTTCAGCAACCAGGTCAAGGGAAATGTTTGGGTTTTTTTTTTACCTCTACCTGGCATTTATGAAGCTGTGTCTGGAGTGCTGTGTCCATTGTTGTCCTCCCAAGAGCAAACTGTTCAGAAAGGGATCACTAAAAAATTAGGAGCATGCATTTGTTATGCTTCCAAAGAAGCTAAGGGGAAACGCAACTGACAGCTTCCATTGCATAAAGGAAAGATAGAAAAAGTTGAGTTGGACTCTTTCTCAGAGATTCATAGTGGAAGGTGGAAGGCACCTGACACAAGTTGCAGAAAGGGAAATTCCACCTGGGTATACGGAAGGCATTTTTTGCCATGAGAGTGGATGAGTATTGGAAGTTTCCCACACAGGCTGTGAAATCTACATCTGTAGAGATGTTAAAAGATGAACTGTGAAAGTCCCATAGTAAATTGACATAACTTTTAAGTTAGCCTTGCTTTAAGCAGGCAGTTAGACTAGGTAATCTCCAGGGGTCTTTTCCAACCTACATATTTTTCTATTATTATAAAATGCATTTTTTTAAAATCTGATTCCAGATGCATATACTTTATTTGTGGGTAAATCACCAAGTGCAAAGTTGGTATCTGTTAAATAACAGCAATTATATGTGAATCATGCATCACTACCACATGGAGCTAGTGTGCTTCACTGAAAGAAGTCGCCAATTGAGTGCTTTATATCTGCCTATCCAAAACTATTGCCATTTGAGAGCTGCGTCACAGTGAAACAGGTAGTCTAACTTGTCAGTACAAACTATGTCATCCTAGCAGATGGAACTGAACCCAGGTAACCAATCTGTCCATCCTGAATTTATGGAACTGCAAAATCACAGGATATTTCAGGATGAAAAATACCTCAAGAGGTCTCTAGTCCAAACTCCTACTCAACGTGGGGCCAGTTATGAGTTCAGATGAGACTGACTGAGGGTTTTATCCAGACTGCTCTTGAAAAATCTCCATGAATGAATGGGGGTTACAGCCTCTCTGGGCAGCTGTTTCACTGCTTGAATGTCCTCCTGGTGAATAAGTGTCTCATTTATCCAACTATAATCTCTCTTTAAAATTTATATCCGTTCTCTCCCACAGTGAAGAACCTGTTTCTTTCTTCTTGTTCTGTACGTCCTGCCAGGTTACTTCTAGGTTCCCTAAAATGATCTCTTCTCTAGGCTGAACAAGTCAAGCTCCTTCAGTCTCAACCTTCATTGGATAAGTGCTCTAGCCTTGATCATCTCAGTGTCCTTCCACTGAACTTGCTCCAGGTTATTAGTATTTTTCTTGAACTGAGGGCCCAAAATTGGATACAGTATCTAGATGTAGCCTAATAAAAAGTGGAAGGGGATAGTCACTTCCCTTGATCTACTGGCTCTGCTTTAATTGCAGCCCAGGATGCTGTTGGCATTCTCTGCTGCCCGGAGACATTCCGGGCTCACATTTAGCTGACTACCAACACCTTCAGAGCCTCTTACAGGAGTACTGTTTTCCCGGCTAGACAGTCACTGGCCTTATCATTAAAAGAGGTTATTCCTTTCTGGTGCAGGCCTTTGCATTTGTCCTTGTCAAATTTCACCTCTACAAGGTCACGAAATATTACAGGTTCTAGCACAAGTTCCTCTGGTATTCCAATTGCAAGCCGCCTGCAGGTGGAGGATAACCTGCTAATCAATATCATAGAATCATAGAATATCCTCTGAACCCAACAAGTCAACCAGTTTTTTATCCATCTAGTTGCTCTCCTATCCAGATCATAACATCCCAAGTTGGGATGGGAATATTTGGAAGTACAGTGTTAAAAATTTGGCTAAAGTTGTAGTAATTGATATATACTATTCCCTTCTCCCCCAAATCCAATCGTTTTATCATAGAAGACAATCAAATTGGTCAAGTATGATCCATCCTTGGTAAATTCATGTTATCTGTTCTCCACTCACCATCTTCTCTTTCATATGCACAGAAATGCCTTCCAAGAGGACTCAGTATATTATTTTTCCAGGTACCTAAGTGAGACTGTTCTTCCTCTAGTTTCCCAGGTTGTCCTTTCAGCCTCTTTTGTAAATGGATATAACATTTCTCCAGCCATTGGGGATCTCCCATTATCTCTGTGACTGTTTATACTTTAGAAGATATGTCATTTTTTATCTATATCTGGAATAAATCTCCTTGCAAATGACAGCATCCAGTTTTCTAAAGCAAAGTTATTTTTTTCTATCTGGAACAGAGCAGCATTTCCATAGGAAAAAGCATTCTAAACACATTGATTTTTTCATCTAAGACTCCTTTTGAGTCAGCCAAGTATTTAAAATATTAACTAATTTGTGCTTGCCCTCACTAAAGGACAATAGTTTCCAATGCCTGAATTCATAGGAATATGAAAGAGATACATTCACCTAAGCTGCAGCTTTTCTAAAACATCCTGGTTTATTGCATCATTTAATAACCTCTTTCAGTATGTCCTTATTTGATTTTAGCAGTTTCAATGATGTAGTCTGCTCCAGTGACTTTTGTTCGTTTGTTTGTTTGTTTGTTTGTTTGTCTGAATATAGAAAAAGAAGTAACTAGCAATACAGCAATGAATCTAAGAATTCCTGGGGGAAAAAAAGTTGGAAAGAAAATAGACCAATTTATTGGAAGACTTGTGTGTGTGATTTGATTGAGGATGTGAAAGTTACCAGTAGAAACACAGGATGTGTATACAAAAGTTTCAGAGGAAAAATAAAATCGAGAAACTACTGAAATGTCGTGGTTTAATCCCAGACAACAACTAAGTAGCCACTCACTCAACCACTCATCCCCAGTGATATTGGAGGGAGAACTGGGAAAAAGTAGAACTTGTGATTAAGTTCAGAACAATTTACTAACTGAAACTAAATAAAATATAATAATGACAACAATAATGGAAGATGAGAAATAAAAGAAAAAACTGTAATAGCTTTACAGTAACTTCCATCTGAGAACTGTCCATCAGTTCAGCACCAATTGAGAAATTAAATTTCAAGAGAGATCATACCACCAGAAACTTTTTTTTTATGAGGATGAGAATATAAGGATTTGATCCTCTTACTCTGAGGTGAAGGGTATAAAGTACTTGAGAGCAAATTTTGTGGAAATTTAATAAAGGTGTTATGGTAAAGGAAACTGGGTGCATTGCAGTACAGATTTATTAAATGCAAATTGTGCCAGAATGATCTGCCAACTTTATGTGACAAGTTACCATCTTCCTAGCAAAGGAGAATGTTTTGATAATGCATGATATGGTGCCAAAAATGACTGACTTATTATGATGGAAAAGGTAAAACACATTACAGAAGAACTGTAAGATACATAGAGATCTGGTTACAAGAAAGATGGCAGGAAGTAGTGCTAGAAGGGAAGGTACGTGTTGGGAGGATGTTAACAGTGAGTTCCTCGTTGATGCAGTAGGTAAGGACATAAATTTGTGACCAATTAACAAGAGGTGTTACTGCATAGGTGGAAATGACTGCTTAAGGGGGGAACATGGATGTCAAGAAGGTCAAGAGTCACGAAGCATAACACAGATACAACCATAGAGTGCTTCGGACAAGATAAATCTGTGAATATAAGCAAATATTGCTACCACTACAGTTGAGAACTTATGTGGGGCTCTGGGTGTGGTGGCCAGCTTGTGCTGAATGGAGCAAGCCCAGAACTTGCACATGAGCTCTTACTCATACCAATGGAACAACACAGCTTTTGAGACTTATATAAGGTTTTGCCTACTGTCCTGGAAATGAATACTCACACCCCCAAATACATATGCACAAGTAGAAGACACTTTGAACACACATATGCTTGTCTCAAAATTAATAGAACTGAGCATCTAAACAATTTTGATCCCTTTGAAAATTGCTATGCCCTTTAGGGTCTTAAATACATTTGAAAAAAAAATGGACTGCAATTCCTAGTATGCCATTTATAGACTTGTAACACTCACAGAAGGAAAAAAAAATACTAAATGACCTAACCTACTCCACTACCAGGAAAATCTGTTTAAATCAAGCTGTTTTTAAATAGACTTAAGTGATGGAGCTTCCAGCATTTTTCTCAGAGAACTGCTAACTGATGTAGTCTGATTTCTATCTTAGGGTTTAAAAAAGCTCCTGTATGCCAGCAGTCTTCTCATTAAATTTTATATCCAGTCAGCCAGTGCAATAGTTGAATATTTTAATGTCTGAAGTTTTCTTCTGATCAGACCCGGCATCACGCTTACTTATACTTTACACTTCAAAGATACTTTAAGACACTAATAAACTTAATATTAAATGTTAATATACACAGTTCATATATGCAAATAAAGAGAAGTGATTTATATCAGAGTTTATCCACAGCATGACTTGGCTAATTAAAGTACATCTTTTTCTTACTACATTTTATGGACTCCATTACTATAATACAGGCAGCATCAAGCAGCAAGGACAAATGAGCCTGGGGATAAAAATACGACACATTTACATCCTTTGTGTAAGTTCTGTGGTATTTTGGCTAATAGAAGTCAATATATTTAAAATATGTTGACAAATATCTACTGCCTTTGAATTGTAAAGATTGCTTTGTGAAAGCGTGCACATTTGTATTATGGATCTTCATGAAAGCATGTCCCAACCTCTTTTACGCTAATACAATAATTGTACAGTAATAGTACAGCACATGTAGCCAATGTTTGCACTTTTCAAATGTTAACTAAATTATATATTCCTCAGTAATCTTTCTTTTTATACTCTATCATCACAGTTTATGTGTTAATTTCTTTTTTCTTTTAAATATAACACACTTGAAACCTGACTTTTAAAAGGAGTATAAAGTTTAGGGTTTCATTGGCATAAAGAGGAAAAAAACCACAAACCTAAAATTGGGATTCTCTTGTGAGTCTTTGTGATGTGTTTTTTGTAGACATCAAGACTTTCACCCTACAGTAAGGCAACAAAGACATTCTTGTAAATGTCAATGCATCATATTAAAATAAACATACTTTTGATGGGTACTTTTCCCAACTATATATTGTGCAGATTCTTCCCCAAAGTTCCCAAGAAAATTATTTGATTCTTAAAGCACTTTTCAAGAATTCAGAAATATCTAGCACTACTGACCTGTAAATAAGTGATTAGACAAAATGTTGGAAAAATCAAGCAGGAAAATAGGTATTGAACGCAAAGGCTAACATCCTTTTTTAAGTTATCCAAAAGTGGGATAATCTTTCCAAGGGTCATTCCCACTTGTGTTATGGTCATTTAAGGGAAGCTTAAGATAACTGAAGCATTCATACCCATACAAACAACAGGAGAGCACTCAGATTTTATTAAACTTTCATGCTGTACCAAAATACAATGACAAAAAGTACTACTGCTTTCTTTTAACATATAGTTTTTAAAAGGAGAAAGTAAATAGATCATAAATGAGAGGGAGAAAATTCTCTCTACCAGGACAACATGAGAACGCATTTAATTATAGATTCTAGATAATCAATTGTTTCAAAGAATATGTAGCAGTGGTATTTACTAATCTCATCTGTTAGACATATCTAATCTCATCTGTTAGGCATATTTTGTATATCTCTCCCATAAAGCTACAGCAGCATGCAAAAACATTGCACAGATAGTGGTGAATGCTTTGTCTTTTATTTTGATTTGCTTATATTCTGGCTATATCAGTCCGAAATTATGGCGAGATCTATGACTCCCAGACTCTAAGATAAATAAGATTTACTTTTTTTTTTAAAGATGGAAGTGTTAACAGTAGCTAAGCATCCGACATACCTCAAGCAGATCAAACAATCTGGTCCAAGAATACAGAACAAATTATCCTTATAAAGACTTTGATATTTACACCAAGCAGGGATTTGCCACCTAAATGGAGGCCAGGTATATGAATAATACTGTGCCAACTAAACACTGTGAGTTGGGCATGACAGGTCCAAAAATCTTAAAACAGCTTTGGCTGCCTTGGAGCCATTCATCAGCAATGTAAATTTTGCTTAAACGTATATTTAGTGGGCCTATGTGCTGTTTAAAAGTGGTAAAACCCCCTCATTCTTCAAAGAGAACTTTCCCACCAAGCCAATGTAAGCAATCCAAGATACAAATAGACCATATGAAATAATGAAAGTAATAATAGAAGGCATCTCATACATCATGAATCAAAAAGTACATTTTTAGTGCATGAAAATTGACAGTGGTTTTCCATTGCTGTTTTGTACATGGTGGCAAAATCTGTGCCATTTGAGTACTAATTAAAAAAAAGAACAAAATCTTGTATCTCATTCAAGGGCACAAAAAAAAAAAAAAAAAACCAAACCAAAAACCAACCCACCATCTACATTGTCTCCAAAAAAAGTGTTTGCCTGTTTAAAATGGTAGTATTGCATTTAACTGGCTTTGTCAGTTTTGTATACCATAAAAATAAGGGTTATGAAATCCTATTTAAAATAACTGCATGCAGGAAGAAGGAAATAAACTACGTTAATTTAATCTTCTTTCCTAAATGTTAACAGCAGTGTAAAAATGGATGCTCTCATCCTTGTAATCAGTTGCACGGTGCACAAGGGCAGCAGTCTCTGGTGCCTCATCTGTGAACTAATCTTTCATTTCATAGCAGATCTTTCCATATCAAACAACACAAATGACTTAATTTGCATGACAGGATTTGTAACGGGGCAAATCTAGTGTCAAAGTCGATTAAAGATTACACCGGAGAACTATCATAATCAGTACTCTAATGAGCCTAAATAGTACATGTAAAGTCTCCCCTTTTTGCCATTCCAGTCATGTATAAAAGGGAATGTGTTTCTTTTCATCGGTGAGCCAGTCCTTTGGTTTGCACATTACGCCCTACGTTCAGCTAAAGTCATGTCAGTCTGGTTTCAGAGGGAGAGAAAGGGAAATAATAAAGCAAACATCACTTCACAAATGACATTGCTTGGTATAAGCCAACGTTTGAAGCCCTTAATTCTTCTAATCTGCAAAATAGTCAATGCTAATGGGTTTTTGCCTTTGTGAAAGCTGATGCATAGAAAGAAAAACTTTAATGAGCTGCCTGGGTTGTATGCTTACAGATACCTGTCAAACGTCTGTCATCTTAGCTATCGTTGAGGCATTATAAAGAAAGTAAGAAGGAAGGAACGACAGTATTTGTACAAGCATTTTCATGCTAAAATGGCACAATTTTCTTCCTGTCATAATTTCATTGTATCTGAAAGTCAGAAAAGCTTAACCCTTTCAATAGCACATCCTGTACAGAATATCACGCATAATGTTTGAACTAACAGCTTTAAAGATAGCATTATGGTTTTGTAAAAAGCATCATCTGCTAAATTTGTTTCATAAAACTGAATTATCTGTATTTTTTAAAATATTGTAAAAAATTATTGGAATAAATTGCTGCACTTTGGGGATATCAAGAGTTTACTAAATATAACAAACCCTCATGTGAGAGTCTGTCATCAAAATAATTCCCTTCTGAGTTCCTAATATCATACTCTTTTGTGTCTTTATGCTGGCAATATGAATAGCAATGCAAAGGGGTCAAGAACCACCCCCTCCATTCTTACTTTCCCTTGTGTTAAAAGAAATGAGAACTTTAATGCATCTTGTTAGAAAGACACCTATTAACTCCACTGTTTGAAGTTATACTCAAGCCGAGCCAGCCTTGTTTTCAGCTATTTATGATAACTGTAAGAAATTTTCTATGAACTGAAACCCTGCATTCAGAAGTCTTTTCCCAGGTGTACTGGTTCATCTATTTCTCATCCCAGATTTATGGTCCATCCTCACTGTTTTTAAACATCTAAGGCATCCAAAGTGTGGAAATTTTAGTGCAGACCTATGTTTCTTCCTGTCAGAGTATCAACCTCTAGTTTGAGGATCTACATGCTCCATAAAGTTGAATACAGCTTTGGGAGTCCAGATAAAACACACATATAGGTACATGCTGAAATCAGTTCATCCACAGAGCTCTTTGCAGAATCAGAGCCTTCATTTGGACAGAAGGCATACGAGAATATTGGAGAAAGGGTGTTTTTTTCTATGCGTATCTGCTGAGCCCGACAGACAGCAGGACTAAGGGTTGTCATAGCAGGTGCTACTGGCTTGCTACCTGTCTCTGGTTGAGTCATTCACACTCAGTGTTCCAGGATCCACAATCTAAAGTACGATAAACGTTCTGAGTGCTCTCTCACAAGTGCTTGGAAGACTCATTTATTCCTGCCTGCAAGTCGTTTTGGTGATATTTTTGCTTATTCTATCAAGCTGTCAGTGTTAGTACTTCAGGGAGGCACTTTTGTTATTGTTCTGTTATGCCTCTGTTGTTGTTTTTACCTGTACTTGTCAATCCTCATTCTGGGGGCTGTAATAGTGTGTCAAGGTGTAGTAAGGCATGACATACTTCAGTGCATCTTAAATATTCTTAAAATGTCTCTGGCACTGGCTCAGACATTTTCATTGAGCCATTACAATCCAAATACAAGAATTTTTATGAGTGTATTGCGTCTGTATTCCTTCCAGAGGACTCATTGGGAGCTCACTGACAGTATCTTTCATGCTTCTGCTGCAGGTGAGGATCTCAATAGAACATTTTTCTCCCTTGCTTTTTTAATCTAAGCAAACTCACATAGAGAAGACAAACAGAAGGCAAAACTATTTATATGGCTTTAAAATCTGAGATTTAACAAAGGAAAACAAGGAACAAAAATTACTGCTGAGTTTTTTCAACCAAGCTGCAGAGTAAAATTTGTGCTGATGTCTCCCAAACACCTTCTTATCTAGAAGCACAGTATGGGTAGGAAATCAGGGGATTTAAGCCAAAAGAGTTGCATTAACAGAAAACTTGTTATTGTCTTGCTTAAGCTAAAACTTACAAGTATAACATGCCCAACAGCTCTGAATATGAAATGTTACTGAATGTCAGACATTGAAAGAACAGCAAAAATCATAGGTTACTGCTATGGTAGGTAGAGAGAGAGGATGCTTCCACATAGAATTGGCCAATCTAAATTTTTAAAAAAATATTTTATTCTACTTCTTGTAAGTTAGAAAGTTTTCAGACGCTGTATAGAGAGGAACCAGATGTCAGAGGGGAAATACAGCTCCCTCTAAGGTTCCTTTAAAAACACAGCATCCTGCCAACATATCCAAAAATGGGAAAGGAGGTTGGGTGGGGGCGTGGTTAAAAGTATCCAAGTCTTTTCCCAGAGGTGATCTTTTCAGCCCATCAAATAATTCCTTCTGAACTTTC
The DNA here is from genome assembly GCF_028858725.1 of Colius striatus. Classification (NCBI taxonomy): domain Eukaryota; kingdom Metazoa; phylum Chordata; class Aves; order Coliiformes; family Coliidae; genus Colius; species Colius striatus. The sequence goes on from NC_084763.1 coordinate 26,294,107, forward strand.
TTGAGAGGTCCTTTGTTTTTGTGTGCTAGGCACAAGCAAGAAGCAGAGGAGCTACCCCAGGAGCCCTCTGGTTCCTCAAGAGACCTGACCTTCCAGCACATCACCTGTCAGTCCTCCAAGGAGGGCTCCTTCTGTGTGCCGTGATGATGAAGCAAATACACCTACTTTGAGAGGAAACATATTCTTGTTAATCTCTCTCTGTTTAATCTTAAGCATGCTGAGCACCAACCAATCACTTGTGCTTCCTGACTGGCATGCTTGGTACAGCAGCCACGGCGTTCACACCACAATCCCAAGAGCTAAACTCCATGGAATGAGCGTACAAACGTAAATGACATACATTAACAGTGCATGTTTAGCTCTGACTTGGATTTCGTCCACTTTCAGATATGAATTATTCATCCCCCATCTCCCTCCAATTGTTCTTTTAATTCATATCACAGTTGTTAAAAGGTTAGAAGCCACGTTACTGAATAATCCTGTACTGTTTCTCTGTGGCAATTTGCGCCCAATTTTTGCAGATTTCAAGCCTCTGCCGTCCGCGCCGCAGAGTTCATTTTTATTGCAATTCCCGGCTAGCCTTTTCCCCCCGAACACTACCTCTCTGACCTAACTGCTATACCTCTGATCCCATGCACCCCAGAAGCTGTCACAAGCCTCCCTCCTTCCCAGGAGTTGAACACACAATAGAGAATAGGCCCTGACTGTGAGGTTCAGCAGCCATTAACCCCTACCAGCTGTTCCTGCAGGGAGCCTTCTGTGGCTGAATGTCCTTTCTCTGCGGAGGCCCTCATTTCCACTAATCTAACTATTGTTGGGTAGGAATGCTGACAGGAGAAAAGAAATTTTTCTTGTGTCCATGCAAGTGTGTGTATCCATGTGTAAGTGAAGGAAGAGTGAAGGCTAATTTCTATAGTAGGCATGAATGGAAGGACTGGGAAAAAAAACTAGTTAAAATGTGTTTACTTGCTTAAAAGGCTCAGCCAATTTAAATAATTTCAGTAGTATGCTCTATTTTGGAGGGGGGGATGGGAAGGAGGAAGAAGCAAGTTACTATTATCATTTTATGCAAAAGCCACTGAGAGATTTCCCCACATTTCCTAAAGTGTGAAAAAAAAAATAGGATGAATATGTGAATACAAACTGCAAAATAAACAGAAAGATAATCTCATCTTTTTAAAATAACAGACCTGGGCATCCAAAGAGTTACATTTATTTCATATTGATTATTTATTTTCAGTAGACAGATGATTCAGAATCTCTTGAAATATACAAAATGTTTGTCAGGTTTTTTTAACAAATTCAGGGTTCTGTGCTGATATTCTTCAAAGAAAACAAAGTCAGTTGGGAGACAAAAAAAAACCCCATTTGAGTTAAATGACCAACATTTTCAGAGGTGCAAACTGAACCCCTTATATCTCTCACAACAGCCTCATTTCTAATTGCACTTTAAATTTGCAATTTAAAATATTTTCACACAACACCAGTAGACATAACATACTAAATCACAAAATAGTATTAGCATTGCTTTTCCTTTTCAAGCCATGCACACAAAAGAAAGAACAAAAATGTAATTAGTAAGAAAGAAAACTATCTTATTTCTAGAAAAACGCATGCCCTTTTAAGTTTCAGTTAGTTAATCCTTTCTCTAAAAAGATCAAGAACAGAAACTGCTTTGAAATTTAGTGCTCCATTTTATCACCTGATAAAGTTCAGCAAAATACAACAGTTGGTCTAGTTCAAATCAAATTAGAAATAATTCATGTAGAAATATATTTTCTGGGCAATTAGACTGTATCGTAGTAGGGCAAATGTCTGATATAATAAAGCTCTACTTTGCATCTGTTCCCGTGTCTAGACGGCTGCAATTACTAGTCCTTACAACAGCAGCAGCAAGATAAAGCACTGCTTACAGGTTAAAGCTATTAAAATGCAACATTTTCTTTCTTTGCCCCCCTTTATTACCTAAATAATTTGATTGTTATAAAATTTAATTTAATTTAATGAAGTTGCACTTTCCTCATCTTCAACATGAACACAAATACAAACAAACAAACAGTACAGAATCCAGCTCATTGTTTCTTCCCAACATTAGCTGCCACGCATGGATACTGGTCTCATTGAAGTTAAATATGTGCAAATAATGCTTGCTCAGAACCCAAATGGCTGAAATGGCTCTGTAGAGAAAGAAAGGACCTGAAGCCTGATGACTGTCAGCCTGGCATCCTTCAAAGGCACTATAAAAAAAAGCCACACAACTTAGTAGAGAATGCATATCCCTAATTACTGTATTTGGGAAGATGAAAGGCCTATGTGCCAAGGGTACATTTATAGGTAGAGAGGTAGGTTTATATCCCTAATGAAAAGAAAACCCTCAGCTAGCCAAACACAAACTTAAGGCCACGCACGTCCTAGTATCTACAGGTCAAATCCCACTGACATCTCAGGACACCAGCAGGAGCTCTGCCTCCTCATTGACTTCCCTTCTCTTTTGCTAGACAGAGATGCCAGCAAAGAATAGGATGTGTCGCATCAGCTATACTTCAGGTGATGTAAATCAAGTAATATGGGGTTGGAAGAAATCACACATGTAAACAATAGGTCCAAACCTTGAGGTCACATGGAAGTACCGCTTCTTTACACTTTTGGCTTACTGGGTTCACTGAAGGATTCTGGGTACACAGCAGGACTTCTGAAACTGCAGTTTTACACAGTTCATGCACATAAACAGTAGTTTCTGGTGTTAATGAAACTACTTTCTCCTTCAACTTCTCCCTATTATTACAAGGTTTCTGGGTTTCTATGCAAATCTGAGCAAATTTTAAGTAGGGCTTTGTTTAGATAATCTAAGATTGTCTTGAAACCCTGCAAAGAATCAAGAACATAGCAAAAAATGTCATATGAAAAATACTTCATGCAAAGAAAGACATCCGTTGAAACAAACACAAGCATCTTGGAGAAATTTGGAAATAGCAACACACAGAGTATGTTGCAAATGAAGGAGATCTAGCAGTGGTTACAGGACCCTAGACACAGTTTTAACCAAGACATGCTAATATACACAGACAATTGACACTGTGCCAGGAGTCAGCCATTTGTGACTATTCCCACTCAGACTTTGCTCTTATCATATTCTTACATTAAATTCAGTGAGGCAGTGTCTATGCTTACATGACAGACTTTCAAGGGACATTTGTGTGGCATAGGACAAATTTTTATGCTGTTTTAAATACGCTAAGTTCATTGACTGGGCCACAGTCAGATGCCAGCCATGTTCCTATAACCTTCCTACATCAATTTCTGCCAGCAACTTTAGATGTTTAACATGTCTGCAGTATCTCATCTTTGTTGAATAGGCTGCCTTGCTAAGCCCTGAGATTTCTCTTTAAGGGCAAATGTCATTTGTAACAGACATTGTGTTTCGGATGGGAAAGGACAGTCCCCCATGTAGAATATAAAAAGAAGACCAGAAGGTCCTGTAAATCTGTTTGAAAGAAAAGCATGGACTGTACTTTGTAGTATTGGTAACTTAACTGTCTGGAGCTGATCCATTAACACTTAATCTGATATAAAGCTGCCACACAGTATTTGCAAAGATTCAACATGCTTCTTCAGCCTCTTAATAGATATTTTATGACCAAATTAATTTCCTGTCTAATAAGTTGGAGTGCATTTCATCAAAGTTTCAAACAATGGTTCCATTCGTGTCCCAAGTTCAGTTCTTTCTACCACTTATTTTGCAACAGGCAGACACCCAGCATTTGCTGACTCCTTGAGATTTCGAGACCTGCCTGCAGCTGCTTCCCCTTGTATTTCACCTCATGTCTGCAAGTATTTGGATTACAACACAGGTTACTGTCACTGTTCTGCCACAAAAGTGGGAAGGGAGGTGGAGGGCAACTGTTCAGTTCCCTGCCAGGAGGTAAAAATATCACTTGGAAGTACATCAAAAAACCTGTTTGCCAGTGAAGGGATTTTTCCCATTGTGTGCTGTCTTACTATATGAGAGTTTGGTTAGGGGGCAGGTGATATCATTCCTTAGAAGCTATGCTAAGATCATTAATGGATTTTGAAAGTTAACATATTAAAGAAACACTGGATTTTCATGATCTGTGCAAAAGGGAATAAAAATAGCAGTGATGTGTGCTGCCATGAGATCAATGACAACATAGGGTGATCAATACGTATGTTAGAAGTGAGCATAATTCTAAATTAAAGTAAAAATTAAAGTCTATCTAACTTCTGGCTGGATAGTTGAAGTGGGAGTATGTATATGTTAGGAGGAGGTAGAGGAGGGCCGGTGTCTTCTGGAAGTTGTAATTACAGTGCTAACAAACTACCTGACTGTGATTAGTCAGATACAAATAGAAAAATGAGGAAAGTCTTGGCTATTTTATGAACACGAGCATTCAGCTAGTTATTGAACTGACTGATTGGCTTCTTATATATCCTATTGTCCCTTCCTCAGTTCTGTTTCTCTTACTGACTGCTATTTGGAGAATAGTATTTCTTAAATATAACAATTTAAGAAAATACTGTTCCAGAAAATGTTGACATGTCAAATTTTCTGATTTTCAGGGGCAATCAGAACTGAAATGGTGCTTCGGTGCCTTTTTTTTTAATTAAAGAGGATGTAAATGGATTTTCAGTTATGAGGCACAAAAAGATGACATTAAATGTCATTTGATGCTGAAGAAAATGAAGAGAATGCTTAAAAACACCCCCAAACTGGCATTGAAACAAAAATTCTCCCCATTATGCTTTTTATCACCAAATCTCTTTTTTCATTTGTTTTTTGCATGCTTAAACACAGTGAGTACAATAGCAGAATGATGTTTTTCAGAGACTACTGGTCTTGTATCTGTGTTTCTAGTAAAAATTCTAGCAAAACACAGCTCATGGTAAAGTATCGTTTGAGCACTGTCCAGCTCTGGGATCTTCTGCCTCCAGAGTATTAGATGTAGTATAAACTTATGTTGAAATGTACTATAAAATATTTCCCAAACACTACGCTAACATCACAGATATGATTTCTAGCTGTGATATACATTATCAATTTCATCCTGTGATCAGGAAATCAACCCTTATATATTCCACTGATTGGGAGAGTGTGTATGTGTGTGCAAAGGTACATGCTCTGTGCTAACTTGGTGCAACTGTTATTTTTTTTTTTTTAGAATGGTTCTAAAATAGAAATCGTATTTAAATCTCTTATTAAATGGAAATATCCACATACCATCCAGAGAGACACCATTTGAATTTACTATGGATTTCAAATTGCTGCATGAACACCCTGGTCATTAACAATCTTACCAAAAATCTCTGCATACTTTCTGCCATTTGTCACTTTTAGATATCCATCTTCAAATCCCTGCATGCAGTTCTTTTCACAAACTGACATCCTCAGGATGCTAATAATAATGTCCTTGATATTACTGAATCAGTTTGTACTGACACAGGTTTAGAGTCAGATCGTTTTAAACAGCAGACTAAGAAAACTCCCCAGGCAATAGGTAATTTCTACTTCTAGAAGGTGTGGAAACAAAACTGTAGCCTTTACTGTTGCTCACTATGAAATAAGTAAACTAGGTCCTTCACAGGAAGGCTTAATGTGAGTTTTAAGTTCCTTTCTTAACATTTCTTAGAGCTGCAGCCATAACTAGAGATTAAGTGACCTCAGAGATGCCTTAAATGTCCTTTATACTCTTAGTAACAAATAAACAAATCTATTTTGCATAACAGATCAAGAGATGCAGTCACATTGGCTGTTATCTAAAAAAAGAACTATAATTTTTTTGCTGCTTAGAAGTAATACAGCATTCCTTAACATGTCAATAAAACCACATGACAAACCACAGTGGGTACTCCAGCCACACACACACACATGTATAGAGTATTAGGCTCTTGATAGACTTTAATGAACATATAGATTACAGTCTTTTGTGGCATAATCTTACTTGCTCAAATGGTGACAATATTATACAACATTTTGTTTTATGAAATCACTGTTGAAACTCCTTTTTAAAAAGTCTTAGGCTGTTTTAAGGCTTATATTCCAAAATATGCAGATTTTGTATTCTAGAGGAAGAAAAAAATGAAGTATGTTTAGAAAAGCTAGTCAAATAGAAAATCAAGGTGACCAACAAGGGACTTACTTCATTTTCTGAGAAATTATATCTTTGGCATATGGTTTTATGCTAAGCATTAACACAGAGCTATATGCTGAAAGTAACCTATTTCTAGTTATTATATTTTATTTTCAATTTCTCCTGACTTCAATACACTCTTGGGAGGTATTTCTAGTGGTAGACAAGAAAGCAACTTTCCTGTCCTGTGAGGATTTTGAATTTCAAACCAATTTCCCATTGTGAACTGAAATTAAAAAGCCCTGTATTTTCAAGCATCAAAAATATTATAAAGATATAAAATATGTTGGAATACAACTCTCTATGTTAAGAAATTCAAAACATTCTGCTTTGATTTTCACCTTTTTGTTTGGGGAATTTAAAGTATTAAAGTAGCTAACATTTTAGGCCAAATCCCACAAGGTTTACACTTTTCAAAAGTTTAATAAGATTGTTTTGACAAATTTGGAAGTATTTCTTTCCAAATATTGTAGAGTCTGGAGATTTACTGAAAGCAACACTTCCCTGAATTAATTTCACCAGCTCAGAATTTTTCAGTAACTGAAATATCAGGTCAGAAAAGTATTAATGTTCTTTGTTTTTCTCTCTGTTGTCACTTTCAACAGAAACATCAAATAAAAATATAGCCTTGCACTGCTCATCATAATTAATTCCCTGACAGACAAGAGGTTATAAACCAAATTCAGTTTCCATTTACACTGAAGAAAAATGTCTTAAGAATACCATGAAGCTGAAGTAGTGAAGCTGAGACACATTAGCAGTCTTACAACAGATCCCAACCATATGCATTTTCTGATATTCCTCTGCTAAAAAGAGCATCTCAGGAACTGAACAGTTATGAAACTGAAGATTTTTGGAATCCATCTGATGATATACAAGATGTACATTTTTAAGCATGCTGCTTGTCCATATGACTGGAACCAGTTGTATGACTGCTATGATGTATAAGGCTAAATGTGCACGCAAAAAGACAATCTGCTTTTCTCCAGATGATCTCTTTGTCTAGTTAAAGTCCTACATTGCTTGAGTTGTTTCCCTGCTGATTGTGTCTGTGGCTTGTTGTTTGGT